>NW_020837945.1:103948376-104548376 GCF_003676395.1 Aethalodelphis obliquidens
CGGCATGTGGGATCTTCCCGGACCAGGGCTCGAACCCGTGTCCCCTGCACTGGGAGGCAGATTCTCAACCACTGCGCCACTAGGGAAGTCCCGTCAGTCTTATTTTAACACTTGATTTTTGAAAACTTTTATCAAAATAATACATGCTTATTCTAATAACTTAAATGAAACAGATATATGTAAATAAAAAAAGCATAGTTCCCTTTTCTCCCTACTTACTCCCCAATGGGTTAGAGTCGATCCTTTCATTCCTTTTGTTCTGTTAGATGTCTTTGTATCTTTTGCCTCGTTTATGGAATACTTTGTAACACAATTTAAAAATTTTCATATAGTCAAATCTTTCTTTTTTTCTCTTTTGGCACCTGGGTTTCTTATCTTGCTTTCCATTCTTCTTACAACTGTTTTGATAGATGCTTATTTTCTTTTCCTTATATGGAAAAAATATGAAAGTCATAAAATGAAAAATAGGCTTAGAAGCTTGAAACATTTGGTCCTATTTTATACTCTGCTTATAATCTGCATCTGCAAAATATTGTATTTATTAAGACTGAAGACTTTTGTGTGTGTTTTATATCTCCTTAACATGGTGACACATCAAGAATTAGTAAGCTGTGTGGGCTGGAATACTGCTGAAGAACTGTATTCATGTAGTGATGATCACCAGATAGTGAAGTGGAACTTGTTAACTAGTGAAACAAGTCAAATAGTAAAGCTGCCTGATGATATTTACCCAATAGATCTTCACTGGTTTCCGAAAAGTTTAGGCATAAAGAAACAAACTCAAGCAGAAAGCTTTGTTCTCACAAGTTCTGATGGTAAGTTTTAAATAAATGTTATATGCTAATCTTTATACTTAAAAGACATAACATTTTAGTATGACATGTTTTGAGTTGTTTATCCATTTCCTATGTAGTCAGTTCGTCTGTGTATAGGCTATAAAACTATTGTCATAGAAGAAGGTGAATTAAACTGGCATATACTGGGATTGAATCTGAACCTCTGGCTTTACTTTTTCTGTGCTCGCAGGTATTGTTAGGCTTTTTTCAGTTTTGGTTTCTAATTTTGTCAAATTTAACTGTATAACATAACCACACTAAAAATAGATGGTACAACACACACTCATTTAGTAAGCTATCAAATATAGTCTTTATTTTCTAGTACATGTTAATTCCTACTTACAGAGCTGGAGATTAATTTGACCATAGTTTTATTATTGGTGAGTAAAAAGCATGATTATTCTATTTTTTAAGGAAATGTTTTAATTTTCCTAGAAATAACTTGAACTGTTTTTCATCTGTATTACACTTTACCTACTATATCAGTTAAGAGTACATTCATCAAAAGTAACAGAAACTTACTCGGCTAACTTACTCACAGATGGAGTTTTCTGGTTTACCTAGCTCCAGAGGTAGATCTTTAAGCACAACTGCATGAGACCCCTATTCTTTTTTTTTTTAAATAACACATACACAACCCCTTGAGATTTTACTTATTTATTTATTTATTATTTATTTTGCTGCGTTAGGTCTTAGTTGTGGCATGTGGGATCATTGTTGCGGCACGCGGGATCTTGCGGCATGCGGGATCTTTCATTGCGGTGTGTGGGCTTCTCTCTAGTTGTGGTGTGCAGGCTCTTTAGTGGTGGCGCGCAGGCTCCAGAGCGCGCAGGCTCAGTAGTTGCAGCACGTGGGCTCTCTAGTTGTGGTGCACAGGCTCTACAGCGCGCGGGCTTAGTTGCCCCACAGCATGTGGGAACTTTGTTCCCTGACCAGGGATCAAACCCGCATCCCCTGCATTGGAAGGTGGATTCTTAACCACTGGACAACCAGGGAAGTCCCCAGGCCCCTATTCTTGCCATCTCTTGGATAGACTCGCCCCAAAAGGTGAGCATGATGGCAGCCAGCAGCCCAAGGCTTACCCTGCAGGAAAAGAAAAGTCAGCAGAGAGAGTGCTTCTTCCTCAATATCACTTGCAGTCAACATGCAGAGAAGTCCTGGACAAGCTTGGGTCACATGCCCATCACTGAGTGAATCATTTTAGTCAAGGGACTGGGACACTGATTGACAGAGCATGGCAGGCCTTAGGCCACCGTGGAAAGGGAAAGAGAAGAGGGCTTTTGTAGCCAGAATAGGAAAGGGATGTTATGGCAAACAATCACATCAGATTCTAATTCTTTTACATGTAATTTTTAAACTTAGTTTTCTGAATATTGATTAAATGAGATATTGTGTGAAAGTATTTGGTACAGTGCCTAGCGCTTACAAGATTGACTCTGAGCACAGCTAGAATTTAGTTTACCTCTTATGATAAAATGAAGAGTTGACTTTAAAAAAAGCTTTTAATTTTGTTATAATTTCACATTTATAGAAAGGTTGCAAGAATTGTACAAATAACTGCTGCATATCCTTTATCCAAATTCACTAGTTGTTAACATTTTGTCCCATATATTTTATCATTGCTGGTCTTTTCTCTCTCTTTCTCTCTTTCTCTCTCTCTCCCCCCTGCCTCCCCCCAACCCACATATACTTTTTTCTGAAACATTTGAGAGTAATTTATAGATATGCCACTTTAACCATAAATACTTCAATGCATTTCCTAAGAATAAGGATTTTCTGTTACTTAACCACAATACATTGATAAAAATCAGGAAATTTAACATTGATGTAATACTGTTATCTAATCTACAGTTTATATTCAAATTTTAACAATTGTCCTAATGCTATCTTTTATAGAAATTTGTTTTTTTCTGGTACAGAATAACACATTGTTTTGTCATATCTCTCGAGCCTCCTTTAATCTGGAGCAACCCCTCAGTTTTTCTTTTATGATCTCCACTGTTTTGAAGAATACAGGCCTGTTATTTTTACAGAATGTCCTTCAATTCATGTTTGTCTGATGTTTCTTCATGATTAAATCCAGTTATACATTTTAGCAGCAGTACTCAGGGCATCATATTGGAAGATTCATGATGCTGATTTGACCCATTATTGGTGACTTTAACTTTGATTATTTTGAAAGGTTGTGTTCACTAAATTAATCTAGTGTAAAGTTAATGTTTTTCCCTTTTAATAAATAATTTCTGAAAGGATACTTTCAGACTATATAAAAATATTCTCTTCCTCCTCAGATTTCCTCCCACTGTCTTGGCATCTATTGATGTCTCTTGGCTGAATCATTTATTACTAAGATTGTTGCCAAATGGTGATTTTTTTTAACTCCATAATTTCTTTTATATTGATTTGTTGGTATTTTACTGCAAGGAAGAGCCTTCTGTCTCCTGCCCATTTATTTATTTGTTTACTTAGATTAGACTCATAGATTCTTATTTTATTTCTTGAGCATCCTATTACTACCATTTAAAATTTTTGATGTTACAATTGTCCCAGGTTTGGCCAGTGGGAGCTCCGTGAAGCCAGCTCAAATGAATTTTCTTTTTACCCTGGGGGGTATGTTTCCCCATCATCTTTTGAGCACTTCTTTGCTGGCACAAGATGTTCCAGGTTCATTTTGTGCTTTCCCAGTCCCAGCTTCCAAATAAGCTGTTTCTCCAAGGAGACTTGTTCTTTTCTGGGTGCTTAATGGTATTTAAAAGCCAAGATGAGTGTGCCAGGTATGCTCATTTCAATGGGATGTGTTTACTTCAAGGTCCTTTCACAGGACAGAGCTAAGAAATACGAATAGAAATGTGTATTAAAATATACAAATCTACAGCAATTTCTTCCTCCCTCCCTCCCTCTCTTCCTTTGCTTCCTTCCCCTTTCTCCCTTCCTTCCTTTCCATGATAAAAATCATGAGTTCATTCTGATACCGCCAATTCTAATTCAGCACCACAGGGTTAATTCTAGTCTTTTTTCCCCATACTTGGAAACAGTGAGGAAGCTTGGCTCCCATTACTCTCAATATATTTACTTACTTGTTTAATTCTACAATACACAGCAGGTTGTTTCAGAATTGCTAATCCATACTATTGCAAAAAAAAAATAGAGTTTAATATTTTACTGTTGTTTTTATCTTTACACTGAGGATATAGAGTCAAGGATATAGAGTCAAAGTCTTGTGTTCAAAGTTACTTGGCATTTCCCCCCTACTAGTGTTGTTGCTATTCATTTAAAATATAGTTAAGTGTATTTATTTCTGTTTGTTTTCCATTTAAGGTCTCATCTCCCCATCCTTGTTGATTTGATTATTTTTTAAATATGTAAAATATTACATGGATGGTTCCACAAAGTCAAAACTATATAAAAAAATATACTCAGCAATGTCACTACTCCTACCCACCCAATCCCATACACCCTATTTTTATTTATTCCCCGTATGTAACCAATCCCTTTGGTTCTGGTTTATCCTTTCTTATTTCTTTTAGCAAAAAGAAACAAAAACATGTATATTTTCTCATTTCACCTTTTTTTTATTACATAGAAGGTGGCATACCACATATTTTCTTTTTTTTTTAACTTTTTATTTATTTTTGGCTCCGTTGGGTCTTTGTTGCTGCACGCGGGCTTTCTCTAGTTGCAGCGAGCGGGGACTATTCTTCATTGTGGTCCACGGGCTTCTCATGGTGGCTTCTCTTGTTGCAGAGCACGGGCTCTAGGCCCGCAGGCTTCAGTAGTTGCAGCATGTGGGCTCAGCAGTTGTGGCACGCAGGCCCTAGAGGACGTGGGCTTCAGTAGTTGCAGGGCATGGACTCAGTAGTTGTGGCGCTTGGTCTCTACGGCACGCAGGCTTCAGTAGCTGTGGCGCTCAGTAGTTGTGGTGCACGGGCTTAGTTGCTCTCTGGCATGTGGAATCTTCCCGGACCAGGGATTGAACCCGTGTCCCCTGCACTGGCAGGTGGATTCTTAACCACTGAGCCACTAGGGAAGTCTACCATATATTTTCTTTTCATTTTCCTTTTTAAAGTCAATAGTGTATGAAGATTGACCTGTATCTGATGAATATGGACAGTAAATATAGTTAGTCTTGATAATTTCTGTTATCTGAGTGTTTCCCTGATTTATTAAGACTACTTAGGTACACTTAACTAAAGAATAGCTGTTTGGGTCTCTATTTCACATTGGCTTTAGGTAAAATACTTTCTGATAGGGAAAAAAGTCTAAAGTAAGACAAATATCATTTAAAGATAAATTTGCAGGATTAAAAGTGGAAAAATATATTATGACTCTTGAGAAACTATAGTGTTTACTTTTTTTAGGTTTACTACAAAAACAAACAAACTACCAAACAAACAAATAAGGTAACATAACATGCTACAACTAGATGTAGGAAGAAGAGAGAACCAAAGCAGGGTAGCTGAGTATTTTCTCTTAGGCTGGGATGAGGAATATCTGGGATCTTGTGAAAGTGAAGGCAAAGGATGATAGTTCAAAGAAAAGAAGTAGAAGAGTAAGACAAGAAACAGAATCCAGAAATGTTCAAAAAAACAGAAAAAGAGGGCTTCCCTGTTGGCGCAGTGGTTGAGAGTCCGCCTGCCGATGCAGGGGACGCGGGTTCGTGCCCCGGTCTGGGAAGATCCCACATGCAGCGGAGCGGCTGGGCCCGTGAGCCATGGCCACTGAGCCTGCACGTCTGGAGCCTGTGCTCCGCAACAGGAGAGGCCACGGCAGTGAGAGGCCCGCGTACAGGAAAAACAAACAAACAAACAAACAGAAAAAGAAATGTTCAAAGAAAAAAGAAAGTGGATGCTATTGAAAGGTGGTCGGTCAAGGTGTTTCTTGCCAGATAAACATCTGAGATCATTTTATGTATCAATGCTGTATTCTCTGTTAATCAAATACTATAAAAAAGTATTATTCTGGTTTAAAAAATATATAATATGAGATCCACCCTCTTAATAAACTTTTAAGTGTACCGTGCAATATTTAACAATATAATTTTTGTGTAAGCACAATATTGTATAGCAGATCACTAGGACTTTTTCATTTTGTATGATGTTAACCCAGTACTTAAAAAATTCTTTTTCAAAATTTAGTTCTTTGTCTACGAGGTTCCCTCTTCTAGTTGGCACCAACTCTCTTCTCTTGATTTTTCTCCCCCAAGGCTGGCAAAAATGGTTACGGCTTTTGAGTTTGTTCATCACTCCTCCAGTGTTCCCTTTGTCATACCCACTCCATCTTCTGTGTTAGTGGTAACATTCAAAAAAGATCCATGGGATTTGGGCACAGGTCCTGAAATACATAAAGCAGACTTTTGCCAAGTATTTTGTCTCACCAATAATTCTCTCTTCAACATTATTACTTCTTTTTGAATATTTCATGCAGCTGTATCCTACTTTTTAGAGGAGATATTTCTTTCTTTGACAATGTATTGCAAGATTTACATTTAAAAAAGAATGATTTAAAATGCATTAGGGGAGCTGCTATGTAAAGGAATTCTGGTATAAAATCTTTTGTAAAGCCAGTAAATACTCCTTAAGTTATATTTAGTGAAAGTTGAATATTTTTATATATTGTATTAGGTATCTTAAAGTAATCCTCATATTCTCTTATTAGTTAATATGTACACTTAAAAATCCCACTTTAAAAAGCATTTATGTGTTCATTTCTTTCTGTCAGAAGTTAGTGGTTACTGATCTCTGGCTTTTTGCAACCATCTGCCAAAACTTTTCTGCTATTAAGCAGTCTGCAAAAGTGCTCGTGTGACCTTTTTCCTAGCACCCTATTTCAAGCCTTCTCATGTTTCCATAGACATTTCTTAAGGCATTTCTAACTTTAAGAAATGTGTTTCGTGTAATTTTAATCTACTTACTCTGTTCTTTTTCCCTTTTATAACTTTGCGGTACGCGGGCCTCTCACTGTTGGGGCCTCTCCCGTTGCGGAGCACAGGCTCCGGACGCGCAGGCTCAGCGGCCATGGCTCACGGGCCCAGCCGCTCCGCGGCATGTGGGATCTTCCCGGACCAGGGCACGAACCTGCGTCTCCTGCATCGGCAGGTGGACTCTCAACCACTGCACCACCAGGGAAGCCCTGGTCTAGCATTTTTAAAAGGTTATGGAAAAGCTGGAGAGAAGAACCAAAATAGTTAAAAGGATAACTGTGTTTTTTAAAATTTTTGATATATTTAGTTTTATATTTATGCTTTACTCTGGGGGTGCTAGTCAAGCAATTTGTAACAACCAAACTACAAAGACCAAAGATTTATTGAGTGTCAAATCTATGCAAAGAGTTGGCCTTAGTTGTTCCAGTATGTGTCTTCTGTGAGGTCATGGGAAGCAAGAATAATTTCAGCACTTGTCAGAAATTCAGTATTCGATGTTTTAGGATAAGAAATATCGGTGATCAAAAATACATAAAATTTCTAAAATACAAAGAAAAGAAAAATTTTCGGACCCTTCATTTCAGGTTCAGGAGCTATTTGGTTAATCTCTTTGGTGATAGATTCATTCGTTACATGCAACAATTTAGTATGTGGATATTTTGTGCTGGGCGATATGCTAACATTTAGTGAAACAGATTTGGATAAAGTAAATAATGGCCACTCACTATATGTCATCTTTATAGTTTCCTCTTGAGACTTTTTTCCCCTTGTATTTTCTTTCTAAAGCAATGCATTAAAAAAAGTATATCCAAATTAATTTTAAGTTAGTATCATAAAGAGTGTAATAGCCCAGTTGAATTCAAAGTAATCTTGTTAGGGCTTCCCTGGTGGTGCAGTGGTTGAGAGTCCGCCTGCCGATGCAGGGGACACGGGTTCGTGCCCCGGTCTGGGAAGATCCCACATGCCGCGGAGCGGCTGGGCCCATGAGCCATGGCCGCTGGACCTGCGCGTCCGGAGGCTGTGCTCCGCAACGGGAGAGGCCACAACAGTGAGAGGCCCGCGTACCGCAAAAAAAAAAAAAAAAAAAAGTAATCTTGTTACATTGAAAAATAACCCAGAGGTAAATATAAAATTAAAAGGAAGATATGAGGAAAAGTAGATGGCGCTAGTGGGTGGTTAGATGAAGGAAAGGGGTAGTTTATTCATGAGGGCCTAGAAAATGAATGATGGGAAAAGACAGCTCTCAGATTGAATGAGAAAGAAAAGAATGTCAAAGTAGTCCTTTTTTTTTTTAAGTTGCTAAGTATGGTTACTGAGTTGGTAAATTTAACAAATGCTGCTTACGTAAAGCACTATTGCAAATAAAAATATGACTAAGACATGGCCTTCTGAAAAGAATCACAGTCCAATAAAAAAATGCTGCAACAGAGCTACAAATATTGTGCAATGTGTGTAAAAAGGGAGAATGACTTTATTGATGGGAATAGGTTGGTGGTCAGTGAAATAACCACAGGGTGCTAAGTGTAAAATATTTTAAAGCCATCTGTATTAGAGCTCTCCAGAGAAATGTTTTAAAGCCATCTAAAGCACCTGACTTATTAAATATGTATTTTTAATGGATTGTTAATATTCGTCCAGAATCTTGAAAAGCCTTAAGTTAAAAATGAATTCAAACAAAATAAATCCTCTGAGGCAAAATTTGATTAAGCAAGCCACATTATTCTTTTGCTACAAAAAATATATACCTTTTTTTTGATTTGGGGAAAAGTTTCTAATTTTACTGTACAGTTGTCCCTCTGTATCCAAGGGGGTTTGGTTCCAGGACCCCTGTAGATACTAAAATCCACAGATGCTCAAGTCCTTTATATAAAATGGCATAGTATTTGCACATAACCTACACACATCCTCCCACATATTTTAAATCATCTCTAGACTACTTATAATACCTAATACAGTATAAATGTTGTGTAAATAGTTGTAAATACAATGTAAATGCTATGTAAATAGTTGCTGGTACAGGGTAAATTCAAGTTCTGCTTTTGGAGCTTTCTGGGTTTTTGTTTTTATTTATTTATGTATTTTTTAAATCAATTAGTTGAGTCCAAGAATACAGAACCCTTGGAGGTGGAGGACCAACTGTACTTAATTATTTTATTACAAACTATATATTATTAGACTTCATGATCATTCAAAACCACACTGATTATTTTTTTGGCTTCCTGTAGCACTTATTCTTTGTACAGTTGATTTGTTCCCTTGACATCTCTTATATAGTTTGCTTAGGTCCTTTGAAGTTGTAAGCCTTTTGCTGTTTGCCTATATATGTGTGAACTTTTTGAGAACAGCATCTAAGTAACTTGCTTCTTTTTGTCTACCTGGTGCCTGGTACAGTGTAAAATCAAATAAGGCAAGAATTTGAAAATTTGGGATTATCAGTTATTCAATTAGTTAAACAAGGAGGCCTTTAGACTTGAGGTGACTCTAATGCTGTATACCTCTGCAAACCAAAATCTAAGCCTGTAAATGAATGCTTCAAGATTATGAAATTGAAACCTAAGGACAACCAATCACAAACAGCCAACCAGGCTTTAAGTTGTAGTCAATCAATAGTATCCTTACTTTACTTCTGCCTTTTCTCTATAGAAGTTTCTCCCTGAGCTCCTGTCAGTGGAACGTTCCTAACCACTTAAAGTTTGGCACTGCTGGATTGGAATTGATTTCTGCACAAAGTCCAGTTTTTGTTTTTGTTTTGTTTTTTTGCCAGCGTGGCTTTTGGGATCTTAGTTCCCCTACCAGGGATCGAACCTGGGCCCCCTGCAGTGGAAGAGAGGAGCCCTAACCAGTGGACCACCAGGGAATTCCTCAAAACTCAATATTTTTTAATATGCCTCAGTTTATCTTTTAACACCATTTAACTATCTTGGTTCCTCTCCTCTACACCTTTCCTAACTTTTCTATAGCCTATTTTTAAGAAAAAAAAAGCAAGACTGCAAAGTTCTGCTTAAATAGAAGGCTTTCTTGACATTCCTCTTGGCCCTCTTTGACCATATCCCAGCAGAATTTTATTGTCCCTCTGAACTATCATAGTATCATGTATATATTTCTGTCACACCACTTGTTTCAAGGTTGTATAATTTTGTTTTTGTGCCTGTTTCCCAATGGATTTGAGTGTCCCTTGAGAGTAAGAATAATTATATTATTTGCCCTGGTATCTCCCATGCCTAGCACTATGCTAACTAGTCTACTAGTAGATACTCAACAGATGTTTGTTGATTGGATAAATTAATTTAATAAAATAGATTTCTCAAGTTTAATTTCTTTTAGGCAAATTTCATCTGATTTCTAAGTTAGGAAGAGTGGAAAAAAGTGTGGAAGCTCACTGTGGAGCAGTACTTGCTGGACGATGGAATTATGAAGGAACAGCATTAGTTACAGGTAGGTTATCTGCAAAAATAACATTTAAAATGAAATTTTTAAAGAAAAATTTCCAAAGGAACAGAATATTTTCATTTAGCAATAGTGTCTTTCATTGTCTAATAGCAAATAATTGGCACAGTATTGATCTAGACTGCTATATAATGTTATCATTCACAGTGTCATATTAGTTTTCCTATATGGCTTATGAAGAATGTTCTGTCAAGAAGGTTTTGGAATGGTCAAGTGTGGGGTAAATAAAACTTTTAATTCTTTAAAATTCTAAAATTCAAAATATTCTCATTTAACTTTACCCCCCTTCCATCTCTTTTCCATCTCCTGCCCTACTGCAGGGATTCTCATCTTCACCTATCATATTAGTTATCTATTATTGCATAACAAGTTATCCCAAAAGTTAGTGACTTAAAATAGTAAACATGTATTATCTCACAGTTTCTGTGAGACAGGGAACAGTTTAGTTGGGTGGTTCTGTCTCAGAATCAAGAAGTTGGATGGGGCTGCAGTTATATGAAGCCCCATTGGGGCTGGAGGACCTGCTTCCAAGATGGCTCACTCACATGGCTGTTGGCAAGAGGTCTTACTTCCTCTATGACTGTTGCAGGAAGCCTTACTCAGCTCCTTACAACATGGGCCTCTCCATAGGGCTGCTTGAGTGTTCTAACAACATGACAGCTGGAGCTTCTCCCTGAGTGAGTGATCCAAGAGAGAGCAAGATGGAAGACACAATATATTATATGACCCACCATTGGAAGTCATACTCCATCATTTCCACCATATTCTGTTAGAAGCAAGTCACTAAGTATAGACCAAACTGAAGGAGAAAGGAGAGAGAAGTTAAGCTTCACTTCTTAAAAGAAGGAATAACAAAGAATTTGTGGATATATTTTAAAACCACCACACCTATCCCCTGGGCCTTCTGTAGGACTTTTATCAGTGAGTTTCTCTTCTCTTGCCTGTTTTTTCGACTTCTCCTTTTCCAGTGTTTTTTTTCTTTTCCTTTTTTTTTTTTCAGCATATAAATGTGTTCAGATGTCATTCATCTTGAAAATTGAGAAAAAAGAAATAAAAATCCCTCCTTTAACAAATAACTCTAGCTACAACTTCCTCTTTCTTTCTTTCCCATCAGGCAAACTGTCCAAAAGAGTAGTTTATTACTTCACTCCATTCAGTCCCCAACTCACTGGAATTTGGCTGTAACTCTTCTAATTACACTGAAAACACTTTTCTTAGAATTCTAGGATGGAGACGTCAGTGAAAATGAAAGCATTATTTGAATAATATACTCATAAGTCTTCTAAGATTAAAGGAAAAAAATAATTTTGTCATTGAAGTCAGGCTACTTTGATAAAATTGTTTCAGAGTAATTTCAGTTAAATTTTATATTTAGGAAGCAGTGATATCTAAGTAGAGTAACTCGTGTCTGAATTTTAAATGTGCATTAGTGTAGATACTGCTGATTTTTATATGTAAATTTAATGTTTACATTTATTTCCTATAGATAAAAAATCAATTCTTTTCTCTTTATAGTTGGAGAAGATGGACAAATAAAAATCTGGTCAAAGACTGGAATGCTAAGATCAACTTTAGCTCAGCAAGGTATGTATTATAATCAATTAAATGTCTTTGCATTTTCCTGTAAAAATAGTCTAATATAGTTAGTCTAATATAGTTCCTCAGGCTGATTTTGGTCAGGTTCAAAACCTGAAATCTCTTATTTCTATTTACACTTTTTCCTCTTACTTTCATGTTGCCTGATGGGCCATGGTAACTGTATTGTTTGAGCCAAGAAATATAAGACCCACTCAAACGCTTTTTCTTTGTTAGTGAATCTATATAAATGGAGTTATAGGCTAATGATTCTTTTTAAAATAATTCTGAAGCATCATGAGCATATCCTATCTAGAACAGGATTGGGTGTCTAGTTAAGTAAATAATAATAATAGAAAACACTGAGTATCTCCTTACTTAAAAAGTTCTAATTATATCATAATAATAGCACCCTTTCTAAATTATGTTGTACATCTATACTAATGGAGGGGAACAGATACTCTTATGATTCAAAACTTGGTAAACTACAACTACTTAGAGCAGCAGCTTGGTTTTCCATGTTCATTGGGAAGAAGTGCCCATAAAGTCAATCCAGTGGTCATACCTGTTGGGATTTAGATTACATATGATTTTTTTCCATGTAGCAGATTTATTTTCCAAATTAGGTTTACTTAGGAACAATAAAGCAGTTTTAATGTTGTCCTGAGCCCATATCAGCTGATCTTCAGAGACAGGCTGCCAAAAAGTTTGCAGATTATTCTTCAGAAGTATATGATAAAGTCATTTTGTGAAGCATCTCTAACAACTGACTTCCAAAAATTTCCAGATTTCATTTTTTAACTCATGTTTACTCTTAGGATATGTTAAAATAGTTACATTTCTTTAGCTACACATCAACCAAATGTTAGCAAAGGTAACCATAAGTAATAGGTAGTGGTTATCTCCTGAGGTTAAATCTTTGGTACAGATGGTCTCCAAATAGAATATTTATCCGTGAGTGGAAAATTTAGAGTTCATAGAAACATTCATCAGTAAATTTGTTAGGGAAAGGTGTCAATTTATTGTTGCTTTAGTAATAAAGTATACCTTTAGAAAATAAATTTTATTTTAATCTTCTAGTAGGCATGGACATTTACTTTTGGCTTTATAATTTTTGTTAGAGCTAATTATTTGGCATTCTTACCTTATGATGTCTGACTTATGAGCAGCTACACAATTCGTTGAGAGATCATCACCACCCCCTTGGAGATGGGGCTGCAGTTCTTTTCAGCTGTTGCTGCTACTGAGACATATCCTTTTTTCCTTTCTTTTCTCTTTTGCTAAATATGTTGTCTATAGAAGACACAGATCTTCAGAGAAATTTTGAAAGCTTATCTCATTACCCATTATAATAATCTGAATTCTTGCCTAAGATCCTTCACCACTGTCCCCGTACAGCTCCTTCTCTTTCTTTAAATTCTTCCCAATCATCTCCTTCCCTTTTATTACCCCTTGGATCTACCATTTTGGACTTTACAAAGTCTAAAGTTGAAACTTAGAATAAGTTGTTTAACATAAACATTGTTAATCATAGAGGGTAGATGACATAGTGCTGTTGGTTCAGTACTATAGTTTACCTGTATAATAGGTCTGGAAACCAGATTGCTACTTATTTTACTCTTATAGAGAAAATGCATTTAGAATTCCCAAACGTGCAGAGGCAGTTTGGAAGCCCAATATATTCATAAATTAAGGACTTTTTATACATCAGAAATCACCAGATGGCCCGTGGGCTGAATCTGCCCCACTAGCATGGTGCAGGCCCAACATTAAAAATTAGGATATTTTACATACATATTTGGATTTCTGGTGTCTTGAAAAATTGGAAGAACTGGCAACATTAAGTCTGCTTTCCAGAACAAATACAGTCAGCTGGAGTTCAATAGTGGCTGCTCCATTTTTAGTTGGATTTTAAGCTTCTCTTATTTTTCTTGCACTCTACATACTTCACTCATTTATATTACATGGTAGAACACAACATAAATCTCTGAAGGGATTTGAGTTTGCAACTCATATTTTCAATAATAGTGATCATAAAATTTTGATTGTTAGTATGTGCCTTGCAGGGAGCACTTACATCTTTTTAAGTATTAATTTTTAATAGATACTACATTCACATGGTTCAGAATTTAAAGCATAAAGAAGGGTATAAAGTTATCTATTAAATACTATGCATGTCTCTCGTATTACCCGTCTTCCAGCCACCCAGCAAACATTCCCAGAGGCAACTGCTGTTACCATTTTCTTGTGTAGGAAATTTGGTTTTATATGTTCTTTTTTTTCCCTTTTATAAACAAGTGGTTGCATACTGTATCTAGTATAATATGCTCCTTGCTTTTTTTCACTTGAATTGTGAACTGTCTTGGAGGTGGTTTCATATCAGTGAATTAAAATCTTCTTCAAGTTGTTTTCCAAAGTGAATATACCATTTTACATTCCCAGTAGAAATATATGAAGGTTCCAATTTCTTCAAATCTTCAACACTTGTTACTGTCTTTTTTATTACAATCATCCTAGTGACTGTAAAGTGGTATCTCACTGTAGTTTTGATTTGCATTTCCCTGATTACTAATAATATTGAGCCTCTTTTCATGTGCTTTTTGACCATTTGTAGGTCTTCTTTGGAGAAATACCTGTTAAAATCCTTTGCATATTTTTTAATTGGGTTGTCTTTTTATTGTTGAGTTGTAAGAGCTCTTTATATATATTCTGGTCAATAGACTCTTATTGGATATATGATTTGCAACTTGGATATGCAACTTCCCAATTCTGTGGGTTTCCTTTTCATTTTCTTGATGATAGCTTTTGAAGCACAAAAGTTTTGATGAAATTCAGTTTATCTATTTTTTTCTTTGATTGTTTCTACTTTTGGTGTTATATCTAAGAAACTATTGCCTAATCCAAAGTCATGGAGACTTACATCTATATTTTCTTCTAAGAGTTTTATAGTTTTAGTGCTTATGCTAAATGTATGATCTTTTTTTGGTCTATGATCGATTTTGAGTTAGTTTTTGTTTATAGTATTTATTTTGGAGAGGGATGGGTGGTGCTCTTTTTAATTTTTTCTTCCTCTCAAATAGATGGATAAATAGGATTTTCTTAAAAGCTAAAGTACATATTATGTCTTATAAGATAGGTAATTTTATTATGTATTCATTGGATCATGTAATGGTATTTTACATCAACATTCCAAATAGCTGTAATTTCCTTGACATCAAATGGCTGTGAAACTGCTGATCATTTTTATCCTATTTGAATCTTATTCTTCTCACTCAAGGTTTATGTTAATTATGAGATTAATGAACAAAACTAAATTAGGTAGATTTTATTTTAGTTAACTTACTGGTATTTCAACTGAATAATCTGATATCTTTTTCTAGATTAAGAATTATAAATTCACTATAGAACTATGCTTTTAATTTTTGAATTTTTTAAAATTAATTAATTTTTGGTTGTGTTGGGTCTTTGTTGCTACACACGGGCTTTCTCTAGTTGCAGGGTGTGGAGGCTACTCTTTGTTGTGGTGTGCAGGCTTCTCATTGTGGTGGCTTCTCTTGTTGTGGATCACGGGCTCTAGGCGCGCGGGCATCAATAGTTGTGGCACATGGACCCAGTAGTTGTGGCCCGCGGGCTCTAGAGCGCAGGCTCAATAGTTGTGGTGCATGACCTTTGTTGCTCCACAGCATGTGGGATCTTCCTGGACCAGGGCTCGAACCCGTGTCCCCGGCATTGGCAGGCGGATTCTTAACCACTGTGCCACTAGCGAAGTCCCTAATTTTTGAATTTTTGATCATTGCTGCCACCCACACTTTCCTAATAAGGCATAGATAGACTTCGCCTGTTTTATCTCTGGGAAAAATCATTAGAGAAGTTAAGTTATAATCACATTAACCCTGAAGGAAAAATCCCTAGTTATTTATAAGGTTTGATATATTATAGGCTACAAGTTTCAAGGGTGATTATAAATCTGACCTACTGAGAGCTAAATGCTAAAGGTTCAAGTAAAAAGACCAAGGGAGGTAGAGGTCGGGGACTCCTGGCTTCTTTGAGGAGAAAAACTGTAAATTTTGGCACAAAAATGAAATAACGTAAGCCTGAATTACTGTAAGACTCAGAATTATGTAAACAATGTTGAAAGCGTCCTGTGATTTTTACTACATGTTTATGTTAATTGTACTTTTTCCTTGATGAGTAGAAAAATTCCCAAATTCATTTCTTGATGATTGGAGGCAGATATAAAGATAGAAAAGTCATGGTCATCACCTTCTCTTCCAATACAGAAAAAGCATTAATCTTGCTTTTTTTGGGGGGTGGGGGTGGGGCAGGGGGTGGAATTTGACTTTGTTTAAAAACTATTCTTACTGGTGCCTATCAGGAATTATTTTTCCTTATTAGAGAAAAATAATGTGTAAGCCGAGGATAATTATAATGAAGCCCTATCTTGTGTTACATTGTATATTTTAATTATAGGTTAAAATTGAAGAGAGTAATACTGCAAACCTTTAAGGACATTTCCCTTATACTATATTCAAATAGAAGAAGGAGATGACAAAACATGGAACCTGTTTATAATGAATTTGGTAAAGGAAATATAAATAACTGTAACACAAGGCAGAATGTACTCGTTTCTTTAAGGCATTGTGGGAGGACAGGAAAGCAGAAATGAATGCTTTGTGGGGAGAGAAAGTATCAGAAAGGCTTCCTGGCAAATACTGCAGCATCTTTTAATTAGGCTTCGAAGGATAAAGAAATTAGGTAGGATAAATAAATGAGCTTGTTGGCAATGAAGTGGAGCTATGGAAGAAATTAGATGATCAGAGGCACAGAGGCAGAATGGCGTGAGGCGTGGAAGTCAGGTGAGAAACCCCCTTGGGCCAGGGGTAGGCTCTGGCCTACCAGAGTGTAGGCTCTGTGAGGGATGGTACTGCCAGAGGGACCAAGACACTGATATTCGCAGATGCTAAATGAAGGGGGTTGGAGTTTATTCTATAAGCATATAAAATCTTTTAAAAAAATGAGCAGGAGAGAAGAGATAAAGTCTGCCTTTTTAGGAAGATTACCTTAGCAGTAATATGTAGGATAAATTAGAAGAGATAGAGGTTAAATTGGGGTCGCTGGTATGGAGGTTACTGAAATGTTTTATGCTATTGTGCAGTAAGGCTTGAACAGAGTCAGTGATGAGGGTAGTTGAAAAAAGTGAATAGTTCTCAGTGGCCAAGAGGAATGGATAATCCTGTAAGAGGTGAAGAATTCAGAGGAAGAAGTGAGGGGATATGTGTGGAGGGATGATATATGAATATGTAGAGTTTGAAGTTCTGGCATGTCTTTGGGGCAAGTGGAAATGTGTTAGAGCTCAGAGGTAAAGGCTGAAATATTATTGTGTGTCAGTTACAGAAAGGTGAAAGGTGAAGCTATGGAGGAAGTTGAGATCCCCAAGGGAGAGGTGACTGAGGCTAGAAACTAAAGAAACAAATGCCTTCATTTCAGCTTTTTTCTCTGTATTGACCCAGTGACATACACAACCAAAAAGTTGTTTTTTTGAGGAATAAATCCCACTCGATATTACTTATTTGTTAATACATGTCCCTACAAATAGAATGAAAGGGAAATAATTCTTTGTTTTGGAATTCTTAATGATTTGACAACCAAAATACTTGAGTGTTTACTCCCATGCACAACACAATAACAAATGGTTGCTTATTGCATTACAAAGTAGTAGTGGTAGTAGCTAACAGGTCGTGCTTATAGAGTGCCAAACTCTGCTCTAAGTTCTTTACTTATACTCACAAGATGTAGACCTATACTGCACTCAAGGCAAAGGTAGCTAATGCTTCATTGTAATAGTGAGAGTTTGTTTCAAAATCATTCTTAAAAGCATGCAAAAACAACATTTTTTAGGGGATACCTTTTAGTATGAATGTGAAAAACATGGTATATTTGACCATGTACTTCCTTAAAACAATTGAAATACATTTTTGTCTCCTTTTCTGTGGTTTAAAATGCCTTCAACAAGTTGAAAGAATTTAGATAATTTGTTTTACAGAGAGATAAGGGTCTGACATTTAACACAACCCCAGGTGCATGTGGTTTCTTAAAAAATGTCAAAAAGGTCACATGATCTTAGTGTACAAAGTCAGAAAAACAAGGTCTTTTTGAGTGTCTTAAATGGAGCATAAATAAAAATTCCCAATATAAAAAACAAATTAATTATTATAAAACTACTTTTGTTTTTTGTCCATTTTTGTTAATAAAGAAATTAATAACATCTTATCATATAATTTGCTAAAGTTTTTGTTGTAAAGGCTATATTATTATTTCCATACTGACTTTGCAAAGTGAAGTGTAGCATTGGGAGTAATTCAGTGCTTTAATAAATACGTTTTTTAAAAACATTTTAAATATTAAAGATTTGTTTCAAATGCTAGTGAGATGGATTTTTTATAATAGAAATCATTTTCTCTGTGAAGCTAATTCATCCACTTTCAATATGGCCTTCTCCAGAATCACCCAAATCAGAAGTTGTATAGCGATAAAAACATATATACAGGAGTTTCACACTTAACATTTTATTATAAATATAAAGAATGAATATAAGGAAGAGTTTTCTTAGTTCTTGATGTTATATTCATTTATTCATTCATTCATTCATTTATTGATTGATTGATTATTTTTGGCCGCATTGGGTCTTCATTGCTGCTCAGGCTTTCTCTAGTTGTGGTGAGTGGGGGCTATTCTTCGTTGTGGTGCATGGGCTTCTCATTGCGGTGGCTTCTCTTGTTGTGGAGCATGGGCTCTAGGTGTGCGGGCCTCAGTAGTTGTGGCGTGCGGGCTCAGTAGTTATGACTCACGGGCTCTAGAGCACAGGCTCAGTAGTTGTGACGTATGGGCTTATTTGCTCCGCGGCATGTGGGATCTTCCCGGACCGGGGTTCGAACCTGTGTCCCCTGCACTGGCAGGCGGATTCTTAACCACTGCGCCACCAGGGAAGTCCGTTATATTCATTTTGAATATTGGTGGTTAGGAAGCTGGAACTTCTTTAGCTATTGATCTTATTTAGGATTGCTTATTTATCATAAGTAACTCTATATTTGTTTTTTGATTGAAGGAATGTGGTTAAAAACCACATGCTGTAACAAAAGAATTACTTAAATTTTCCTCTATAAGCCTATTTCGTTTTATTCTATAAATTACTATACCTGTTTCTTTAACAGCATTATTATTTAAAAAATTGTTTTATAAGCAGGAAATGAATAATCTCCATGTCCTAACAGGAGAGATAAGTATTCTGAAGATTTATAAGGTTTATAAACAAGGAAATGGTGACACAGTTGACTTAATGGGGCCACAAATTCAATGTGAAAGAGGACATAAGAGTCCCTAACTCCTCATCCTATACCCCAAACCATGCCTTTTACCACAACTAAAAGACTAGAGTCACATCCTGTATAACTCAATGGGAGCTGTGTTTACTGAATTATTTCCTTGGGGGTAGATGTTTGTCATAGTTTTGTATACACTCAGGAAAGTGTTATTTTACTGAGTGTATTCATGAAGATGTGATAGTCTATAATTAAAATACATAAATTTACGTTTTTTGCACAATACTTACAACTATAATAATGGAAATAAAGAAGGCACCTATAATTCTACCACTGTATCAAATAAGCTTTCCTCTATTATTCCCTTACTGTCCTCACCAAGAATCATGTTTGGAATATCTGAAATTTTGATTTACATTTTCTGGGGAGTTTATTAGACTTGAACTCTGTTCATTTGGAGATTTACTTTGAAGCCCAGGTCAGCTCCTGGCTACTCCCAGAGAATGTTTCAAGAGAATATACTTACTAAGTTTAGAAGAAGTACCCTCTGAGGTCAGCCATCTCATTGCTCATCTGTAGGTTCCTTTGATACAGGACAATCCTAGATGTCACTGACTGAACAGGATGTTTAGACCCAATATAATATCTAACCTACACCATGAAAGGAATGCTTCAGGAGTTTTTTGGACTAGGTCTAAATCAGACTTTCTAAGTCCTGTAAACCATTAAGACTTGCTCACAGTTGAATTACATTCTGGTTGGGAAAAAAATGGCACTAAAGGAGTAGGGTGCCACTTAAACACAGCATTTATCTTTCTGAAATTTACTCCCTGTTGATTACTGATTACTCCCTGTTGATTAGCATCAGTTGGGTTTTCCATTTAAATAAACATCTTACTGATTGCTTGTAAATCCTCAGATTCAGATTTCATTTTACTGAGAATGTAAATTACTGAAAGATTTATTCAATCATTCACATAAAGTCAACTGCTACAATAGTCTGACTTAGGAATCCTAGACAATTTTTAAAAGCTTTGTTTTATAAATATAAATAGGTTAATATTTCATAGATTAATTATATAAACTTGATTCACTTCCCTAATGAACAGGTTCTAATGAATAGGTAACTGGACCAGACAGTGGAGCACAGATAATTTAATGCTCTCAATTGATATGATATTCATTATTTATTTAAAAAATAATTTGTTTTTAATTTTCCCCATTTTTATTGAAGTATAATTCATGTACAGTGAAATGACAGCTCTTTTTTTAAAAATAAATTTACTTATTTTATTTTTGGCTGCATTGGATCTTAGTTGCAGCATGCAGGATCTTTTTTTATTTGCGGCATGCAGACTTCTTAGTTGCGGCATGAATGCGGGATCTAGTTACCCAACCAGGGATCAAACTCGGGCCCCTTGCATTGGGAGCACGGAGTCTTACCCACTGGACCACCAGGGAAGTCCCCAGAATAATGTCTCTTAAGAAGCCAACAAAGAAATATTCTCCAAACCAATGATAATAAAGAAGTCCAAATTTAGTTGAGGTGTACCTTTTTACCAGTTGGTTCTCAGGAGAGTTGGCTTAGTCAACCACAAGCTGAAGGCACAAAAGCAAAAGTCGAATGTTGCCGCTGGAGCACACTGCTAGGGAACGAAGACTCAAGTGTTGACCGGGTGAATGATCTTGGTGGGGCCGCTGCAGTGTTTTCACCATTGCTGTCACCGTAGTTGCTTATTCATTTGTTCTTATTGATCAGCCGCCAGTGGTGCCCCTCAGCAGCTGAGCTACAGGGTGCTTCATCAGCAGCCTCAGATGTCCATGATGATCTCCTGACACAACACCTTCACTCTTATAGCAAAACAGCTTTCCTTATAAAAACAACTTCATTCTTAGATCAAAACAACTTCATTTTTTCGTGAACGAGTGGATTTGAAATCATATCAAACCACTACACAAGAGTTGATGATGGGAAATGATAAATCATGACTTTTCTGATACCTTTTTGTATCTTAACATAATGAAGTATATTTATTTTACGTTTTTCCATAGCACACTCTCAAAGTCCTAAAAGCTCCGTATTTTCTCAGCAAGGTCAAAATTAGTAAAAAATATAGTTTATCAGTTGCTCACAGTAGATTTTCAACAGTCAATCTTAACCTGGTCTATGTTTCAGTATCAGGCTTATACTGCAGTTTGGATGGGCCATTGAATGAGGAAATGAAATGACACCCCAAATTGCTTTTTTGATTTTCCTAACAATCTCCCTTTTATAAAGCATAATAATTTAAGTTTATCAGGTTTTTTTTCTTTTCCTTTTTACAGGAACACCAGTGTATTCAGTAGCATGGGGCCCTGATTCGGAAAAGGTTCTTTACACAGCAGGCAAACAGCTGATCATTAAACCTCTTCAACCAAATGCTAAAGTTTTACAGGTACTTCTCAGGCATTTGTAAATTGTTATTGGGGTCTGCCAGACTGCTAAGTGAGAGGTCACTTTCTTAGGAGTCCCTTTTTTCTGGGTGGTCTTGTTATAGTTGAAGCTCTTAAGTGTGTGGTTTTATCGGCCTTTGTTACAGAAAAGGGGATATCTGGTTATGTTTCCAACGAGGTTCACTTCCCCCTTTTTCCAACTCACATTATACCAGTAAGTCATAAATGTGTTCTGAGTTACTAAATTATCACATGATTTGGCATAATAGCCATCTTTAAATTTAACAGAGTCAACCTAACATGTATAGATTTGAGACAAAACAGGACTAAATCATAAAACTTTAAGAGGTTGTTTAGACTGTATTTTTTATCATCACCTCTAGCGTCTTCCTCCTCATTGTTTGTTCAGTACCCTTGAGCTTTCTCTAAGACCCTAGAATTCTTTTAGTATTTTTAGAGTGGAGGGGGCGTCAATGTAATGTTTAGAACAATTGGGTATATATAATTTTACCAATTATAGGGAAGCAAAACAATAGTGGCAGTTAAGACAGGTCAGGGGAGGACAAATAAATGAAAAACCTTTAAGCCTATATCCAGGATTTTGATGTTTGATTTCAGTGCAAAGAGGCAGAATCATTTTCTTCATATTTTGATAATGACACAGTGTAGTGTGGGTAATAAGATTACAGGCTTTGGAGTTAGTCACCTGGGTTCAAATGTTCACTTACTTATATGTGACTTTAGGCAAGTTATAAAATGTCTTAGCGCCTCAGCGTTCTCATCTCTTAGATGTGATGCTAATACCTACTTGATAGGAATGTTGTGAGGATTAAATGAGTTAAATTGCAAAGTGCATGGGACAGTGCATATAATCAAAATATTGAGTGTACACAATGAAGAGTAGTTGTTGTTGATATTGCGGCGGTGTTCTATCATCTCTACCTTTTAGTCAGCCCTTAATAAATTAGAGCCATGGAGGCCAGTTAAAAGGTATAGAATGACCACGTCCTGGGTAAGGGATTTGGTGCTGGGGATTGACTGGCTACAGCAGGTATAAAAAGTGTTTTAAGAAGAAACATTAGGTTTAACAGTGAGTAGATGTAGAATTTGGAGAGTAAGGATATAGAAATGGCTTTGAGATTCCATATTAATCACTTCTATGTAGAGTATGCTATACATATTCCACACAGTCATCATGCATTTACATTTTTCTACATGCAGAACACTCTGCTAAGAACTGTGGAACAACAGAAAGAGAAGAATTTGGGGAAAAGGAATAAGCTAGGAAAGAGGACTGGCTCTGACTGCCTTTAGTCAAAGTCCTTCTAATACCGCTTATATTCTGAAAATGTGCTTTGAAATCATACAGCAAAAGCAGGCCAGATGAATCTTTTAGTTTATAGTTATGTGATTTGTTAAGATACCTGTAATTAGGCATATGTAAGTGAAACTCAGGAAGATGCTTAAATCACCATTGATAAATTATCGTTTTGTGGCTCGGTAAAACCTTTGGCCCAGGAGGTGGTGAAGGGAAAGAAAAGTATCCATTGCCAAAATTCAGCTAGAGTGGAGAGGGGTTAAAGTATAATTAGTAACTTCGTGCAAATCTTCTATTCCTTTTGGAAAACTAAAGCTGCAGCAATTCTCCTCGGGCATAAACACATACTCACATTTGGATTATTCACAAAAAAGAATGCTTATTTAATTCTTGCTTGTAGAATACAGTTCAAAAGTATATATTTCATTTCCCTTAAGAGCTTTAGGGACTCTTCTAGAGACCCAGAACTTGGTTTCAGAGTGAGGAGACTTCTGTTTATTTAGTCATTCAGTGGGAATGTAGTGCATACTTACTATATCCTAGGCGCTATGCTGGGGTGTAAGGTATTAAAAGTGAAACAGAACATAGTTCCTGCCTTCTGTGAGGAGCTCACGATTCAAAGGAATTTTACAAAATGCCTAATACATTAAGAAATAATTGAAAAATGTCTATGCATTATATGTAATATGTGAATATATGTAATATATAATTGATATTCTAAATTATAGTATAAGGAAAATTTAAACCATATTTTGTTCCTAACTTTTGAATATGGAAAATTTTATTTTTGTAGTTTTAAAATGAAACTCTTGAGAATCTCTGCACGTGTATATCTCTATATATCTATATTTTGTTATTTTTGTCTTTGCAGTTTATTTTAGGACATTGGATTAATTTAGCAGTAAATTGTGAAAATTATTGCTTTATCAAAACATTTGTTTTTTTGTTTGTTTGGTTTTTTTTTTTGCGGTACATGGGCCTCTCACTGTTGTGGCCTCTCCCGTTGCGGAGCACAGGCTCCGGATGCGCAGGCTTAGTGGCCATGGCTCACGGGCCCAGCTGCTCTGCGGCATGTGGGATCTTTCCGGACCGGGGCACGAACCCGTGTCCCCTGCATCGGCAGGTGGACTCTCAACCACTGCGCCACCAGGGAAGTCCAAAACATTTGTTTTTGACAGAGTGTATTTTTATGTATCTTGAATAAAACAAGCTATGAATTATTGCTTATTCTTAGGGCTTATTTGACCCTAATTTGATGTTTTTTTCTGTATACATTAAGAATAATAGATTTTCCCGGGAAGGCTCTGTAGAGGGAAAACCCTTAAAATCAGTCACTCTTTGAAACAAAGTTAGTTGGTTCAGACATTAAAATGTACCTTATAGTCTTCAAGAAAAATTAATTCTTTTTCAGTTATATTATTCTGCTTAAACCTAGTGAAAGATTAATGGCTTTTAATTATGTGCGTGGTTAATAGCTAAATGAGCACATAAATTATATTTAAGATCAAGAAGACATCCACGCTTAATTTCTAGATCGCCAATTTTTGGGTGACTTAGATATATACACAAATATGTATGCATTCTATATATGTGTAGAGTATATATCTGTGGGAAACCTTTTGTTATATGGTAAATGCAGCAGAATTTTCTCAGAGTAGTTAGTGACTACTCCAGGGACATGAAGGTAAAGAGAATGAAGCTTAGGGGAATGTACAGAAGAGAATGAAGAGAGTACTAAAGAGGATGTGCATGTAGTAGAAGTTTTTTTAAAAAATAAAAGAATTAGTAAACAAGAATGAAGGCAGTATCAGTAATGGGATCAACTGTGCAAAGGGAGCAAAATTTGGATTCAAGTAAGTTTTGGAGTACATAACATATTCATTCCATTATTATCACACAGATGTCAAGCTTGGAATAGTTCAACAGCAAGTGATTTTCCATCTGGAGTCCAGGCAATTGAGGAAATTAATAAGGATGTGAGTTATATAGTGGATGTCATAGTGCAAGGTGCTTTTCATTAGTTTAAATTGGAAATGAAACCAGCATAATGGTTATGAAAGGAAGATAGAAGTCTTCTCCAAGAAGAGGACAAAAGAATCATTAGAAAGAGGCAAAATGCCTTTTCTTATTTAAAAAACTTTTCAATGTTCTTGAAGTTATAATAAATATCTTATTTTTTTCTCATAGTGGAAAGCTCATGATGGCATTATTTTAAAAGTAGACTGGAACTCAGTCAATGATTTAATTTTATCTGCTGGCGAAGACTGTAAATATAAGGTATGTAATGTTTGAATAATGTTTGAATTTATCACCTGGTTGAAAGAATCAAATTTCGGTGAAAAGTATTTAGCATATAAGAGTATTCTTTTAGTCCTTCTCTTTAGCCATATCTTTTAACTCTAATAATTTAGCAAATTGTTATTTTATAATTTTCAGTGGCATTTTGAAGTGTTGCCTTTCTAATTTGGCCTATTTCATTGACCTATAGAATTTTTTTTTAATTTACCATTTTAACCATTAAAAAAAATATATTTATTTGGTCACGCGGGGTCTTAGTTGTGGCAGGCAGGCTCCTTAGTTGCAGCACGCATGTGGGATCTAGTTCCCTGACCAGGGATCAAACCCGGGCCCCCTGCATTGAGTACGTGCAGTCTTATCCACTGCACCACTAGGGAAGTCCCTGACCTATAGAATTTGATTTAATGAGTAGCAACATGAAAACAACTCCTAGTTTTAGTGACTCTTTAAATCAATTTAAGTTTTTTTTTTTTTTTGCGGTACGCGGGCCTCTCACTGTTGTGGCCTCTCCTGTTGCGGAGCACAGGCTCCGGACCCGGAGGCTCAGCGGCAATGGCTCACAGGCCCAGCTGCTCCGCAGCATGTGGGATCCTCCCGGACCGGGGCACGAACCCGTGTCCCCTGCATCGGCAGGCAGACTCTCAACCACTGCGCCACCAGGGAAGCCCTAAAATGGGTAGTTTTTATGATTAATTAAAGAGTTAGTAAAATCTGAAATTATCATGATGATACCATAACATTTTTGGGGGAGATATTTAGGTTTCCAGGAATACAGCTTCCCTACCCCCACCTTGCCTTGTTGGATAGTAAAGACATGTAATTGCTAATATTATAAAGTGATGACTTCTAAATCTTTACCTGATACTTTACTAGAAGCTACAAACTTGTTTGTAATAACGTGGTGACTTATAAAAGAATTTTTAAAATTTGCTTTTTGTAGGTATGGGATAGCTACGGCCGCCCTCTGTACAGTTCACAACCTCATGAGCATCCTATTACCTCAGTTGCCTGGGCTCCAGATGGAGAATTATTTGCTGTTGGATCATTTCATACTTTACGCTTGTGTGATAAAACTGGGGTAAGTTATAGTGGTAAGCAATCACAGATGTGCTGTCATAATGCACAACACACCTGGTTCTCAATCTTTAAAAAACATTTTCAGTGATGCATTTGACTGCATCTTTCTGGTTTGTCTTCTTAATATACTGGTTCAATCAATTCCAGATTTATGGGACCATACAAGCTCTTTAAGTTCAATCTGAAGATTGGGTATGTTCTCTACTATCTTTCTGGAAATACTTATTTTAAGCATGGTTGTGAAAGATGGTAAAGTGTTAAAATTTATGCCCAATCAATATAGAGAGTTCAGTTTTGAACCTTTTTTTTTTTTTTTTTGTGGTAGGCGGGCCTCTCACCATTGTGGCCTCTCCCGCTGCAGAGCAGAGGTTCCTGACGCTCAGGCTCAGCAGCCATGGCTCACGGGCCCAGCCGCTCCGCGGCATGTGGGATCTTCCTGGACCAGGGCACGAACCCGTGTCCCCTGCATCGGCAGGCCGATTCTCAACCACTGCACCACCAGGGAAGCCCCCCCCCCCCTTTTTTTTTTAAACTGTCAATATGTTTCATACAAAAGTTTTGGTTGCATATTTTTGGTAAGGAATTGATACTAAATTTTTTAAATGGTCATTTTAAAACCAAAGAATTCATATTTGAATGTGTGTGAGATTTTTCTCTCACAAGAGAATATGCCCTCTATACAAATTCTGTTTAGAACTTAGGCAAACAGCCAAGCTCAGCAGTATTTACCCACTGTACTTGAAGAATGAATTGTTTCATCAAAGTGCTCCAGAGGTGGCAGCATTATATGAGTGGGGCTATTCCATACTGTTCCTAACTATGAGGAAATCACATAAGTTTTCTGTGGCTTATTTTCCTTAAATGCAAAACAGGACAGTTAATTTAGAATTCTTAGAGCTTTTTAAATGACCTATTAAGTTTTCTGGTTGCTTGTTTTTTATCATATGAAATATAAAGTCCTCTGCCTGACTTTGAAGCTGTCTGAAACCTGGTGCCATAAAACCTCTTGTCTTTTCCCCCCATTACTCTCTAATTTGTATGTGTTCAAATCAGACTCATGAATCTTCTCTGCCCCTCACTAACGTCCTCATCTTCTCTTTTCATGGAATGCTCTCATCTCTTACACTTAATGAGTTCTTCCTATTTTTTAAGGCTCACTTCATATTTGACTTCTTTTCATGATACCTTCCATAGATAAAGTTTATTTATCTATTTTTCTAACTTCCTCTCACCTAGATCTCTTTTCTTAGTTTTAACATAAGGATGTTAAGTTAGACCATCTCATTTTCATCTGATTTTCTATCAATGATTCTCAGCCTATAGAATATATATTCTCATTTTCACAGTGTATTATATACTCTTACATCATCCATTTTAGTTTTATGTATATTGTTTTTGACTCCGTAGATAGTTTATAAGGTCCTATAGCTTAATGATTCTCTATTATCTGTACAATGCAGTAGATACTCAGTAATTCACTAATAAGTCCATTTAAGCATAATAATTTAAGTTTGCCATTTTGATGAAAATATTTAAAGATTTAAAAATCTTGGGGCATTGAATTGATCGAATAACTGAATTAAAGATTTACTTAATTAAACACCAAACCTATTTTTAGAATGTTAACTATTCAGGAAAAGTAAATTTTCTAAAAGAATTTTGTTCCTACCTTGTTCAACTGAATAGACTGAATATATTGTAATAATTTTTTAGGACTTGTGATTGACATTTTAAATATATTTTCTTTTATTCAATAGATATCATATATATACTAGTCATCAGAGAGTATTTTGGAAACTGGGGATGGGAAGATGTAAAGATTTTCACTCAAGTTGTTGACAGTCTAGTGGAGAATCAGACTATAAGACTGTGTAAATGCTATACATGAGGTTGCTGTGTGCAAGCACAATAGAGGAGTGGCAGAGCCTAACTCTGCCTGTGGGACACTGACTGAGAGCTGAGGCTTGAAGAATTAGTAGTTCTTCAAGGAGACATGGTGGGAGAAGAAAGTTGTAGGCAGAAGGAACCTCTTGTGCATCAAAGTATGGTGCTTTTTGTGCAATGTCAATAAGATTTTGCATGGGATGGTACCAGGAGATAATACAGAAAAGGTTCTCAGACCAGATCTGTGTTTGCCATCTAAAAGAGTCTAGATTTTACTATTTTAAAATGTAGTTATTTTATGTGGAGCCCCCTTAGGGGTTACTGTGGGGTAGAAAAGAGGTGAGGAGGTTGAGCCCCTGGTACTCCTCCACCCAGAAAAGCTCTACATGAATCAGCTTTGAGATATATATATATATATATTTTTTTTTTTTTTGCGGTACGTGGGCCTCTCACTGTTATGGCCTCTCCCGTTGCGGAGCACAGGCTCCAGACGCGCAGGCTCAGCGGCCATGGCTCACAGGCCCAGCCGCTCCGTGGCATGTGGGATCTTCCCGGACCGGGGCACGAACCCGTGCCCCCCTTCATCGGCAGGCGGACTCTCAACCACTGCGCCACCAGGGAAGCCCTGTTATATAGTTATTAAAAGTGATAATCTGCTTTCATAATGCCATGAAAAGATTTTTAAGATATACTGTCAGAAAAAAGTTACAAATTTTATCTATAGGATGGTCCTATTTGTGTAAAGATATGTGTCTATATATGAATAGAAAAACAGTCTGACAATATAACACATTTTAACAATGGTTATCCCTGGAGTTTGAAGTGATAGGTGATTTTTTTCCATAACTGCAATTTCTAAAGTTTTCAAATAAAAAATATGCTTTGTATAATTTTTGAAGAGGGAAAAAACTAGATTTATCCTTTAATTTTATTTTGCTTGCAAAATTCATTGGATTCTCTAATCATGTAATTCAGTTTTCTTTCCTTTTTAAACAAATGTTGAGTTTTGAAGCTATTTAATTTATATGTATATATAATTAAAACATGGAAAATTGTTTTTAAGGTGATATAGAATATATACATCTTTATTGGGAAGTAATTCTGTTCACTAAGATATAAATGCTATAAGCATTTTGAGTCAAAACCAAATTACCTACTGCATAATTACTTCCTGCACATCTTTTTAAAAAATGCCAAGCAGACATTCCCCTTGTGGAGTTTACTTTCTTGTTGCTAAGACAGGTATTAAATAATTAATTACCCACTCAGTTATTTAATTACAGTTGTAATAAATTTTACAAGGAGGTACAGGCTGTTCCTCGTAATGAGAACTAATCTATTTGGAGGGTCAAGGCAAGTTCGTATGGTGAAAGGTAAGAAGGGCAATGCTTATTGAGATTCTTCACCTTTTCTACTTACTGAGTAAGTGGTGTCAAGTTAGAGCCAAAAATTTAAGTCAGCTGGTGCTGCATACTTTTCTAACACAGTTGTTTATCTGTTGAAAAAAACTTATTAAGGCTTCTTTTAAGAAGTAAGTACGTGTTTTCTTCAACCTAGAAATGTCACACTTAAATGTAGCTCCTTGCTTCTTTTTTTTTCCTCAAAATCTGCAACTTAAAGTTGTATAATTAATAGTAGTAATCATTTATCCAGGGCCAGATTCTGTGGAATAATTTCAATATTAGATATTATAAAAATCTGGTCCTGAGGAAGGATTTGCTACAAATTTATCAGATTTCTATCTTGAGAGCTCTGTTTTGAGAGCTCTTCACAGATTTTTAGTTAAGTGCAGTGTTCTTAATCAACATTTTAAAAATTCTTATCTAGGCTTCCTTGACAGAAATTGGACAGTAATTTTTTAATATAAGGCTTAAAGAATGATGTTGGTGTAAACTTTCAGGTTATCTGTGAAATAATAAGCCTAAAAAAATGTGGTTTTTGTAAATATTTTCTTTTAATGTTTTTCAAGAAATATTTCTAGTGGGAGAAAAAACCTCAAATGCTTGGAGGCTGTAACTAAGAGGTTTTGGTTTGAATATATTCCTTACTATGCATGTATGTAAATGGACTGATGAGAAGAATATTTGAAAAAGCAGAAATTTTTATATTTTTGTATAGGTACATTACTCCAACTCAGTTGTTATATAGTAAATCTAATATTCCCATTAACTTTCATCATAAAATTGGAATTTTCTAAAAAGACCCTCACTAGGCTGATACAAAACTCCTGTTCCCATTTACATCTTCTATTTAAGTAGGCAAGTTACCTGTATTGGTTCAGAACTCACATCCTGGCTCACTTTTGTGGATTGTTGTTCAAATATCAATTTCATTTTCAAAGCCATTTTAGGTGGTATTCCATAGTCCAGTTAGTTGTCATGGTTTTACTGTGTTGATTCAAGTCAGCTGCATGAATAGGCTGCTTGATGGTGTTCCAAGGGCTTTATACATAGACTTAAAGAATACCGTTCTCCAGTTCCCTCCTCTCCATAATCCTACCCCAACTCTTGTAGCAAGGGGGTTGGGTGCTGCCTCTTTGCTGTCATTAGTGCAAATCAGGCATGGTAGATGGGGGTCCCACTGGGCAGCCTTCACAGTGCTCACTGGAGAGGGCCACTGCTTTGGCATTGCAGGGCTGGAATGGCCTGAGGGGCTCTGTCTCTACAGCACCACGTGGGGAGGCGGAAAGGTGCTACCTCTGCTCACTTGAGTGCAGAGCGGGAATGTTCCCCAGGGCTCCATCCCACTGTTTCCACAGGACACAGTGCCTGGTGGGGAGAGTGCCATGGTTTCTTTCATGGTGTGTGTTTGGAGAAGGGTAGTTATGTCCAAAGGGTTCCGTCCTGCATTGCAACCCCTCTACCTGGCTCCTTGACCAGAGAATGAGCATTACTTGGTGCTTGTTTTGTCTCACATACTACTTAGAGTTAATATAATACCATTTCATGTAAAATATACGAACCTTGCATCCATGGTATTCCATTTACCCACCTTTCCTTTATGCTATAATTATATTACATCTATCACAATATGATACAGTTTTTGCTGTTAAAAGTCATATTCACTTTAAAGAAATTAAGAAAGAAAGAAATGTTTAGCATTTCTAATGCTCTCATTTCTTCCTAAAGATACTAATTTCCATCTGATACAATTTTCCTTCAACCTATAAATCTTCTTTTAGGCATATCTCATAGTGTATAACTGCTGGTGATGAATTTTCTTTCTTTTTGTATATTTGAAAATGTTTTTTATTTTCCTCTTTGCTGGATTTACAATTCTGGGTTGACAGAGTTGTTTTTCCTTTCTTTCAGCACTTTAAAGATATTGCTGTACTCTCTTTTGGTCTTTATTGTTTTTGATGAGAAATAAGTGACTGTTGGTATCATTGCTCTCCTGAGTGTAAAGTGGCCTTTACCTCTGGCTGCTTTGAAGATTTTCTCTTTGTCTTTGGTTTTCAATAGTTTGATAGTATATGACTTTCTTTGTATTTGTCTTGTTTGGGATTCTTTATACTTCTTGAATATGTAAAGTTATGATTTCACCAAACTGGGGGAAATTTTGGCCATTATTTTTTCAAAGTTTTTCTGCCCCATTCCCTTCCCTGCTGGAAGTCCAATTACAAATTTTTTAGACCTTTGATGTTGTCCCACAGGTCAACAAGGCTCTATTCTTATTTCTTCAACCTTTTTTTCCCCTCATTTCTAGGAATTTACTCTAAAGATCATTGGACAAGTACACAAAGATGTATGCATAACAATTTCATCGCAGTATTATAATGGTAAAAATCAGAAATAAAGTGTCCGCAAGTGGGAGGCTGATTAGGTTAATATTCTATATACCTAAAATGGAATACCCTCAAGTCATTAAAAGTGGGGAAGAGGGATTATGTTTAATAACCTGGAAAGCTATCTATGGTAAGTTATTTAGTAAAAAGACCAGGTTTTATTCTGTGATCTCACTTGTATAAAATTGTATACCCATAACTCTAACTACCTCTAACTACTAACTATTGTGGCTAAAGGTACACCCAATACTATATTTGGGTGATCTTTTGCTTCTTTATATGATTTTGTGTAGTGTGAACCTTTTTTAATGACTGTGTATCAATGGTACAGATGCAGTAAAGGTCTTTAAAAAATTCTTCAATAAAAATAAAAAGAAGTGATGTTGCAGAAAATGGTAGAGTAGGGAGCTCCAAGAATTGGTCCCTCCACTCAAGCAACCATTAACTGGCCAAAAAAAAAAAAATATCAGAATCAACTTTTTCAGAGCTCTGGAATCTAATTCAAAACTTTGTAGCAGGGCTTCCCTGGTGGCGCAGTGGTTGAGAGTTCGCCTGCTGATGCAGGGGACACGGGTTCGTGCCCTGGTCCGGGAAGATCCCACATGCTGCGGAGCGGCTGGGCCCGTGAGCCATGGCCGCTGAGCCTGCATGTCCGGAGCCTGTGCTCCGCAACGGGAGAGGCCACAACAGTGAGAGGCCCGCGTACCGCAAAAAAAAAAAAAACACTTTGTAGCAACCAGGGAAATGCTTAATGAAGAAAGAAAGAGGGTGCTAAATTTTGGTAAGAAAGCATTGTGGCGTTTTTTGCTTACCTGCCTACCATCCCTCATTCCCAGCTTGGCAGTGGCCACGGGAATGGCAGCCTGAGTTCTGGTGTAGCTTGTTGGTGCCAGGAGAACAATATGGACCATGTTCTCAGAAAACTGTAGTTATGCTTTTTGGTTCTCCTGAGACACCTGCACAGAGGCTTGTCTTTGTTTTGCCTTCCTTGGAAATCTCTCAGAGCTGGAGTAGCTTCCCAGGTGGCATCTGTTGAAAGCATGTAAAGGCATACTACCCACAGCCACTTGGGGCAAGGGATGGTGAATGGGGCAAGCTGCAGGTAGACCAAAAAAGCCTGGGAAGGAAGAGACTGAGGAGGAAGATGTATGGAAAAATAACGGCTTTGGAGAGCTGTCGCATATACTGAGGAATTCAGTGTGCAACACACATGCTCAGGGCCAGACACACAGTAAAGACTTTAGAGGAGTATTACTGGCAGGTCTTTGGGCTCTGCACAGGCAGGAGGTGAAGGCTAAGGCCGAATTATAGGTGGCCTGGCTCAGTGTTGAAGGAGTGCCCCAGCTCAGAGCCCATTGGCAGAGTGGGGGAGTATTTTTTTCTTTGTTTTTGGCTCTGTCAGGTTGCTAGCTGACCACTGAGATAACAGAATGAAGACTTCAGTGACCATCCATGAAAGGAATACAGTCTTTGCAAAAATAATTTGGAAAAGTCACTAAATAAACAGATGACTGTATCCCTCAAAAAGCAACAACATCAAGCCCTGGTGAGGGGGGAATAATTTGATTTCCAGAGTTTACCACATAATAATATTCAAAACGTCCACGTTTTAACAAAAAATTACAAGTATACAAAGTATGGTCCATTCATAGGAAAAAAAGAAATAGAAACTCCCTCCAGAGCCCATCATTGGACTTACTATACAAAGACTTTAAATTAGTGGTCTTATAGAAATTATAAAAAAGAACCACATAGAAAATCTTTAACTGAAAAAAAAATGAACAAAGGATAAAAGAGGTGTATGGTAAATGCCTCCAGAACCCCCAAGTATATTCAGTTTCTTCAGTAATGGGTTCATTTTTTCTAACGCCATTTCCCACTCATCAGAAAATGGGAAAATGGGCCTCTTCATAAAGTGTTGAAGTACAGCTTTTCTCAAGCATAATTTGGCAAGGTCTATCAAGATCCTTGAAGTCTCTGACACAGCTATTATACTTTCAAGGAAGCTTAAAAATGCACTGCATATTCATTTGTTCATTTATTTTCATATTAATTTCTTTGCAAATGTTTATTGAGAGTCTGTTATGTGCCAGGCACTTGCCCTAGGTGTTAAAGAAGCAACAGTAAATGGGACTTCCCTGGTAGTCCCATTTGGGTCCAGTGGTAAAGAATCTGCGTTCCAATGCAGGGGACGCGTGTTTGATCCCTGGTCGGGGAACTAAGATCCCACATGCCATGGGGCAACTAAGCCCACGTGCCACAACTACTGAGCTTGGGTGCCTCAGTGAGAGAGCCCGAGGGCAGAGTGCCACAAACTACAGAACCGACGTGCCCTAGAGCCTGCGTACCACAACTAGAGAGAGAAAACCCACACACCACAACTAGAGAGAAGCCCGTGTGCCTCAGTGAAGGATCCCACGTGCCACAACTAAGGCCCGATGCAGCCAAAAAAAATAATAATAATGATAATAAAAAGAGGACTTCCCTGGTGGCTCAGTGGTTAAGAATCCACCTGCCAATGCAGGGGACACGGGTTCGAGCCCTGGTCCAGGAAGATCCTACATGCCTTGGAGCAACTAAGCCCATGCGTCACAACTACTGAGCCTGTGCTCTAGAGCCTGAGAGCCACAACTACTGAAGCCCACGTGCCACAACTACTGAAGCCCATGTGCCTAGAGCCTGTGCTCTGTAACAAGAGAAGCCACCTCAATGAGAAGCCTGCGCACTGCAACAAAGAGTAGCTCCCGCTCACTGCAACTAGAGAAAGCCCGTGCACAGCAACGAAGACCCAACGCAGCCAAAAATAAATAATAAAAAGAAAAATAATAATAAAAAGAAAAAAAAAAGAAACAGCAGTAAACAAAAATAAATTCCCTGCTCTTGAGCGTTTTTATTCCAGCAGACAAAAGACTATAAACAAACAGAATGAATACATGATATGTTAAGTGGTAATAAATGCTATAAAAAAATAAAGGTAGGTATGGGAGATGGCATTATTCTAGGAGAAGTGGTCAGGGAATATCAGACAAAAACTAAAATTTTCCCCTGGATTCCATAATACATTTTATTTTTACCTTTGATTTTTTTTAAATGCATGATTCAAATATGTAAGGTAAAAACTTTAAAATTAACATAGTTATTATAAATAAATACACAGAATATATTAATGAATTGCATTATATTACGTTAAGTGGAACAGAATTCAAGGGAAAAGATCTGAATATATAAAGTACCTTTGGCCAGATTTTAAATTAACTGACGTCTTTGCTTTTATTTATCAGCAGGTGGTGCTATTGCTTATGTAAGAGAGAACTTTTTTCATTTTCTCTGTTCTTGAATATCAGTTAGTCATTATAATAAAGTCTTCCCTCCATTCATTCTCCCATTCAGTTAAAATAATTACAATGATTCATCATCTGCAGTAACTGGTCATACTGCTATATGTCACTTTTCATTGTCAATTATGTATGTCAACACGTAATTTAAGACAGCCTGCAATTTGCTAATTCCTGGTATATTAGAGAGAATATTGATCTTAAAAATCGTTAGTGTACCTTAAAGAAAAATAAGAAACTTTGCGTCTATTTTCTTTTCCTCCTAAACTTAATTTGTGAATGCACAATTTTATGAATTGAATTAATCCAACTTGGCTAAAGATATGCTTTTGAGGATCCTTTTACTCTAGTGTATTTATATAGAAGTAGTAGAGAAGAGTGAAGTTGACATTTAGGAGGTACTTTTAAAAGTTGTTATAATCAAGTTATGTTTTTTAGTTTAAATAGCTCTCATGTCCCTCCTGGGAATTTGACAGAATACAGAGGAAAAAAATGGTATCCTGAGAAATTTGACAGAATACAGAGGAAAAAAATGGTATCCTCCCTCAAAGAGATGTAATATCCTTTAATACGTCAACAATTTGAAGATGAATTCTCAATTGTTCTCTGCATTGTGCTGTCCAGTATGATTGCTTATTTTATTTTATTTTAACGTAGGAATAGTATTGATATGTTTGTAGAGCCCTGGAGTCAAGGCTCCAGTGGTGAATTTACAAAGTTAAAGGCTTCTTCTGGACCTTCAGCTTCTTCATCTATAAAATAGATAATCTGGGCTAAGTGATCGCCTCTCTCCTTTCAACTCCACAGTTCTGTGACGCCTTTTCCATGGGCACTGGACATATTGCTTGCTTCCTTTCCTGAGTAGTATTAGTGTGGTGCTTCTTTGTTTTTTAATATGAGGTTTGTAGAGGAGGAAGTAGTACTCTACATGATGTGCCAGAAGTGGGAAAAACTGAGGTAGTGCTAGAGAAGTGTGGCTGATCCTAGAACTTCAGACTTATCCTACATTTTAGTATAGTTGGGTGCAAGTAACAGAAACCATTAAGCAAAAAAGAGCAATTTGCTCTAAAATTACAGGGTTATCTTCTAGAAGCCAGAGCAAGGATGTAACTAGGCCTCAGGAATCAGAAACTGGAATGCTAAGAAAACACACAAAGTGGTTCCTTTGTGCCTTTTGCCTCTGCTTTTCTCTCTGCATATCCCTCCTCTTTTTCCTTTCCCAGCAAACTGACCCCTCCCCAACCCTCCCCAGTTTACCTGCTGGAAAGTGACAAATGTCAACAGTTCTCAAGTATACATTTCTACTCAGGAGAGTAGCCAGACTGAGATAAGAATCTTAGTCCTAGTTTTAAATACCCTCAGGGAAGGGGTCACTGGCCCAACCTTGGTTAAGAACTCATGCCTGGTCAGTCAGGTTGGGGTATGTTGTATAAACATGGCCATCAGGACTCTAATGCAGTAACCATAGGGATTGCTGGGGAGGGCCAGGTCCTAGAAAATGGAGGAGGTTGCCATTTGTGTTTCAAAGCCTCCTTAGGCATATTTGCCAAAAATTTTCAGTTTAATTCTCTGAGAGTTTTTCTTTCTACATGAATAAATTTCTGTCTTTATAATGAAAATTAGAATTGTATTTTCAGATTTGCTATAAAACCAACTTTGATAGAAACCATAAAGCCATAAAATATAAACATGAAGTGAGGGAAGTGGGCTGGCTTTACAGTAATAAGACCCTGTTGTCCAGAATTGAGAAACTTAGCAAGCAGTACAACATCAGAGTTCTATTACAGAATTTACTTTTAATCTTTTTTAAATCAACACTTAAGGGCTTCCTTGGTGGTGCAGTGGTTAAGAATCGCATGACAATGCAGGGGACACGGGTTCTAGCCCTGGTCTGGGAAGATCCCACATGCCGCAGAGCAACTAAGCCCGTGTGCCACAACTACTGAGCCTGTGCTCTAGAGCCTGCGAGCCACAACTACAGAGCCCTCATGCCACAACTACTGAAGACCATGCGCCTAGAGCCTGTGCTCCGCGACAAGAGAAGCCACTGCAATGAGAAGCCCGCGCACCACAATGAAGAGTAGCCCCCGCTCGCCTCAACTAGAGAAAGCCCGTGCACAGCAACGAAGACCCACTGCAGCCCAAAATAAAATAAATTTATTTTTAAAAAAACAGTTAACATATAGATGTTCCATAAATGTTGCATTTAAAAAAAATTAATTAATTAATTTATTTATTTTGGCTGTGTTGGGTCTTTGTTGCTGCGCGCGGGCTTTCTCTAGTTGCGGTGCGCAGGCTTCTCATTGTGGTGGCCTCTCTTGTTTCAGAGCACAGGCTCTAGGCACACAGGCTTCAGTAGTTGTGGCTCATGGTCTCAGTAGTTGTGGCACACGGGCTTAGTTGTTCCACGGCATGTGGGATCTTCCCAGACCAGGGCTCGAACCTGTGTCCTCTGCATTGACAGGTGGATTCTTAACCACTGTGCTACCAGGGAAGTCCAAATGTTGCGTTTTAATGCATCATTGTACAGACAAAATATATTGTTTTGGTTTTTAATGACTTACTTTAACTCAACTGATGTAACTTAATGACTTCCATTGGAGCATTTTGACTAGTTTTACTAGAATTGATCCATTTAGTCAGTTTCGTTGATGTTTTTGAGATGGCTAGTTTAAAATTTGTAAATCTTTGGCTTTTAATTTGCTCCTTGGATTTGTTTAAATTTTAAAAGTCGTGTTTGGTTGAAGTCATGGTTAAGCTCTGGGAAGGAAGGCTTGCTTAAAGACACAGGCACATTCATTCATCCATTCAACAAATATTTGTGTGTGTTAAGTTCTGTGTGATACTCTGACTATTCAAGGAATAATATCCATACCTGTACTCGAGGAGTAGCTCACCTCTTTTGAGAGTACTGATATGTAAACAGATAATGTAATATCATACTTATTTAATGGCAAAGGTTATAATTGTGGAAGAATGAATAAAGAATAGAATAATGGTAAATTTTCAGATATGTCTGTACTTATTTCGGATGAGGCTAAATTGGTTAAAGTAAACTTCCTCTCTGGTGGAGTAACTTAAAAACATTAAAAAACCTTTTTTTAAATGAACAACAAAACATGTGTTGTTGTTTTTTTCCACCAAGAAGCACAAATATGAATTTGCTTTTTTCTGATTTTGGTACATATTGTTATTTTTTTATAAATTATTTTCACTTATCCAAGTCAAAAGTAATTTATGTATACTTTTTCATATTCTGTATTCTAAGAAAACCGTGTTAGCTACAACTTATTGCTTGGAATTATGGAAAAAAATAGAAAACCTTACCAGTATTGTGAAAGCACAAATAGTAATTAGTATTAAATAGTTTAATTAAATACACAAGACAGCTTATATATTGAAGAAATTTATGGCAAAAAACTATAACAAAGATAATGATAACAAAAAATAGAAAAAATAATGCCCATAACCATAACATACAAAAAAATCAAATATTTTCATTTTCTGTGTGCCTTACAAGTCATTGAGCAGACATCTTTACATGATTATGATTACTATAAATATATATATTTTTTATATATCCTTTTATTTTTTAGTATTGACATTTACTTATTTTAGATCAATATTATGTCTCAAAATATGAAAACAAAGTATAATTTCAGGGGCTTCCCTGGTGGCGCAATGGTTGAGAGTCCACCTGCCGATGCAGGGGACACGAGTTCGTGCCCCGGTCCGGGAAGATTCCACATGCCGCAGAGCGGCTGGACCCGTGAGCCATGGTAGCTGAGCCTGCGCGTCCGGAGCCTGTGCTCCGCAACGGCAGAGGCCACAGCAGTGAGAGGCCCGCGTACCGCAAAAAACAAAACAAAACAAAACAAAACAAAAAAAGTATAATTTCAATAAAATCGGTTGGGGGAATGATAATGGCAGAGGCAGCATTTTTTTTTGAGATAAAACATATACAGTATCTTATGTGTACAGCTCAGTATTATTTATATATACAAGTACCGAAGAAACCATCACCCATATTGATATAGAACATTATCAACAACCCAGAAATTTCCTTTGTGCCTCCCCCCATCAGTTACCCCTCCACAGTAATTACTATTCTGACTTCTGTCATCACAGATCAGTTTTGATTGTTTTAACCTTTATATAAATGAAATCATATGGTATTTACACTTTTGTCTGACTTTTTCCATTCAACCATGTATCTGTGAGATTTATCTATGTTGTTGGGTATAGTGGCATAGTTTCTCAATCCTCTCAAATCTCCTCATAAAACAGAGAAAGGAAAAGACTATAACCAAAACCTACAGATAGCAACTACAGCAAAAGTGGGTGGTACTCTATTCCTACAAAACCCTAAATACAAGCGATTTTCCCAGAAGTACCATTAACAGTTATACATGGTAACAGCATCTGTGTATGAGGAAGCAGAGCAAAGGTAGCCAGGTTTCTAAGACCACAAGAAAAGAAGAACTCCCAAATCACCAACAAATACCTGAAAGTGAGACAGACCAATCTGAGAACAGCAGCTGAAACTGGAAAGAAATTTCTGTAGAATCCAATTCGGAGTAAGTGCAAGGGGATCATGACAGGATCTGACAGTGCTGGAGATGTCTGGGTCGAATGTACTCGTCAAACTAACAAATCAAGCTTCCTTTTGGGACAAAGCCCTGTACTGCAGAAATTGCTGAGATTAAAATCCAGTTTGATTAGAACAGACACAATTGAGCAAAGATGAGAATAGATCCAAATAAAATTGGAGAAGAAGCAGAGAATGCTAGTCTCAAAAAATGGAGGCTTTTTTTTTTTTTTTTTAAATCACTGAGAAAACAACAGAAGAGAGAGCTCTAGAGCTATCCTTCTGGAACATCCCTTCCTCCCCAAAGTACAGCAAAACCCATTTCACTTAAAAATGAGCAGAAGATCAGGATCACAGTCAAATCACATAATGTTGCCAAAGACAACAAAACCATGCCATAAACAGACAAGCACTGCAACCAGTTAATTCAAAAGAAGTTGAAGGATGTTTTAAAACCATGACAAAAGCTATTAAATAACCATATAAATCAGAATTAGAAAAACTAGGAAATCAGGTGACGGGAGAATGGGAGACTTCTAAGGAGAGGTGACAGAACTCAGGAGGGAATTATTTAAAAAAGGAAAAATTATTACAGAAATGAAGACCAAACTAGAAGGAATATAAGAGCCAATGAACACAGTGGATGATGCCTTAAAATAAATAGAATGTAAAATGGAAGCAAGGAAATGGCAAAAGACATATAAAGTTTGATAGAAAGTGATAGATACAGAAGATTGGCAGAGAAAATCTGAAGTACATATAATAGGGATCTTTAAAGGAGAAGTCCAAGGCAATGAACAGAAAAATACTAAAAGCCACTATTCAAGAAAGATTTTCTCAGACCTAAGGGATCTGAAATTGATATTGAAAAGGCATACCAGATACCTAGGAAAATTGACCCAGATGGCCAACACCCAGATATACACTAATAAAACTGTAGGAGTTTAAAGAAGAAGAAATAAGTCCTGTGGGCATCCAAGGAAAAGAACAAGTCACTCATAAAGGGAGGAAAATCAGAATGCCGTCAGATTTTAATAGCGTCACCGTACAATGCTTAACATAGGATACTACAGCTATTCTGGTTTTTAAATATAAAGGTCATAAGCATACTGGTATAAACATGCAAGAACTCAAGGAATGTTATTCCCATGAGTCTTTCAAGGAGTCTACTGGAGAATTTTAGCTTCAGCTATAGCAATCTGGAAGTCACATGTATGGATATACAGAGTACGTAAAAACATATTGATCATACTATCAATAGCTATAAAAGGATATGTATATCCATGTACTACAATAGATAATGTCTTAGATAAATGCTGGTGCATGCACACACACACAGAGACACACACACAGCTGTGCACATACACACTTAGAATGAAGGAAGATATAAGGATAAAACATAAAATTAAAAAATAATTATCAATATTGAGAAGGAGAGAATAAGAGAGAGAAAAGGGATAGAGGTTGGACTTCTTTGATTATACTTTGTTTTATATACTTTTTGGGTAAATTAAATTTTGATACCCTGTAAATACTTTACATAATTATAAAACAAAATTAAATTTTTAGAAAGCAATTCCTAAAACCAAAGTAAATGAAAAAAATGAGCCTAATTGTGTATTCAGTCATTTGTATACCTACCCGGAGAGGAGCTAATCCAAATGACTTTAAATGATTTGATTGTCTGTTCCTTGTGCTTACAGTAAAGACTCAACAGAAAATTATCCTAAGACTTTGGAAAACATTTTGGCAGTTCCTCAAAATGTTAAACATAGAGTTACCACAGACACAGCAATTCCACTCCTAGGTATGTATACAAGAGAATTGAAAACATGTCCACACAGTAACCTATACACAGATGTTCATAGCAGCATTATTCATAATAGTAAAAAAAAGTTGAAAAACTCAAATGCCCATCAAATGATGAATGGAGAAACAAAATATGGTATATCCATACAATACTATATTACTTGACTATAAAAAAGAATGACATACTGATGCATGCTACAACATGGATGAACCTTGAAAGCATTATGCTAAGTGAAAGAAGCCAGTCACAAAAGGCCACATAGTGTATTATTTCATTTACATGAAATGGCCAGAATAGAAAATGAAAGTAGATTAGTGGTTACCAGGAGCTTGGGGGTGAGGGTGGGGGGAATGGGAGTGTCTGCTAATGGGCATGTGTTTCTTTTTGTGGTGATAAACATGTTCTGAAAATAGTAGTGGTGATGGTTGCACAACTCTGACTACACTGAAAAAACTACTGAATTCTGTACTTTAAAAGGGTGAATTTTATAACGTGAAATATATCTCAATAAAGTTGTCATTTTTAAAAAAAGGGAAATAAGCTTAAAGGCAAAAGAATGAAAAAAATTTTTTTAACTCTTTTGTAACTATTTGCTTGTGGTGTTGATGTTGTTATTCTGAGTATTTATATTGATGCTCTTAACAGCTGGGATTTTTGGCTAAGTGAAAGCAGATACTGAGGTAAGATTGGAGAGGGTAAATAAAAATCCTACAGTTCCTGGATTTGAAATGGAAGTATCAGTTTGAGTTATTGAAAAAATTTCCTAGTTCTGTCTATTAAAAAGGCCTAGAAAAGGCTTTAATGATCAGCTCAGTAACAGCGAGCACCCTTAGCACTTGTGGGGTTTTTTTCAGTACCATTTTCCGTATTTCCATAAAGTTCACCATGACTCACTGAAGAAAAGACTGATGCCAGGTGTGGGACAGGAAATATAAAAATGGGACTGGAACATTTTGTCATTCATTGTACAAAGCCGGGGAAGTGATCAAAGACTACAGGGTTCTGTCAAAAAGATCAAAGAACCAACTGAAAGGGGATTCCACTGGCTAAAATTGGGCTAATTGGAGCACTGTATTTATAAAAACACATCAAATATGTTAAAATTAATGAGTTCTTGATACTAAACAGTAACATTTCTTGGTTACATTTGGAAGTTACAAGGGAACCAACTGAATGAATGAATGAATGAATATTTACCCATTACCCAATAATTATTAACTAATGGCTAATTCGTATCTCATCTATACCACCACCTACTTCTCCATGGCTCAGATCATTTAGAGCAAATCCCTGACATTACATCTTTTCATCACTAAATATTTCAGTATATATCACTGACACAAAGACTTCTTTTTTAACCTAACCTCAATACCATTATTAAACCTAAAAACAGTTAACAGTTAACAATTATCTACTGATAATATTGTCACTATTCAAATTTATATTTTTGAAAACTAATAATTAAGGGGAAATAATCAATTTATTCTGCCTTTGATATATGAACTGTATCCCAGGGTAACCAAATAGTTGAGGAGATGTTTCTTTTTGTAGCACTATTACAGCTAGTAAATGAAGAAAGAAGGATTGGAATATTACCATTTTGCAACTGTAAGTGAATTAGTCCTCCTAGGCAATGATTATCATTTGCTAACAGCATAAGAAGACATTCGGACATTAAATGCTTCCTGCTGGAAGTACACAACATCACTTACTAAGTTTTCTTGCCAAAAAAATCAAACCTGAATCTGATCAAGACTCTAGATCTAACTATCAATTAACAGGAAATAAAGGGGACAGACTAACATGTTAACACCATGAGAATACAGATGGTAAAATCCAGACTATGGGAAACAACAGGACATGATCCAGTTTCCTCAACCACAGAAAATTTCAAGGGAAAAGAACATGTGTAAGGGGAACTTATAGATCAAAAGAAATCTAAGAGATTTCGCAACCAATCAAAATGATTGTACCTTATTTGTATCTTAATTCCAACAAACTGAAGACAAAAAAGGACAATTGGAAAAAATTTGAACAGTGACTAGATACTATGATAATATTAAGGAGTTACTGTTAATTGTTTTTAGGTTTAATAATAGTATTGAGGTTGGGTTAAAAAATCTTTGTGTTTTTAGTGATATATGCCGACATATTTTGTGATGAAATGATATGATGTGAGGGACTGCTCAAAATGATCTGGGCCGTGGTGGTAGTACACATGAGATAAGAATTACCTATTAGTTGATAATTGTTGGAAACTGGGTAATGGGGCTTCATTATACCAGCCATTCTCAAAGTGTGGTTGCTGGACCAGAAGCTTGAGCACCACCTGAGAACTTGTTAGAATGCAAACACTTTGGCCCCCACCCTAGATCTACTAAATCAGAGAAACTGGAGCCCAGCCATTTATTTTAACAATCCCTCTAGGTAATTCTAATACACATTAAAGTTTGAGAACCACTGCTTTATGTTATTCTTCCTATTACACTTTATGTTTGAAATTCTAATAAAAAGTTTCAAAGAAAAAAATTTGCTTGATGAATGTAAGAAAAATTTATACATAACAAAGAGAAGCTGGATTAGTGGATAAAACAAGGGTCATGTAATCTCAAGTGTTAGCAAATTCATTGGCTTGGTATTAACAGTGAGTCAGCAGCTAATGATAGTCTTAAAGAGAATCACAGATTTTGCTTTTCTCTTAGAACAGTGGTTCTACATTAAAATCACCTAGAGAACTTTTTTTTTAAATTAATTAATTAATTTATTTTTGGCTGCGTTGGGTCTTCGTTGCTGCACACGGGCTTTCTCTAGTTGCAGTAAGCGGAGCTACTCTTCTTTGCCGTGCGTGGGCTTCTCATTGAGGTGGCTTTTCTTGTTGCAGAGCATGGACTCTAGGCACGTGGGCTCAGTAGTTGTGGCTAACGGGCTCTAGAGCACAGGCTCAGTAGTTGTGGCGTGCGGGCTTAGTTGCTCCATGGTACGTGGGATCTTCCCGGACCAGGGCTCGAACCCATGTCCCCTGCATTGGCAGCTGGATTCTTAACCACTGCGCCACCAGGGAAGCCCCCAGAGAACTTTTAAGAACATATCCAGACCCCACCCCAAGAAATTCTGGATTTATTTGGTTGTATTCCTGGTTTTTGGTAATTTTTTTGAAAAAAGCTTCCCAGATGATTCTAATGTACAGAGTTGAGGACGAGTGTCCTAACTTTATGATGCTTAAGAATCTCCTGAAGAGCTCATTAAAAGTTTCCTGAACAACCTAAATGTCCATTGATAGATGAATGGATAAAGAAGATGTGGTGTATATATATGCAATGGAATACTACTCAGCCATAAAAAAGAACTAAATAATGCCATTTGCAGCAACATGGATGCAACTAGAGATTATTATACTAATTGAAGTATGTCAGAAAGAGAAAGACAAATACCATATGAAATCACTTGTATGTGGAATCTAAAATACTGTATGATACAAATGAACCTATCTACAAAACAGAAATAGACTCACGGACATAGAGAACAGACTCGTGGTTGCCAAGGTGGTGGTGGCGGGGGGTTGGGGGAGGGATGGAGTGAGAGTTTGGGGTTAGCAGATGTAAGCTATTGTATACAGGGTGGATAAACAGCAAGGTCCTACTGTATAGCACAGAGAACTATATTCAATATCCTATGATAAACAATAATGGAAAAGAATATTTAAAAAAGAATATTTATATGTATAACTGAATCACTTTCCTGTACAGCAGAAATTAACACAAGATTGTAAATCAACTATACTTCAATAAAAAAAAATTTAAAAAGAAAAACAGACTAACAACAACAAAAAGTTTCCTGGTACTCATCCACTAGAGGGTCAGATTCAATAGCATGGTGCGGGGCCTATTAATTTGCATTTCTAACAAGATCACAAGTGATGTAGATGGTGCTGGCCTGAGCACATTTTGAGTAACACTACCTTAAACAAAGGGATAGTTTGGTCAAAGAGATTAGCATAAATGAGAGGGATAGGTAAAAATTCATCTTCAGAGTTCTTGCTGGTAGCACCACTAAATTACATCCAGGGAGGCTGCTTCATTTCTTTCTAGTGGTTGGAAATGCAAATGTAAATCCAGTGTTCCATGGCTTATTTGGAGAAGAAAAGAGACTTGGAGCATTGAAAGTCTCTTTAAAAGCACAAATGATAAGCACAGGGAATGTAGCCAGTATTTTATAATAACTTTAAATGGAATATAATCTAAAAAAGTTTTGAATCTCTATATTGTACACCTGCAACTAATTTAATGTCGTAAATCAACTGTATCTCAAATTTTCAAAAAAAGGACAAATGATAAATCTTTCTGATTTGCCAATAAAAATTATTAACTTTACTGATTGGACAAAATATAACCCTGTCCCCTCAAATTTAGTAACTATTCAAGACTCCTTCTCTGATGATTTGCTTGTGCTTGTATTTTTTTTTTTTATTACTAGAGTAATTGCAAAGAGGAAGAAATTTAATTTTTTAGAAGGTAAGAATTTAATATAACTTGGGTATCATGGTTCATGTGGACTCTGAAAGAAGTCAGAGGAATATAGGGTGATGATAATATCTAAAATTTCTTTTCATTTTCTCTTCTTAGTATCAGGCATGAGTTCTTAGATAAATATTTGTATGTTTAATTTGAGTAAGATTTTTCTGGGTGATTCAGTTCTTTGGGTATTTTTAAATCATGCTTTAAAGTAAATAGTTTAAAAATATGAATTTTATGTATATATGTTTATGCTGCTGATGAAGCAAAGCTTACAGTTTGTTCATTACCTTCTTCATAGTAACGTTATCATAGAGCCTTTTACTTAAGCAATAGTTAGAGATTTGAAGGGGGATGGGAAGGAGTTGAAAAAAAGTGTCAGTGGGTAGTAAGAGTCATACAGCCTTTTTATTGGATATGTGAACTTTTATTGGGAATTTAAAGTCTTGTTTTATAGTAGTGTGGATTAGTGAATTTTTCTATATTTTTTCTATTTTCTCCAAATTTTATGTCAGTGAGCCCATAGCTGATAATGAATATTAAAACAAACAAACAAAAAACCAATGTAGAACAAAAATAAATGCCCACCCAAGGGCAACAACAACAAAAAATCAAGACTTAATTTGACTGTAGTCTGTAAGGTTAAAAGAATGGAAAGAGACTATAAATAAATTTAGTCAAATAAATAAATCATCCTCCTAGTAAATATGTATGTTTCATCTGAAAGAATGAAAGAAAATGCATATAATACCATCTTTGAAAAAGTTTTTTTTTCTTACTGTCTTATTTGCACACACACATAAGAATCTCCTTTTTCCAGGTGATGCTTATTGATATTGCTAGATTGCTTTCTCAAACAGATAGATTCTAGAAGAGGTTATACTTAACTGCACTGTGAGAAAAAGAAAAATATCTATTTACTTGTACTTTCATGGTTTAAGATATGTGTTTTAGAGGTGTTTTAGTTACACTGTGTGTTTAGTTTCAATTTCTAGTGACACTATAGAAATATTGTAACAGGTTTTTAGATGTGTGGACTATAGAGATCCTTATGAATTAATAGTAAGATGTCTGTTTTTTTCCTACATAATCTTTGTATTTACCTGTTTAGTATTAACTGCTTAAAATTAAATGAAAATCAAAATGGTGTGGGTGTTTTGCAGTTCTTGAGTGATTTCATACTCTTTTATCATATTATGTATTCTACTGTATACTTTAAAAATCACATCTATATCTTCCATTTCAGTATGCTATCATTTTATTAAGAAAATATTTCTAAATAATTCTAGAATAAAGACACATTCTTTAAAAAAAAGTCATCCTAGTATGTTAACATATGCTCAATTTGAAACTTCTCTAAAATGTTTTTGAAATAAATTAATTCTATTCTTGTTCTTTCTTCCCCAGTGGTCATATGCTTTAGAAAAGCCCAACACTGGCAGCATATTTAATATCACATGGTCAATTGATGGCACCCAGATCGCTGGAGCCTGTGGAAATGGACATGTTGTTTTTGCACATGTGGTGGAGCAACGTTGGGAGTGGAAAGATTTTCAAGTAACATTAACTAAAAGAAGGACCATGCAGGTATAATTATGTTTCAGGTTGATTAAATCTTCTTCTTTTCACATTAGTTTACAATACAGAAAATGGAATTATCTTCATTAATTATATTTAAATCAGGTTTATAAAGATTCAGTCATACTAGAAATATTTTAACTATACCATTAGTGACTTTTTCATGACATAAAATAAGAACCTTTCACTGACGTAGAATATGAGTGCCCACAGGTACTGAAATTATGGTGTTGAGGCAGGAATGAAATTGAGGCCCCCTAAACCCGAGTTTCTCTGCCAAGTTTATGGTTAACCTCTCTATCCAAAACATTATTCCCTTTCTTGTCCCTCACCTGTTCCCCTCAAGGTTCAGGAGTATCAAAGAAAAGAGGGGATTAAAACTGAGCAGGACCCAATGGGGCCCTCCCTGGTACAAAAGCCCATATCTTTGAGTTGTTCTACAGAAACTAAGACCCCAACCCAGCTGGAGGATGGTGACTGCATGCTTGACCACAAGCATGTAGACCCCAGACTGGTTGGAATAAGAAGGTTGAGATTCCAGAAACATCACCCTGTTACCTCACCACCAACCAATCAGAAGAAAATCACATACCCTGCAGCCCTCACCCCAAATCTTACCTTTTAAAGCTCTTCCCAAAACTGTCGGGGAGTTTGGGCCTTTTGAGCATGAGCTGCCCTTTCTCCTTGCTTAGACCTTGCAATAAACTTTTCTGTGCTCCAGACTTCAATGTCTTGGTTTGTTTGGCCTCACTGTGCCTCCGGCACATGAACTTGGGTTTGACAACAGGGATAGTGAAACTTGAAGCATTGAGGGAATATGTGGATTCAGTTGAGGAAGAAGGAAGGAAGCTGTAACAAGTTAGATTTAACTGCTGGAGCTGACCTCAAGGCAGCCGTAATAACCTGCTGATCACTGTCAGGGTTACATTATTTTATTTATTTATAATTGTATGAGTTTATTTAACCTGATTAAAAAATATTTTTTCCCCTTTTAAGAATTACCTAAGACAAGCTAAAATGGGAAAAAGTTAGTTGATGAAAGTTAGGAGGAGTGGCCAAAGACAATGTGTTGATGGCAAACTCTCTCCCAAAGGAAAGGGAACTCTATCTTCTTCCTTTCTTTCTCCTGTCCATAGCAGTTGCCTCTATCTTCAGTATTCCGAATTCAGATGATTATAATTACTATAAAAATTTGAGGGACTTTCCTGGCAGTCCAGTGGCTAAGATTTCGCCTTCCATTGTGGGGGGGTGAGGGTTCCATCCCTGGTTGGGCGCAGGGAGCTAAGATCCCACATGCCTTGCGGCCAAAAAACCAAAACATAAAACAGAAGCAGTATTGTAACAAATTCAATAAAGATGCTAAAAATGATCCACATCAAAAAAAAAAAATCTTTGAAAAAAAATTTGGAAGCATGTATCTTGTGATTTCTTGGATGTGTCTGTTCAGGTATTCTTTAGACTAAGTTCCAGATTTTCACAGACAATCTGGATAATGGTCACCAGATTGATAATAATTAGGTACCTTATACATTTTCTTTGTTCTACTTTTTTTTTTTTAAATTTTGGCGGCACCTTGTAGCATGCAGGATCTTATTTCCCCGACCAGGGATTGAACCTGGGCCCCCTGCAGTGTGCGGAGTCTTAACCACTGGCCAGCCAGGGAAGTCCCTCTACTTTCTTATTTAAAAAATTTTAAACTTATTATGGATAATTTAAGCCACACAAAAATAGAAAGAATAGTATAATGAATCTCTATGTACTCATCTCCCAGCCCTAACAGCCATCAACCCATGATCAAACCTGTCCCATCCATGTCCATATCTACTTTCCCCCTCCCCCAGTTATTTTGAAGCAAATTCAGGTATCATTTCAGCTGTGAAGTTTTCAATATATACAGCTAAAAGATAAGGACTCTTTTTAACATACCCACAATACCATTATCATACATTAAAAATGATAATAATTCCTTAATGTTATCAAATATCCAAGAAGTGTTCAAATTTTCGATTGTTTCCACCATGTCACATTTTTAAAAGTTTGTTTGTTTGAATCAGAATCCAGAATGGTTTACATGTTGCTATTGGTTGACATATCTTTTAAGTCTCTTTTAGTCTGTGGATTCCCCTTCCATCTCTATTTTACCCCCTGTGGTTTATTTGTTGAAACCAAATTGTTTGTCCAGCCCCACAGCGTGGACATTGCTAATTGTATCCCCATGGTGTGGTTTGACATACTTCTCTGTCTTTTGTATTTCTTGTAAGTGAGTGTTTGGATCTAGGTGATGGTGTAAGTATATATTTTTGTTAGTCAACCTGGGAACCAAAACATTATTTATAGAATTGTGTCTATGACAAAGAATGCATTGTGAGTTCTAATCAGCTGATTTGGGGACACACTTTTACTCATGTAGTGTTTGGTGGCTAGCTAATATAGTATTGTCTTAATTTCAGAAATGCCCCAAGATGAGAATATATTTAAAAAGAGAAGTTTTTCTTTCATAATAAAAAGGAATCATCCTAGAATTAGAGGCTTTTTACATAAGATAAGATGAACAGTGGAGGTTCTTAAATAGCTTATCTAATCCAAATTGTCTTTATACTTAAAGTAATGTTTGCAAATAATCTTTCAAAATTTTAGGACTAGAATAGTATTTTTATTTTTGTAAAGGAGTCTTACTCTCTCAGTGATTATAAGACATTTGTATTGCATTTTTGCTAAGCTGGGTCTATTCATAGTTTTTTCTTAGAACAATTTCATTTATTTAATGCCCTACTTGCCAGGCATTGAGCTAGGCAATGGGAAGTACAGCTGTGAATAAGACAGGTTTGGTTCCTGTTCTCATGGGACCTCCTAGATTAATATGTTGAAAATCTTTTGTTTTTTCATAAATTCATCTCAAATTAATTGAATGAAGGTAAAGAATAAAGAAACAAAAGAAATTTATTGGTCCATGTGAAGTCAAGAGGTGGGACTGATGAGGCTGTACTGGATCCAGAGGCTTAAATAAGATCAACAGGAGTTCCATCATATCTCTTCCTCAATGGTCCTTTTTTCTGTATTGGCTTCATTTTCACAAATGCTGTCTCTCTTTTGAGGCCTTGGTAGCTCCAGGCTTACATTCTACCAACTTCAAGTCCAACAGAAAGAGTGCTTTCCCCTCCAGCCCCTTAGTAATTACAGCAGAGGTCTCAGCATTGGATCTCATGTGCCAAGTCTGGGTCAAGTATGTTTCGTTGGGAGGTGGAGGGAATGATGAGTCAACCCCATGTAAACCACTTAGTCACTTAGAATAATAGGGGGAATGGTTTCCCGAAGGAAAACCAAAGCATATTTACCAGAAAAGATAGCACTTGATTCTGGGCAGACAGAAACCAACAGATATCCACTATAGTCTATCTTTTTCGGCTGTTTAGCAACCATAACTGTATTAGTTACCGATGGCTACATAATAAATCACCTGAAAACTTAGTGACTTAAAACAGCAACACTTATTATCTCTCAGTTTCTGTGGGTCAAGAATCCAGGCATGGCTTAGCTGGGGTTTCTGGCTCATAGTTTCTCACAAGGCTGCAGTCAAGGTGTTGGCCAGGGCTTAGTGGCACCTGAAGGCTCAGCTGGGGAGGATTGGCTTCCAAGCTCACTGATAAGGTTGTTGGCAAGATTCCATTTATCAACGTCTGTTGAATTGAGGACAGTTGACTGGAGGCCACCCTCAGTTCCTTGTATGTAGCCTCTTCACAGGGCAGCTCACAACTTGGCAGCTTTGTCAGAGCAGTTACGAAGGGCACAGAGAGTGTGAGCAAGACGTAAGTCACAGTCTTTTATAACCTGAACTCAGAAGTGTCATCTCATCACTTTAGCCTATTTCTGTTCACTGGAAGCAAGCTACAAGGTCCAGTCTACACACAGTGGAGAGACTTACATAAGGATGTGAATATGAGGATATAGAAATCACTAATCCCCTTACAATCTACTCACCACGCATACTTTCCCTTATTCACATGTATGTATAATTCAGAAATGCACTACTTAACTTTGCAGCTATTCTATATGCAACTGAAAACAAACCCATCCCCTCTCTAAAAGATGATAACCTAGACTAATCCAGTCATTCCAGCTCCAACTCTGTGGTCTGGAAAACTATAAATAAACTCGAATTTTAATATTCTTCTCTCCCCCATATTCCCAGTTTATAATGACGAAGGGAAAACAGGGCGGCTGCAATGAAAACAATTTGGAAAATGGGAGAAGGGAAAACAACGCACTGTGATTACCAGGTTCCTAGCAAAAACCCAGCTGGCCAGGAATATCTTGAGAACTCTTTTTCTTAGCAATAAAGTTAGTTGCTTGGTTAATTTGGCAACTCTAGATTGCCTTTCTGGGAAGTTTCCCACTTGGGAGGATTCCCTTACTGGCGTCCGTACATTTTAGCAGCCCACTTAGCGTTGTTGTGAGGTGCAGCCACAGATTGCTATAGGGACAACAATCACAACTTTTTGTTTGCCTGGTTTAGAGTTTTACAGTTTTCTCAGAAGCTTGGTAGACTTGGTTGATTTGTGTTTTGTTAACTCAGAAACCAGAGATCATGTTGAGTCCTAATTATTAAATCCAGACCTTGACCTGGCAGTTGCTACCTGGCAATAGGCTTCATTGCCCTACCTGTCTCTCTGGACCTCTGCTTTTATATGATAACAGTAACCTAGAGTGAGACGGTTTCTTAAGTTGTCCCTTGTCTCCAGGCTGAATCCCAGTGGATGATTCTTTCCAAAAGGGATAGTTGATGTCTTTGCTGGGAGGAAGTGCCTAGGAGGGAGAGGGTACAGGTGGAGGAGATGAGGCATTCCTCAGGTCTCAAGTTTACCGTTTTCTCTTTCCTGCCTCTCTCACTTTAGCATGGGGCACAGCTTTGGCTTTTAATTGTTGCCATAATTCAAGATTATTTGATTCTTAGTCACTCTATCTCCTGTAAAGATAAGAGTTAAAGAAAGAGTGATTTTGATGATTAAATGAGATAATGTATGTAAAGCAAAGATAAATGGTAACTATTGCTATGGCTATATCTATGTTTAGGATTAAATGAGTATTTGGAAGTGTAGAAACAGAATTTTTGGACTTATGTCAGTCTGAGAAGTCTAAATATTGTGGTCAGATAGAAGTATTAGGTGATACAAGTATGAACAGGTTAGTCCTGAAGCTGCCCTGAGTTGAACAGAGTAAATGGGTGCATTTTAAAATTCAGCACAGGACATTTCTGATGTTGGATTCACCATAGCTTTGAAATTATAACAGCAATTATCAGTGTGTCTTTTGTTTATTATCATGGCCAGGATGTTTTATTCCTGTTCTAGTGTTCCAGATTCACAAAAAATAGAATTCCCCCATGTGAAGCTTTAGGCCAATATGAATTTTAAGAAGTCTGCCTATAATTTGAGTAATGACAGAGGATTATACATCGGATTTTTTAAATATTGAATTTTCCTAAACCTGTGTTAACAGCCAGTTTATTTCACTGGGTATCATGTTGCTATAAAGAAACGACCATATAACTTCCTTTAGAAAATTCTGTTTCATTCCATTAGCTTTAAAATGCTTCTGGGAGAGGATGGCATTTTGGACCTCTTAAAAAGTCTCTGGGAGCTCAGACTTCTGGTGAAAATGGTATCATAAGTTCATACTTGGAAGGATGAGACGTACATTTGGCTCTAAAGAGATCAATAATTTATGAAATGCATTTTTAAAAGAGACTTATCTAGATTCAAAAATAGGATAAACATCTCTGTGGACCAGAAATGGAACAAAAATGCAGAGTGTGGAGGGAAGCCTCCAACCTGCTTGACTCCTGGTCCAGAAGCAGAGAGGCAAAGGCAACGCAGAGAGGGGCTCCTATAGGCTGATGGACCTGAAAGGACTCAAAGTGAGACAAGTGGCCTGATCCAGTCTCTGTCTGAAATCAGAGCATGGGGTCTGTGGTGTAGCTCTCTTCTCCCCTCCCTGAAAGACAAACCTAGAACAGCCTAGGATTTAAAGAGAGACTCACAGGTTCACCACCTACAGTCATGGTTTGCTCAATTCTAGGGGGCCCATCCCTTGGACCTAGAGTTGTGCAGTGCACAACCTGCAGCATGTACCTGTGGCCTTGCAGACAGAGCTCAGCCTTATCACTGAAAGTACACTTCACATTTTTATGAAAAAAAAGTAAAAAACCTGCTGACTCCTGAGACCAGTGTTTCTCCTACAGCCTTCTTAAGTAGAGGTGTTTTTCTTCTTTATGTCAAGTATTACTGGGTCTGGGGGTCGGGTAGTTGTCTCCTTACCCCTCATTGCTGATTCCAGACCACAATAACTTCTTCTTCCCTAAAGAACTCCAGCTCCTTTGAAGCACCTGCCATCGGACTACTCCCCTTCTGCAGTCATTTCCCCCACTCTTGGAAGAATGAAGCAAACCTATCAGTGTCTTTTTCTTTACCACTAGTCCTGGCAACACTCTTTTTGATTAAGACTTTAAAAAAAAGTCTAAAAGGTAGGAACTATTTTTATTTTAACATAATCATAGTGACATCTCACATTTCTCCAGTTGTCTCCTAAGTCTGTCTACAGTAACAGGTCCCATTTCTCCCATTATTTTCCCTCTCTCTCTCTCTCTCTCTCTCTCTATATATATATATATATATTTTTTAAACATCTTTATTGGAGTATAATTGCTTTACAATGGTGTGTTAGTTTCTGCTGTATAACAAAGTGAATCAGCTATACATATACATATATCCCCATATCTCCTCCCTCTTGTGTCTCCCTCCCACACTCCCTATCCCACCCCTCTAGGTGGTCACAAGCCACCAAGCTGATCTCCCTGCGCTATGCGGCTGCTTCCCACTAGCCATCCATTTTACATTTGGTAGTGTGTATATGTCAATGCTACTCTCTCACTTCGTCCCAGCTTACCCTTTCCCCCTCCCCGTGTCCTCAAGTCCATTCTCTACATCTGTGTCTTTATTCCTGTCCAGCCCCTAGGTTCTTCAGAACCTTTTTTTTTTTGATTCTATATAGATGTGTTAGCATACGGTATTTGTTTTTCTCTTTCTGACTTACTTCACTCTGTATGACAGACTCTAGGTCCATCCACCTCACTACAAATAACTCAATTTCGTTTCTTTTTACGGCTGAGTAATATTCCATTGTATATATGTGCCACATCTTCTTTATCCGTTCATCTGTCGATGGACTCTTAGGTTGCTTCCATGTCCTGGAGATTGTAAATAGAGCTTCAATGAACATTGTGGTACATGTCAATACATATTTTTATAGTTAGTCGGTTTGTACCAGGAACAAAGTCCCATATTGCATTTAATTTGTCTCTTCAGTCTTTTAAAATCTGGAACAATTCCTCCTCCTTATTTATTTATTTGTTTGTTTACAAAACCAGGTCATTTGTTCTGTTGAATCTCCTTCATTTTCCTGTTTGCATCCCTGTGGTATGATTACATTTAACATGTACATCTAGCCCCTGTATTTCCTGTAGACTGCTTATTAGATATAGAGCCTTGATAAATATAAAGAATACTTTGTGGGTGATGCTGTACACTTCCTGTTGCGAGACACATGTCTGCTTATCTCTCTTTTAATGATGAGATTTATCAGTGTGTTCAGGTGTTATAAGTCTGATTCATATGTCAGATAGTTTCCCATTAGGCTTTTACTTTAATATTTTTAGCAGCCATGGATGGTACTTGTTTAGAACCATGTTTCATCAGGAGTTGCATCTTGTAATTCTATCATTCCTTCTGCATTTATTAGCTAGAATTCTTCTGTAAAAGACTTTGCCTAATCAACTATTTGTTACTCTGAAGTGAGACAAATTCTGAATTATTTTCCTTTATTTACCAGTTTTCAAATGGCGAATTGGTTTCCTGGTATGCCCAATGAGTTTCTTTGTTGTTGTTGTTGTTATCATTATAAACTTGCAGATTTTAACATTTTTGATATATTTCAATCCATTGCAGTCTTTATTCTTTCTAATGCTCCAATGGTTCCATCTTTGGCCATTTGACTCCTGTGTTCTTTTGAGATGATTTCAACAGCTTGCTTGCATTTCTGACAAGATGTTCCAGGTGTCTTATATTGATACATTTCCTGTCCCAGACTTGAAATCCACCATTTTTCCAAGAAGGCCTTGTTCCTTTTGGAGGGGAATGTTATTTAGAGACCATGATCCAGGTTCTAGGTGTGCTCATTGCTACTGGTTTGATCATTACTTCTAGATAAAATGTATTTATTTTTTAAATAAAAAATAAAATGTATTTTATTAAGATAAAATGTATTTGTTTTTGACAGATAAAAATATATCATGAGTGTATACTGAGGTTTCAAGTTCAGAATTCAAGATTATGGAATTTTACTCTTGATTTTTTTATTTGCAGTTCTTTTCTTTTACAAGAAAATTTTTGTTCTTAAAGACATTAATATATCCTAGAATATATCCTAAAATATAGTTTAAAATACCAATCTCAATATTATTCTAATAATATATTATTGAATACTGTTTTACATTTTTTGTTTTTTTAATATAAACAAATCCATATATCTTCATTTCCTTCCCTTTATAAGATAAAAGGTATAATACTATGCACACTGTTTTGCATCTTGCCTTTTTTTGTTTTACAATATATCGTGGAGGTTGCTCCATAGATCTTACTCAGTCCTTTTTATAGCTGTATATTATTCTATTTTGTGAATGTAGTTTATTCAACCTATCCCCTGTTGATAGATATTTGGGCTGTTTCCAGTCTTTTGCTGTTACCAATAGTGCTGTATGTAGTAATAGCCTGTGTATATGTTATTTCATAGTTTTGCTTGTTTATTTTGGTATAGAATTCTAGAAGTAAGATTGCTGGGTCAAGGATTAGATGTGTATATAATTCTGCTATCTCTTGTCATGGCAATAATAGTTTGGTGGGGATAGGAGTTGGGGAACAGGTAATAAAAATATAATATGCCTTGTAGGTATATTTGAAGAAGTACTTAGAAGAAGTTTGACTTTATCTTCCTCTTTTTCCTTCCATACCCTTTTATTCTTCATTAATACTGTAATTGTCATGTTAATTTAGAAAGATGATAACATTTTGAGGGGAATTTAAAGAAACACTAACTTCTAAGTAAAATTAATCTCTTTTTCTCTAATTTTCACCTCTTACTATAATGTATTACCCATCTGGTAATACATAAAAACGTCAAAAAACTTTAAAAAATAAAAACTTTATCAGTTAACAAACTTTTATAATAATTTTGACTATCATAGGCAAGTCGCCATTTGTTAGTTGGTGCTTAGCTTTTTTATATATTATCCCTGTGTTTTTATGCATGGAAATACTTTCCACCCCTCTGCACACCTTGGCTTCTTCACTATGTAGTTGGTTTCTTTACTGACACCTCCTACTCCACTTTTGATTTTTAAAGTTATTATATCTCTTTCCTTAGAACTTAAATTTTAAAGTAAAATCTAACCCTAAAAACCCTAAAATTTTAAAAATATATTTCATAAGTTATTGATCTCTTACTGTTTTGGGCAGAAATCATATAGTCTCTTTCCAGCTCCTATGTGCCATACTCCTTTGACTATATATCTCACTGTTACAGCAGTTTTCACCTTGTTGCTCCACTGCCACATCATACAGATTGGCTTTCATGTTAGAAATCTCTATACGTAGATCTTTTTCTACTTATTTCTAAGTTTTCTGTGTCTGTAGTTTTGTTGGATGATTTTATACCCAAATCTTATGCCTGGTTCCTATTGAATTCTTCTTCTTTTTATGATTAGATAATCAAGAATGCATAGAAATTTTTGTGTTTGCTAACCTATCTAATTAAAATTTGATGTATTTTAATGTTGTTTGTTGGTATTTCATTTTCCCTTGTTTAGGTTCGTAACGTTCTTAATGATGCAGTGGATTTACTGGAATTCCGTGATAGAGTCATTAAAGCCTCTTTGAACTATGCACACTTAGTTGTTTCAACGTCTCTTCAGTGTTATGTGTTCTCGTAAGCATCTTGCATTTCTTTAAAATCCAGAGTTTTGTCTGTAAGGAGGACTTTATTTTCAAGCTTTCATATCAACATGGTTTGCTTTAAACTTAACTTTCTCAAAACCTTGCCTATCTTGAACTTACTACCAACCAAGAAGTGATAAAAAGTAAGCTACGAGTAAGGAAAGTAGATCTAATAAAGTTTGTGCATCAACGGTTAATAATCACTTTTATAATACAAAATACCTTCTCTGAGATAATGTTTACTCTTACTTTACTCATAGCTCTAAGGACTTCAGTGTAATTTGATTTCAAAGCCCAGAGAAGGTTAGGAGCATCTGCTAAATGATGGGAAAAGGAACCACCTAACCACTGGTAGCGGGGACAGCTAGCAGCCTGACAGCAGGCTGAAAGATGTTCAGTAAGGACACAAGGAGGTGTTCAGGCTTAATATAGTCCAGGGTGATCATAAATGTTCCTATTGATAATCCAGAGTTGTCCAGAAATGATGAAAGAAAATATGTTCAGTATACTTTGTATTAAAAAACAGGAAATGACTCAATACATCCAAGAAACTTGCACCTAAAACTTTAAAAACTTACTTGGTATTTTTATGTAACTCAGTGTGTGCTGACAAATATTGAACTGGCTTTCTGGAAACAAACCAACCAACCAAACAACCTGATTTGCAGTGTTAGCTCATTTCTCTTATATAAATACCTCTACCATGGCCAATTTCAAGCTACCAATATGATATCACAGAATTAAGAAGAGATGCACAGCGGCAAACCATTATATAGAATTGCCACCATATAGGTAACAATAGATGTAAATAATCTCAAGTGCATAGATAATAGTAAAATGTAATAAAATAAACTGGAAGTGATCAGTTTGAGTATTATCTTTGTTTTGAATATAATTTGCTTAATTATGTTTATATATTTTAATTTTAAATAATGGCTTTATCTAACAGTTGGCTTGCAAAATTCCTGAAAGTATAACAATCGGTACAAACTAGCTCTAGTTTGCCACCAGTTGACTTCTCAACTATCCAGAAAACTCAAGGAACCACTATGACACTTTCAAGAGTTGTGAATAAAGATTTTTTTTTTTACATTTTGTGCTTATATTTATAACATTATGTGGTTATAGTTTAATCATTGAATAGAAAATTGAGGGTAGAGTATGTATGTGTCTTATTCACCACTGTATACCCAGTACATGTAGTAAGTACTTAAATAAATAAATATTTGGGGATGAATAAATGAATTGAAAAACATAAAGTATACTGTTGTCTTGGTAAGCTAAAGCTCAGTAATACACAACACAAAGGTATCCTAAAATTTAATTAACAGTATCAGTTGCTACAAGTATATATTACAAATTGTCACTCACTTATGTGGAAATCTGCTGCTAATCAGAATCTGCAACTTAGAATAACAGCCAAGCCTGGAGTAATGAAATGGGAGAAGCAAAGGAGAAAGGGGATAAAGAAATAAGCAGCTCAATTTTACATGAAATTTTTTTTCTTACGTGAAAGAGAAGGGAGGCTTTGGGTAAAGTCAAGAAAGCTACCAAGTTAAACCATTGAGGTATAGGAAAGGGACTATAGAATATGAGGAATCTCACAATCACTTAGTGCACATGGGTTTTGAATAATTTTCATGGGGTTGAGGAAAACAGAGAAGATTTCCTCAGTTTAGGGTTTGGTTGAAGAAAGGTAGGGCTCTTAACTGCCCTAAACGAGGGATTTATTCTACTAATTTTAATGGCAAGGACATAATGTTTGAATCTGTAGGATTGGTATCATTATGTGTTGCTTGTATTAGAGAGGTTGCTTTTTAAAATATTTACCAAAAATTTAGAAGCTGTTATTTAATTTTTTTGTCACTGTACCTTTCTCATAGGTAGTATGTGTCAAAATATTAAATTGCTTTTTTTCTTTTCTGATTTAACATTACCTCCCTTCTCTTGTTGTCAAGACATTTATGAAGGTACAAAATATTTATTAAGGTGAAATACCAGGGAGCAGTAGTGGGAATGAAGTAATGCTGAGACCCATCATACTGAAATATAGTTCATTAAATTAAAAATACCTAGTATTTTAGATAATAACAACTATTATTTACTGAGCTCTATTATACTATCTTTTATGTTCATGATCTAATTTACTCTGTGTGTTGGATATTATTATTATTATTCCCATTTTACAAAATGAAGAAACTAAAGGACGCAGAGGTAATTAAGTAACTTACCCTAGGTGAAATTACTTAACTTCTTTACTAAAGGAAGAGCTGGGATTTGAATTCAAGTTCCTAATAACTGTTGCCCCTTTTTTAGTAATAAAAATATAATTTTAAAAACAAACATGCAAGCCATATACTGGTTTATATGAAAAGAAGTTCCAGACAAAGAAAATCATATATGAGCATTCTATGTTAAATTTTCATTTGATTTTTCAAATAGTTGTATAGAAAATTCTCTTGTTCTGATTTAGGGAGTTTATATTTCCATGTCATATATGTATATATATCAGTTGTCATAAATCTCAGATATTTTGTAAGGGGACATTAAAAAAACCTCATACTCACTATTTGTATCAGCTCTCTCGACAAAGAATGAGCGTTAATTCTGATGACTGCATAAATGAGCATGCTGTGAAATTTTTTCTAAAGTACAAAAGTACATAGCTTTATCGTACCTGTGAACCTCAGACTTACTAATTATTAGTAGTGATTTACTCACTGTTTGGCTTTATGCATGCATTTACTCATTGAAATGGGTATCAGGCTCTGCATTAGCCAAGATTAATTTCCCCCAATTTACTGCAACCTTCCCCTTCCCCCCATCTCCTGGATCAATATGAGATTTAATCTGATTTAAAGAATTGGTTCTAAGAAAGTAATTGAGAGAAATTCAGAATATATAGGAGTAATAAAACATTTTAAACTATGAAACACCTTTGATTATTTGGGGATGGGTTTTTCAGTTTGTAAATGTTCTCTCCACCCATCCTGATCTTTGAATCATATTACATCATAAAAATCATAGGAGTTATTTTTTCATTCATTCATCTGTTTATTCAATAGGCATAGTCATAGCTTACATTAATACAGTATTTTACAGTTTACAGAATGTTTCACAGAAATCTTCATTCAGCTCAACATTTACATTGGGAGACCTGTAGGAAAAATTGTTCATCATGTTATTGTTAGTATAGTGTTTGTTTGTTCAGTATCTGCTATGCAGTAGGCAGTTAGCTAGATGCTTTAGGTAAGTCATCATTATCTCCATTTTAAAAATAAGAAAACTGTTCTTTAGGTCAAGCTTATTAAGATCATATGGCCGACAGGTGGTGAAACCAGATTTCTAATCCTGATTTGTCTAGCCAAAACCCCATCCTCTTTTCACTATACTATGCTGCTACTATTTTTCAAAAGAGAAACATTAGATGACATGCCCAATCACAGAGCTAATAAATGACAGAACTTGAACTTATGATTCCTCAATTTGCATATTGTGGCTCCTAGAATAAACATTTATTGAGTACTTACTATGTGCCAGGTGCTAGGGACACAGAGTCCGCTTTCTAGTCAGGGATACAGACATGTTAAGTGAGTAATTTCAGAACAATGCACCAAGTGCTGTAATAGAAATATATACAGAGTTACTGTGAAACTAAAGATACTTCATTTAAAATGAGTACCCATCTACTTATTAAAAAGTATTTGGTATTTCAAGTGTTAATAAACATCCATTTTATTTGTCTTTCAGTACGAAGAACTGGAATACACCACTTATATTTGATCTCAAAGAAGGAACTGTTAGTTTAATTTTGCAGGCAGAAAGGTAATTTGTTTATCATGTTTCACTATTTAATTTGGGGTTAAAATATTTTAAACTGCAGTAAAGCACTCTTTAAAGCATGCCATTTACAGAATGGTACATTTGTGACTTGGAATCAATCTGTTTCTTTATTTTAAAAGAAAAAAAAAGTAAGAGAACAAGCTCTTAGATCAGTGGTTCTGAAACTTTTTGGTCTCAGAATTTCTTTACATTCTTTTTTTTTGCGGTACGCGGTCCTCTCACTGTTGTGGCCTCTCCCGTTGCGGAGTACAGGCTCCGGACGCACAGGCTCAGCGGTCATGCCTCACAGGCCTAGCCGCTCCGTGGCATGTGGGATCCTCCCAAACTGGGGCACGAACCCGTGTCCCCTGCATCGGCAGGCGGACTCTCAACCACTGCGCCACCAGAGAAGCCCTGTTTTTGTTTTTAAATACTGGTTGAAACTCATTAATTTTATGAGCTACTACTAGGCTGTGATCTGAAGTTTGAAAAATAATATTCTCGACCAAGACTTTGTGTATACAGGACTAAGAAACTCTGGGTCAATTAACTGGAGTAAAGTAGGAGTAGCTATTACTCAGGAACCCACACTTTTCCATGAAAGTTATCAGTCTGTCAAGTACAGTGATACCCTACTGAATCAGAGATCAGAGTTAGATAACTACAACTCAATAAAACCAGGAATAAAGTATGAAAATATAATCAGCAATTACCTAAGATAGCTACCCATGAAATCTTTTCACTAAAACAATTTACTTTATTCCTCATCCCTTTACTCACCACCTAGGCAGCTCTTAATAGTGTTATTATCAGGTTTTCTAGCCCATAGTCTTTTTTTAAAAAATAAATAAATTTATTTATTTATTTATGGCTGTGTTGGGTCTTCGTTGCTGCACGTGGGCTTTCTCTAGTTGCGGCGAGCAGGGGCTACTGTTCATTGTGGTTCGCAGGCTTCTCATTGTGGTGGCTTCTCTTGTTGTGGAGCACAGGCTCTAGGTGCACAGGCTTCAGTAGTTGTGGCTCGCGGGCTTAGTTGTTCCGCGGCATGTGGGATCTTTGTGGACCAGGGCTCGAACCCGTGTCCCATGCATAGGCAGGCGATTCTTAACCACTGTGCCACCAGGGAAGTCCCCCATAGTCTTTTATAAATAGCAAACCAGAAGAGGAATACTGGTGAGTTGTTAAGAGGCTGGCACAATGACAGGAAGAAAAGTGACCGCCTGGCAAGGGAGCATGAGAAAACTAAAAGCAGAGAACCGCGTAGCTGAATAGCATAATTATTCTGATGCACCATCAGATTCTCGTGAGTATCAAAGCTATCAGTTACATAGTTACTGAAGAGTATGATCATCATATTGATGACATTGAGTGATCAAAAAAATAATTGTGTCAAATTTTCTATTAGCTGTTTAATGAAGTTGAACCAGTGATTTATTTATTTATTTCTTAAATTCTTTTTACTTGAAACAATTCCAAACCAATTTATTTCTTTATATATTATATATAAATGTATGTTGAATATGCTCTTAATTAGTAAAGGCATAAATGATTACGTAATTAAAGAATATTTTATTTACTGCCCATTGCTGGTCTTATTTGTACATTTAGAAATGTTTGCCCCTTGAAACAGTGTTTACTCACAAGGAAGTTAAAGCTTTAGTATCTTGTTTAGAAGAGAAAATGCTTTTAGTACTGAGACAAAGAAAGAATATATACTAATATGATGTGTCACTTGTCAACATTAGCAAATACTGTTTTCATACACTAATGTGTAAGGGCCAAACCCTTCAATTAAATAAGCTACACACCAATACTCAAGTATTAATTTAATTCAAGTGTACATATTTGGTATTCATTATATATTAACTTTGTTTGTTTTGATGTTTATTTTCTATTTGTTTCCATAGCAAAAAAGAACAATTAGCAATTCTTGAATCAAGAAATAGTTCTGGGGAATCCCCTGGAGGTCCAGTGGTTAGGACTCTGTGCTTTCACCACCGAGGGCCCTGTTCAATCCCTGGTTGGGGAACTAAGATCCCAGAAGCCACCTGGCGTGGCCAAAAAAAAAAAGTTCTGAATCAAGGATATTAAAGTCTTGAACATAAGATTTTATAAAGTAATAATATGGGGGCTTCCCTGGTGGCACAGTGGTTGAGGGTCCGCCAGCCAATGCAGGGGACGCGGGTTCGTGCCCTGGTCCAGGAGGATCCCATATGCCGCAGAGCGGCTGGGCCCGCGAGCCATGGCCGCTGAGCCTGCACGTCCGGAGCCTGTGCTCCGTAGCGGGAGAGGCCACAACAGTGAGAGGCCCGCATACCATGAAAAAAAATAAATAAATAAAAATAAAGTGGAAACTTTCTTTAAAAAAAAAGTAATAATGTGTTCAGCATTGAGGAAACAGGCTCTCCAATATAGCAGTAGTATGAGTGTAAATCAATACAACCTTTCAAGGGGCAGTTTAACAATATATGTTAAATTTTTAAAAGTATATGCCCTTTGATTGAATTATTGCATTTTTAGAAGTTATATTGTACTAAGGAAATAAGTAATGTAAACATACAGAGATGTGTATATACTTTAGACATTCTTTAAAGCAATGAATAATTTGAAATAAAATAAGTGTCCGTCAGGAATGAGTTAAGTAAAGTTAAGGTGTGTCCATACTTTGCCATAAGTTATCTCTATGGAAGTAGGAAGATTGCAGGAGATCTTTTGCTTTCTCTGTATTGTTTGAATTATTTTTTGCAATGTTCATAAATTTTGAAAGAAAAAAATAGCAGCCATAAAATATTTACATTTTGACTTAATAAAAAATAAACTATACAGGACCCTATGCCTTGAATAGAGCGGTCAACACAGCAAATGAACCAAAGTCCCTGATACAAAAAATGTGTTTTTAGATATGAACACATTTACTGATGGTTACCATATTGTTTTAAAGTCAAAACATCTTATTTTAATAAATGCTGGCTCTGATGTTAATTTTTGAGTAATTTTCACTGTTTAGGACTTTAACAAGTATTTAATCTAATTTAGTACTGTAATTTAATTTTAATGATCCTTACCATAATCTTTTTTTTTTTTTTTTTTGGTGGTACGCGGGCCTCTCACTGTTGTGGCCTCTCCCGTTGCGGAGCACAGGCTCCGGACACGCAGGCTTAGCGGCCATGGCTCACAGGCCTAGCCGCTCCGCGGCATGAGGGATCCTCCCGGACCGGGGCACGAACCTGCATCCCCTGCATTGGCAGGCGGACTCTCAACCACTGCACCACCAGGGAAACCCTTTACCATAATCTTTAACTGTGAAATATGTACTAATACTGTTTCATGAAACAAATAGCATCTGACATTAAAAAAATCACTGAATTGTGAATTACACGATTTTTTTATTGCCATTGTATAGAGATGCTTCTTTAGGGAAGGAAATGAATTACAATTATAATATTAATGGGCCTTTTCATTTTTCCTTCTCCTACCTCCATGAAAAAGCAAAAACCTAGAAAACAAACCAAACAACCAATGTTGACTTTTCAGGTTGCTATATTTCATTCTTTATATATTTATGTTTTACTATTGTTTTAATTGTAAGATTTATCCAAAGCATAAGCTATTTTCTAATATAAAAATGAAATTATAGTAAACTCCTATTTGAAAATATATTTTTATTCTTTATTTTTTAGACATTTTCTTCTTGTAGATGGTGGTGGTATCTATTTATATTCTTATGACGGGCGCTTCCTTTCCTCTCCAAAATTTCCTGGAATGAGAACAGATATTCTAAATGCACAGACGGTCTCTCTGAGTAATGATACCATAGCAATAAAAGACAAAGCTGATGAAAAAAGTAAGTGCATTTTTATAATTTTCCATGAAATTTGTTAACACTGTAAAATTTTCATCAATTAACTTTCATTTTCTCATCTATTATTATGTTAACTTTATATGAAAGAATTATGAGCTTCCTAATTTTTCCTAAGTGTGAATCAATTAAAGAACTAAAGTTGTCATATTATTCCCAACTGATGGAACAAATAGATATTGTCACAGCATCAAAGCTTAGTTGTAAGGAATAAATCTTATATATTCAGTAGCTGTTGGTATAGAGTTTGAATTCAAGACTGTGTGTCCTAAAAATGTATGTTAATTTTTAAGTTTATTGACCTTTTAAACTATTTCCTTTTTCTTTATTTAGTAACATAGTAAATATTGTGCTTCATTGTACTATTTATTTTGCTTATATATATTCATATTTTTATGTTTACATATTTTTAAACTAATGAAGTAGAAGAAAGTTATGAATAATTTTAAATTTTCATATAAAAATCTAGGCCACATTAGTGTTTATAAATAAATATGAATGTGTCAGGTGTTTTGGAATTCCATAGAAGAGTGAAACCATTTTTTTAAGGCAATGCTGTATCAGAACATGTATCCAACAAATAGTATTGAGTGCTAACTGTATGCCAAGTACTCTTCTAGAAGTTGAGGATACAATAGTGCATAAGACCACAAATCAAACAAATATAGTCAGCCACGGATACATGCTGTGAAGAAAATTAATGCAGGATGAGGGAATGGAGAATTCTAGAGGTGGGGGAGGGGAATGACCATAGGACAAGCAGGTGCAAATGGGAATTGTTGGCACATAAAAGGAACTGCCAGGGGCTTCCCTGGTGGTGCAGTGGTTAAGAATCCGCCTGCCAATGCAGGGGACACAGTTTTGAGCCCTGGTCCAGGAAGATCCCACATGCCGTGGAGCAACTAAGCCCATGCGCCACAAATACTGAGCCTGAATGCCACAACTACTGAAGCCTACGTGCCTAGAGCCTGTGCTCCACAACAAGAAAAGCCACTGCAATGAGAAGCCTGCACACCGCAGTGAAGAGTAGCCCCCACTTGCTGCAACTAGAGAAAGGCCTGCATGCTGCCACGAAGACCCAATGCAGCCAAAAATAAATAAATTAATTAAATAAATTAAAAAAAAAAAAAAAAGGAACTGCTGGAGGGCCATGGGACTTAGGTCAACACAAGCAAAGCAGAGAGTGGTAGGAGAAGACAGAGAGATAGATAAGTAGGAACCAGATCATGTAAAGACTTGGCCATGGTAAAGATGTTGGCATGAGAGAGTGGAGGCAAGCATATTACCCTAGGGTTTTTCCTGGATGAACGAGATGAAAGATGGGGAACGAGGAAGTTTAGAGGAGGTCCACAAACCCAGAGAGTTCTGTTTTGGTCATAGTAAGTTTAAATGCTTCTTAGACATCCAAGCAGGGTTGGAGAGGAAACAACAGGATAAAGTCCAGGGCTCAGGAGAGAGTTGGGGACGAGATATAAATGTGGGAGTCATTGGTGTGTAGATGGTGCCACGATACTACATGAAATCACCCAGGAAGTGAGTATAGACAGAGAAGAGGACCAGTGACTGAGCACATCAGTATTTAGAGATGGGTAAAAGGACGAGGAGCCAATGAGGTAAGAGTGAGAGTGAGATATCCCTAAAGCCTAGTGGAAAGATAGTAAATAATTGTTATTCTCTGTTAATAAATATTGCTGAACAAACATTGTTCATTACTGTGACATGTTACAAAAAAAAAAAGTCTGACCTGATTATTAATTTTGTGAGGTCATGCCATGGAAGACCTAATTCAGGAGCTAGAAAACTGTCCCACTTTTTAATTTTCAGTACTTTCAGATAGCATCACCTCTCATACTGGTAGGAAATATAATTCTCCTAAGTAGAGCTATTCTCTCTCTTTATGCCTTAGGCTTTGTCTGAGAGAGGACATTTGGTAATTGTTTTGTTTTTAAATGACTTCCTTTCTGGCTAAATGAGAGGAAAGAGAATGAAATGAAATACAGTAGTATCTAGATAGTGGACAGATTCAAGATGGCTGTGTAATCGTTAATAATAATAATTTGGAAGTCAGATTTTTGTCTTCAGTAAACTTAAATTTGAAAATCCCAGTGATCACTATGAACTTTCTATACTTTTCTTATTCAACACCACATATTTTATTTTTATTTACTTATTTATTTAAAAAAATATTTATTTATCTATTTATTTATTTATTTGGGTTGCACCAGGTCTTAGCTGTGGCAGGCGGGCTCCTTAGTTGCAGCTCCAGGGCTCCTTAGTTGTGGGTCGCCGGCTCCTTAGTTGCGGCATGCGAACTCTTAGTTGTGGCATGTATGTGGGATCTAGTTTCCTGACCAGGGATCAAACCCGGGCCCCCTGCATTGGGAGCTCGGAGTCTTATCCACTGCGCCAGCAGGGAAGTCCCAACACCACATATTTTAGATAGAAACTATAATAAAGTATGTACGTTTCCAACTGAATATACCTTATTCTGAATTTTTCTACAGTTAATTCACATCTGAAACATATTTCATTATTATTTAATTGTTATTTAATCCTTTCATAATTCATAGAATTTTAGAACCAGAAAGAATTATGAACGCCTTTGGTGAAACAGAGAAAGGGACAGAGACAGTTTTTGTTCCTGGCTTCTTCAATACAATATCTACTGTAATTTTTACAACTTGGCCTACTCAGAACATCTAACATGGGGTTGGAAACAGAGAACTTTGAATTATCATTTTTTAGATAATGATTGATGTCATGAAAATAATCCAGGAAAGTATATAGCATGAAAACGTGACCTAAAACAAAACCTAGGAAAAAGGATCACCAAATGAGGAGGAACTAGCAAAAGAGAATTAGGGATGGTCCAAAATAGGAGAGAATCAAGAGAAAACAGTGTTTTTTGTAGCCCACATAAGAGTTTCAAGAAAGAGGATGATCAGGAGTATCCAGTGCTGCTGGGAGGTCAAGACTAGAAGTGGATTCTTGAAGACTGAAAATAGACTCTTTGATTCGGCAACATAGGGGTCATTGGTGATCCATGCAAGAGCCTTTGCATCGTGTAGTGAGGCTGAACATCAAGTTGTAATAGGCTACATGATTGAACTCAATTTCCAGCTCCCCTCCCATTTCAGGGCACTGAAAGTCCAAACTCTATAATCACGTGCTTGGTCTTTCAGGTGACCAGCCCCTATCCTGAAGCTATCTAGGGAATCACCAAGAGTCTCTCGGTTAGCATAACAAAGACACTCCTATCACTCAGAAAATTCCAAGGGTTGACGAAGACCTGTGTCAGGAACCCAAGACAAAGACCACACAAATCAGTTATTACACATTAGTGTACCGACCACAGGGAATTGAAGAGTACATAACACATTGCATGGTTGTATAGTATGCACTCAACATATTTTTCCTTTGTAAAATGATTGTCTGGGTTATGTTGGTCTAAATCAGAGTTATGAAAATTACAAACTACATCCAGATTTGGACTTGCCACTGTTGATCGTGTGGTGCGGTGATGCCATACCATTAATAACAATTCTAATTAGGGAATGTATGTTTTAGGAAGACGTATTCAGTTCCACTAAGAAATATGACCTCATTACTAAGTAGGAATTTGAGGCTGCTGCTCTTCTGTGCTATAGGTATGCTGTGGTCCGAAGAGCTAAATAATTTCTCATTAGGATTATGATAAGTCCATAGAAATTTACTAATAAAAATTCTAATGTAATACATCAACTAATACTTTACTTTTTTTCAAGTAATCTTCCTCTTTGAGGCATCAACTGGAAAACCACTGGGAGATGGGAAGCTTCTTTCTCATAAGGTAATGGATATTAGCTATTTTTAATGTAAATAGCCATTTTTTTTTAATTAATGTTTTCATTTTAAGGAGGAAAACATGGAAATTAGTTTTATATTTAAAACCAGTGTGTGTTCTATATAGAGTATTTTGCCTAAAATATCATAAAGACTAAACACGAGTAAATTCTGTAATAGAAAGCTATATTTGCAAATTAACTGAATAAAAGAATCTGACTTATATGTTTTTTTGTTCAGGCTCTTCACTGCTTTTCAATAAAATGTTGTATCTTGATTAAACTTTTAGCACCTATAGAATCAGTAAATAAAAATGTGTTTATACTTCAAAACAGCTTGTAGTTTTCCCATTAACCTGTTCTTTTTTAAAAAAAATAAATCTATTTATTTATGTATTTTTATTTGGGGCTGCATTGGATCTTCCTTGCTGAGCATGGGCTGTCTCTAGTTGCAGTGAGCGGGGGCTATTCTTCATTTTGGTGCACAGGCTTCTCATTGCGGTGGCTTCTCTTGTTGTGGAACACGGGCTCTAGGCACGTGGGCTTCAGTAGTTGTGGCTCGTGGGCTCTAGAGCGCAGGCTCAGTAGTTGTGTCTCATGGGTTTGGTTGCTCTGCGGCATGTGGGATCTTTCTGGACCAGGGTTCGAACCTGTGTCCCCTGCATTGGCAGGCGGATTCTTAACCACTGCGCCACCACCAAGGAAGTCCCCATTGACCTGTTCTTAGCCAACATTTTCTTTAGATTTTAAGACTGTAGTTAAACTGGAAAAAAAAAATCTATAGAAATACAAAAAGACCCTGAATTGTGAACTGTTTATTGGTTTCTGATTTTTAGCCTTAAAATAAACAAATGAGCACATTTTATTGAGTTATCCTTCTAATAAATGATGTATTAGGGTTTAAAGATGCTTTTAACTTTATTGTTCAGTGCTACCAGTGAAGTGTTACCCTATCTTTTATTTTCTTCTTTTTGTAATTATTAGTTTTAAAGTTAAATAACAAATATATTCAATGGTTCAGAAACAGAAAAGCATAAACAAGCATAAAGTGAAAAAGTATGCCTGCTATACCTGTCAATACAGTTCCTTTCTACCAAAATAAGTAACTATCACTATTAATCTCCTTATATCCTTCCAGAAATTTTTAATGCATACACAGACAAAACTGATATATGTTCTTTTCTCCTTCTTTTACAAAAATATAACATATATATCTGCACTTTGCTTTTCTCACACAACACTCTGTTTCTGGAGATATTTTCATATCAATACATAAAGTGCTTTCCCAATCCTTTTTCTTCCCACCATATAGTATAACATTTTATGGATGTATCAGAATTTGTTTAACTTGTGCCCAAGTGATGGACGCACATGGAAATGTGTTTCAGCTTACAGAATTTCAAAATATACATTATTTTATAGTGCTTTAACAGGCATCTTTCCCTTGTAAATTAAAAAAAAAGTATACTTTAGCTTTTGAATTATTAGTATATTAGCAGTTAAATTATTTAACAGGGACATTTTATCATTATGAGTAGGTAAGTGATATTTAATTGATCTTTAAATAAACAAATGTTCTTATAATTAAACAATTAAAACAATCTAATGTCAAGCACTAAAACTAACCCAGAATTTTCTTTTTTTTTTTTAATTTTAGAATGAAATTTTGGAAATTGCTCTAGATCAAAAGGGACTTACCAATGATAGAAAAATTGCTTTCATTGATAAAAATAGAGATCTCTGTATCACTTCAGTGAAACGATTTGGGAAGGAAGAACAAATTATCAAACTTGGTAAAATAATTGTAATACATTTAAATTTTTGATGACTTTCAGTTGTCTTAGATCTACTCTGTCGTATATTATACTAAATAGCTTACTTGCTTGAATGAATCTATGAATAATGCTTTGGTCTCATAACATTTCTTACGAAATGTTACTTCATAAGTATGTTCTTATGAAATGCTACTTAATTCCATTTTAACAGCAAGTCTTTAGCTGCTACAGCTAACTTGGCATTGAAAGAAAGACATGCAGATTAAAAATATAATGGTTCTGGGTAAAATACTCAAATTTATTTCCATAACTTTTTATGTGAATTTTTGTACGTTTTCACCATTATATGATCAGAAAATAGTCATACCTACAAGCAATTAGTTAGGGTCTTGTACATCTGCTGATTTTAAAGGTGTATTTTTAATACTTACATAATGGAACTAATAGTACATTAACATTCTTTTTAAAATAAGGAACAATGGTGCATACTCTGGCGTGGAGTGATACATGCAACATCCTCTGTGGACTTCAAGATACTCGATTTACAGTGTGGTATTACCCCAATACGGTTTATGTGGACAGAGACATTTTGCCTAAAACATTATATGAAAGGGATGCAAGGTAACATTTTACTGCATAGGATTGTTTATTGTTGTAAATAAAACTAACAGAGTGTTGTGTTTCTGCCTCTAATTTAAGTCCTGCAAGATGTTTTTCACTTTACTTAGTCAACCAAATAAAACTGTTCAGCTAGGGCTTCCCTGGTGGCGCAGTGGTTGAGAGTCCGACTGCCGATGCAGGGGACACGGGCTCGTGCCCCGGTGCAGGAAGATCTCACATGCCACGGAGTGGCTGGGTCCGTGAGCTATGGCCGCTGATCCTGTGCATCCGGAGCCTGTGCTCCGCAACGAGAGAGGCCACAACAGTGAGAGGCTCGCGTACGGCAAAAAAAAAAAGAAACAAAACAAACAAACAAAAAAATTGTTCAACTAAGACTAGTTTAATGAGATTTAAGTGATGGAATCAAGTTGAAAGGGTCAGATGATACTATTTTATTTATTTATTCCTTAAATGAATATAATTTTTCCTTATATGGATATAATTTTCAGGTTTACTGTTGTTTAATGGTAACTCAGGTCGTTTTTTCAGTGTGGTTTAGTTATTTTAATATAGGCACTCTTAAGATTTTTCTGTGATATATAACTTTGTGACAACCTTTACTCTTTCTCAGATTATCATTGACCTTGAGACTTTCAGGAATGTATGTCTTTCTAGAATTGAATTCTTAAATTAATATTAAATATAGAAAAATGTATACTGAAAAGCTTTTAAAATTTTTTATAGTCTTCAGAAAATCAAATGCATTTATATTCCTAAATTCTCTAAGAAATAGCAAGGAGGTCTCTCACTCTTGACGAACTAGGTATACAAAGGCTTCTCAACTCCAAATCTTAGCTTAATTTTCAAATCTATTTTGAGTTCATTTTTAATATTCAAGCTCACAACATTAGCAAAACCAGAGAGGTATTCTATAAAAAATTTTTTAACTAATGAAGAGAAGTTAGTCTCTTTAAAGTTCACCTCTTGTTATTATGAGAAAATAATCCTGGAATCAGCTTAATTTTTAATGTTTATACTTTTAAAAGCTGAAGCTAAGTGCTTTAATCATTTGTGTGATTTACCTTAGGACTTAGAAAAAATCACTTCAAATGCTTTTAGGCATAGTTCTCAAAAATGTAATAATTTTTTGCCATGTTAAAATGTTTGTATATTTTGCTAGTTTGTATATTTTGCTAGTTAGATTCAAATATTTGTTTAATATACATACATTCTCCCTGGAGTTTACTTTTTTGGGAGTGCATTTTGGAGGTTGGAGATTTCATATGTATGTCAGGGGTCAACTCCCCAAATTTAATATATATGAAAAATTTTGCTTAGAATATAAATTGCACTTTTCCTTTTTTCAACAGTGAATTTAGTAAAAATCCCCATATCGTGAGTTTTGTTGGAAATCAGGTAACTATAAGAAGAGCTGATGGCTCACTGATTCACATCAGCATATCACCATATCCTGCTATTCTCCACGAATACGTAAGCAGTTCAAAATGGGAAGATGCTGTAAGACTTTGTCGTTTTGTTAAGGTACTTTACATTTCAGATCCATAGTTGTGTATATATTGTATATTAGTTTATATAATATCTTTGTGCAAAATGAGAAATAGTAAGAGCTAAGGGCGGGAAAAATTGCAAATGGGATCACATCTTTTTTTTAATAAGTGAAGGCATGCGTGATACAGAGAGATAGGTGTTGTGTGATTTATTCTCTGAAGAAGCTATACTTTAAGTGAGTAGTTTCTTCTTACTGGTACATATAAAAACCTCTTATGGAACTTTTTTTTAAAAGTCAGATTCCCAAGTTCTACCCCCCACAGAGATTCTAATTTATTAGATCCAGTGAGTCTGGGCATATTTTTAAGTTCCTCAGATTATTTGTACAGCTAAGGTTAAGAACCACTCACTACTTTAGATCAACATTTCCCAACCTGGTTGAATCAAGTATTTTCCAAGCATATTTGACCGCAGAACTGTTTTGTTTTACATTGGTTAATTCCCTTAGACGACACTTTTGTGAAGACTTTTAGATGCTTTTCCTTAAAATGGGTTGTTGGTGGCAATCTGCTATAATAGCGTTGTCTGAGAAACTCACTGTTTCTCTGGTTCCCTGTAGTTGCATTCTTTGACATCTCATCAAAACCATATGATCATCTCAATAGATGCAGAGAAAGCTTTTGACAAAATTCAACACCCATTTATGATAAAAACCCTGCAGAAAGTAGGCATAGAGGGAACTTTCCTCAACATAATAAAGGCCATATATGACAAGCCCACAGCAAACATCATCCTCAATGGCGAAAAACTGAAAGCATTTCCACTAAGATCAGGAACAGGACAAGGTTGCCCACTCTCACCACTCTTATTCAACATAGTTTTGGAAGTTTTAGCCACAGCAATCAGAGAAGAAAAGGAAATAAAAGGAATCCAAATCAGAAAAGAAGAAGTAAAGCTGTCACTGTTTGCAGATGACATGATCCTATACATAGAGAACCCTAAAGATGCTACCAGAAAACTACTAGAGCTAATCAATGAATTTGGTAAAGTGGCAGGATACAAAATTAATGCACAGAAATCTCTGGCATTCCTATATACTAATGATGAAAAATCTGAAAGTGAAATCAAGAAAACACTCCCATTTACCATTGCAACAAAAAGAATAAAATATCTAGGAATAAACCTACCTAAGGAGACAAAAGATCTGTATGCAGAAAATTATAAGACACTGATGAAAGAAATTAAAGACGATACAAATAGATGGAGAGATATACCATGTTCTTGGATTGGAAGAATCAACATTGTGAAAATGACTCTACTACCGAAAGCAATCTATAGATTCAATGCAATCCCTATCAAACTACCACTGGCATTTTTCACAGAACTAGAACAAAAAATTTTGCAATTTGTATGGAAACACAAAAGACCCCGAATAGCCAAAGCAATCTTGAGAACGAAAGAAGGAACTGGAGGAATCAGGCTCCCAGACTTCAGACTATACTACAAAGCTACAGTTATCAAAACGGTATGGTACTGGCACAAAAACAGAAAGATAGATCAATGGAACAGGATAGAAAGCCCAGAGATAAACCCACGCACATATGGTCACCTTATCTTTGACAAAGGAGGCAGAAATGTACCGTGGAGAAAGGACAGCCTATTCAATAAGTGGTGCTGGGAAAACTGGACAGCTACATGTAAAAGTATGAAGTTGGATCACTCCCTAACACCATACACAAAAATAAGCTCAAAATGGATTAAAGACCTAAATGTAAGGCCAGAAACTATCAAACTCTTAGAGGAAAACATAGGCAGAACACTCTATGACATAAATCACAGCAAGATTCTTTCTGACCCACCTCCTAGAGTAATGGAAATAAAAACAAGAGTAGACAAATGGGACCTAATGAAACTTAAAAGCTTTTGCGCAGCAAAGGAAACCATAAAGAAGACCAAAAGACAACCCTCAGAATGGGAGAGAATATTTGCAAATGAAGCAACTGACAAAAGATTGATCTCCAAAATTTATAAGCAGCTCATGCAGCTTAATAACAAAAAAACAAACAACCCAATCCAAAAATGGGCAGAAGACCTAAATAGACATTTCTCCAAAGAAGATATACAGAGTGCCAACGGGCGCATGGGAGAATGCTCAACATCACTAATCATGAGAGGAATGCAAATCAAAACTACAATGAGATATCATCTCACACCAGTCAGAATGGCTATCATCAAAAAATCTAGAAACAATAAATGCTGGAGAGGGTGTGGAGAAAAGGGAACCCTCTTACACTGTTGGTGGGAGTGTAAATTGATGCAGCCACTGTGGAGAACAGTATGGAGGTTCCTTAAAAAGCTACAAATAGAACTACCATATGACCCAGCAATCCCACTACTGGGCATATACCCTGAGAAAACCATAATTCAAAAAGAGTCATGTACCAAAATGTTCATTGCAGCTCTATTTACAATAGCCCAGAGATGGAAACAACCTAAGTGTCCATCATCGGATGAATGGATAAAGAAGATGTGGCACATATATACAATGGAATATTACTCAGCCATAAAAAGAGACGAAATTGAGTTATTTGTAATGAGGTGGATAGACCTAGAGTCTGTCATACAGAGTGAAGTAAGTCAGAAAGAGAAAGACAAATACCGTATGCTAACACATATATATGGAATTTAAAAAAAAAAAATGTCATGAAAAACCTAGGGGTGAAACAGGAATAAAGACACAGACTTACTAGAGAATGGACTTGAGGCTATGGGGAGGGGGAAGTGTAAACGGTGACAAAGCGATAAAGAGGCATGGACATATATACACTACCAAACGTAAGGTAGATAGCTAGTGGGAAGCAGCCGCATAGCACAGGGAGATCAGCTCGGTGCTTTGTGACCGCCTGGAGAGGTGGGATAGGGAGGGTGGGAGGGAGGGAGACGCAAGCGGGAAGAGATATGGGAATATATGTATATATATAACTGATTCATTTTGTTGTGAAGCTGAAACTAACATACCATTGTAAAGCAATTATACTCCAATAAAGATGTTAAAAAAAAAAAAAAAAAAAAAAAAAAAAGACTGGAGGGCTTATAACCTTGAATTACGGTAAAAGTATATTGTAAGTTCAAAATAAACCTTTGATAATTAGAAATGAACATTTTCAAAAAACTTTATTCAAAACTTTCTCTATGTGTTATTAATATATTTTAACAAAGTAGCCAAAATGAAATTTCCACATCATTAACCTATTAAATTATTGGTTTTTCAGTGCCATGCTCAGTGATTTTTTTATTTTTCATTAAAATATAACTTTATTCTATTTTAATTCACTGTTTATTTTAAGGCAGTTCAGCCCTGTAGTTGAAATAATTGTTCTCATTTTTCACTTTAGGAGCAAACCATGTGGGCTTGCCTAGCTGCTATGGCAGTCGCTAATCGAGATATGACTACTGCAGAAATAGCCTACGCAGCAATTGGTGAAGTAAATAATGTTTACTTACGTGTATGTGTTTGTGTGTTTTTCTGACCGTAATTTGTTACTATTCACTTCAAATATTTTCCTTTTTTTTAGATTGATAAGGTTCAATACATCAATTCTATAAAAAATCTTCCATCTAAAGAATCAAAAATGGCCCACATATTAATGTTTAGTGGGAACATACAGGAAGCTGAAATGGTACTTCTTCAGGCTGGCCTTGTTTATCAAGCAATTCAGATCAATATTAATCTCTACAACTGGGAAAGGTAATAAAAATGTTTTTCATCAATTCCAAAACCTGATTGATCTTAGTGTATTCTTCTACCGACCACTTAGTAAATTACATCTTCCACTGTACTTGTTTCCTAGTAGCATATAAGAATTTATTCACATTTATATTTGTGAGTAGTTTGCCATTAAAGATTTTTGCCTTCTCTGAATCATGATTGATTAGAAGTTGTCTGTGAAGAAGAAAAGAGAGTCTAGGATGTCTCCAGAATTTCTGATTTCAGTAACTGGATAGATGGTGGTAAGAATATTAGCAGATTTGGAAGAGATGTTAGATTTGAAATATTTGTGAAGAGATAAGTGATAATAGTTGATTATTGGACCTGGAGCTCAAGAAAGATTTGAACTAGAGATGTCAATTTAGGAGTCATCAGCAAATGAATGGAAGCTAGAAGAATGGATGCAGTTGCCTGGGGAATGTGAGGAGTGAGAAGACATAAACTATTTTTATGGGATGGGTGAAAAAAAAGAGAAATCCGCGGAAAGATTGGGGTAAAGCAGTCAGACAGGCAGAGAGAGGAGCCAAGGAAGATTTGTGAAGCTAAGGAAGAGATACCAAAGGATTTGTAACGAGGAGTGGTCAGTAACCTTCCCCGCTGCCTTAGGCTTTGGGACAGGTTGCTTTCTGAGGCTGAGTGGCAGGCTGCTCTTCTCTATGACATATTAGGTTTCTCTACTCATTCTCTCAGGTATGTCTCTCTCAGTGAACAAGGTTGTAGTGCTTATATGCACCTGAAGTTACTGTGTTACAAAGCTGGCATGTTGACTTTTCCAGGTTTGAAATGTCTTTCATCATCTTCGTCTCTCTCTGTGCTCAAAAATAACCCATAAATCTTTCAATTACTGGCCCCTTACTTATAATCCCCTCAGATTAGAATTTTTATAGTCCTATCTCTATCTTCCCCTTGAATAGAAGTAACAAAATGGCTAAAAAAGTAACAAAAGGTAGTTAATTTTGTTATGGACATACTATAGTCTCTTTATTTAATTTATACATTAATTATCTACACTCTTCATACAATTCAGCCACCCTGTTTCTATCCTTTATTTTCACAAATTTGTTGTCATTGTTTGGCTATACAAAGGATCATGAAAGATGTTTTAGGTTCTACAAATATGAATAGACCATTGTTCTTATCCTCAATTTATTCATAATTCACAAATATTAAAGTAAACTATTTTGGAAAGAGACAGTATGAATAATTTTTTAAAAGCCTGTATTAAAGAACTAACAGAAAATTGTATATACCATTACTAAGCCATGAGTTCCATGAGAAATAGGGAAGAATGGTGTTCACAGCATATTTTCAACTGATACTTTTGAGAAAATGTTTATGTTGATAAATGTTAGGCATTACTATTTATATAGCACTCTGAACACCATATAGTATAACAGATATTTTAAAAGTCATCCTTATATTAAAAAGCTTGCAACCTACTTAGGAATTCCATTTTATTGTCATTAATAATAGTGAGGCTTCTATTTATTGAGTGCTTATCATGTGCCAAGAATTGTGTTAAACACTTTCCTTATATCATCTTATTTGGTCATCACAACATTATACAAATGAGGAAGATGAGGGTTACTCATAAGCAGCTGGCTGATCTAGGATTTGAACCTAAGTCTTCCAGTATCAAAGAGGACCTGAATTTTCTGCTATTACCGCAATAAAATATATACTGCTGATACTACTACTTACATTGTTTTATAGGATTGATGTTTACCTCTTTTGTTATTTATCTGTGTAAATTTTATGTCACCTTTCACCTTTCAAATTATACACTTCTAGAAGGACAGAAACATTTTATCATTTTATATTATCTACATACATAGTAGGTACTTAATATTCATGCTCTTAATCTTTATGCAGTACTCTTAATCATTTTGCCTTGCACTTCCTCTACAAACATTGGGTGTAGATACATACAGTATATAAATATCAGAGCAGGTCTGTGAAGCATTTGCCTCTGATGGCTTCTATTGATGGCCTATAATACAGCCCTTTGAACATTTCTCATACCTCCTTGACCTAAGTGAAAATTACCTCTTTCCAGAGGACACTCCTTCCCTACCAGTCCTCTCAGATGGAGTCAGTTTATTCTCTCTGACTCCACATTCCTTAGGTCTGGGTGTGAGTGCAGTTGGTGTCCTTTTTGCCTCCCCCATCTTTACTTCTCTTGTAAAATCTCTGATCCTTTGAGACTTAGGTCATGTGACTATACTTATTCTCTGCTGCTAACTTCACATCTTCCCTACTATCCCTACATCCTGCTATCTGTGCCGCCTCTTCCTCTCCTCCAGTTTTCAGCAAATGACTCTGCCTTAAGATATTAGATCTCAGGGAGAGGGAAAACAAGAGGGACAAAGAGATATAATGGGGAGAGAGAACGAATGCTGGGTGCTCCTCCGTTCCTCCTATCTACCTGGCATCTCCTTATCTTATGCTTTGTGTTTTTCATCTAAACTATAAACCAATGGGTTGGTCAAATGCTGGTAGACCTTTATGCCTGCCTGGTAAGTCAATAAACGTCAAGGAGCGTTGTTCAAGGCTCCTGATTACTATTTACACACTTAAGACTCCCAAATATGCATCTCTCTTCTAGCCCTCTGTCCTGCCCATGTTTGCTTCCAGAACCCAGTTATCCACCTGCCTATTCAGCATTTCCATTGGCTGTCTCATATGTTTGAGTTCAAATTTATATTTATTCCCTCATAAACTTGTTTCTCTTCCAGAGTAATCTATCTTATCTTTTCAGTCTACCCAAAGCTGGAAATTTAGGAGTTACTTTTGACATTTTCCTTACCCTCTTTCCCCCATACTCCAATTACCAACCATTTTCCCTCTCAAATACCTCTGGCACTCATCCACTTTACTACCAGCACCCTTATCTAAGCTGATCCAAGTTTTTCTTTTTTCTTTTCTTTTTTTGGCCACACCGTGCGAGCTTCTTAGTTCCCCGACCAGGGCTTGAATCCACACCCCATGCAGTGAAAGTGTGGAGTTTTAACCACTGGACCGCCAGGGAATTCCCTGATCCAAGTTTTTCTTAATAAAACATCATCATTGGTCTCTCTGCACCTACCTTGTCCTTTTCCTATCCATTCTTCATAGTGATCTTTTCACAGTGGAAATCATCATGTCACTCGTGACCCCTGACTCACTTAAATGAAACCCATAGTTTCCCATCACTTTTAGCATAAATATCAAAGACTGGATAAGAATGACTTCAGATAATCAGCAGAAGTAATTATAACTGCTAAGAAACTCTTAAAAATCTTATGTATTGTCTTCATTTCCAAATTCTGCAGATATTTCTGAAACCAGTTGGAATATTTCTTCCTAATGCATATTCATTCATTCAGCAGATATTTATTGAATGTCTGCCATACCAGACATATTTAGATATAACATGGAGATCTGCTAAAAACAACAACAGCAGTCTTTTGGTGAAATGTCTGGTCATTTTTTTTTAAAAGTATTTATTTATGTTTTAATTTGTTTGTTTGCTCCGGCTCCTTAGTTGCAGTACGTGGGCTCCTTAGTTGCAGCATGCTAACTCTTAGTTGTGACATGCATATGGGATCTAGTTCCCAGACCAGGGATCGAACCTGGACCCCGTGCATTGGGAGCGCAGAGTCTTAACCACCGAGCCACCAGGGAAGTCCCACGTCTGGTCATTTTTAATGACTTGTTCAAAAGGGCTGCTGAATGGTACAAAGACAAATGTAGTGGTTAAGAATGGGGGCTTTGAAATAAGACCTGGGTTTGATTTCTGGTTCTGCACTTACTAGTCCTGTGATCTTGGACAGATTAGTGAGGCTCTGTAAGCCTCTGTTTCCTTGTGTTTAAAATGGTGATAATAACAAACACTACATGTTTGTTGTCGGGATTAAGTAAAATAGCATGTGAAAATCTCTTAGCATACTGCCTGATACATAGTAAGCCTTCAATAAATGGTAGCTACTATTCATTCTTTAATTATTTATTGAATGTCTCTAGTGTGCCAGGTTTTAGGCATGGGGGGATATAGCAATGAACAAAACTGACAAAGTTCTGTGATGACAATTTTGATTCTAAATGATATAGCTAACATAAAAAAATAGAAGTAAGAGGGATAAATACTTGGATCCAATATAGGACTCAGCTTATACCAACATAATCCAAAGAATGGCTTGCTTAGAGAGTAGAATAATCCCCATCTGCGAAGATATTCAAACATAGGACGATGATAAAATTATGTGACTGATTAATTAATAATAGACTTCTTGCATGCCTATCTATGTAGATGGTGTTCTTTTAAAAATGATCTTATTTTTTCTCCACATGTATTACCCTCTTCTGGGAGTGAGTAAATAATTGTTCTCATAAACTAAGACTTCCAGAACTGGTTTATGTTATCGAATAGTGTTTCGAGTTTTTAAAAAATTTTTGAGTGTTGTGTATATTCCAGGAAAGTCTGGCAGGCCTTTAATTTGTCTGTGTCTTTCATCAGGAGGGTAAGCCCACATTTGGTATCTGTGTAGAACCGAAGCTGTACTGGATGGTAAATTTTTGTGTTGGGGTGAGTGGGGAGGGCGGGGTGGTGACTAAGCTGTCTAACAATTTGGATTTGTTGAGTTTTAGTTACCTTTGTGTATCCAGTTCATGAGGTCCAGCAGGAGTGGGATATACAGGTGTGAAGTTGAGGGGAGGTCCTAGACATTGGGGGAAAGACACTGAGGGAATTATCAGCCTTTGGAGTAGCTGCGGCCATGAGTGTGGCTCAAGAATTTAAAGAAGGAAAAAGAAAAGAGAGCAGGGCTTCCCTGGTGGCGCAGTGGTTGAGAGTCCGCCTGCCGATGCAGGGGACGCGGGTTCGTGCCCCAGTTCGGGAAGATCCCACATGCCGCGGAGCGGCTGGGCCTGTGAGCCGTGGCCGCTGAGCCTGCGCGTCCGGAGCCTGTGCTCCGCAACGGGAGAGGCCACAACAGTGAGAGGCCCGCGTACCGCAAAAAAAAAAAAAAAAAAGAGAAAAAACAAAAAAAAGAAATGAGGGCAGCAGGCAGGTTTCCCCTGAAATTCAACACTTAATGATCTGGTTGAAGAGGAGGATTCAGCGAAAGAGATCAGGAGGGACCAAAAAAGATGGAATTTAAAAACTATTTATTATGGAAAATTTCAAATGTATACAAAAGTAAAGAGAATAGTATAATAAATCTCCATGTACCCATCACTCAGCTTCAACAGTTATCAGTTTGTGAATAATCTCTACTCCTCCTCTATCCCTCCCCACAATTTTTAAAAGCAAATCCCAGTCATATCATTTTATCTATGAATATCTCAGTATGTATCTTAAAGATTTTTTTAATCCAGCCACAGTATCATGATCACACTTTTAAAGTTAACAATACTTCTATTCAGTGTGCTTATTTCTCTGATTATCTCATAAATGTTTTGTTTTATGGTTTGTTTGATTCAGGATTCATAAAATATTCATACATTTTGATTGGTTGATACATTCTTAGGTTTCTTTTCATCTATAGGTTCTCTTATTTCTTTTTTGTGTTTTCTTGCTATTTTCCCAACTTGGCCTGTAGAATTCTGGAAGGATAGAATTTAAGTATTGGATGATAAATATATTAGATTGCTTTTAGGATCCCTGAATTTCTATATTTGTTTAAATCCTTTAGAAGGGAACAGATTTACTTTGTTAATATGGGTTATTCTATTTGAGAAGCATAGTCTTGCTGCTTTGTGCTTCCGTCATTTATATTTGAACTTGAAAATTGCCTGCAACCTAATAAGATGCAGCCCTTGAGGAGTAGTAGATATGCAAGTTATCTCTTTGACATTCACTTTGGACATTTGGTGGTAGTCTGTTTTCAAACACTGAAGTTAAGAGAGGTAGAAACTAGAAGCTCCAGGTATGCATATTGATCCTTTATGTAAGTATTAATAAAAATAGTTTTACTACTTATACCAGTTATATAAAGTGATTCTGCTTCATTCAAGTTATGCAAAAAAATTATATTTTGAAGTTATAACATCTTTTAATGTAACTTCCTTCTGTTTAAAATCAGAGAGGATACATGGAGTTTTTCCAGCCCCATAATCTAATGTTACATTTGTTTGGTTGCTGAATAACCATTTTAAAGCTAGAGACATACTGTTCCCATAACTCTTAGATAATTTGGAGTAAATTCCCTCCTAAATGTGGTAGAGAAACATTTTTTACCCAGTGTGTGCTTTTAGAGAACATTTAAAATAGCGCATATCATTTGAATGTTTAACTTTAGCTATTGCTTTTCAATCAGATAATTAATATGTATTTTATAATAATAATAATGACTGTAATAGCAGATAAGTCTTAGCATCTAAATGCAGGATTAGGAACTTCCCTGGTGGTCCAGTGGTTAAGACTTTGCCTTCCAATGCAGGGGGTGTGGGTTCTATCCCTGTTCGGGGAGCTAAGATCCCACATGCCTTGCAGCCAAAAAACCCAAAACATAAAACAGAAGCGATATTGTAACAAATTCAATAAAGACTTTAAAAATGGTCCACATGAAAAAATCTTTAAAAAAAAATAAATGCAGGATTAGACACCATAGTCTATCCTTTCTACATAATTAAACGTGTTGATGTTCCATAACAAAGTCTCTCTTTGGAATTTTTGAAAAGCCCCAACCCAGAATAGATGCTTATGTATTCCCCACTTAGAACACCTCCAGTTTTGCACAGTCGAGAACTCCTTTCCCCATCATGTACAATCATAAAGAAAGAATGGGAACTGGAACTTCTGAGGTGCCGGCGAGGTTGTTCACCAGAGTCTCCACTCACGCATACAACACGGGAATCAGAGCCTTAGGGATGAAGAGGGGGCTGATGTGAGAGAGGGCTAGAAGAATTAAGGCATCTTTACTTCTGTTTCTCATCTTTTGAGCCTCTATAGATCGTTTCTTGCCTTCTCTTGTTTTCTACTTTTGTTCCTCTGTATCCTAATACCTCTGCATTTTTTCCGTGTGTCTTTTTCTCTGAAAGACATAAAGTCACAGAGGAATGAGGGAACTTTGTGAGGAGTTTGTGATGGGTAGCAAATATCCTTGGATTTAGCAATATTGTTTATGCCAATATATTTTTGTAAGAAATCATTGTACTGAACTTTGACATTATCATTTGTATTATACATGACTTACATTCATAATTTATCACGTTGTCTTTAATATCTCAATTGTCTATCATTTGTCAATTAATACATACATAATATCTAAAATACTTTTTAAAGTGACAATTTAGTTTACATCAAACCAAAGCATGCTAAGAATCAAACAAATTTTCCTACTAAACAGTCACACATTGCAAAAATTCTAGTCAGTAGCCAGTTTTGTCTAAAACAACAAGTTTGTAATAGTTGGCTCTGATAAACCATCACTGGCCTATTCAGAAATCATGTGTTATATTAGAAAGCAAGAGAACTTGAGAAATATTGTACTTTGACTATTATGATGACTGTTTCCCATACCTTAAAACAGGATAACAATGAACAGTGTAGGAGAGCTATATTCTACTAGACTGTTCCTGGCTCAGCTAATATGAGTTATGCATAGGATCACGGGCTGAGTTGCTGTCCAAAACCTACATGCAAAAATAGGCCTGGAACTGAAGAAGAATCTTTTCATCTCCCTCCAAATTATCAATATATAGATTTTATGCCTTTGGTGTTATAACAGTGAGTTTAGCAATTCATTTAGTTCTTGTCTGCTATTTAAATAAAATATTACCTTAAAATAACTTGGTTACATGGATAGATATTAATTAACTTATAAAATTTAAATGGCTATTAACTTTTTCTAAGAATCAAATGGCAAAAGGCATTTTGTCAGACTTTTATTATCCTCAAATTTTATTTTCATAATATTTTTAATTTACTGTACTAATAATAAGGATAAGTTAGGGTATCAGTATTTAGTTGAATATTGAACAGAATAAATTCATTACTGACTTAAAAAATGGTCAAGATAGTCGAACCACTTACATTAGGGAGTTCATTCACTTGAATTTTATTATGATTTCAATGAATTTTTCAATGAATATTTATGATACATACACTCTGTAGTACTCACCAAAGAGAGATGAAACCCAGATCTCCCTTCAATAAATGTATAGGTTAGTGGAAGGAACAGATTCATAATAGTTACAATACACTGTAAGCAGAGCTGAAATAATAGTATGTATAAAATGTTCTGTAGCACAGATAAGATATAATGGTCATTTATTTCTACAAGGAGAGCTGGTCAGGGAGAAGAGATCATGTTTGGTCTGGACCCTGAAGTATAAATAGGAATTTGCAAGATGGATAAGGTAGGGAATGACGTACCTTTCGTATTGAGGGAGGAGTGGAGGGATCAACATAGACTCTCCCACCCTTTCACCCCGAAACTCCACTGCCCATAGAGGCTAACACAGCAGTGCGGATAATCTGTTTTCTTTCTCATCGTAGGGCACTTGAATTAGCTGTTAAATACAAAACACATGTTGATACAGTGCTGGCCTACCGACAAAAGTTTTTGGAGACATTTGGTAAACAGGAAACTAATAAACGATACCTGCAGTATGCAGAAGGTGTAAGTATTATGCAGTATTTGATAATAATGTATATGCTTTATAAGTATGTATTATTCATCCTAATGTGACAAAATTTGAATAATTCTTACCATAATCTCTAAAACAAACTACTTTTTGCCTTTCAATGTTAGTCTTATTTTGACTATGTAATTATATTACTGAATATTTTTCTGGACTCTTATAGCCATGTTTTGATTAACTCAAGTCTGGTTTTATAATATTCGATTTGTGTTAAGGTTGTGTGCTAACTGATATTTTTAGATAAACAGTATAAATGGCAAGGATGAAGGCTTCTAGCTCCTGAATTTTGTCTTCTACCAGCTGCCCTTTCTGCTCCAGGGGAAATACATAAGCACAGAGGGCACTGGCCAGAAAGTGGATACTTTGCCACTTTGCAGATTCTATCTAGGGAGCTCAGTTGCACTTCAAAAGGTGCCTGGCCTGGGTAGAGTTCACCGCCTAGAACAAAAGAATGCTAACCCTTTGCCTCTCAAGTTCCTACCAGAATATAAGGTTTTCTAAACCCAGTTAGAAAAAAGCCATTCCAGTACATATCAGCACACAGGAGAGCCAGAGCAAGGGCGTTTGTCCCAGCGCCTAGAGCAGAAAAGGTTTTGGCCACCTGCCCAGATCCTTCTATACTCAAATGGCAGAAATAGAGCTCACCTGTAGCCATGCAGATTCAAGAGACTTGTAATCCCCAAACAGGGCCAACCTTGCTCCCAGCTCTGTGAACTAGTTGATTCCTTTAGCCTTTTAGTCATTCATTTATTTAAAACATGTTTATGAGTACTAACTCCAGGCCAGGCACTATGCTATGTGTTGAAACAGATATGGCTTCTGTCTTCATGGAGCTTATAGACTGTGGGAGTGCTCCTCCTTGGGGATAGAATAAAATGGAATGTTCTGATTTATCGTAGGGGGCAGAATATATAAGAGGAAGCTTGGGAAGAGGAAAGAAGATGTAAAGGGAAGGCACCTACTAAAGGCAACATTATCCATTTGCCGTATTTAGAATATTGAGTGTCATGAACCACATTTTTGGACTTCAGACCAGTTTTCAGGGTAATGAAGCCTTTGGGGCCATTCTTAGTTCCGCAGTGCAACTTTATCATCTGGATCCAGGATAGACACAAGTTGTGGGTTTCTTGGTGGAAAGGGATGTATTTTGTAGAAGCTCCACAAAATGTTTTTTGTTTGATTCAGAACTGTTTACTGCTGAAATGGATCCTTCGGGAGTTTGGGCTATGAGGGCTTCCCTGGGAGCTCTGAGGGCTATACTCTCAATTCACAGAATATGACAGCAGCCACCAGCACTGAGTGCTAAGCAGCCCAGAGATTCAGTAGTCACCTCCTCTTTTTTGTCTCAGTTTTGAAAATATGACAGTATGTTAAAAATGAGCACCCACCTTAAATTTACTTTATTGTGTAATTTTTAAGCAGATTAATACTCTGCTTCCTCTTCATCATCATTACTAACAATATTATTTTCACTGTGTTCTCATTAGGTGCTTTTGAGGACATAAAAAATATAGTTTTTACCCTCAAGGAAATTATATTTCAGATATTAAAAACTTAACATTCATATCTTATTTTTCATTATATACGTATTCACCTATAACTAACATATGATACTTCAGTCACAAGAGTAGTAGAAATGTTCAAAGTGGGAGAATCAGAACAACACGGCTTTTTTTGGTATTTTGGTTTCTTTTCATCCTGAAACTATATAGGTTACTTTGAGTCCCTATGGCACTATGTTCTAGTTTCCCACTTTTCTTCTTCACAGATGTAATTTGGAAGTTAACTAGAAATCATACAGCAGTATTTTAAGATGAAAATTATCTTTGACTTAAAAATTATCTTAGCCAAAATTGTGATTATATAAACTCTTTATTTCAGAACTAAGAATTGAATAGAAAAAGATCATTCTTAAAAAGAAGTTTATTCTCCCTATCTGGTGAACTCAAATGGGCTCACAACGCATAGCGTAAAAGTTTATAAGAAGTGAAGTTTGACATACATTCATATTTATGAACCCTGAAATGTTACTTGGGCCTTTCTAGTTTAAAATATGGAAATCTGAGATCCATACACGGTGTACTATCTTCTGAGAACCCCATTAGAGTCATTATACTTGCTCTACAAGGGTGTTCAGTAAGTATTTGTAAAATAATTTATGAGTCTGGCAAATAAAGTCCACTTGAGGAATACATTCAATCTATTGAATACATACTCTGTGCAGGAAGAGAAGTAGAAGAGACAGGAAATGTTTAAAGCATTATGCTAGCAGAAAGAAAAAAAGAGGGAAAAACAGGAGAGAAAATAACAAGAGATTGTTAAGTGATAGCTCATTTGCTGGATAATTAGTTACCTTTTATTCATTCAGTATTTACTGAGCACCTCCTGCAGACAATGTACTCTCCTTGGTGGTGGGGATATAATAGTAAACCTGGCAAACACTGACCCTCGTGAAACTTATATTCAAATGGGGGTGATAGTTAATTATACAGTTAATTGTTCATTGCAGTTGTGATAATTGCCTCGAAGGTAGTGTACATAGTGCTGTAAGACTTTATGAATGACAAGCCTGACCTGGAGTGGGGGGGGGGATCAGCAGATTTTTCTAAGCAAAGCAATTGCTATTTGAGCTGAGCTGTAAAGAATGGATAGTAGAAGCTGACTGAGGGTGTGGTGGGAGAGTGTGGCGATGGCCGTGTTCTAAGCTGAGGGAAGGCTCTGAAGTGGGAAAGAGTGACGAGCAAAAGGGAGATTGACCTGAGGGTTTCATAGGGCAAATTCGGTATATTGGATTTACCCAAAGATTAATGTAAAGATACTGAATGGAAGTGACGTGATCACTTTTCCCTTTTACAATCCCAGTTCCTAAGTGGAAACGGAAACTTGGAATTTTCCGCCAAAGTATCCTTTTTTCCCCTTTGGAAATTGTATACTTTGTATTTGTTAGTTTTCATTTTTAAAATTTATTTGTTTATTCCATGGAATTACCTTGAGTAGGATTTTGTCAGTCAGTTAAAGGATATGATAATAAGAGCAAATGCATGGAATCTTGAAAGAATGGTGAAGGAGTACAGAGCGACTGCCCTGGGTCCTGGGTGCTGGGTACTGGGTGGCTGGAATATTGATGGGACCAGACATTAAAGAGTCTTAACGCTGTTAAGACTTATAATAGACCTTATAATGGAGGCAGACCTTATAATGGAGGCAGTGCAAAGACTTGGAGGTTTGTAATCAAGGAAATGACCTGAAAGATAACTTCTGATGTGGAAGATGGATTAGAGGTAAGGGTGGTGACTAGGAGACCAGTTAGGAGGTTACTGTAATAATCTCAGCAGGAGATGGAGACTGTAGGATTAATGTAAGAAAAAGTAGCAGTAAAATTAATAGAACATTGTGGTTGGGGGTGGTAGGAGAGGTGGTGAGGTAAGGCAAGACATTTGAGAACAACTTCAACATTCCTAGTGTTGGTGACTGGTAGAGGAACATGAGCATATATGAGTTTTGGACCTTTTGAGTTTGAATACATGAAAATAGGCCATTGTTTTGAGTTTGAAATCCCTGTGGGGTGGCCCCTATCTAGGCAGAGATGTCTAGTGGGCAGTTGGAAATACCAATGTGAACATCAAAGGGTGTTGATAAAGGAAGAATCAGGGCTAGAGAAATAAATTTATGGTCATGACCATTTAGGAATAGTTGAAGCTATGAGAGTTGAGGAGATCTCCTAGGGAAAGTATGAAAAAGCTGTGGTTGGAACCCCAGTGAATACTAACAGTGAAGAGGTTACTGAGGGGAAGGATATAGGAGAAAAAGAAAAAGAAAAACAAAAGACTGAGGACATTTAGAAAAGAGAGCAGAAACCAGAAGAGAACAATATTGTACTGAGAGAGATATTTCAAAGAGCGGTGGTCAGCCAGGTCCAGGGGATGCTCCTACATCAGGACCTTTTTCTTCCCTCTGTCTGTTAGTATGCTGTTCCCCAGATACACCCAGAGAGTCACTCACTCATCATCAGGTCTTCACGTCAGCTTCTCAGGGAGGCCTTCTCTGATCACTCTGTTTGAAATACAACACCCATCCCCCCCCCCCAACTCCACCCCCGCGCTATCTCCCTCCCCTGTTTCCAAAACTTTTACCACTCTTACTTGTCTTTGTTTATCTTTCTATGAAGACAGTGATTTTTATCTTTTTGTTCACTGCTAAATCCTTGCTCCTAGAGCAATCCTGGGCATAGAGTGAGCATTAAATATTCGTTGAATGAGCAATTGAGTCGTATAGAGAAGGTGTATAGGATGAGGGATTAAAACACTTAATGGTGGAGTTAGTGAAAAGCTTCTGAGGTGTAGTGGGAACACAGTCATACTACAGTGGTCTGGGGAGAGGATGAGAGTCAGGAATGAAAAGAAGAATGAAGGTGGTAGCTTGTAGGGAGACAGAATACAGAGGGAAGGATGATGAGAGGCAGCCAGTGAAGAGAAGGAAATTGAAATATGTAGGTAATAATTGAAGGCCGATGTCCTAGAGGAGTCAAAGAAGACGAGATCAGGGACTTATGTGAAGAGGTTGCCCTGAGACAGAAGGGAACGAGATAAGGATGGATACCCTACTTTTATGAAAGGAAGGAAATTAAGTGAATTCATGCCTGATGGCCACTATATTCTCTGTAAAGTAGGAAGCTGATTTTCGGCTGAGAGTAAGAGAGATGGGGTAGAGGATGGAGAGCCATTTGCTATGATTTTAAAATTATTATTATGTGAATAAGAAGAATTGACCAACTAGGGACTAGAATAAGAAGCGCCAAGTAGTATTAACACTCCCTAGACTAGAAAAGGATGTGTTTTAGTGTAGAAGTCACTTGACAGCTGTCATGAGTACATCCTTATCTAAAACTCACTATTAAAAATACTCTATTCCAGAGACTAAATTATCAGGAGAACATTGTTCTAAAACTGGACAAATGCCAGAGTGAAAGTGAAACATTTATTTTCAGTAGGATAGCTGTCAACTGACACCCTCATTTGTACTATAACAAGTAACTAATATAGATGTCATCAATCTGCTTGATGCACTTCTGGTGCAGCTGAGCAACAGTTGTTTAGTGTATCATCAATATATGGTTTTATTGTGATTGATTTGAAGAACATATGTAGGTCAATTTAAGCCTGGAAGAAGGCCAAGGCACTCATCAAGTTTTGTCTTTCTCTTTGCAAATGTTTTCTTAGACGAGTTGTTTTGCCATTTAAAAACATCAAGTTCTGACCTGATTGAAAAATGAGTCTTTCAAATAACCTAACATTTGCTCTGCCTTTTGATAAGCTGTCACTTGCATCTGAGCACAGACTTTCATCTTTTATGAGTAAAGGGATTCTTTTAATTCATCAATTTTATGTATTATAGACAAGTATATGGAATGATTATCTAAAATATATCCATAAATTACTTCACAGGAATTTAGAGAAAGGATATTGGAATAAAAAAGAACCAAATACTTAATTCTTCCTACTTCCAACACAAAATAAAAGAGGCGTGAAGTCCTGTTAAGGTTAAATTAGTCTCAGTTACTTAAGGTAAATCTGTTCAGGCAGCAAGTAGTAACGCAGTCTGCTTTAATACTGCTTATTCCACTCAGCTCCCCTACATGGAGGTGAAAACCTATTCACTTTGGGCTCAGTCTCAGGAGTTTGGGTTTATTTCAAAGTAAATCAGAGTGAGTGTTAGGCAGGACCCAGCTTTCCCCATGTCTTGCCTGAGAGGACGCACATTCCTTAATTAGTGACATCCAAACTTTTAAAAATAGTAGAAGGCTTTTTCCTAAAGAAATTGTTTATTGAATTCAGAGCAGAGTCCATTCCTAACACTATGTCTGTTGATTTAGTGGAGGGGCAGGGCTGGATTTTGGCGGGGTCTGGTGGTTGGCTGAAAACAGATAAAAATATTATCACTTTTCAGTTATTCTTTTTATGTGTCTTTCAGCCTTGCTTTCGCACTACTTCCTCTAATATCTTGTCACCATTTTCTTCATAAATTTATTTATTTTATTTATTTATTTTTGGCTACGTTGGGTCTTCGTTGCTGTGCGCGGGCTTTCTCTAGTTGCAGCGAGCGGGCGCTACTCTTTGTTGCAGTGTGCGGGCTTCTCACTGCGGTGGTTTCTCTTGCTGTGGAGCACGGGCTCTAGGCGCACGGACTTCAGTAGTTGTGGCGTGCAAGCTCAGTAGTTGTGGCTCGCAGGCTCTAGAGCACAGGCTTGGTAGTTGTGGCACACGGGCTTAGTTGCTCCGCGGTATGTGGGATCTTCCTGGACCAGGGTTTGAACCCGTGTCCCCTGTATTGGCAGGCGGATTCTTAACCACTGTGCCACCAGGGAAGCCCTCGTCATTTTCTTACCACCAAGTCTTCATATTATTTTAAGAGTTGTGAAGGAGCCCCTTTTGCAGAGTATGCTCTGGGAAAGCAGATGCTCCCCTATCTTTCTCCATAGGTAGGCTCCTAATGGAAACGTCAGTATAAAAGCAGTGAAGAGTTGACCCATTTGAAACATGGCCTACTGTTTCAAAAACGGAGCCCAGTTCATTCTCCCCCTTGTTCGGAGGAGAGCAGTCCATCTTCACTCGCTCCTACCTCCTCGAAGCTGAGGCACCGGAGCAGAATCCCAAGGCTCCATGGGACAGTTTAGATGTGCCTTTTATAAATAGCTACAACCAGATTTTGGTCTTTGCTATCACAATGAGAGTCTTTGCTTTTTATTGTGATAATTGTTCTATTAGGTCTTATTCTTAACGCTATTTCATTTTGAGGGGAGCATTATCTCTTCTTAACTTTTCTTTCCTGCCCTCTTTTTTCTCAAATGTTTTGGAAGTCATGCGTTCTGTTTTTGTTTACTCTTAGTTACTCTGCATTAAACAAAAATGTCTTATACTATATATGCATGTTTCTTCTTTTCTTCTACTGCAGCTTGAAATAGATTGGGAAAAAATCAAAGCCAAAATTGAGATGGAAATTACTAAAGAACGAGAGCGATCCTCAAGCAGCCAGCCCAGCAAGAATATTGGTCTTATGCACTAAATGCCATGCTTACCTTTAAGAAGTTTTACCTTTTGAAACTGATTCTGATGAACCAAGGATAAGCTTGTTCTCCTTGCTTAAAAAAAGGCAGAATCTCTAAGTATAAGCACTCGCTGTGTATTTAATACCAAAAGAATATTCAGAAAGACTAAGCACAAAATAATTGATGTAATTTCATCTTTTATATTTTTAGTCCAATAATTAGCAAAACATCCTATATATTTATGATGCATCTATGTAGTATTGCTTACATTCCAGTTTTCTGTCCATTATTTTATCCCTGAATCTTCAGTATGAACAATATTAATGCTGATAATAAAACATTGGACTCTTTCAAATGTATGTCATCATTAATTTCTATTTGATCTCAATTGTAAAGTGCTCCAAAAGTTTATTTATACAACAACAAAAAATGAAGCTTGACTTATGAAAGTATAAAATAATACATATACTTGTATACCAATGTTCATAGCAGCAGTATTCACAATAGCAAAATGGTGGGCAAAAAAAGACGGCCATCAACAGATGAATGGATAAACAATATGTGGTATTTACACACAGTGGAATATTATCCAGCCTTTAAAGAGAATGAAATTCTGATACGTGCTACAACATGGATGAACCTTGAAAATACTATGCTAAGTGAAATAAGCCAGACACAAAAGGTCACACATTGTATGATCCCACTGACATGAGATACCAAAAATAGGCGAGTTCACTGAGTCAGAAAGGTGAATGAATAGTGGTTGCTAGGGACTGTGGGAGGGAAAATTGGGGAGCTATTGTTTAATAAGTTCAGAATTCCTGTCTGGCATGAATGAGTTGTGGAAATGGATAGTGGTGATGGTTGCCCAACATTGGAAATGTACTTAATGCCACTGAATTGTACACTTCAAAATGGTTAAAATGGTAAATTTTGTTACATATGTTTACCATAATTTTAGAAATATATCTAGAATGGGCAAGAAATATTTTCCTCATTCCTTTTCTGACTCGAGAATGTTTAGGCACTAGGCCCTAGAGTCTGAATTTGTGAAAATTTCCTTAAATTATCAATCTGTTTGACTAGCCTTAATTCAGTATGTCCCCAAACTATTATTACCACAAAGCTTTTTAACATTGACACAAATAATCCTTAGAAATTCTTCCATGAAGCCATTTTTGGAAATGGTGTATTATAGAGTGGGCATAGGCATATGCATGGGAAAGTGATTACCTCTCTCACCCCCATTTTAATTAATATATCTAGTTTTTTTTTTAATGAAAATGTTCCTATCTTTTCAACATATTCCTTTTTCTTACTGGAATGTTGGAATGTTCGGTTCTTCATCCAGATGCCGGGTACAAAGTTGTGTCAGTTTGTGAAATATGATTGAGGGGTTTACTTATAAGTTGTACTTATACGTTTATATATGTTTTCTATATTATGTTATATGACAATAGAAAGTTTAAAAAAAGATGGTCAAAAGAGTAAACTTTATATTATGTTTATTTTACTACAATTTAAAAAGAAAAAATGTAATGAAATGTGTCTGCATTCTACCAATTCTCTGATAACCAGCTAGGTGCCCTACCATTCAATTCAATTCTGACACTACCCAGAGTTAGTGTAGGTCGCACAAGTTAAAGGGAAAAATCCTCAGCTAGACTGCCCTTATTTCAGTTGCCAGTCGCCAGTGGGGACCCCAGGATACCCACATCTCTCCGACTTGGCTCCAAATGTGTGGGTTCTTACCACCTCCCTTTAGGTTTGATAATTCACTAGAATGATTCACCAAGCTCACTGAAACATTTTCTATTACAATTTTATTGTAAAAGATACAACTTAGGAACAGCCAAATGGAAGAGATGCATAGAGCAGGGTCTAGGAGGAAGGAGAGATCTGGGGGGAAGTGGGAGACACAGAGCTTCCATGCCGTCTCCTCCTCGTGGAACCCCGGCACGTCATCCTCCCAGCACATCAATATGTTCACCAACTAGGAGGCTCCCCCAGGACTTGGCTGTCCTGAATTTTGTATCAAGAGTTTTATTATGTAGGCACAGTTGATTAAATCATGGGCTATGAGATTGAACTCAATGGCCAGCTCCCTTCCTCTCCCTGGAGGTCAGGTGGCTGAAAGTTTTAGCCCTCTAATCACGTGGTGACCAGCCCTCATCCTGAAGTTCTCTAGCCACCCCCACTCATTAGCATAACAAAGATACTCCTGTCTCTCTGGAAATTCCAAGGGTTTAGGAAGCTCTTTACCAGCCCCCCTCCCCAAGACCAGATACATCCTTTATATATCATAGGCTACTCCCTGGTCTTTGATCATGGGATCTTTTATAGCAAAAGGAACATACCTGACTGAGCATAACAGATACAGCAACACTTGGAGGAGTCAATGTGGAGTAAGGATAGGAACCTATTAAACTCAATTTCCCAATACATTTTTTTTTTTTGTGTGTGTGTGTGTTACGCGGGCCTCTCGCTGCTGTGGCCTCTCCCGTTGCGGAGCACAGGCTCCTGACGCAGACGCGCAGGCTCAGCGGCCACGGCTCACAGGCCCAGCCGCTTCACAGCATGTGGGATCCTCCTGGACCAGGGCACGAACCCGTGTCCCCTGCATCGGCAGGTGGACTCTCAACCACTGCACCACCAGGGAAGCCCCCCTAATACATCTGATGATCAATATTGGCATTATCTTTTCAATAATGCCAGTGTTTTAACACATCACATTATGGTAGATGTAATCTGAAAAATAAGAATCAAAGATACTGACACATTTCCTGGAGTCTCATCCAGTCTCAGATAATCAGCCCAATCCATCGTCATGTCATATGATGGGATATCTCAGGGTTTCCACTCCATCTTGTCAGATTCAAAAGCAGGAGTGGTCTCAGCAATATATGACTTCACACTGTCAGGCATTTGGTATAATTAGACTTAAGAGACAATATCATTTCTTGCTCTGAGCTTCCTTCCAAGCATTACCATTGGAATTCTCTCATTGTATAACTCAGTCATTGTTCATTTACCCTTGGCTACTTACTATTTCTTCTGTTTGTACCCAAACCTTTTCACCTTGGAAGGAACATTAGGTTCAGCCACTGTGCTGGTCTAGATCACAGGCAGCAGTAAGAGTCTAGCCAAGTGCCTCCCGCTCTGTCCACTCCCATCCACGTAAGATAGGGTTACACAGGTACAGGGTTAGTGGGCTGTTTCTTCCAATAGGCACTTGGATAACTGTATTCACTGTTAGCCCCAGTATTGCCCGATGGAATGAAAGTGCAACCCATCCCGTCAGGCCCTTAGGAAAAAAAGGATCTCGTTGCTTAGGAATCATCCCTGCTTCCAGCAATATAGTTGCATCCTTGGTCCAGGGACCACTGCCTCAAGTAGGCAGAAGAAAGGTAAGGTGATACGGGAAAGAGAGAAAACAGTAGAGTTGTCACACCAGCACCCTCACCCACCCCCTCATCCCCACATTCAGAAAAGCAGAGGAATTTGTCCAGTGAGAACAGTCCCTCAGCCCCGCTCACGTTGACTGTGAGCACAGATTCGTGAGGACACGTAAACCAGCCTTTCATGCCTCTCTCTCCTCCCATTTTTTTTTTTTATAAATGTCTGGGTTTTTTTTGCTGTTTCTTTGTTTTTTTTTTCTTTATTGGCTGCACTGCTCATCTTGTGGGATCTTAGTTCCCCGACTAGGGATCGAACCCGGGCCCCTGGCAGTGAAAGCGCCAAGTCTCAACCACTGGACCGCCAGGGAATTCCCTATCTCCCGCCTTTTAGACAATCAGTGTTTTGATTGCTCATTCTAATTCTTTACCAAACTGTTACTCCGAGGAAGATATCTCTCTGCCTGTTGTTGGACACAATGGTCTGTAAATAGCGTTCCTTGGTCTGAAGAAATGTGACGCAGTGGTCCAAATCAGTGCCATATCTTCTGTTCCAGTTCTCTTGCAGTACTCCGATCATTTGCATCTACCCCTGGGTAAGCAAAGCCCAGTCCAGAGTCAGAGCTATTCTTGTCAGGATCCACTTGCCGTCCCCCAGGGCTACCGGCATCAGCCTGACTTGCCAGCTCTGGGCAAGGACTCCCCCTCGGGAATCTGCCCCAGAGCCAGCTGTAGTCTCTGTGTCTCTTGTTGGCAGACAGGACAGTTCTTGTTGGCATTTTGTGACTCAGAGGATACCAGAGGAATACGTCTAGATTGAGCCCATCTCTGCATTGCTGCAGCCCACCCCCCATCCCCAGTGTCCACCCGTTTCACAGACCCAGGTGGCTACATCAAGTGAGCACACTAGGGTATCTGCTTGTCGATTCTAATCGCCTTCTGATGGCGTTGACGTGGCCTACGTTAATGCACCCCTCAAATTCCTATAATGATTTCCATAGAGCCATGCCCTGTTTCCATTGGCCTCCCAATAGGCCAATCTTCCATTGTCCTGCCTGACCACATGGCCAGGTCATTGGCCACTGCCCATGAGTTGGTGAAGACCCAAACATAAGGGTAAACAGCATGCAGTGCAGTTCACCAAGCTGATTTGTTTTTATCTTTTTCCATCAGAGTGATGGCCTTCCAAACAGAATGTTGTCTGTTCATGTTGAAACTGCCATCCATAAACCAAGCAGCTCTTTGTTGGTCAGTTGAGAGCTGTTTATAGGGCACTGTCCAAGTGACCATAGAATCTGGCAGCTCCTCACATGGTTCCAAAGTCAGTCCTGGGGAAGAGAGTCTACCCACTCGTGGATACACTTCATTCCCCCGTAGCATGTTCCTGTACAAACCGTGTCTATTTTATTATAGAACTCTTCTGAGCACTGCCTTCTTCATTAGAGCATTTCTCTGACATCACCAGACATCATGGGTATTTCAGGTTGCAAGATTATTTTATGCCTTTCAGTCACATGGGCATTTCCAGTTAATGTCTGGTGGCAAGCTACTAATTGCCCCTCAGATGGAAATTTTCTAGTCCACAATTCCAGTAGTCATTGCTGGGAGGTGCGTACAGGCTTTTGCCATAAACCACAGTTACACTCCATACACAGCTATTGTACAGAGGATTTGTCCAGACAAGCAATCCGGCTTCTATGAAGTGTGGGCTCGGGCAATCTTATTCATTCCCATTTAGCACGTGACTTGAAGGAAGGGTTTACATGTCTTCTGTATTACAATACTACGTAGGGGAAATATTCCCCAGTCAGATGCAATATCCATCCCCATAATACATTCAGGTAAAAAAGTCATAACCACTTCGTCTAAACTCGTTCACCTGATGGGATTAAAGTACTGCATTTCAGTATCCTCTCAATATACTTTGCCTCCCATTAGAACTTTACCAACAGATTTTGGTACTATAGTGCACAGGGCTCCCAGGTCAAGTGCCCCCGAAACCTCCCCACCTTCTAACCATTTTACTCACGTGCATAAGGCTTTTGGTCCCCAGTGAAGGGTTGAGCCAAGGGACTGAGGCCCTTTTATCAATCTTTATCTGGATTAATCTCCCTATTACTTCAGGTATTTTCAGGATGAGTTTCTCATTGTAATCTTTGCCTTGCAGTTTTAAAAATTCCTCCAAATTGCGAAAAATAAAGCAAGCTTTGGGAGGACCTTTAATGTTGAAGGTCTAGCAGGAGGTCCTCCCAAATTTCAGTAGAGCTGTATTAAGTCTTTTGTTTCGATTCCACCTATGTCCTTTTTATTCTTCCCATTTCTTAATAACCATGAAAAGATTTCCACCCCGATGGAGTATTTCCACGCCACTGGAATGAGTCCCTCGATTCTCCCATCTGTCTTTCCCACTTTCTTTTTTTTTTTTTTTTTGCAGTACGCGGGCCTCTCACTGTTGTGGCCTCTCCCGTTGCGGAGCACAGGCTCCGGACGCGCAGGCTCAGTGGCCATGGCTCATGGGCCCAGCCACTCCGCGGCATGTGGGATCTTCCCGGACCGGGGCACGAACCCGTGTCCCCTGCATCGGCAGGCGGACTCTCAATCACTGCACCACCAGGGAAGCCCCTAGTATATTTCTTATTTTGCCTTTCCTTAAGTATCCACATGTCTAGCGTTAAATGCTAGAATGTAATCAAATAGAGATTAAGTAATATTTACAATGTGCTAGATAATTAAATTAGAATTTTTATATACCCATAATAGTAGAATCTACTGCCAATTTTCCTGTGTTTTCTCCCCTGCCTTTCAATATCTGCCATTAACATAATATTAATTTCTCTTCGTTTTCTGTGTTTTTAATGTAGATGAAAATATGCACAATGAAATGCACAAAATGTAATTTTTTTCTGTACCTGCTACCGGTTCTGATTAGCTATCTGTGTCACAAAATGTAATCCTAAAAAGGATTATGTGAATGGATTCAGGACTATAATGAATTTGTCTTTGACTTAAAAGAAAATACTAGATAGTATTTGCAATGAAACTAAAGTTTTTATCTTTTAAGTCCAGTGATATTATTCAGTCAAAACTGTTAGAAAAATAGTTATAATTTAAAAATTGTAATTAAGTCAACAAAATTCCTTTTTGTGGCACTTGTCGTCCCAGAATAAAAATATTTTTTCCCCATTCTTGATGACTACCTTCATTTTAAATGGCAAACTTCATTTATTAAACAAATCACTCTTGAGCACCTACTGTGGCCTGGGTACTGTTCTAGGTGACAGAGGCCTTGTAATGAGCAAAACAGAGAAATATTCCTGCCCTCTGGTGAAGCTGACATTTTGATGGGAAGGAGACAGACTGTAAGCAAATAAGCAAAAAACATACAGTATTTTAGATATAAATGAGTAGAGACAAAGCACAAAGGAGATAAAAATGATGGGGGGGCGGGGATGTGATTTTCAATAGAGTGTATGAGAGGGTGTCACTGAGAAGGTGCCATTTGCGCAAACACTACAAGGAAAGTGATGCTCAATTTCGATTTCTGCTAAATAACATACAGGAAAATCACCAAATAAAATTCCTATTAAATGAGCTTATGTCATCCCTCTTTAACCCAATTTAAAATGTGCTCATCGACAAAAGTAGTTCCACATGTTTTGACATTAATAGTTATCATCGCTCAGAATATGGCTTACTTGTGCATAGAATTTATTTACGTAGTCAGAAAAATGTAAACACTGAATACTTATCTAACCAAATTATAATTATTCAGATCCACAACCCCATATCTGAAACCCTTGGGCCAAATGTTTCAGAATTCAAATTTGTTTACAAATTATAGTGGATATTAAATTTTTTTTTTTTTTTTGGTAATACAGCTCATAGATCATTTATTACAGAACAACCCCAGAAGGGTCTCAGCTAACACTTCCTAATCAAACATATTCCTGCAGTGCAGCATAGGGACATTTACATTAAACAATATGAATAAAGATTAGAAGTAGTTTCTCATCAGGTTTTGCTGCCAAATGAGTTCAGTTTGGGTCAATTATGAAACATTTTTTGGATTTAGAATTGTGGAATGAGATCGTAGATTTGTTTTGGAGGGATTGGGGTGCATGTGTTGGATGGGGATAGACGAAAGTTTGAAAAAAGAACTAAATCTTCATTTTTCATAGTGGAAAGGCAATAGATAATGCTTAAAAAAAACCAAATCAGCAAATAATAAACAGTTTATTTAGTGAGATGGCAGTAAAAATTAAAAGAGCCAGCTAAAAGGGCTGAAAGTGGTTGCTTTTGGGGAGAGGGAAATTGAGAAGGAGTCCATTCCCACTGTTTTTCACAACAAGCCTCAGAGAGCTATTTGCTTACTTAAATATGTGCATGTATCACTTTGGTAAAAACAAAAATTGACTCTTAAAAAGTGACTGAGTGGAAAAAAATACGCAAACCACATATCTGACAAAGGACTTGCACTAGAATATGTAAAGAATTGTCAAATCCGAACAGTAAAAAACAATCCAATTAGAAAATGGGCAAGAGACACGAACAGACATTTTACCAAAGAGGATATGCAGATGGAAAATTATGCACGTGAAAAGACGTTCAAAATCTTAGCCAATAGGGAATTGCAAATTAAAGCTACAACAATCAGAATAGCTAAAATAGAAATTGGTGATAACACCAAATGCTGGCAAGGATGCAGACACACTGGATCACTCATATATTGCCCATGGGAATATAAAAATGGTATAGCCACTAATGAAAGGAGTATGGCAGTTTCTTGCAAAACTAATCATGCACGAACCATACGACTCTAGTTGCGGCAAGCAGCGGCTACTCTTTCTCATTGCGGTGGCTTCTCTTGTTGCGGAGAACGGGCTCTAGAACACAGGCTCAGTAGTTGTGGCGCACGGGCTTAGTTGCTCTGAGGCATGTGGCATCTTCCCGGACCAGGGCTCGAACCCGTGTCCCCTGCATTGACAGGCGGATTCTTAACCACTGTGCCACCAGGGAAGTCCCTGTGGTACATTTATATCATGGAAAGCTATTCAGTTGTTAAAAGAAAATTAATGCTACACACAACTTGAGTAGATCTCTAGAGAATTATGCTAGGTGAAAAAAAAAAAAACAATCTCAAAAGGTTATATACTGTATGCTTCCATTTATATAACATTCTTTTTTTTTTTTTTTGCGGTACGCGGGCCTCTCACTGTTGCGGCCTCTCCCGTTGAGGATCACAGGCTCCGGACGCACAGGCTCAGCGGCCGTGGCTCACGCGCCCAGCCGCTCCGTGGCATGTGGAATCTTCCCAGACCGGGGCACGAACCCGTGTCCCCTGCATCGGCAGGCAGACTCTCAACCACTGTGCCACCAGGGAAGCCCTATATAACATTCTTGAAATAACAAAATACAGATATGCAGAACAGATTAAGAGATGTCAGGGGTTAAGGATTAGTGAGAGGGAGGGTGTGTGTGGCTATAGGGCTATAAAGGGTGGCACCAGAAAGCTCTGAGGTGATGGCACAGTTCTGTATCTTGATTGTAGTGGTGGTTACACGAAGCCACACATGTGATAAAATTGCATAGAAACAAAAACAGTAAGCGCAAAATAGAACTATATATATATTTACTATGAATACATCTATGTGTAGTAAAAATACACAGAGAATATTCTGAAAAGATATTGGAGGAGTGTTCTGGGAATTGAGAGAGCAGGGGTGTTAGAGGGGACTTTGCCATAACGTTTTCTTTTCTTTTTTAAAAAAGAACATGTATTTGTTATTACTGGAGTAATTGAAAATTTAAGCAAAAAATGCTGGAAGTTTCTATACATTTGTTGGCATATCTCAGTGTAATGGCATAAAAGATGGATTTAAAAACTGAATTTCCGGGAATTCCCTGGTGGTCCAGTGGTTAGGACTTGGCGCCTTCACAGCCGGAGCCCGGGTTAGATCCCTGGTCGAGGGAGTATGATTCCACAAGCCACGTGGCGAGGCCAAAAAATAAAATATTAAAAAAAAAAACCTGAATTTTCTCCAGTGTGTGTGTGTTTATATTATTTTATTGCTAGTTCTTTTCACTTAATGACATATATCATAAACATATGCCCATATTAATACATGTCTTATCACATCATTTTAAAGGTTGAAGAATATCCCTTTGTATGAATGGAGCATAGTTTATTTAATCAGTGTCCTACTATTGGATAATTAGGTAATTTTCAATACTTCACCATTAGACCAGTGCTTTGACGGATATCTCTGTAATCCTATTTTGCACAGGGCCTTGATTGTTTCCATGGGATAGATTCCCAGTGGGGGAACTGCCGAATCAAAGCTATGTACATTTTAGGGCTTTTGACACATTCTGGAATTCAGAGGCTCCTGAATTCTGCTAAAGGTCTGCTTCTGACACATTCTGGAATTCAGAGGCTCCTCAAAGCTCAGTGAAGAAAACTTTTTTCATGGCTGCCACTCAACCTTGACTCTCTCTCAAATCCATTCACAGTGGTAACACCAACCACCTCATATGTAGTCTTCACTGGGTGCCAGACTCTAAGAGCTTTACCCTCTGATGTATTACTTTTAGCTTCCTTTTCAGAAGTAGAATTCGGGGGACAGAGAGGTTAAGCAATTCAGTTGGAAACACAGCCCTAATAAAATTTGGATCTGGGGTCAGAAGCCTCGAGAACCTGGTCCTAGAATCTATGCCACCCACTGCTTCTTGGGAAATGCATTTTTTTCCCAATTGAAATATATTGACATATAACGTTATATTAGGTTTAGGTGTACAGCATAATGCTTTGATATCTGTATATATTGTGAAAAAATCACCACAATAAGTCTAGGTCACAGCCATCACCACACATAGCAACTTTAAATTATAAAGCACAGTATTGCTAACTATAGTCACCATGCTGTACATTAGATCCCCGGAGCTTATTTAAGTTATAAATGGAAGTTTGTATCTTTAACCACCTTCACCCACTCTACCACCCCACCCCGGCCTCTCTTTGGCAATCACCAATCTGTTCTCTGTATTGATGAGTTTGACCTTTTTAGATTCCACATATGAGTGAGAACATATAGTATCTTTCTCTGTCATACAGTGTCTGTATTTCATTTCGCATAATGCCTTCAAAATCCATCCGTATTATCACAAATAGGAAGATTTCCTTCTTTTTTATGGTTGAATAATATTCCATTATATATATATATATAATATATATATATATAATGGAATATATATAAATATATATCACAATTGTTTTATCCATTCATCTGTTTTTTGTTTTTCGGTACACGGGCCTCTCACTGTTGTGGCCTCTCCCGTTGCGGAGCACAGGCCCCGGACGCGCAGGCTCAGTGGCCATGGCTCACGGGCCCAGCTGCTCCGCGGCATGTGGGATCTTCCCGGACCGGGGCACGAACCAGTGTCCCCTGCATCAGCAGGCGGACTCTCAACCACTGCGCCACCAGGGAAGCCCCTCTCTGTCCTCTCTTACTTATCCCACCCAGGCTTTCACCCACAGTGTATCATCTCAACCAAAACCAGTCATTAAGACCGGCAGTTTTGTTTTTCTTTTTAAAGGTAATTTCTGTTTTTCTTTAAAATGTTTCTATACTTTTTTTTTTTTTTACTGAGGACTAGTTGATTTACAATGTTTCAGATATACAGCAAAGTGATATATATGTATGTATATATTCTTTTTCAGATTCTTTTCCATTATAGGGTATTACAAGATATTGGATATAGTTCCTTGTGCTATACAGTAGAACTTGTTTATTTACTTTATATATAGTAGTTTGTATCTGCTCATCCCAGACTCCTAATTTATCCCACATCCCCCTTCCCCTTTGGTAACCATAAGTTTGTTTTCTATGCCTGTGAGTCTGTTTCTGTTTTTTAAATAAGTTCATTTGGATCATTTTTTAGATTCCACATATAAGTGATATCATATGATATTTGTCTTTCTCTGTCTGACTTACTCCACTTAGTATGATCATCTCTAGCTCCATCCTAAATGTTTCTATTCTCAATTCAAATCATTAATGTCGGGCTTCCCTGGTGGCGCAGTGGTTGAGAGTCCGCCTGCCGATGCAGAGGACACGGGTTCGTGCCCCGGTCCGGGAAGATCCCACATGCCGCGGAGCGGCTGGGCCCGTGAGCCATGGCCGCTGAGCCTGCGCGTCCGGAGCCTGTGCTACACAACGGGAGAGGCCACAACAGTGAGAGAGGCCCACGTACCGCAAAAAAAAAAAAAAAAAAAATCATTAATGTCCATGATTAACTAGAAAAGTTTTTGAATTTCCACAAGTTTATCAACAACCCAGTGTCAACCAATATGTGTGCACTCGCACCTGCATACATTGTTATGGCCCAGGCACAGTGTTAAGTGCTTTCTATACATTACCTTAATATTCATTACAACCATCTCTCCCCACTTTACAGATGAGAAAATAGGCTTAGAGAAGGTAAGCAGTTTGCTCACAGTCACATAACTAGTAAATCTAGAGTCCAGCGAGTCACCCAGGCAGTCACACTCTAAACCACTGTTATTCTTCATGAAGTCTTAACAATCATACTCTACCACAAGAACACAAACAAAATCTTCATTTAGGAAGCTATTTTTGTCCCTGTTTTGATATTAGCTGGCACTGGGTACTTAGTTGTAGTGTTAGCCTCTATGGTTCTCATTTTATGCTGAGCATACAAAAATCTGTTTCTTTTTCTAAATATTGGAAACAATTTACCAGCTGTTTTAAAGAAGTGTTTTTGAATTTTTAAAGTTAGTGAAGCCAGACCAGAAAGGAGGCACACTTGCCACTGAAGGAACTGGCTGAATGAAATGGAAAAAACTGGTATCTGAGTTGCTTTTGTTGACCGTTTTCAGGTTTTATCCATGAAACATTTCTGCATGCCCACAAATAATTGTTGAGTCATTAAAGATTCCCGGCCCAGATTCTACTGTACTTTTAATAATAATTCCTTTTTTTTCTTTTGCGGTACGCGGGCCTCTCACTGTTGTGGCCTCTCCCGTTGCGGAGCACAGGCTCCGGACGCGCAGGCTCAGTGGCCATGGCTCACAGCCCCAGCCGCTCCGCGGCATGTGGGATCTTCCCGGACCGGGGCACGAACCCGTGTCCCCCTGCATCGTCAGGTGGACTCTCAACCACTGTGCCACCTGGGAAGCCCCAATAATAATTCCTTTAAACAGCAAATAACAGTAGCTACTTATTCACTTGTGAAAAAAAGAAAGTGATGCCATATGATGATATGCAGCTAAGCCATAGCTCTAATGATAAGATATTCCACAGGGTCAAGAACATGCTGAGAAGATTAATGGTTGAAAGTCCCAGCTCTGGAGTCAGACAGGCTGGATCTGCCCCCTGGATCTTCCACATATCAGCCATGTGACTTTGGACACACCACTCAGCCTCTCTGGGCTGCACCTTCCTCATCTGTGAAATGGAACTAATAATCCTTAGTTACTCCTTTTATGAATTTCAAATGAGATAATACACATAAAATGCCTAGCACAGTGCTTGGCATATGGAAGCATTCAATGAATTACAGTTATTACTGTGACAATCATCATGATAGCAAATGAAAACTGTCACCCCCAAAGCAACTGCCAAGCTTATATCTAAAGCTGTGTACATGCTTACATTTTATTCTTTGGAAGAAAGACTACAATGTGAATTGCTACCAAATTTTAAAACAGAGCTTGCTAGAAATAATGATATGTAACTTATCAAGATGAATTGCCGGAACTCAAACATAGCACTATAAATTTCAGGAATTAACTTATGAAATGATTAATTATAGACCGATGACAGATGTGTGTCCACAAAAAGCTTAGGTGCACTCCGGAGCAGGATCGGGAACCTCTGGAAATGCCAGCAGTCCTCGGGATACTGCTGAAAGCGCGTGAAGAAAAGGTAGAATCTGCGGAAGACTCGGCAGGTGTCCGAGAGCTCCCGCGCACACCAAAAGAAACAGGGACAAATAAATAGAGGTAATGTCCACAGAAGGCTTAGGAGCATGCCAAAGCATACATTAGACCCAGCAAACACCCTCAGCATCCTCACGGGAGTGCTGAGGACATCTAAAATACAACAAGAATTAATGAAAGACCCGGCAGCTCTCAGAGAGCACCTGTAAACACCAGAAGAACCAGAGGAATAAATAAATGGTGGTGATGTTCACAAAATGCTTAGGAACACTCCAAAGCACAAACCAGAACCAGTAGAACATCTAAGAATATTCAGGAGACCACTGGGAACAACTGAGGGAAAATGCAGATTCCGTGGAAGAAGATCTATCTGATAGGCATCAAGAGTTTACACAAACACCAGAGGCGCAATACAACCAGAGAGTGAAAGCAACAGGAACTCCCTATCCCCCCAGTGGAAATGTAGAAAAGGTGAAAACGTCACAGGTTTAAAAAAAAAAAAAAAAAAAAGATTGTTTAGGATGCTTAAAGAAAGGGCAGAACCAGTGGAAGACCCAACAGGAACCTACGGCCCTATGAAAACTTCACAGCAAATTGTGGACCCAGAAGATAAGACAATAATATATTCGGGACAGTTCCCAGGGAGAAAGGTGAATCAGCTGAACTCCTGACAACAATTAAGAAATTTCTGAGAACTTCTGTGGAAAAGACTGAACCCATGGAAAACCCAACAGGCACCAACAGACAAAACTCCTAAAGAAAAGGGAAACCAAGTAGAAGACTTGACAGGTCTTCTACAATTTGCAAAACTGTAATACAGTGCGACTCTTCTCACTAACCTCAGGACAACTCCAAAGCAGATATGTGAATGGACAGGTTCCATTCACATTCTACAGGCATGTTCCATTCTACAGGCATGAAGAAACCTAAGAAAACTCCTGAGGCACATGCAGTAGAAAATCTGGCAGACATTACAATACTTAGGGAAACTCCAAATTTTAAAATCTTGTTCACAGGAAACCCTTAGGAAGGAGTCAGATATATCAGGGGAATTACAAGGAAAACCAAAACATCTGTAGGTTTTTAGATGTGAAAAATACTACTCAAGAAAACCGAGTAATAGAAAAAATATTAGAACATACAGAGTGTACATGTTTTTCAAACAAAAGAAAATGTAGAAGGCCATACAAAACTTTTTCTTCAAACACCAAAAGAGGGACTTCCCTGGTGGTCCAGTGGGTAAGACTCTGCGCTCCCAATACAGGGGGTGCGGGTTCGATCCCTGGTCAGGGAACTAGATCTCTCATGCATGCCACAACTAAGAGTCTGCATGCCACAACTAAGACCCAGTGCAGCCAAAATAAATAGATAATATATTTTAAAAAAATAATAAAACATCAAAAGAAAACCTGGAGACAATAGTTATCAGTACTTGATTGAAAACATCAAGAAAAAAGAAAAATGCAGTTGAAGACTTCTTGGAATGCAAACACTTATGGCAGAATCGAAGCAGAAGACATGCTGTTTGGAAGTGGACTATAGTGGATTTGAGGAAATGTTTGATTCAGTGAACAAAAATAAGGCTGGACCAGGAGATCTCAGTCAAGAAAACTCCTCTTGTAAGCCTTGTGAATATGAAGCTAAAACTAATGCCTCTGAAACTGAAGACATGTAGCCAAAGAACATTCAAGATAGTCAAAGAACAAGATCTATCCTAAGAAACAAAAAAGATTAAAAAAAACTAAACATTTGCCTAGTCAAAAGAGAATGTGCAAAGAGAGATAAATGTAAAGAAATATGAGCTTGATTTTCAAGAAAAGCTGAGTCAGGGAATGTCCCTATATCCCAGACACAGATACAGAACTGATACAGAACTCAAGTCTCAGTTGCTTATATTAACAGAAAAGATTCAGATAGGGCTTCCCTGGTGGCGCAGTGGTTGAGAACCTGCATGCTAATGCAGGGGACACGGGTTCGAGCCCTGGTCTGGGAGGATCCCACATGCTGTGGAGCAACTAGGCCCGTGAGCCACAACTACTGAGCTTGCGCGTCTGGAGCCCGTGCTCCGCAACAAGAGAGGCCGCGATAGTGAGAGGCCCGCGCACCGCGATGAAGAGTGGCCCCTGCTTGCCACAGCTAGAGAAAGCCCTTGCACAGAAAAACGAAGACCCAACACAGCAAAAATAAATAATTAATAAACTCCTACCCCCAATATCTTCTTAAAAAAAAAAAAAAGATTCAGATAAAGAAAGATGAAAAGAATACTGTGAAGTTTCCAAGAGAAAAACTCTGAAGATGGAGCTACGAAACAAAAGACAGAGACTGTAACATCAGAGGAAGAAGTAAAACTGGTGTAAATTTACAGGAATCTGATAGCTTGGCCATTTCAACAAGGGTTATGCACGTGGTGACAAACCAGTGAAGAGTTTGCAAGAGAAAAGTGAAATCTAGAGTGAAGAGAAGATACTTTTAGTATCCAGGAAAATAATCAAAAATTAATTTTGATGTGGTAAAATCTTTGGTCAATACAGAAGAGAAAATTCACAAAACCAGAATAAAACAGGAGCAAATCTGCAAGATTCTAATCCTTTGTCTGATGAAACAAATGTAGCCAACAAAGAGGCAGCAATAAGACAAAGAGGTAAATAAAGATTTATTGTGTTTGAAATCTGGAAAAAATAAGTCTTTGCTAAAAAGATGCAAAGATTTGATCTCTGCCCCAGTGTGACAGAGAAAATTCTGTAGATAAGAACAAACAGATACGTTTACAGTCATTTAGTGGATGAAAAGGAAAAATTACCTCATTCAAAACTGGAAAACTACAGAAGTCACATGCGAATAGAACACAAAATAAACACTTTGGAAGATACTGTTTTACCAAAAGAAGAAACTTTGTGCAAAAAGCCAAGGCATAACCAGAGTGATATTAAATTCCAGCAAAGATTAACCTGGAGTTCTAAACGATGAGTTTGGGAGAAAATATCTACTGAAAATCCAAAGCAGGATAAGAACAACACACAAAGAAAGAAAATAAGAACTATAAGATATCAAGACAATGCAGGTGCTTAGCTAGGAGAGATAAAAAGTAATAACCTTTAGTTTAAAGGCAAGCCTAAATATCCTCCATAGAATAATTTTTGCCATAAAATTAAAAGTGAATTCTGCAGGTAAAAGAGAATAAATAAATAAATAAAATTAGGTTCTATATGTATTTAAGTATAATCAAAGTATTGGTTTTATTTGACATTTAATTATTTTATAGGCAAAATTTTAAAAACATAATGAAGACATCCTTTCTACCCCTATGGAAGAAAAGATGTCTTAATTTCTTGCAATTAGCTGGTTACTTGATTTAATCTTTGGTTGACAAAATACTTTCCCTTAGCCTACCACTTATTAGCCTTTTCACCAACGGATGAAAGGAGAATGAATGAAAAAATAAATTGTAAACCAGTGAGGTCAGACATAAACTTGTCAAATATTCTATTATTGATTGGTTGTCTGTAACTTACACTTTTGGAGAGATGGTTAATGCTGGGTTGTTCAAAATAAAACAACTCATTGTTTCTCTTAGTGTGGAAATCCAAATTAATTATGATTCACAAAATTTTTACAAGTCAATACAGAATATAGTATATACTATAATAGTATAGTATATAAAAATATAGTATAAATCTCAACACCACCTCATGTGTATAACATATCAGTTTCAGCTCTGGATTGTTTCCTTTATTAATTCCACTTGAGAGAAACTATATACAAAAAGTACAACATTAAGATACTTACCATATTGCCTTTTAAACTGTTGAGGCCATTTCCTTAATGTTCCCTTTGGCCTTCACAATTGAATCTTGTTTTCCTTATATAGTACACCTCATGCCCTTTGGCATAATTGCCAATGCCATTTTCCATGGCTGGAGCACACCCACATTTGCAGAATGTGGCAATTAATGGCCTCTTAAAACTATCATTATATCTCAAGAAGACATTTTCCTCTTGGTTATGATACTGAACAACACCATTACAAATTGCTTTTAAGCAACTGGTGATTATATATATATACACACACGATTTAGAAAATCAATCATGTTTTCTCTCATTCCAGATGGATTCTTAACATATCCAGGGCCATTACTTCCCTACTCATGAGAAGTCAATGAAAATAAAAATGTTTGAAATGTTTTAGTATGTGAATTAGTTTGATAACTGAAAACCAGGAGCAAAAGTTCGTTAGTACTGGAGAACCTGGCATTTCCAGGTGGCTTTGTTTAAGATATGGTATGTAGCAGCCCTGCAAAAGATATCAGTCACAGACTATATATCTATATAGATATGTCTGTATCCATATAGCTACACCTGCATTCTATACTATATATAGAATATTAAAAATAAGTAAAATCAGCATCTCATCATGATTTATTTTCAGGTAAAAGAATAAAACTATTATCTACATTTCTATTTTCTACTAGTTCTATGTAATAAATAACTTCCAGGTGAAATCTATAAAACTGACCACCAAGATATTGCCGTTAGTGCTTTAAAAATGTTTCTATCCAGGTATTCTACTGTTGTGAACACATGGGTTCTGTGTGTATTAATATGGTATGTTACATATGTGTGTGTATTGCCCTGAGATATGTTAATTTATCACTAATAAAAATAGCTTTTCAGGATTCCGCCCCCCCGACAAAATTATGCCTGAACAGAATCATGCTTGGTAAATCAATGAATTATAAGGAAAAAACCAAAGTAAACTCATTTTTTATTGAACTGGGGGATGTGAATAAAAGCTTGTGTGATGTGTAGGAAAAAAACAAGTGTAAAACTTGTTGTAACTTTAAAATTTAGTAGAATTCCATTGCATGATTGGTGTCACATTATAGACATTCTGAATTTTAGGGAGAGAAGTGTTCCATAGCTGGTACAAGGAAAACATCTTGGTTCATATTTTAAGTGTATTTTCACAAGATTTTGTTGTACACTTCTAGATGTTGGTAGTAACAACATAGAGGATATACTTTATATACTGGTACTTGGATATTCAGTTAGATGTTTCAGATATGGGTGAGTTTTTAAAAGTGTCTAAAACAGTGTACCCTCAAAGAATAAATCATTTAAAGGAATAAGGCAACCTTCCGGTTTGTCTGAACAGTGGGTGGTACTGACAGCCACATGTAATTAAAATGTAGTGTTTGAGTAACATTAACATTTGTGATTATTCAATATAATGTGATTTCATTAAATCCTGTACCATTCTCAAAAAAGTTGATATAGTCTCAACTGCTGATGCTTTCGCCAATTCACAGCTTAAAATTGCTTTTAAATGATAAAGACACACATTTCATATTTTAATACATTACCATATAGTCACACATCTAATACAGTTTGCACAGAGAAAGATTTTAATGTTTTCTGTTTTAATACACTTCAAATGGTTCTCTTTAATGACAGGGTCATTAGCTTTTAGAAGTTTAGAGTAAACCATTCTCTTCTCTTACAATTCAGACATCTTAAGATTTCTTAGAACTGTCAGGCTTTTTCAATCAGCTTTAAAAAGTTTAAAGTAATCAAATCATTTTCTTCTAATACAATTCAGATATTTTAAGATTTCTCAGGATTGTCAGAACTTTTCAATCATAAGAACAACTTGTCTAGATACACGTGTGAGGTCCACTGTGTAATTTTTCTCAGTGTAATACTCATCCTTCCCCAAGAGAGACCTTTTGTATTTGTTTTCCTTCTTTTTCTTTCTTGATAATCACAAACTGGAATAATTATATGATATACAATGTGTTTACTGTACACAGACGATATGCATATGTACATTATACATAATGCATTTTAATATATTACTTTATATTACCATTTGCTTAAAGGACATTTCACAGAATGGTAGAACTGATACAACGACACGTTTTTTTCTTTAGATAGGTTGAATCCTTCTGTAGTACCTTACTGCACAATTATGGCTTTAAACAAAAGTCACAAGTCACAACAAATTATTCTTCGCATAATGTTGTGAAGTGTATTCCAAATGGAAAATGGAGGGAAAAGTGCGTGACATCATGCTTCGTGGTATGGCATACATGTATCAATGCTTTTTACATATAACTATGACCTTGACTACATACATAATGTATGGTTATTATAAAAAGTTATATATTATGCCACAGTACTAAAAATAAAATATATTCTTCTTAAATAGTGAAAATAAGGTATCCTTCATGTTTTTAATCACATATGTTTTCTCGTTTGACCATGCCTCTTCTTTTTCCCATTGTAAATGAAATAATGTCCAACATTTTATTAAACAGTAATGATACAGTGTAGACAATTTCTGGGCCATTAAGGCCTAAAAAAGGTGCTAAGATGATTATCTTGTCATTAACTGTGGAGATACCCTCCGAATGCGTTTATTTAATACATGGTAAAAATATAAAAATAAAGGACAAATAAATATAAATATCTTCTCAGTTATTGAAAAATCAAAAGTTCAACTGTACCTTATTACGAGTATGGTCCTGGATACGCGTAATTGCTGCATAAGTACGGCAACTAACCGGATATCACGGCTCTCCCCCCACCAATCTGTGAACTGTGACTGTGCTTGGCCAGGAAGACACGGAAGGGTTTTCTTGGGTTCTCCGCAAGGGAGGGATTCGACCATACCTAGGTGCTGCTCTCCCAGACCCGCGCGCATCAGTCTCCAGTCATGGCTCACCTCCTCGCCCTCCGCCCATGCTGGGAGACCTTGACCTGTCCAGGCGAGAGGGAAAGGAGTGCAACTGCGTCCCTCTCGCTTCATCCCTAAAGGTTACTGCCCTTCCCCCGAAGCTCATATGTTCTCTGATTCGGGAAGCAGGCACTTACAAGTGAACTCAAGCCGAGGCGAGGCTTAGGGCGGGGACGTTCTCCAAAGTTGCGCTCTGGCCTCGTCTGCTGCTGTCGCCCCCGCCGCGCTTGCCTAACGTTTCCTTGAACCGAATGAAACGTAGGGAAACTTAACATCCCGGGGGAGGCGGGGGTGGGGATGGCCCCAACCCAGTCTCCGGGCGACAGGCGGGGTCTGAGGCAACTGGCGGCGGCGGCCGCGGCCACCCCGGCCTTGCGTCCCACCCGTAGCCCCCGGCCTGGTTCTGTCCGCGTGGTCCTCGCAAGGCCCCGGGCGCTCAGATGAGCGGGAAGCGGCGCTCGGCGCCGCCGTCGGACTCCCCGGCGCCTCCACCTCGCGGGCGGCCGAGCACCGACACGGGCAACACGACCTCCCCGGGACTGAACTGCTGCAGCCGCATGGACTCCTCGTAGGTTGGCAGGTACTTGACCTCCTCGTAGCTGGGCAGCTGCAGGAAGACCGGCGAGACTACGCGCAGCTCGTGCTCCGAGGCGCAGGAAGGGGCCAAGCGCCCGCCGCCTGCCCGGCCCCGGCCACCGCCTCCACTGTCCAGCAGCGAGTCTTGAGAGCCGGCGGCCGCCTCGTCCCGCAGCAGCGCGGGCGAGTCGTCGTCGTCGTCGTCGGGCGGCCCCGCGGCCCCCGGCTGCCCGGCGCCCCCCGGTGGCCCCGGCCGCGCCTGCCCGCGCGGGTACCTGCGTGGGCTGGGGCAAATGATGCGCTGCAAGAAGTAGCCGATGGCGAAGAGCACCAGCAGGATGAGTAGCCCGGAGAGCTTGCGGACGAACCAGCCCACGTTGTCGAGGAAAGCGTGCAGCGGCAGCTTGCAGCAGCGCACCGCGGTGGCGTTGGCCGCGTCGCAGCAGCGCTCCCGCTCGCCGCACGCCAGCTCCGCGCAGCCCCCGCCGCCCCGCGAGGGCGCCACCAGCGCCAGCGCCAGCAGTAGCAGCAGCAGCAGCAGCGGTGGCGGCGCCGGCGCCACCGACAGGCCCTCGGCCGTGACCCCGGGTCCCCACATGGCCCGCGCGTACCGTTACTAAGGTCCGGGGGCGCGGGGGTATCCGTCAGTCCGCGTGTCCGTCAGTCCCTCCCCGGGCGCTCCGCTCGGGTCCCGCGCGCCGCCTCCCTTGCCTCTGCTACCTGCGGCCGAAGCAGTCCTCACTTGGCCACGCTTGGGCGGAAGGAGGAGCCCAAGGCGCGCCGAGGCTGCGGGAGGCGGCCGCTTCCCGCGCCTGAACAGCCTCCTGAGCTTCTGACCTTAACCCCGCGCGCCCAGCCGCCCAGGCCGGGCGCAGGGCGTCCGGAACCGCCCAAGATGGCAGGGGCAGCCTGCGTGGCGCTGCCGTGGGCATCTTGGCCCCGGCCGGCCGCGCTCTTCCAAGCCCCCCTTGGCACCCTCCGGGGCTGGAAGGGTTAACGCTCTGCGCTAAGCCTGGGAGCCCCCTGATCTTGATTAAGTCGGCCGTCTCGCTCTTCCCCGCCACTCGGGCGGGGGCTCTTGCTCGCGTAGGTGTTTCAGTTTTAAGTGATTGGATTTCCCCAGGAATGTTATTTAAATTGACTTGCGACTGGGATTCGCTTACCATCCTTCTTGTGATCTTTCTGATTAAAAATGGATGATGGCCATTAATGGCTAGCGCAGCCCCGCAGCAGTCCCAGAGCTTGGGGGGGTTGGAGACCGCCGGGTGGTTCTGCTTTCAGGCAGATCCAGGGGGCTGAAATCCGGTACCCACAGGAGACCTCCAGAACAGATAGAGAATTCTCCGGAGAGGCTAAGGTCACAACACCACGGAAGTATTCCCAGAGGGGCAGGGAGGACTCCGCCAAAGTGACCCGAGTTGACGAAGGAGAGAAGGTGTGCATATTTCCCCAGGGGCTCATCCGACAAGCCCCCACTGAGCTCAAGGGACAGCAGGGATTTGGGTTTGGGGTAGAAGGAGGCCTCTTCTCCAGCGTAAGTAACACATCTGTGAAGTGTCAAAGGGGAGTGTAAGTGGTTGGCAACGTTCCTGAGCATTGATCTGCATCTAAAGGGTCTTTTTCAAGGTTACTCTTGTTTGCAAAGTTTGCCTTAAAGGGAATCTGTGCTCCCATTTAGCACATGGAGGCAAGTAGTCACCGCTCTGTGGTTAAGCTCCTTGGCACACGTGGGAGGGACGGCAGTTACGCGGTCCCTGACACAGGCGCATCTGCTGGGTGGTGGCCTTAGAGCACCAGGAAACTTTGCTTTTATTAAGGCAGACTGAAACAGTCATCTTTGTAGGATTAGGATTTATTAATTCCCTCACCCCTTAAACACTTGACCAAATGAGAAATTCCATAGTCACAGAGAGAAAAAAATAAAAGCAAAGGAATGATATAGAGACACACAAGGCTCAACGGTAGGTCAGGTTAAAGGCAAAGATTTCTCTCAGAGGAAGTCACACTGTATTTCCCTAATAGCCTTATGGAACAAGGTTAGGGGTGCTGGTTTGATTTAGACAGGTCATTGCCCCGCCTGAATGAAAACATTTGAAATATTTCTGCTGCTGGGAGTTTCTGACTTTGCCTCACACTCCAAAATAATCCTTCCTCCTCCTGGAGAATCTCCAAAGTGTCACTCAGACAAAACTACTTCACGTGAAGCTTAGTTGAGCACAGGTCCTTCTTTCTAAGCTCTCCTAAAGCCACAATATTTCTCTGTGCCATCATCTGTTTCTCTGTAGGGAGGCCTAAAAGCTATTTTGTAAAGACTGACTGACAAGGGGTTTCAAACTGTAGTAAGATAACAGGGTGGAAATGATGCATTTTAAAACAATGAAAATTGTATTATTCTTTCATTCACCCATTCTTTTGCCAAATTTGCATTGAACGTTTTCTATATTCAAGGAACTCTGCTAGGTGCTCAGCATTATGGAGAAATAAATGATTCCTCCCGAGCATGGAATAAACCCAGGTCTGCAGTCCTAGCCACTGCTAAATGGAGTACAGTAAAGGAGATTCCACAGAGGGAAAGAAATGGCAGTTTCCTCTGCGATCATGGCTTGTTCTTACTTTCCCAAAGGAGGAATAAAATTAATGGGTTTCAAACAGTCTCAAAGATGAAAGCAGTTCACAGATTGAGATGGACTTTGAGTATGAAATTGAAAAAAATGTGAAGACCTCTTTGGGTTTTTATTGTCTGATCTTTTAGGATTTCTGCTAGTCATAGTAGGAGCAATGGCGAAAGTAAAGGGGAAGTTGTACAGTTGATGATGCATAAGTGAAAGTGTCCTGCTTATTGTTATTTTGAAGTTACTTAACAAACAGCATTTAATTTGTATAATTTCTAAACAGAAATTTGAAGAGAGTTAGAATTTGTTTGCAGACCATTAGGACACAGTAGAAAAACAGTATAGATCTTATATAAAATAAAACATTGGCAGAGTTATTTATATGAAAACAAAGAAAAGGATGAGGTCTGCAAAATGAGTATGGAATGGATTTTTATTTGATTTTTTTTCTTTCCAAATTGGTCGTCCCAAAGCATCATCCATTAAAGACCCTCTACAGAAACTGGCGCCTCTTTATTTCTTCTCTGATCTCTCAGTCTCACTTAATTCATTTTTATTTGCAATGTAATTTATTGTGTACAACCTTTTGAAGGAAAGAAGAGAAACTCTATAGCCTTAAAGGCCCCAGAAAAGACATGATATTCACTACTCAGCGTCCTTATTGTTTATATTTGTTTAACACAAAAATAAATGTGTTAGCTCTCAGGAAGTCATAAATTCAAGCCACTTAGTGAGGAAGATGGTATTTAATTCTATGTTCCATAGAATAATTGAAAGATATAGGAAGATCACAATGTAAAAATTAAAAAGAAACCTTATTTTGTTGAAAATTGGCACTAAATTGTGTGTAAATAAGTGTGTGCAAGAGTAAAAAAAACAGATGGAAGGGGGATGGGGACTGACTTTTATCCAAAAAGCATGGTCGCTTGGAGTACAGCTTGATAAAAATTAAGAACAATTAATTGCTTTATCTTGCTGTGGTGCTTGAGGAATGTTTTTTTGTGTGTGTGTGAGGTACGCGGGCCTCTCACTGTTGTGGCCTCTCCCGTTGCGGAGCACAGGCTCCGGACGCGCAGGCTCAGCGGCCATGGCTCATGGGCCCAGCTGCTCCGCGGCATGCGGGATCTTTCCGGACTGGGGCACGAACCTGTGTCACTCTGCATCAGCAGGCGGACGCTCAACCACTGCGCCACCAGGGAAGCCCTGAAGAATATTTTTTGAAAAATGTATCTTCCTTGTTATTTACATTCCTGTGAATGAATGCCTAATGAGCTATACTTTTCAACATTTTAGAACAGAAGAAAGTAAACAGAACACAACCAAACTGGCTGCTGTTTCACCTGTGCATCTGGAAGCTGTCCTGATAGCTTGAGAAAGAGTGGGTGGCCCCATCATGCAACTTTCTGTTCTGTCACATGGTGCCTGGTGCAGAAGGGAGTTTCTCTCTGATGTCTGCTGACTGGGAGTTCATGCCTTTAAACCTGGGAAGCAATAGCTCTGCCCTGTTCTCGTCCCTCCTTAAGGTCTAAACGTGGGCAGTTAGGACCTTGTAAACCATCCAGTCTCTAATAACCCCCTTTTCGGGTGTGCAGCATTTTTCCTTCCTACTAACTTGCCTGCTCATTTTACGGTCTCCCTCAACTTGCAGTATGGTCTCCCTGTGCAACAGTAAATTGAGGGTTTTATGATAAATAGTGTATATTTGCATAAATGGGTCTACCTAGAAATGATCTGTGATCTGAAATATTCTGCTTTGAAGTTCTCTTCAAATCGTATTTCTTTCATCACTCATTTAATAAATATTTATTGAGGGCCCACTCTGAACTGGGCATTCTGCTCTGTTCTAGTGACACTATGAAATCAAAGGGTTCCCTGTTTTCAGGGAGCTTGCTGGGGGGAGGGGAGAGAGAAAAACAGACTGCTAATCAGTCAAATTAATGAATCACTAATTCCAGGCGAAGATCAATGATTATAAAGGAGAAATACAGGGGCTCTGAGTTTTTACGCTGGATGGGGTCTGGACTGGGGTGGGGGTGTCAGCTGGAAAGGTCTCCCTAAGAAAGACCTCCTTAGGAAAGGACAAGGCTAAGAGAAACGATGTGCTCCAGGCAGAGGAAACTTCATGGGGACCAGTTCCCCAGCTGGGAGGACGCTTCACACGTCATCTCTTATGCTTGGGACAAAGCCTGTGTAATTTCTACCTCCACAGTTGAGACCCTCTCATAGGTTGGCTTTAAGAAGAGTCAAGCCATGCCTCACTGTTGTTCAGTTGTAAGCCAAATCCGGTTCCCTGCAGGGTCTGTAACCGGTTGTGTGAATACAGTTACCTCTGCAGTCCTGCTCAGTCTTTTGCTGGAGACCAGGAAAGTTCCAGCACTCTTCTCTGTTTTCTCCACCTCTACTCGCCAGACTTGGAGTGCAGTCTGGCTTTCCTTTCAACTCTATGGGTTGGCAGCTTGCTGACAAAAGGCTTTCTTCAAGCCAAATGCTTGAAGTAGGAGAAAAGTCAAAGTGAGATGGTTTGTACCTTTTGTTCAATTTAGGCACAAAAGAAAACAGAAATCTTTCTCCCATGCTTGAAGTTAGAAACAAAAGATTGAGTACATTCAGGCTCTTAGGAAATAATAACATCTATGTTTATATTTGGCCTTTCAGCTTTCAGAGTACTCGCCCATACATTGTTTTGTTTTCGCCTTCCTACATTCCTGTGAAATGGGTTCTTATCCCTTTTTCCAGGTGAAGAGAGGTTGAAAACATCCCAATCACAGAGTAAGTTGGTGGCTGCGCTAAAGGTGGGATCCAAGGCTTGTGAATCCAAGTCTGGTTAAAAAGGGTGGGAAGGGCTTCCCTGGTGGCGCAGTGGTTGAGAGTCCGCCTGCCGATGTAGGGGACACGGGTTCGTGCCCCAGTCCGGGAAGATCCCACATGCCGCGGAGCAGCTAGGCCTGTGAGCCATGGCCGCTGAGCCTGCACGTCCGGAGCCTGTGCTCTGCAATGGGAGAGGCCACAACAGTGAGAGGCCCGCGTACCGCAAAAAAAAAAAAAAGGGTGGGAAGACTCTCACTTCCTCACTGACTTGGGCCGGGCCAAAAGGACCCCTGGGGTGAGGCACCTGTGTTCCCTCTGACAACTTTGGGTGCATTAAGAGGCCATTTACATGGAAAATAGAGCTAGACTCTATTCCAGACCATGAATACGAGATTCTTCTGAGGACGGAAAGCTTTTATTTCTGTCACTTTTGTGGCCACTTTCTGTAACCCGTTAGTAACGGTTTAGGTAATAATGTGATAGGTCAGCTATTTTTGTAAGCATTTCTGAAAACAAAAAAATAAATTCCCTTCATTATTTTACATTCTTTGCACATGAACTAAGCCATCTAATGCGCATCAATATGCTAATGGTACATGCTGGAGAAAATAAGTATATACTGGGTTCTAAAACGCAAAATGAATATATGACGTTATTTATCAATGACCTAACTTTCTCTATTTAATTTTGCTTTATTACAATTTATCAGTTAATTTCTCATGGCAAACGTTCCTTTTTATTGCTGGAAATATAAAAATCAGACCATAAATGTTGTGAGAGATATTTAATGAGGCCAAGAAGATCTGAAATTAGAATTGCAGTTATATCAGCTGAATGAATTTCTTTCTCACTCATACTTTTTAAAATGGTCACATTGTTAAAGTTAGAATATATCTGTCAGTAGACTGAGGTACCAGCCAAATGCTCGCACTGGCAGACAAATCACATGGCATGAAATTATTTCATGATGAAATAATTTCATCAGGATGAAGTAATTTCATAAGGTGAAACATTTTTATGCTCCATTATTTTAACTCGAAACTAGTAATATACTCTGCCTCCCTTTCATTACAAAGAAAAATTGGTTGTTAATACCTCCTTCTGAATATTCTCTGTAGAACTGGATGGAACGTGAGATGCCTGTTGTTGCTCAGGATCCTGCCCGGGACCACACAGTTACAGGGCAACAGGACCAGGCGCACTGACTCTGTGCTGCCCGTTAGTCCCCGGGCAGGGCTGTGGTCCGTCTACCCGCTGCCCTGCTTCGAATGTTAAATGGCATGGAATAACTGTCTTCCAAGACACTTGCCTTAAAAGATTGTGGATATAGCCCAATATCCAAAATTTCTCTTAACAATTTTCATTTATGCAGATCTACATTTATGTAGATTTATGCAATGATGAATTTTTAAACAGCCTTTTGGGTATAATCTTAAATGTCCTTTTCATTTTGATTTTCTACTTCTTTCCTTCCTACACCCTTTACTTCAATAAATGACTACCTGAGACAGCGGCCAAGCCCCCTGCTTTAGAGATGTTATCTTTTTTTTTTTTTTTGGATGCCAATAAAACTTTATTTGTAAAAACAGGCACCGGTCCTAATTTGGCCCAAGGGTCATATTTTGCAGACCTCCATCCTAAAGCATATGTAAAAAATCTCTATATTTACTCTCCTCCAAAATCATAGAGCAGCCTTAGAAAGCTTTAAACCTGATCACCCCTCTTGGCTTCCCATGCTACTGTTGTCTGGTATCTTTTCCCTTTGGCTGTGCCCTCCACCAGGAATTCTCTTTTCCCACCGCTGTAGGTCAAAACCATGTAAGAAACAGCTCCAGTGTCACTTCCTCTCCAAAATGTATACTACTCATCCCCAAATCCACTGTCCCCAGTTAGAAGTTATCTCTTTCTTCTCAGAATCCCTAACATCATCTCTCATTTGTGGCAATTCTCATTTTCGACCTCATATTTCAGGTGGTTGTGTATATATCTTAATCCTGGGGTTTCTAGAAATCCATTCACGGCAGTAGGCTTTGTGTCTGGGCCCCTGTAGAATAGTGGTTTCCATCTCTCTGTGGACTGGCACCATTTTGACTAGTACTTTGGGAAGCTCACCTGTAGGGTTCCCCGGCTCACACACTACCTTCCCCCCATTGCTATGTTGTCTGAATGTTAACTCCTGCCTGCTTTCCTGTACACTATTAGAAATTCATGAAGCGATGTTCTCAAATGTTCCTGTCAGCACACCATCTTCCTATAGTCCCGATTTGCTGTTAGGTCACTCTTCTTACTTCCTGCAGCAAGGTTTATCCTGCTGACCACAAGTCACAGCACCCTCTCTGTTCATCATTCCCTGGGACAGGCATCACCATGCACGCGTGGTGCTCAGCTGGGACAAAATGGATCAATCAGAGCTGGGAGCATTATCTATGAAGAGCTTACAGCGCTCCATGGCCACACCATTTAGGAATCTCTGCCTTGGCAACTTGAACATCATAGGTGCTAAATGCATTTTTATGGAATTAATTTTTTTTTTTTTTTTTTTGCGGTACACTGGCCTCTCACTGCTGTGGCCTCTCCCGTTGCGGAGCACAGGCTCCGGACGCGCAGGCTCAGCGGCCATGGCTCACGGGCCCAGCCGCTCCACGGCATGTGGGATCCTCCCGGACCGGGGCACGAACCCGCGTCCCCTGCATCAGCAGGCGGACTCTCAACCACTGCGCCACCAGGCAAGCCCTTATGGAATTAATTTACCTAAGTGTATGACTTCATATTTTCAACACGTAGCCCTCTCTTGAGTAACAATACCATGGTTTTGCTACCTGCAGAATGAAGTATTTTACTTATGTATTCTTTCAAGCAGAAAGAGGATTTTCCCCTTGTTAGAGTGACCGGAGATTTAGAGAACAAGCTTTTATTTACCCAGTGATTTGCCTCTTGAAGCCCATTAGCTCCAGCTACTGGAAGACACAATTTTCACATTTTAACTGTTAATACCTGGGCCAGTCTTGGGCATTTTAACTTTTAGATCCATTCTTCAGCAGTTACAGCTCTGCCCTGTATCATAGGAGGGCTGATCCCTAGAGGGTACCTTTCCCTGTTATTGGGATTCTGGCAGGGTTCAGCCAGTGGGAGGTTGGAGTGGGGATAAAGGGAGAAGCTAGTGGTGGGGGGGGGGCTCTGGCAGCTCTTTCAAGGCTCCCATAGGTCTGTGGAGGGCAACCCCAGTCCCCAGGGTGCCGTAGGAACACTTCCCGTTTCCCACTGTTGCTCATGCCCGGGCTGCGCTACCATCTCCTGGGGGTTTCTTAGCTCTTCCTGTGTAACCGGTCACTTGTATTTAATTCCTTCTGTTTTAAGTGCTCAGAATGGTTTGTTTTTCTGGTTGGACCTTGACTGTTACAGTGCCCCTGAACCACCTTCTCCAGTTCTAGGGACGCAAAGATGACAAATTACATGATTCCTCTGATTGTATAGATTGAAGGGAGTAGTGTTTGCCACTCTGTTGCCTAAGACTGGCACCCATCCATGTGGAAAAGTTGGCCTCAATTGCAAGTGACAGTAGACAGTGTTAGTACTGCTCTGTGACCTTGGGCACCTAATCTCTGGGTCTGCATTTCCTCATCTGCAAAATAAAGGGTATAATAATACCTACCCCATAGAGTTGTTGTGAGGATTAAATGAACGAACACATATAGAGTGCTTAGAACACTGCTTGGCACATAGAAAGCTCTATATAAGTGTTAACTATTATTATTTACTAAAAAGAGCTCATTATCTTTTCTTGCCTGTTAGTTTAATTCTGAAAATGGTGAAGTACAAAGCTAATTTGTTTTAGGGTTATCATGAGTTTATTAGATTTGTAACTTGTCTTCCTGAATCAGCCAAAGACAAATGGAACCCATTAACTTTGCAGAATTTAATATTTGGCCTGAGCCTTATCATTGGCAACGCTGTAAGAATTAGCCGCATAAATTTGTTACTGCATTTGAAAATGGTTGGAAGCATCGTGTCGCCTATGAAATTCTCCCTTTTGAATGATTTCATTTAGAATTCAGTCCAAAAAAGCCTTGTTTCCTTATGAACTTGTCAAAGCTTTCTCCTTTTTCATCAGGGTTATTATGCAAATGGCCATGAATCGCTTTTGGTTTTGGTTGCTGGGGAGTTCAGAACTAAATTTAAAGTTTAGTTATAACATTTGTGCTGGTTCCTGCCCCCTCATATTTATGTTTCTACTTTAATATGGCCTCGGTTTTCTAATTCAACTTACTTTTTGTTTGAGTCCATTCATATTTTGCCGTTTGTATAAGCGTTATGAGTTATAGCAAATTCTTTGTGGAATAAGAAGTGACATAAATAAATAACACTAAATTTAAGTTAACACAACATTGTAAATCAACTATACTTCAATAAAATAAATTTTAAAAAAAGAAATTAATCTTAAGGTAAAAAATGATATTTGTAGGTAGCTGGACTTCTCAGCACGGCCCATCTTGGGAAGTTGAAGTGGTTTGGTCACATGCCTCAGTCATTTTTATTTCAGAATCAATTATAATAGACTGCCAAAGTCTTACAGAGCATGAATTCTGTGGAATGTTATTGTCATTTGGAAAAAGGATTTTGTGGTCAAGTAAGTTTGAGAAATGCCCAGTCACAGAAAATCATGTGAGTTTCACTGCTTACAGGATTTTTCAGAGCCTTTAATTTGTTAAGGTACTTTGTGATTCTCTAAGAGGAAGCAATATAAAGTAGCATTTTCCCAACTTGCATGATCAAGAAACTCTCTCCACACTCCTAAGCTGCCATTTTTTTTTCTTTAGTTGAAACTCCAGTTAATATTTTGAGGAGTTAGGGTTCTCTTATATAGACTAATTTCCCGTAGACTGGGTTTTCCCTGCATAATTTAGGCAAGTACCACTTTTTAAATAAGTCTACAAGAAAATAGAGCTGTTCACCGTCAACTAAGAGCATTCCTTAGAATCAGGAATCTTGAAGATTTCTTAAAAATTCATCTTATTGTAATAATAAAAGCAGATTCTTTGGAAGTAAATGCACATTTTTATTGCTGGGGCCTTGATGTTTCTGCTTAAAACCTACTAGTTTGGACAGAAATATAAAATCAATGACCATGTCACTAATGTGACATATAAACTGTTCAATATCATGGAGCCATAATTTAGTTTTAGACAGAGTCAGTTTAAAAATAAGTCTATGGCACATATATACAATGGAATATTACTCAGCCATAAAAAGAGACGAAATTGAGTTATTTGTAATGAGGTGGATAGACCTAGAGTCTGTCATACAGAGTGAAGTAAGTCAGAAAGAGAGAGACAAATACCGTATGCTAACACATATATATGGAATTTAAAAAAAAAAAATGTCATGAAAAACCTAGGGGTGAAACAGGAATAAAGACACAGACCTACTAGAGAATGGACTTGAGGCTATGGGGAGGGGGAAGTGTAAACGGTGACAAAGCGATAAAGAGGCATGGACATATATACACTACCAAACGTAAGGTAGATAGCTAGTGGGAAGCAGCCGCATGGCACAGGGAGATCAGCTCGGTGCTTTGTGACCGCCTGGAGGGGTGGGATAGGGAGGGTGGGAGGGAGGGAGACGCAAGCGGGAAGAGATATGGGAACGTATGTATATATATAACTGATTCATTTTGTTGTGAAGCTGAAACTAACATACCATTGTAAAGCAATTATGCTCCAATAAAAGATGTTTAAAAAAAAAAAAAAAATAAGTCTAAGAGGGACTTCCCTGGTGGTCCAGTGGTTAAGACTCCATGCTACCAATGCAGAGGGTGCATGTTTGATCCCTGGTCAGGGAACTAAGATCCCACATGCCATGTGGCATGGCCAAAAAAAAAACAAACCTAAAAATGAGTCTAAGAATAGAGTTAAAAGGATCAAGCTGTGAATATAAGAATTTTTTAAATGACGTGCTTGGCATATAAAAGTAATTACTTTTTTTTAAACATCTTTTTTTTTTTTTTTTTTTTCTTTTTGCGGTACGCGGGCCTCTCACTGCCGTGGCCTCTCCCGCTGCGGAGCACAGGCTCCGGACGCGCAGGCTCAGTGGCCATGGCTCACGGGCCCAGCTGCTCCGCGGCATGTGGGATCCTCCCGGACCAGGGCACGAACCCGCGTTCCCTGCATCGGCAGGCGGACTCCCAACCACTGCGCCACCAGGGAAGCCCTTTTTTAAACATCTTTATTGGAGTATAATTGCTTTACAATGGTGTGTTAGTTTCTGCTTTACAACAAAGTAAATCAGCTATACATATAAATATATCCCCATATCCCTTCCCTCTTGCGACTCCCTCCCACCCTCCCTATCCCACCCCTCTAGGTGGTCACAAAGCACCAAGCTGATCTCCCTGTGCTATGCGGCTGCTTCCCACTAGCTATCTATCTTACGTTTGGTAGAGCATATATGTCCATGCCACTCTCTCACTTCGTCCCAGCTTACCCTTCCCCCTCCCCATGTCCTCAAGTCCATTCTCTATGTCTGTGTCTTTATTCCTGTCCTGCTCCTAAAAAGTAATTGCTTTTGAGCACTTTTCCATATACAAACCTCAAACACAAGGCATAATTTTATTAAGATTGACAAGGCTAATCTATAATTAAAGCAGTTCAGAAAGACATTTAACAGTGATTTACTTTTTCTTAAAGCTGAACAAAACGGATCCTGTTAAGTGGAACAATCTAATTAAATACAGGATTCTGGCTGCCTGTCTTTGGTTCCAGAGAGTATAGTGGTGCTGGCTCCAGAATTCTACATTCCTCTGTTTATGTGGACGTTTATTCCCAGAGAGCCCCTCTTCCAGCATGGTTTTCCTACCATCACCAGAGTCAAAAAGCTAACAGAAATACAACAGCATTTGTTTCATGCTTAACTTTTACAAAATGCTTGCACATATATCATCTTGTTCATTTTAACAAGATGGATCAGAAAAGTGTTAGTAGGGACAATTATGCTGCATGGTTAGGAATTTAAGCCATGCAATCAGACAGACCTGCTTTTAAATCTGGCTCTACCACTAGTTCTGGAACCTCGGGCAAGTCACCTAATCGCTCCAAGCCTCAGTTTCCTCCTCTATAAAATGGGAGTAATAATAGAATCTAATTTCTAAGGTTATGTGATGCTTAAATGAGTTAATCCAAAGTGGTTAGTGCAGAGTAAATGCTCATTAAGTACATTATTTTAGATAATGTAGAAGAAAGTGAGATTCAAGAGAGTGACTTGTTCAAAGTTGCAGAAAAAGGAAGAGCTACGGTTTAAACTCTGATCTTGTTATTCCTAGGAGGGAAACCAGAAGAGCTCTGTGCTTGCAGATGGCTGCCTGTCTGGTGAGCTCTCTGCTGCCCTCAACAAGGCTCTAGCACATGACCTACCATAGCGTTAGTAGACAGGGTGTGTGGGGTGGTTGAAAGTGCACGCGTTTTAGAATTAGGCAGACAGGAGTTCAAATCCAAGTGCTGCCACTGGTTTGCCCAATTAGCTCAGTGAAATTGTGATAATGATACCTCTTTTCAGGATCATTGTGAGAATTCAGTGAGACGATGTATATAAAGTGGCTGGTACATGATAAACTCTCAATAGAGGTTGGTCATTGTTCAGAAGTGATGTGGGGTTTTGGTGGGGGCGGGGGGGAGCTCTGCATCAATCTGGAAAGAATAAGAATGGCCCCAGTCCTTGCCCAAAGGGGTGGAGATATAAACGTGAATTTTATTCCCTCTACTCAGATATAAAGAAAGAGATAGAAAGGCTTCTCATCCCCATTATTTTTTAACAATCTTGTTTATAAACTTTATCTGCATAATCCAAAATAAAATATTAAAGCCCCTTAACAGGCTCTTAGAAGTAACATTTTGGCAAGCTCTTCTGAGCATGTCTCTGCATCTTGGGTTTTGTATTACAGTAAGTCAATATATACTTCTAGATATAATTTAAAGTTTACACTTAAATACTAGATACTTAAAAGAACATCAGAGAGTGGAATATTAAATATTGCCCCACTGATGTTTGATATTAACTACTGTCACTGGAGTAATATAAGCATTTAGGTGTTACAAAAGTGATATCTTGACTTCTGTGAGCCTGACAAGGAGGTTAAGGAGCAGAAGCAGGATGTACTCCCCTGGGGAGAAGGGGACAGCTTTACTAAAGAGGGGAAATGTAAGCTGAAGCTTGAATGAGGAGTTGGGACAGAAAAAGACGCTAAGAACTGTGGGTCATTGTAACGTAAAGTGTGTATAACAGTTCTTATAGTCTAATGATTTAGAACAAATGCATGTGTAATGGATTAAATGTTTGTGTCACCCCCAAATTCATATGCTGAAATCCTAACCTCCAGTGTGTGTGAAGATATCTGGAGACAAAGCCTTTGGGAGGTAGTTAGGTCATAAGGGTGGAGCCCTCATGAATGGGATTAGTGCCCTTTTAAAAGGGACCTCAGAGAGCTCTCTGCTCTCCTTCTGCCACGTGAGGATAAAATGAGAAGACAATCTGCAACCCTGAAGAGGGCCTTCGTCAGAACCTGACCATGCTGGCACCCTGATCTTGGACTTCCCAGCTTCTGGAACTGTAAGAAATGAATTTCTGTTGTTTATAATACACCCAGGCTATGGTACTTTGTTATAGCAGCCCAAACTGACTAAGAGAGCAAGAGCCTGAGAATACATATAACTATAAAATTGATAGGCAATTCAGTTTTCCCCAGGTCTATGGCAATAATCATGTTTCCCTGCCTCTTGCCAGTCCTCCCCTCCTCCACCCCCTGGTATAAAAGTAAAGCATCCAGGGGCTTCCCTGGTGGCGCAGTGGTTGAGAGTCCGCCTGCTGATGCAGGGGGCACGGGTTCGTGCCCCGGTCCGGGAAGATCCCACATGCCGCGGAGCGGCTGGTCCCGTGAGCCATGGCCACTGAGCCTGCGCGTCCGGAGCCTGTGCTCCGCAATGGGAGAGGCCACAACAGTGAGAGGCCCGCGTACTGCAAAAAAAAAAAAAAAAAGTAAGGCATCCAAGTTCTTTCAACATTGTGGTAGATTTTATTTTCCAAAGACAAGTGACCCGATATATATATATATATTCCATCTCACACGCTCTTATGATGTGACATTAATATGCTTCCATCAAGAGGTGCGGTACACGGTCCCTCCCCTTGAACCAACAGAACACAGCAGAGGTGGCTCTGGATGATTTCCAAGACTAGGTCATAAAAGGTAACATGGCTCCACCCAGCTCTATCTCTTGCAACACTCACTCTTGGAACCATGCTCAGGCCACCTGGAGAAGCATCATGTGGGTGCTCCAGCTGACTGTCCTAACAGAGGCCCCAGCAGCAGCAGCATCAACCACCAGACATGTGAAGGAGTGAGGCTTCAGTGTCTAGTTCCTGGCCTTTGCGTCTCCAGCCAAGGCTCTGGACTTCGAGGAGCAGAACCAAGCCAGCCTTGCTGTGCCCCATTTGAATTTCTGATCTGTAGGAACTATAGGAGATAATAAATGCTTATTGTCGTCCTAAGCCTCTGAGTTTGGGGATGATTTACTCCACGGCCATACTAATCAGAGCAAATGTCTCTCCCCAGTTATTTCTGTGAATCCCTGGGGGTGTTTCCGCTGTGTCATGAACAGTTCTTCTCAGGCTGTTCAGCTATGTTTCCTGGGCAAAAGTTGCTGCTCAAGAAGCTGTGCAAAGCACGATGCCTCACTATCGTCACTACTGCTAGGGCGCTGGTGTGATTAGACCAGGTTAGGCTCACTTTGGAAACTACACATGGACCTGGAGAATCTTGATTAGTTGTTTGAAATTAGTGGAGAGAAGATGAAAAACCATTACCTAAAAGAGGAATAACATGTGCCATGATTTGGTGGTTTAGGCATGTATGTATAAGTGCTCTTCTGTGTACTTTTGGATACGTAATTGGTTGCGTGCTGGAGGTGGGGTAGGGGGATTCAGTGGCAGTGGGAGGCTGGTGAAGTCCCACTTAGGGGTACAAACCACAGGCAATGTTATCCTTTTGGCTGGTGCCCATTCAGTCACTGGATCTTAGCCTGCACACTCCACAGGCCCCATCCTTCTGGGGACCCTCCAGGGAAACTCTAGAGAATGTGCTTTGAGTTACAAAAGGAGCCAGAAGATCCAATATACGTTTTAGCAAGAGGAGCTAGGAATCTACCACCGCTTCTGTAATAGACTGCTTCAAAGGGGAAACACCTAGAATTTTGACTGTAAGTAACAGGAAACCTGAAGAAATGGTGGCTTAAACCAATAAGTGTTGTTGCTCTTATTTATTACCTCATGTAAAAGAAATCCTGTGGGAGGCAGCACAGAGCTGATATGCAGTCCTGTGATGTTATCCTGTTGCCTCATGGTTACAAACATCAACTCCGCCTCCAGACATCACTTCTGAGTTCCAGGCAGGAGGAAAAAGAAGGGCAAAACATAAAAAATATATGCAAATAAAGAAAAATAAAGTATATTCTAGCTGTGGCTGCTATTGCCTTAAGGAGCTTTCCTAGAAGCTCTACCTGAACAATTCTATTTATACCACATTGGTGAGGATGAGTTATGTATCCATCCACCCCTAGTTGGAAGGGATCTGGGATATACAGTTGAGTAGTTGGGTACATTCTGCTCAAACCAAAATTGGGGGTCTGGTGGTTTAAAAAAGTGTCTAGGGTTTCCCTGGTGGCGCAGTGGTTAAGAATCCGCCTGCCAATGCAGGGGACACAGGTTTGAGCCCTGGTCTGGGAAGATCCCACATGCCGCGGAGCAACTAAGCCCGTGCACCACAACTACTGAGCCCACGCTCTAAAGCCCGTGCCCTGCAACAAGAGAAGCCACTGCAATAAGAAGCCCGCGCACCGCAACGAAGAGTAGCCCCCACTCGCCGCATCTAGAGAAAGCCTGCGTGCAACAACGAAGACCCAACACAGCCAAAAATAAATAAGTAAGTAAATAAATAAACAAATTTATTTTAAAAGAAAGCGTCTATCACATGGGGTTTGCAGTCTCCCGAGTATGTCACATTCCTGGGGCAGATGTTAGAGAGGCTACAAGGTATGCTAGAAAAAAGCATTGGCCTGGGGTCCAAAGGACTTAAACCAGGCACTGCTGTGTGATATTGGGTAAAAGACTCACTTTCTCTGGGCCTCATTGTCTCTACCTTTAAGAGTTACATATCATTGGGGAGGGGATATATGTATACATATAGCTGATTCACTTCATTGTACAGCAGAAACTAACACAACTTTGTAAAACAATTATACTCCAATTAAAAATAAATAAATAAAATAACTGTAAAGTGTAAAATGTCCAGTAAAACAGCTGGACGTAGGACACTTGCAAACAAATTAGTTCCTCTTTATTTCCCCTTCCTCACAAGGGTCTCTAAAGGATCTTAGTGAGGACCTTCAGAGCCCAGACCAGTCAGACTCTCCCAAGTTGCTCAGGTCCTTTTGCACAAGCAGGGAGTAAACCTCCCAACCTCCCTCGACCAGAATGAGGGCCCCAGGGAGCCTGAACACCACCCCTCCCCCACCCCATGCCAGGAGAGACTTGCAGCCGGACTACAGATATCACTGCATTGACTGTCCTGCCACCCCTTTTCTGAAGAAGTCCAAGCATGTGCAGGCATTTTGGGGGTGCCCCATGAACAGTTCTGTGTACAAAGAGGTGCTTAACTTAGATGGTTAACATCTTTCCTTAGTCCTAGGATGTGGGCTACGTGGAATACAGGGTAAGAGTGGTCAGTTGGTGAGAGGTTACAGGCCTTGAAGAGTTTCTTATGACAATGGAAGCCATTTACGTGATGATATGATTAGATGGGTGCTTGAGTGATTTGGGAACCCAGGCTCCTTTCACCTTAGGTTCCTTCACCCTCACTTTACCTGCTTATTTGCCTAAAGCCAGTGGTGGGGGAAAGAGCTGGAAGATCCTGTGTGGGTGGTTCTTGTGGGCCAGCCCTGGAAGTAATGTACATTCGTTGACTAGCAATCAGTTGCATGGCTACGTCTTACTGCAAGAGAGGCTGGGAAGTGCAATCCAGCTGTGTACACTGGATTGACAGGAGGAAATGGTGATCAGCTAGTCGGTATCTGCCATGGAGATGAGAACAAAGACCAGGTCAAAGAGATAGCTATTTTTTTTTTAAGGTGGTGGGTTTTTAAAAAATTAATTGATTAATTAATTAATTAATTTTTGGCTGCATTGGGTCTTCGTTGCTGAGCACGGGCTTTCTTTTTAGTTGCGGCAAGTGGGAGCTACTCTTTTTTGTGGTGGCTTCTCTTGTTGCGGAGCTCGGGCTCTAGGCATGCAGACTTCAGTAGTTGTGGCATGCGGGCTCTGTAGCTGTGGCTCACGGGCTTAGTTGTTCCGCGGCATGTGGGGTCTTCCCGGACCAGGGATCGAACCCATGTCCCCTGCATTGGCAGGTGGATTCTTAACCACTGCACCACCAGGGAAGTCTAAAGAGATAGCTTTTGACTAATAAAACCTTAGAGCCAGAATGGATTCTTAAAGTCATGTAGACCATTCCCCTTATTTTGAACTTAGCTCCATTACAAATCAAGGCAACAAGCTTTAGACACTGTGGGAGACCCAAAGAGGAGCACAATGCCCCTGTCCCTGCCCTGAAGGAGCACACAGTGTGGGGTGGAGGAAGAGGCAGTGGCAGGTGTGTTTATATGATATGTAAGGCAGATGGATGGTGCCAGACGACAGGGAGCCTTTCAGAGTGGTTAAGTCAAGGGTTAGTGATATATACGTGTGAAGGTGGTACTATAAAGCTAGGAGCAGTTAATAAGCATGAGCTTTATTTATTTATTTATTTTATTGAAGCATAGTTGATTTACAATGTTGTGTTAGTTTCTGCTGTACAGCAAAGTGACTCAGTTATATATATATATATATGTGCATTCTTTTTTTATATATTCTTTTCTATTATGGTTTATCATAGGATACTGAATATAGTTCTCTGTTCTATACAGTAGGTAGGATCTTGTTTATCCATTCCATGTATAAAAGATTTCATCTGCTAACCCCATCCTCCCACCCCATCCTTCCCCCGTCCCCTTTCCCCTTGGCAACCACAAGTCTGTTCTCCGTGTCCGTAAACATGAGCTTTAGACACATGGTTCTTAAAGCATGGTCCCTGGACCAATAGCATCAGGCTCAGTTGGGAACTTATTAGAATTGCAAATTCTTAGGCCCCTTTCCAGATCTACTGACTGAGGAACCTGCGGGGTGGGGCCCAGCAACCTGTGTTTTATCAAGCCCTCCACGGGATTCTAATACATAAAATTTGCAAACCAGTGCTTCAGAGCATATCAGCTCTGCAGAGTTTTTTTTTTTTTGATGTTCAGACCTGTAAAACATCCTAGACTATGAAGGTTTTATCCATTCTTCCCAAGTTTATTCCAACTGTGTAAGAGCATTTCATAATCAAATATCAATAGCATCTGAAACCTGAAGAAATTCCATGAAGTTATATGGGTGTATTTTCAACAATTTTTCAAACTGTTATTTATTATTAGTATGGTATTTTGGGGGGTCATGAAAGCATGTAAATCTAAACATCAGTGCTTAATTGCATGATTGGTCCTTGATGGTTTGTACACTTGCTATCTCATTTGGAATGAGCCATGGCTCATAGACTCTTTACTGTGTGCAATAGCAGTGGTAGCAGGGAAACAACTAACCATCCATCGACCTTGGTCACTGTTTGAGGTCAGAAGGGCCCATTTCTTCAATGGATTTCACTGCACATCACACCCTTGCCCAAATTTATTGTCAGAACAGAGGTCAGAGGGCAGTGCCATGGCAGGGGGGTGCTGAGTCTTTGGTGGGGAGGTGCTAACAGCATTGCTGGATTGGGGGAAGTGGTAGCTTTTCTGAGAGGCAAGGAGGTGCTGGGAGGTATGAGAACCTTGCTTCTCAGTCCCACTTCTGCCACCACTAACTCTGAGACACTGCTGGTTTCCATTTCTATAAAATGAGAGAGCCAGGTTTGTCTGTGGTTCTTAACTTCTTTGGAACCATGGTCCCCTTGGGAATCTCTGGAAGCTAGGACTCTTTGTCCCAGAAATATGTCCATGTACATATATACCCCCAGGTCCACAGGCAAACCCTGGATTAGATGGTCTTTCCAAGCCATTCCAGCCCTAGTCTTGTTGAAAGTTCTGATGCTTCTATGAACTATGTGGAAAGGAAAAGTCCATTACTTAAATTCTGGAGATTAAGAAATTTTGCCATCCTTCATGACTCTGTGGCTGCTTAAGTCACATGCTGTAAAGAGCACCTTTCATCTAGTTTAATTAATCTAGTTAATTAAATTACCCTGATTTGGTAAATGGTTGGTCTCCAGATAGAGAAACGAGCAACTCATTCTCAGCCTCTGGATTCCAAAAAAGGCCAAGAGTTCATTCTTTATTTAGAAAGTTAAAATAAAAGTTTTACATTTTAAGTTTTCATTTTTGACAGTGTTAGATAGGAAGCAGCCAATCAGAACTCTGGAGCTATCCGGCAGTAATTATCCTTCATCTGCTAATTTCTAAGCAGGAAAAATATGATTAAAATGAGTTTCCACACAGCTGTTGATTAGGCATAATAGCAAAGTAATCATCGTAAAGCTAATAATCAGAGCAGAGCTAACATTTGGAAAGTTATTGTTGAGTAACCAGAAGGCTATAAAAGCCAAAGATGACATCCAACTAACTAGAAAATTACACAAACCGCCACACACTTTTTTGTCTGTAATTCAACATCAGTTAAACAGAGAAAACTAAAATCAGTTAATTACATCAGTTTTGAGGTCAACTTGCAACAGCTCAAAGCTCCTTGATAAACAAACCACAATATTGAAAGCTTTTTTGAAAAATCAATAAATAAACAGCCATCATACTAGGAAAAGCTGCAACACATTTAACAGCACGTCAATAAATTCTAAACAAGCCTTGTACTTTGATGAGCTCAAGCCCCCTGTTACCTGCCCTCCATGCCCCCTAACATGCATTCCCATTCCACTCAGGCAAGTGTGCCTGTGGCTTGGTGATGCTGCCATTGGACAGCTATTATAGACCTCTGCTGAGCAGTTCTTTGTAATTGTACAGCTCCCACTGGAAAACAGAGATTAATGAGCTCACAAATGGGACAGCATGTAATTTCAGATCTTGGGGATGATGACGAAGCTATTTAGGATGCTTGGTAACAGAATCACTTTCTTAAGTTTGTCATCCAGAAATCTAAAGTCAGTGGCATAAGTGGGAAGTTGGGCTAATGTGGAGGTACTCCAAACAGAGTAAGAGCAAATGGGGGTCTTGGCTTGTCTTTCGTTGTGACCCTGATTGAAGACCATTGGATAAGATCTGTTAGGATTCTAACCGCAATCCGTTGGAAATCATTGGAGAGCCAAGGGTGAACAAAGATAAATGTGTATACTAGGGAGGAATGGTTAGATGCCCAGTGGTGGAGGGAACTGTGGCCCAAGGGTATACATGTTTAGGGTTACAACACCCGTTGTTGTTTTCTTTCTACTTTCACCTTCCCTTACTTTCTTCTTTTTTTTTTTTTATAACAAATTCCTTAGACTTCTCTCTCACTGTCCTGGGTGGAAGCACTGGATTTCGTCTACCAAGTGAACTAGGATATTTCCTGTAATGTCAAGTCATCCAGGCAAATTTTTTCAACAGAACCACCCCTACCTTCCAACATCCTCCTTTGAATTTTTTCCTTTAGAAATAAATGTGCACTTTCAAAAGCCACTCAGCCTCCAGTAGTCTGGTCATCCACTGCTTTGAGGCCATCCAGATGCTCTCACACATGATTTTATATGGAAGAAGGCTGAATATAGATTGCAAAATTATCTATCCCCTTTCCCATCATAAGAACATGACAACTCATTAATCTTAATTCCTCAATAAATAGCAGTCTTCTCATGTGGATAAAATTCCATAATGTTAAAGGCACTGCTTTGCAAAGGCATGCATCACAAGACTCTCATTCCAGGGAAACTCTAAATTTCTAGTCCTGTGAGTGTTGGTCACTTTGATGGGAAAAGAGGCCTGGTCCAATGTTTGAAATTTGCATCGAGATGTAGAAGCTCTGACTGTGAGAGTGGGAGGGTGAAGACACCACTGAGAGGAGCATAAACAGAGGTGACAAGATGAGGGAATTACAGTGGGCGCTCAGTTAGCAAGAGATAGGCACGGGCTCTCTTGAACAATGTTGGTCAGTGTTTCCCCTCAGTTCTGCACACAAGCTGTGGGCCTCATAACCTTTCCTCTGGGTGACATCTGAAGCCAAGAATCATGGTTCTCCAGGACCAGATGGGTGTTCAGACCCCTCCCCATTCTTAGTTCCAGAAAGATGGTGCACAATTCCTACTCACCCCCTCTTAGGAGATGGCTCTGCTTCCCTGCCTGGTGTGGGATTCCCAGCAGTGTTCCAAGAGGTATTCCTGGAAAATTTCATGGGGTCTAAACTAGGGGAAAACTTCACTCCCCATTTCCCCCTGGTTTCTTCCCAATATCCTACACTCCCACTCCCATATTTTAGGACATCTCCATTAATGTCATTGTGAAGAATGGACTGAGGATAACTAAGATAAAGTTACAATAATCTTGGGATGTTAAGATTATTGTTTCTATTGTAAGTCTTTTAGAAGCACTGGAAGCTTTGCCAAAGAGTATCCAGAGACCTCAGAACCGATCTTTGCTTCTCTCAGTCACCTTATTTCAGGATCTGGGTGGCCTCATTTTGACTTCACTGAATTTCCCAAATTTCACCTGCTGTAGCCCAAATTAGACTCTCTGCCTCTCCTTCCCTTTCCATCACCAGGATAAGGATAGGAACGGGTGATGCTGAGGTTTAGGGGAGAAATTGAATGAACTTAACTTGGTTTAGTATGGGAAAATAACTCCATGCCCATTCTCTGTGTGAGTCGGTATTAGACAATTAAGACAGTTGGATAGATTGATCAGATCTCACAACCTAGGCCGAGGAGACCAAAGCCAATCATTATGTCATTCATCAAAAGCCTGCCAGCAGGTCATGAACAAGGCCGGCCCGTGGAGGCAAAGAGGAAAAGAGGAAGAGAGTCATGGTGGGTTTGTATCGGTTCCTCTTTCTCAGCCTTCTATGCCCTTATATCTACTATTATTCTCAGCTGAGGATCTCACTTCCTACTTTATTAGGAAAATAGAAGCAAGGATTACAAGTCTACTGACATAGGGCCCGTCTCAGCTCCTGTGTCAGTGGAGGAAGTGCCCTGTCTCCTCTCCAAGGTCAACCCTGCACTCATGCCCTGACTCGGGCCCCTTTCACCTTCTCAGGGACCTTGTCCCTTTGTTTCTCCTCTCTCTCTTCTGAATCTTCAGCCTCTCCCTCTTTACTAGATTACTGCCATCAGCAGACAGACATATCCTTAAAAACAAAAAGTCACCTCCCTCGACCCATAAGTCTCTTCTGCTACTTTCCCATTGCTCTTTCTTAACCCCAGCTTCAGGGTGGGAAAGGCAGTAGGGCGACCCGGAGGAGGTAGTAAGAGCAGAAACCATAATTTAGTAACTAGAACGGGTTGGATTTCTCACTGCACAGGAAGGGGGCATGGTGGTGGGTACACGTACAGGAGTGTGAACAGATGGCGAGGACGACTGTTTGTTCATTTAGTGAACACCTACTATCTGCCAGATACTCTGCTAGGTGCCGGTGACATAAGGGTGGCCAACACTTCGTCTCTTCACTGTGAGTGTGGAATGTGGGTACAGAAAGGAGATTTAGAGAAGTGCGGATGTCAAGGCGGCAAGAGAAGCGAATTGCTCCACCCTCACCCCAGCCACAGAGACAAAGTTATAAATCACTGCTAGGATCACGTCCTCTGAGGTCACCTCTCTTTAGAAAGCTCCTGAGGTTTGTTGAGCCCCTGTCCTACACCCCTCTGTTTTCAGCTTCCTACCCTTGTGCCCTTGAGCCCATCAGGCCTTTTACCTAGCCAGCCTTGGTGAGGCTGACTGGGGTCAGGATGGTAGTTAAGTGTTAGCACAGTTTTCCAAGAGCCATACCTTAATCAAGTAGCAAGTCTCCAGATGGTTCTGTCAAAGTGCAGGCCCTTTGGGGAGCCTCCTACAGCAATAAAAACACACGGCTTCTCCTGCGTTAAAAGTAAAAGTAGCTTAGGTGTAATGACCATTTTTAAACTCAGGAAAATGCCTCTCACTCTGGGTCCTTGCTATACAGTTGAGGAAACCTTGAGACAGTGAAGCATTTCTTGTTACCACCTTTCCTGTTCTGAATCACTTAAGGATAATGTTGAGCTTCATACAAGAGGAAATGGGATTGACAGTGGCCAAAATAAAACGATTACTTATTTTAAGCATCAAGGAGTTCCAGGGTAGGCAGCAGGGCAGATATCACAGGTCATGGAAAGCTCGAGGATCCAGGAACCTTCCCTTTTCCTGCTCTGCCACCTTTACGTTAGCATTTGGCTCTCATCCACTTCATTGTAATACGGCTGCTACAGCTCCAGGCATGACATCTATATCACAGGCAGGAAAAAGAAAAGAAAGCAAAGGGCAAGAGGCTGGAGGGCATGCCAGCCAGGTCAGGCTCCCTTCAAAAGCTTCCTGGATTCTCCACCCAGTGAATTCTACTTCCATCTCATTGGTCAGAACTAGGTCACATGGGCCTCTTAGCTGCAAAGGAGTCTGGGGAGGAAAGAATTCTACCTTTCTAGTTTTTTAATGAGAAGACAAGGCATTGAGCATGAATGACTTTGGGGTAGCTAACAGTGTCTGTGGCACACCTGAGGTAAATTTCTCCCTGAAGCAGAGGTTCTCAGCTTGGATGTGCACTAGTATCCCTGGGGAGCTTTTAAAATTAAAGCCTGGGCTACCCTCAGAACAATTAAATTAGGATCTCTGGGTGGGATCCAACATTTGTAATTGTCAAAGCTCCTCAGGTGATTCCCATGTGTAGCCAAGGTCTGGAACCACTGGCTACGTTTCTACCTTACCTACTCTAGAGGCAGCCGGGAGGGTTAATTTTGACCTGATTCTCATTAGAAACAAGCAACAGATTATAACATGTTAGAGATGGGCAGGACCTTAGTGGTCACAAAACAAGATTTTCTCAAGGTCAAATACGTAGTCAGTGAAGAGTTTGGGGTGGGATCACTAGATCCCCCCATGTCCCCCTGCTGCAATGAGCAGTAGCCCTGATCAAGTTTACCATTGCATCCAGTCAAATGCAACGTGAATTATGTGGCTGTCTGGGAGAATTTAACCTTGATCCAATTAGCACTGAGGGTTGAGGAGAGCAGGTGACCTTAGGCTGCAGCTGTCTCTCCTCCACTCCAGTAATGACGCTCAGCCTGAAATCCAATTTGGGTTGAGTGTGTAATTTCAATGTTTATTTAATCCAGAGCCACTTCTCAGTAAAGAGGATGCTTAAAGGCTTGAATTACTAAAGCTTTCTCTATCCAAGGCGCCCTTACTAATCTGCTCCCAGCACTGTTCACTGGGTATGCGATTGCCAAAAAGCCCAATGGTAAATGTCCCCTTGTTCATCTGGAGGGTCTGTCTTCTGAAGCCGAACAGCTGGTCCGTCTGAATCACTGGTGGGTGTTGATTGACATGGAGTTTTGTAGACTGTTAGCACTGGAGGCAGCCTTACAGATCATCTATCCAAGCTGAAGCTTGGGGAGGTGGAGTGACTTGCCCAAGGTCACCCAACCTCTTGGTTGCAGGTTACGACATTAGCATCAGCCTTTAGGTTAAATTGATTAGACGTTTTTATATAGCAGAAACGTAACAAATGTGACCAAAGATACATTGGTACTTAATTATTGCCCTTCAACTTTTCAGCATAAATCTTTAAATAATTCAGGACCCAAAATACCCCATCTTGCGGGAATAACCCAGCCAGTGGAGGGAAAAACAAATGCGTATTTCTATATGCATTTCCTGAATCGGCTCAATGATGCAGGACGCCCCTGCCAGCACCCAGCACGTGCCTGGTCTGTGTAGGTTCTCTAGATGTCTGTTGGTCTGAATTGATCCCTGCAAGCCCTTCGCTTTGCTACCCATTATTTAGAACGCCTCTGCAGGGCCACATTATCACTAGCTGTTACATTTAGAGCAAAGCAGCAAGAAATCAACTATCTTTGGGATTTCTGTGAAAAAGACTTGTAGCTGGAAGTCATACATAGACTGATGAGTGTTTTACGGTAATGTGCTCTCAAGTTCAATTTCTTAACTCCTCTAGGTGATGCAAAATGATTGATTCTGAAAATAAACGCTGAAGCAATAAATTGATTCCTTTGAAGTAAGCGGACCATTAATTCTTGACCTTAAAATCTCTAAAATGTTTTAAAAGGAGTTGACTTAGCAGTTACCGCATTTTATGGAATTCACTCTTTTTTCTTCTTTTGTTAATATATTATCTTACTGGGGCTTATCCACAAGCTTCATTCTAGAAAAATAGGATGGAGCTGGCGATATGCCATAAAGTTCCCTAATGCCTTACTTTAAACACGCATGCGGTCAATGGCTAAAGGCAGAGCGGGAGGAATTAAATCCATGGAAAAGCTCAAAGCCGCCTTCTAGGCCACCTTAGAAAATTATTTTGGCTACAGTTCTAATTTGATCTCATTAGTAAGGCTGATTCCGTCCTACAGCAATCCCCAGGGCACCTGATTCGACCCACCATGGCACTAGCTCTGCACTGGGGCTGTGCACATCCAGACTGACTCAGGGTCAGCTTTAGTCTGCAAAACTGCTCCCGGCTGCCACTGTAGAAGCTCTGGTGTATGGACCTAAACTTTGTTCATTCATTTGTTCATTCCTTCATACATTTATTTAGTTGATGTTTAGTGGTGGCAAACCTGCCCCTGACATTTGTCAGGCTGTAGGTGACAGAGTAATTGGAGGCCCACATACCATATGTCTAAATTTCAAGTTATAAATCCAACTAACAAACTGTTTAATGATATACCCTCACAACAGCATGGAAGAACAGGTTCAAATGCAGTTCTAGGGCTCCTTGGAGTTCTGCATGTAGGGGCCCTCCCCACCTCCAGCCCTCCAGCCCTCAGCCCGACACTCCCCTTTCCCCCCCCCACCCCGTCTGCCCAGTGTTTTGAGGGGCCTCCGCTGCACGTGTTGCTCCTGGGCCCGCCTCAGGCCTCGAGTCTCGCAGCAGTGGTGTGATCTGCCTTTGAGAAGACGAGGCCCATGCAGGCCTTGGAAGAGGGTTTAGGGCCATGTGGCCAGGAAATACAGTTTCTGGGTAACCCCAGTGTAGTCTAGAGGGGAGGTGGTGAGCTCTGGGTGGGCACATCTTTGGCCCTGTGGACTCCTCACTCCATGGGGAGGACACAGCTGCAGGGGCCCAAGGCAAGCCCTCTGGGCATTCATTCCATGTACAAGGGTCTCAACTGCCCGGGCTGAGGATAATGCTGTGTGATAAATGTTGGGAGGCAGCAGTGAACACAATTCTTGAGGCTCTTGCCTTAATGAGGGAGACAAAAATTTAAAAAGATGACTGGGGTAAGCCACGTGAAGGCATTGAGCCAGGGGATGAGATGCAGAGCGAATGCTACTTTAGCGTGACCAGGGAAGGCCTCTCGGAGATGGTGACACATACACTGAGACCCAACGACATGGAAATGCCAAGCCGAGGGAACACAGGTAGTGCAAAGGCCTGGTGGGAGAAAGGGGCTGGTTTGTCTGAGGAGGGCTGGTGGCAGTGGGAAGTGAGCTACGTGTGTGGAGTCAGCAGGGGCCGGGCCATGCAGGGCCTGGAGGAAGGAGAAATGGCCTGAGACGAAGAAAAACGACTTGAGGCTCAGGAACTCTGCTTACTCACTGGCTGAATCTGAGCAAAGCTCATCCCCTGGCCTCCGTCACCTCACCTGTGAACTCTAGATGTCTCATAACTCTCCCGTCTCCCTCAGAGCACTGCGGGAGGACCAGATGGGATGCTGCTGCTTTAGATCTTGGGCATGAAGTAACTAAGCAGCAAGGAGCAGTGACAAGCTCCCTTGAGCTGTCCCAGGGGCTGTTGCTGGGGAATGATTAGTAGTCACAGGGAGTGTCTTGTTGGGCTGTAATGCGGGATTGTTTTCCAGGCAGACTCAAGGCCACCCCTGCCCTCCACTCCCAGATAGGCTTTGAAGCCCGTCTTGTGTTCCCTGTGCCTTGGGAGAGAGCAGAGGATGCCAGCAGGCCATGGAGCTGACGCCGTCTGCGCAAAGTGGCTTTTCCGCAGCCCCTTCTCCCTGTCAACAAGTAAAACCCAACCTTCCCCAGAACAAAAGGCCAGGAGCTTGAGCAACGACTAAAACTCAGCCCCTGGGGCTCTGAACCAAGATGCCCGCTCAGCACAAGGGCAGCAGGGCCGCACCCCACCTCCGAATGCTGACTGGCTAGGACCAGCACTGGGACGGCTTGCCCAACCCCTCCCAGCTAAGGATGCGGCTTAGTAAGAGGAACAAGGGACCGACATTAGACGCACATGTTTCTTTTATGCGCCATTGTCTATACTTTGTCTTGTGAGTCATCTATTATCAGCACAGACTGTGAGTTCCACATTTCCAAAAGATCCTTTTGCCATCTCTACGAGGTCTCAAGTTAAAGAATCCGTTGAGGACTGTGTAACAATAATGATTTCAACCAGAACGATAGCTACTCTTTGTTGACGGCTTACTAAATGCCAGGACCACACGGAGCACTTTAGTCTCACAACCATCATTAACAGGGAGGCATTCATTATCATCCCATTTTACAGATGAGGAAACAGAACCTTAAAGAGATTGAGTAACTTCCTCAAGGGGATTTGAACCTCTGGGATTTGAACCTAAGTTTGCTTGACTCAAAAGTGACACTCTTAATCACAGTACTGTAAAATGGTCATCATCTTCAACATCCTAATACATTTTTAGCAGAGTTTTGCACACATTAGGTTATTTACTCTTTACCATAACCCTAAGAGGTAGGAATTACTAGTATCCCCATTTTGCAGAAGAGGAAACTGGAGTACAGAAATTTGAAACTTAAGTCTCGTTGCTCAGAGATAGTTTTTGAAATAAACATCTATCACCTGAGGGGTCAGCTGGGTGAGACGAAACATCTTCTCCAAGGTCACATGACCTGTAAGTGGCAAAGTGGGGATTGAACCTGCGGTTCATCTGTCTCTAGACTTGAGCCGCCTAGACGAGGAGCCCCCAGTCCACATTCCAGTGCTGGAGAGGGAACACCTGGCCAGGGGTGCCAGAGTCATTCTCCTGGGCTGCCTCCTCCTGGATGAGTGGCGTGTGGCTCGAGCACTTTGGGGAACCCAAAGTTCCGTTATCTTTGCCCAGGTCCTCCTTGTGGAGGGAACTTTAAGAAGTATCACTGAAGGACAGGTGAGGGGAGAAGAAAGGAAAGCCCAGGAGCTGAATGATAAACTGGATAGTTAGATTTTGACTGTCAGAATTGACGCTACCTGAGAACCACCTGGCGAGGGCCTCCTGCTGGTTATAATACCGAACTGAGAGTTGCACCGAAAGTAAAATGGCTCATTTTAACTCAATTCCAGTGTTTGGGCACAACCATCTTCTAAAAAATATGTATTTTCCAAAGGGAAGGGACAAACGTAGCATTTTTTTCCCCCAACAAATTTGAATAATTTAGGTAGCGCAACTGGAGATTTTGGGGCGTCAATAATAGGAACCATAACGCTGTTCCACTTTGCCTTACAGCGACGGTCATGATGAAAGGCGTGGGGGTGGATAGAGACCACTTGTTCATGTCCTTAATGCCATAGGCTTAGATTAAGTGTTTGCCCGGTATGGCAAGCCGAGTTAGGCGGTAAAAAGCCATGTCCGCGTGACTTTACATTCCAGTGGAGGAGTAGACATCAACCAAACAGTACACAAGTAACTTTCAAATTTTGAAGAATCACAAGAGCTGGAAGGGACATGGGAGTCTCTGAGGGGGACCTTACACAGAATGGAGGGCCAGGAATGACACTCTGGTGAGATGGAGGAATAAAGGGAATTAGCAAGAGGTGGGAGGTAGGGGAAGGGTGCAAGCAGGCTGGGGCCATGTTTTCAGACTCCCTGAGAAAAGGAGTTGGGGTGTTTGAGGGCACAGAGAAGGCCGGTGTGGCCGGAATGAAGGGAGCAGGGAGGCGAAGGTCTGGAGTTAAGTAAGAGCCGTGGAAGGCAGGTTAAAAATTTTAAATTTAAGTCTAATAGTAAACCCGGAGGTGCAGAGACGTGTTATTAGCAGGATCAATCCCAGGCAAAGGCAAAGCAGGACAGATTTGGGGAGACTGGCATGTCTCCGTTGCTCTTTCCTCAAACTTCCCCTCCGCCCAGTGTCTGAAATTCCACCATTAAGGGCAATCCATTTACCCGCTCCCACGATTTCCTGTTGAAATTCAGAAAAGACTCTGGTACTCCTGGGAATGGGGGAGGACTGCCAATACTGAAGCGAGTGTAGCTGTGGTGCTTGGAGAAAGCGGGGTGGCACCGGGTGTCTGAGTGAGGTGTCGCAGAGGGAACGGCAAGGGAGGGGCAGGGCTCTGGGCCCGTTGTATTCCCCAGGGCAGCCTTGACTGACAGCTGCACTCATTGCGAGTTACAGGGCTGATCCATTTATCCATAGGGCTGAACTGATAATGTTTGAGCGGCTAAAGATTTTATGACTAAAGACTTCCAAGGTGAAGGCAACCAATTAGGAAATATGACAGAAAACCCCTGGAAGCCTATTCTGTCGCTCTCTTTGTGAGCTCGGATGTGTGTGGGTCACAAGTCTGTGCCAGAGCCCTGCTCTCAGCACTGCGTGAAACCCCCTCCCAGCCCCCATCTCACTCCAGCTCTGACCTGCCTCTCCCCCCAGGGGTCTTTTGGTGGAACTTCTCTCCCTTCCTGCCCCTCAAAGCCTCATGCTCTGCCCTGAAACCACTGCCAGTCCTGTCTAAAAGTCTTTATTTGCAACAAACCCTTTTTAACCCCAAATGCATAGATTCCTCTGTGCGCTCCGTGGCACTAAAGTGTCATCCATCCATTCGCTCATTTATTCAAACAAATAGCACTCATTAAATGCCCCTGTATCTGCTAAAACACCACCCACCGCAGGACCCACTGATTTCACTCCTGGGTATTTACTCAGGAGAACTGAGTGCCATGTGTTTACAGAACACATACAATGTGAATGTGTATAGCAGCTTTCTTCATAATTGCCCCACACTGGAAACCAACTCAAATGGCCATCAAGGTGAACAGACACACAAATTGTATACTCCCACAGTGGAGTACCACTCATCAAGGAAAAGGAGCAAACCACTGGTCCACGCAACAACGAGGATGAAACTCAGAGACATCATGTTGAGCAAAACACGTCAGATAATAAAGAGGACCTACAGTGTGGTTCTATGTACTATAAGGAGTCCAAAAACAGGCGAAACACACCTGTGGTGTCAAAGTCAGAATGCTGGTTACCTTTGCGGGAGGAGGTAACTGCCTGGGAAGGGGCATGGGGAAGTCTTCTGGGGTGATGTAATTTTTTTTTTTCATCTTTTTTATAATCGCTTTACAACATTGTGTTAGTTTCTGCTCTACAGCAAAGTGAATCAGCTATATGTATACATATATCCCCATATCTCCTCCCTCTTGCATCTCCCTCCCGTACTCCCTATCCCACCCCTCTAAGTTGTCACAAAGCACTGAGCTGATCTCCCTGTGCTCTACAGTGGCTTCCCAGTAGCTATCTATTTTACACATGGTGGTGCATATATGTTAATGCTACTCTCCTAGTTCATCCCAGCCTCCCCTTCCTTTGGGGGAGTAGGTCACTGGCTGGGAAGGGGCATGGGGAAACCTTTTGGGGTGATGTAATTAAAAAAAAATCTTGACCTCGGTAGTGGTTACATCGGTGTATACCTACATAAAAATCCATCCGGCTGTACACATGCTCTGTACACTGTAGATAAGGTATATCTCAGTTTTATGAGAATGTCTGCTCGCAGGGCTCTGTGGTGAGCTGGCCCAGCTATTCCAGGCTAACATGGCTAAGAAGAGTCAGTGGCCTGGATGGGGTTCTGGAGCGGCCCTTCCCAGAGGGTCCCTCAGGGAAGTGGGCAAGTCCTTGAGTGGCAGCGCTAACTCAGGGGCTCGGGATACTCGAGGGAAAAAGTTGTTGAGATAAAAAGAAGAGGCTTCTGGTGGTCACTGCTAAGGGCCTACGGGGAAAACTGATCCAGTGTGGAATGGAGCGGGGGCCTGGGAGGACCCCGAGGCAGAAAAGAACCTCATTTCATGTGTGGTCAGTGACATGGGAGCCGGCAGGACCTTCGTAGCCAAGGACAGGCCAGGAGGCAACTACCCCGGAGCTGAGATGAAGGGGGTGTACCAGGAAGGGGACACGTAGAGGAGCAAACAGCAAAAAGCATGTTCTTTTTATTTTGAATGTGTACAGACATGATTTCACGTAAGTCTTGTAACTGTATGACATAGGGTAAGGGCTGTGAGACCCAGGACCTGCACCCATCTGGTAAGTGCAGCATTCAGCTCAGGGCTGTGAGACCCAGGACCTGCACCCCAATGCCAGTTAAGTGTGTAACCAGTTTAGTGTTTGGTTATTCAACCTGTGAGGGTGCATACGTGAAATGGGTTTACTGTCCCAATGTCTGTTCCCATCATGCTCTGCTGCCAGATCAAGGGCTTCCTTAATACCATCTCAGTCCAACTCTATAAATCTGCATCATTTCAGTTATTAAAATGATGTGACCCGGTTATTAACACTCAGTCCTGTTCATTTTAAAACTCCACCCTCACACTTGATTCAAATCTTTCCTCCTTTCCTGAGTTCAGGGTTGCCTTGTGGCTGTAGGAGCCTGCAGTGGCAGCAGTAGGTGAGCTACTCCCTTTGCCATTCACCTCTTTCTCCCGTGCTTTGTAGAGGAGGGAGGCCGTTTCCTTAAGCAAGAGGTGCATGGAGGTTTGGTCCCCTTTCCGATGGCTGTCACCACTGATCCAGTTCCACTGTCAGCAGCCCCTTGCTCCCAAGGCACTTGATCAACCCATGGCTTTGGTGGCATCTGGGAGACACACCTCCTCCCATGTTCCTCAGCTGTGTAGACCGCCATGCTCCAAGCTCAGCAATCTGGTACCCCTGCAGCTCCAGTCTCCTCTTCCTTCCCTAACCTCCCAGACTGGGGCCTGAGGGCTTGGATCAGATCTTTCTTGTCCCCCCCCCCCGCCCATCCCATCTACCATGCCACCTCTCCCCAGTGCTCTTTGCTCAACCTGCAAGCACTTGGGCAGGCTGGGGTCCCAGCAACCAAGACCGTCAGTTTTTCCTCCTGGAATAATGCCCAAACCTTATGAGAAAGTGTTTGGGGGACCTCCTTTCTTTTTTCTTTTCTTTTTTTTTGCGATACGCGGGCCTCTCACTGTTGTGGCTTCTCACTGTTGTGGCCTCTCCCGTTGCGGAGCACAAGCTCCGGAAGCGCAGGCTCAGCGGCCATGGCTCACGGGCCCAGCCGCTCCGCGGCATGTAGGATCCTCCTGGACCGGGGCACGAATCCGTGTCCCCTGCATCGGCAGGCGGACTCTCAACCACTGCGCCACCAGGGAAGACCGGGACCTCCTTTCTTAAGTTCAATTTTTAACCAGAAGTCCCTAAGGAACGGTAACGAACCAGTAGCCACTCTTTGTCATCTAGGCTGGGGAGGAAAAATGGCTTATCCTCATGAACGTCAGCCTCCCTCCTCCTCACTCCCAGTCTTCTCTGCTCTCTCCAGGATGAAAGCCCCAAAGCCAGGGCAGCCACTGGGCGTGTCTCCTGCCTAGAGGGAGGGTTTCGTTAAACTAAGGCCTGGAGAATTTAGTAATTTTGTTATCAGCAATGTCTCTACCCACCTGAGAGGTTATCTCTGAACTCTTAGGTAACCTCCAGGGGCAGGAAAATAGTTCAGTCCAAACCAGCTCATAGTCACAAGTTTGTTACTGAAAACCTTCTGCGTGGGAGCCCACATTCCTATCTGACGTAAGGAAAGCGGTTTGTTTCCTCTTAATTCGCTGTTCATCATGCTGCATTGCTTAGGAAAGATCAGTGCTCCAGGAGATACTTCCTGGCAGAAACGCCGCCTCTCCAGCCTCCCGCATCTCGGAGTCCAGCGACTGCCGGTGAAAGAACTCTGCACCACCAGACAATACACATCCGCTAAAAGCACCAAAGATGCGTCGCTGTACCGTGGAAATATTGATTCTTTCTAGTGAGTGACCGATTATTTGAGGTGCTTTAGAGTGTCAATAATAGGAATTGTTGTCCAGTCTTGTTTTCCAAGTGTTCTGTGTGTACAGAGGGAAAAACTTCCACGGACTACTTGTTGCAGTACGTTAAGGTCTGTCTCAGGGATAGAGCCATCACAGGATCCGGGGCAAATTTCTAGCTTCATGATTCCCCAAGGAAAAGGGGACATAACCCTCAGGACATTATTTCGAACGTCTCTAGTGGGATGGAACTGTCTGAATCTCTTGGTCCCCTTGTGTGTGGTGATCAGAAGGGGACCATCCATGAGGGTCCACAGACCTGGGGCTAGAGCACAGAACATCTCCCTCTGAATCTCATTGCCAAATCTAGAATGGTGCAGTTGAGCCAGAAAAGAAATGAGGTCAAAGCAACCATATGGGGGCTCTAGAGAAGAGGAGAGAACGATGCATTAAAGCTGGGATTGAGCCAGGCGTCTGGGAGACAAAGACGAATGAGTTTGGGAGGAAATGGAAGAAAGATCCAAAACTGTGCTATCCAGCATGGTGGCCACTAGCCACCTGTGGCTATTTAAATTTAAATTAGTTAAAATAAAATAAAAAAATTCAGTTCCTCAGTTACATTTAGCCACATTGTAAGTGCTGCATGTAGCGCAGATTCTGGAACATTTACAACATCACAGAAAGTTCTCTTGGGCGGTACTGACTCTAGAACAACTACCTATATCAGCTTGTGTCATGAACCAGCCTTAGCATGATGGGGGTCGGGGGTAGGGGGTGGAAGGGGGGCATGGAGATGGCCAGCTGAAGATAAAGGACCAAGAGGGTTCGATTTTCCAAAACAAGCCAGAGCCATTTGGAGTCAAGTCATACAGTGGATCCAGTGCACTCATGCTCGACACATTTTTGTTGAATTAATGAGTAAGTGAGCTGGGCAGCATTCGTTGGTGGGGGCAGAGGGTGGGGAAGAAGACAGAAGGCATCTACAAAATAGAAGAGCTAAATTTTCTTGTGTTAGCTGCTCATTAACTAAATGAGAGACATTCTAAAAATGGAATTTCAGAGATGCTCTGAGTACTGTCAGCAAGACTGGAATAAGTACAAAGCCTCTCAAGGTAACTGCTTTGAAAGCGACTACGTTCAACTAGCGCATTGTGTGACTGTGATTAAGAGCCCTAACCACTCCCGGCTTCAGTCTCCTCAACTATAAAACAAAGACTCAGGGCCCAAGACCGGCTCTTTCTGTGTGTCTACGATTTGGATATATAAACTCCATTATTATCTTCATTAAAAGAGCTTTCTTGTCAGACCTCAGAGTTGCCACGAAAACTGAAAAAAATCAGGAAGAGCAAATAGACTTCACCTCATGAGCCAGGTTTGACTAACTGGTAGTACTCACTTGGAAAACTCTGTGGGGAAGGGTTCCGAGGCCACCTCCAAGCTTGTTTGATTAGCAATGTCTGCCGCGGGGATGGAGCCGTGGAGCACACGCTGACACCTGCCGTCCAGGGTTTATGGACTGCCCAGCCCAACACCCATTCTAAGCACTTCCTCCCCTTCCCAGGTATATAAATACTGGAACATTTAAACATTTGCTTTCCCAGCCTTCCTTGCAGTTAGGGGTGGCCTGTAATACAGTTCCTGTCTGGATATGTGTTTGCAGCTATGGCAGCCATTTTGTGACCAGGAGACAGTGTGAGAGAGTTACAGAGAAGCTGCCTCTGACCTTGTGGACCTGCTAAGCCACTGCCAGCAGCTGCCTATCTCCAGACACATTGTCAGGTGAGAAAAATACCCTCATATTCATTTCAGGTCTCAAAGCTTGGATTTCTGTTACTTCCAGCTGAACACTTCTCTAATGCATCCTGGATATCACATCTGCCTTTCCAGTAGCAAATACAAATTGTCTTTGCTAAATTTTCAGTACTCTTCTTTCTCATTCAACTTCCTACTGTTGAGGGGTGTTGCCCTGCCCTTCTGTGAGATTTTGGATTTATGACACTCTGGTTGCTGAAGCCCCAGAGACTTACTCCTTCATCCACAGTACTCTGTGAATATTACAAGCCTGAGTGATGGAAAGAACACTGATGAGAATATCAGGAGATGCAAATTCCAGCACGAGTACTGCCAGTACTCACTGTGTGTACTCCGGCAAGTCACTCGGTCATTCTGGACCTCAACTGCACATCTGAAAAGAAAGAACTGGATTAGGAAATCTCCAAGGTCTCTTTTAGCTGTAACTCCTATGCATGCTGATGGGAACGGATACAGACATTTTTTCCCCCCTTTTGTTTTAAGCTGATCCCTGGGTACCTGACGTATTTTGACATCAATAAACTCCAATAAATACATGTTGTCAGAATCCATTCTTGTTGGTGAAGTGTAGCTCTTTCTTCACGTGGAGGCAATAGTTTTTGGGCTAAGAATAACCCAAGAGTCTTGGGATGAGACAATCCTTGGATCAGACCCAGGGCTCCATCTCAGAACCACAATCCTGACACATCTGTTTGCTTCTGTTCTGCCCATTGCCTGCCTCACACTGGATATGTAAGCTATCCTACAACTTGGATTTGGGAACCTCACCCGTGTTTTGGATTTTTGCACACCAGACTTGTCTTGCCGCCTCCCACCAACTCCTTCCCCATTTCTTTTCATCTCTGATTAACCCCTTCCCTTAGCGCTCAACAACTCTCCACCTGGAATCTGTAGGGTGAGCCCTGCTCTCACGGCAGGCCCCAGGGACAGAAGGAAACAACGCTATTGCCCACATACAGAGGCTGAGCTCTGTGTCTGTAAATGCTCCCTCGGCTTTTCCCCTTATCCTCAGTGTTAGGAGCTCCAGTCTCCTTGCTATCATGAGCAAGCACCAGCAGGCCAGTGACGTCAGTTTTCTCCCTCCCCAGGTTCTCAGAGGTGGCTAGACACATGCAGTCTGATCCATTAAGTAGCTGCCTTGTAAACACGCAGCAAGCCAAAGAAAGGCCTTTTAGTAGTGCTTCCTGTGGACTTTGAAATTCAAGTTCTATTAGACACACAGATGATCCCAGCAATATGATCCTATTTCTATAGCAACCTCCTCAGGCTTATGCAAGGCAAGCACACAGGCACCAGGGTTCCACCTCTGAGGTGTGGGGTCGGGTGCTTATCTCCTGACATTTAAACACATCGACTGTCCCCAAGCATGTTTCAGTTTCCTCATTTGCTACTAACCAAGGAAGAGAACTGAGCTTAGGAAATCATAGGCGAATGGCCATAATGCATGATCCAATAGATCCTGGTAACAAAATTCATTTAGGTGATCATAAGTCTACTTGGCAGTCAAAGGATCACAGACTTTGAGTGGGAGATTTCCCATGTTTCCTGGGGAGTGTATAGGAGACCTTCCCTCAGAATTAGATTTACAGCCCCTGCTCTAGTCCCGTGGGTCTTGGTTCATACCTACCTGCCCTGGCTTTCAAACGTTTATTGCTTAACTTCTAGTACCTGACTTCCCTTTAAATGATGAATTAACTACCTGGGTTTCTGATCTCCTCTGTTACCTGGTTTTTAACATCAGCATGCTCTTTTATGCGTGTGTACTTTTAACTCTGATCTCCTGCATGTTGTGGCTCTGATAATTTATATTTTCATCATATTGCCTGTTTTTCTCAGGGCTAACATTTCCCTGTAGTAGCCCTGCTCACTATAACCCATTTCCCAGGATAAAAGCCGTATATGTACAGTTATATATAATATACAATTGTACGTGTATATTGTATATCTATATATGTAAATGTTCAATAACAGGTTAGTAACTATCGCAGATGTTGGTTAACATTTCAGAATATAATGTAAACTTCCACATTAACTCAAACACAAAGTAATTCGCTTTCCTTTAGCTTGGATTAGCTAAATCAATCTTGAAGAATAGAAAATAAAAGTGGAAGGAGTTCATTCACACTTGAATGGGTCCACCTCAGCTGTCCTTTCACCCTTTCCCTGCAGCATTCCCAGAACATCCGTACAGAAGGGGCGGAAGTTATTTATTAACACTGTGCATAATTATTAGAATAACTCCTGTGGAGTCTTCAAATGGATGCTAAGTCTTGCTAAATATATCTGATGGAAACAAAAAGTTTTAGAATGCAGTTACACAATCAGCCCTTGGGGTTCAATTCTAAAAAGGTAAATACATATTCAAAAACAAGAGGAATTTCTTTCTGGCCTGGAAACCTCCCATCTCCGGCTCTGAAACCATTTTAGAAGCAAGATGACTCTGCAAGTTGGAACCAAATAAAAGGGATGTGAAACATTCGGCTGTGAGCAAGTATTTCTTTTTAAGCTACGAAGAAAGGCGATTTCAGCACTTACACAAAATTGTGATACTTTCCTTTTCCAGATTAGGTGATATCTTCTGCTAACAAGTTAGATAATGTCCAAAAGCGAACTAAATTACTTTTAACTTCATTGAATCTCGAAAAATACTGCAACAAAATCACTTCAATGCCTTGGGTATTGTCTGAGTTCTCAGATTCTGGTCTTGGATGTGGTATTTAATGCCTTTATTAATGTGTGTAAGAATAATAATGATGGTAATTGGAACCTAATAATATTCTGCCATACAATAACTGGTTAGTGTTTAAAATAATAAACATGTCTTCACACCTTGCTGCCAAAGATAACGAGAATCCACCTCAATCCAGAGCAACGCACCAAAGGATAGCCTGGGTTGCTCTTCCTAACACATGATACATATTAAAAACCATACATCTTGAATCGCTGGAACGTGCAAAACCAATTATTACACTTGTAAGCCCTGGAGAATTTCAGGACAATGACCTGATGTAATAATAACAATAGAACAGCATTTGTTTTACAATGAACAGGTTTTCCAAATCAGAGTTTTAAGTAGGGACATTTCTCAGGCAGCAGTAATGCCATTGCCATGGATCTTCCAGAGAACATTTCACTTCACCGTTATTTATAGCTTAGCTCAGCCTCTTTCTATTATTTATATTTAAATATAGAAAGAAATCTTTGCCCATTCCTCTTTCTTTGGATTTTTCTCTTCAACACCCACACAAATCCATGAGGCATAAATGAGACTATGAAGATGAGTGGTCCCCATTGCACAACAACACTCTTAGGCTACACATGTGAATTTAGGTAATATAATTGTCAAAGTAAGTTCAAAAAACAAATGAAACCATGTCTATGTGAATTCCATTCAGAAAAAACAGAAATGATGAAGTTAGCACGTTGTCTTTGTGTTCTAATATAACAAAACAGACTTTATACACAAACACACCCTTTTCTGAACTCTCACGTACATACTGTAAAATATGTATAACTGGGTGGAAGGGATTGTAGGAACCCAGCTTCTAATCTCAGCTCTCTGCGTCCTGGTTGGGGGATTTAACTATGACCGTGTGTGAAACAGACATAATAATGTCTCTCTTGCCTCCCCTACAGGGCTGCTAAGAGGGTTGAATGTGATAAAATATGTAGAAGTGTGAAGCAAACTGTAATGTGCCATCACAATGTTAAGATATGTTTAATACGTTTCTTCAGCTGAATTAATTGTATAGGAGAATGACTAGGCTGTGGAATGAATTGACAGGCAGATTATGAATTTGCTGCTGCAAACATATTTAATGCTAAACTTAGTCCCCAAGGATCCTATAATGAATTTGGCCCTGTAATACAAAATGACACAATTGATCGCCATAAGCCAAGTCCAATTCAACCTAAATGATCCAATGATCAGTAAGTAACAAACGTCCGGTACAAAGAGATCTATTGCTTTTGCAGCTGAACTTAGTTTACTACTATCCAAGGGTGAGCCTTCCCTGCGAAACGCCATCTCAATGATTCTGCATCTTACAAAATCTTAAAAATGTTATTCTGTCAGTCTTCATAATAATAGCTCTGTATTAGAGGTGGAAAAATTGGAGCCTTCAAACAACAATCTTATTTAACTACGTATTAAAATTTGGTCAGAGTTCTTATTGTATTTCATTGTTATTGTATTTGGACAAAAGTAGTTAAAGTATTTGAATTCCATTTTTAAAAAACTTATCAACTTAGATATGGTTTACCAAACGTAGGGGTAAATCTGTAAAACATGAAAATTTTTTTCAATGGATGATAATATACATGGTAAACATTCCAACAGTGTTAAAGAATATATACTGAAGAGTTAGCATCCCTACCAGGGCAAACTTCCAGGTACCTAATTCCCTTCCCTAAAAGGACACACTCTTACCAGTCTGGAGTATCTGTGCTTAGATACTCAAGCATATACAGCATTTATGTATATATTCTTTTAAAGACAAAATACAAAGGGTCGCATAATAATATGCTTCCACATATATTTTTTTACTTAGTATATCTTGTAAGTAGCTCCACATCAATTCCTACAGATTTTGTTCCACATTTTTAATGACTACATAGTAATTTATTCCACTTTTGGGTGTATAATAATTTATTTAACCAGTTCCCCATTTATGAACAATATTTTTTTGCTACCCACAAGACTGAAATCCTTGTACATACATACATCTGCATAATATTTTAAAAGGAAAGGATGAATTGGTACTCGCAGATTTCTTGAAATACAAGTACATTATATGTAAAATAGAAAAAAAGGATTATCCATAAATGTTGTAAGACTGGACAAAACCTCTGAATTGCTTTTTTAGCCAAATGAGAAAAACTGGATTGAATGTCATGGTTTAAGTAAATTTGACCCTATGTGGATTAACATTTGGATGTCACGTCTGACCACCCCAAAGTAAATTATTCTGCAGCCAACTTCAAGTGAAACTCTAGTGTTTAGACAATAGCAAACTTCCATAGAAAGTAAACAAACCAAGGTCACTTTCAGCAAGCAGAGGGGAAATAAGATGGTAGTCAGCTTTGCTAAATGAGAAATTTGGAATTTTGCTATCTGGACTTGCTTTGGGGGCTCTTTTGTGGCAAGCCTGGGGACATTTAATTTTATAAAAATGATGCCATGCATGTCATTTTCTCTGAAGTGGCTCAACCCATGTTAGTAAATTTAGCAAGTTGCGTGACTGTCACCACCATCCAGTTTTAGCCCATTTTCATCACCTCAGAGAGATCACTTGTGCCTGCTTACGGTTGATTCTCACTTCCACCCCATCCCGCCGTTAATCTACCTCTGGTCTCTGGACATTTGTCTATTCTAGACGTTTAATGTCAATGGAATCCTACACTGTGCGGTCTTTTGTGACTAGCTTCTTTCACTTAACATGATGTTTTTGATGTTCATTCATGTTGTAGCATTATCAGCAGTTTCATCCTTTTTTTTTTTTTTTGCGATACGCGGGCCTCTCACTGTTGTGGCCTCTCCCGTTGCAGAGCACAGGCTCCGGACGCGCAGGCTCAGAGGCACATGGGATCTTCCTGGACCGGAGCATGAACCCACGTCCCCTGCATCAGCAGGCGGACTCTCAACCACCGCGCCACCAGGGAAGCCCTCAAAATCTTGCTCACAGATTTTGCCTATGGAGGAATCTGGTCTCCATTCATTAAGACACCATGTCTCAGTATCTCTGTTTTCAGGTGGTCCCAGTCGCTAGTGGAAAGAAATCATTAAGGAAACCTGGGTTCACGTTGGAGAAGTAGATTCAGTATAATTTTTATTATTGTTTTCAAACTGACTGTCTATGCATTGATGCCTTAGTTGGGAATGTTGGCAAGGGAAAAGCCTTCCTCTGTAAATAGCCCACCAAGGACTTGAGAATAAAAAATATTTTTCTATTTTTAAAAACTAAAGTTTTGTATCTATAATAAGGCATTAAAATTATTGAGACAATGCTGTCTTAAAATATGATACCCAGCTATTTTGCAAACTCCTTGAATCATTTCTCTCTCGACCTTACTTTATCAATCTATTTAGTCCTTCTACCTTCTTTGGCTTAATAGAGAAATGAACTCAGCTCCACGTGAAAAAGGAAGGAAGGGTGGTGAATTAGAAAGAGAACAGTGATGAGATTTGCGCTCATACATAAAATGGGAATGAAAATGAGGTGTGGGCTGGTCTCAAGTCCTCACTCCTTTCCATTTTGAGGTCTGAAGTTGGCGTTGAGAAAAGGTGAATTTTACTTTTGGTTTTGTCGCAGAATCACCTTGAGAAACTTGCATAATGATTTTGCATCTTAATTTTTGCCTTTGTGAAATAAAATTGGCCTCCAGAGGTCATGGTGGCAGCCTCTTGGCCCCCAGGAGAGGAGGACACAGCCCTCTAAATGAGACGGGGTGGAGAGGGGCTGCTTTCCCAGTGCCCCCATTCTCCTCACTGCAAGTCGGGTCCATTTTGGCGGTGGCATGGTTGACATGGAGACAGAATAGAGAGGGCACAATGCCAAGTGCCCACAGACCCTCCAGAGCATTGTCACCACACCCAAATGTACTCTGAACCGCTCTCTAAGATCCAGGGGAAGCCAGGCTGACCAATGTACCACCTTACCTATGGCTTCATTCACGGTCTCAGTTTCGCTTGCACGTTCTGCATTATCTGTTATCAGCCTTTCTTCTTTGATGGAGGCATTGTTTATCTAGGTCTTCAGGAAGAGATACATTTGCTTAGAAGTGAATAGTACTCATGATTCTAGCAAATTCCAGGATGATCTTCTTTGCTAGTGGTTGTGAGACATCCTGGGTTCTGGTTCCCTCGGATCACTTACTAGTGGCCTCCTCTTCTGAAAAACCTGCTTGCCAGAGTTTTTGGAAAGGGAAGACACAAAATGTGATGTAAGATAGGTGTGAAAGGCTGAAATTTGTGGATCACTGTTAAAATGTTAGCTATTCTTGCCATTATTTATCTTATCTCCATTGCTTTTATGGTTATGTAGGTTCGGAGGCCTGATGGGAAGGGAGTTCTCTAAAGATGAACTGCACTTAAGTCTCTCCTTTTTTCCAGAGCCAAACCAGTGTGATTTCATAATGATCCTAATTCCTTTCAATGGCTTAATGGCTACATTTCCTACCATGGATGGAGGCTCGGGGCATGGATGTTTTTTATGGATTTTTCCCTTAGGCCATATTTCCAAGCTGAACGCCCCTTACGCTTTTGCTAGAGTTCTCTCAAGCAGGATTTCTAATGTCCCTGCTCGCCAATGTCCTGTTGGCCGGAGAATGCATTGAGAGCCAGCCCGTCATAAAACTCTGCTGCCAGGAAATGAAGCAGCAGTTAACAGGCTAGAGGATTAGAGCTGTAGCTTTCCCTGCTCCATTTCTGACAGACTTTGCCTCTCTGCCTACTTAAACAATACATTGTTTTCTTCTGATATCAAAAGTGAATAAGTGCTTGTAAATAATTCAAACGCTCCAGAAATGTATAATTTAGAAAGTCAAAAGCTGTCTGTTATTCCTTCCTTGCAAAGACTGTTAAGGGATTTGTTGCTTATTTCTCTAGATTTTGTTCTCTGCATATACTAAAATTTGCATTCATTTTCAAAAGCAGAATCAAATTAGACACAGAGTTCTGCATGCTTTTTCATGTTTTTTCACTTAACATTACATATGAGAATTTTTCCTCGTCTTTAAATCCATCTCGTCCTTGTTAAGAGCTCTGCAGTGTTGAATGGCTGTACCACACTTTAATTAAACTACTACTAAAGACTTGTTCTAATATTTGAATATTATAAAAAGCACTACAATAAATATTTTTGTTCATCTTTCTTTGCAGCCTTGAGTAAGTGTTTTTGTCGTATACATTCTTAGACATTTCTGCCTCCTCTTGAATGATGGTAGATTTTTAACTGCAAAATGAGACAAGTAAGTTTCATTTTTTTATAGAGTAATAACTGGTGAGTGAAGGAAATTTGGTCAAACTAAAGCATGTCAATAAAATGTGTGGATCATTTTTCAAGCCTCTTGCCAGCTCTCATCTTTGCTGAGGACGTAACAATTCCTAACTCTACTGTCTTACTTCCTGGATTCCTTGTTAATAAGGGAAATGGATCTGAGATAACGGATGGATCTGGTCCCGGGCCTGGCGTGATTCTATCCACTATGAGAGAGTCAACGTGGCTCAGTGAATGGAAAGCAGGACTCTGTGGCCAGTCTGCCTCATCTCACATCCTAGCTCTGCTGCTTGCTAACCTTAGTGTTCTCATTTGCGAAACTAGAGGCAATGAAAACGTCTACTTCCTAAGATGAGGTGGGGATTCAGTGAATTAATACCTATTAAGCACTTAGACCTGTACTGGGCACATGATAAGTGTTCCATACATGGTAACTATCAATGTAATTAGTACCAAAAATAGTAACCATTTACTGAGCCTGTATTCTGTTCCATGCATGGAGTAAGCACCTCACTTATATATTGTCAACTTCAATCCTCCCCAAACTCCAAAAGCTAGGTATTACCACCCTCACTTTGCATATGAGGAAACTGAGACTTTGAAAAGTTTAAATAATCTACTAGTTTCTCTCCACCAGTTGATGGAGGAGTTTCCCATCTCTGGTGGATGAGAGCATCCACTGTATGTAATGTGGTCAAGAAATGCAGGGATTGTAAATGAGAACAAGAAGAGGATTCCACACTAAATTCTCCAGGGCCAACCAATGACATATTTAGAGATAGGAACAGAAACTGTGGTCGTCCTCCAGTAGCTGTTGGTTAAGAGTGCTGTCAAGAAACTTTATCCCCAAATATTTAGGAGAAGACCTTATTTGTGTATGATGTCAGCTGTAGTGAATATAAGAGTTTTGTGAAATGATAGTGCAAATTCATCTCTCCCTGTTTTTATTCACATTGTTTCCTCAGGCTGGAGTGATATCCTTTCTCTCTCTACGAGTCCTTCACCTCGCTTCTTCATCTTTGAAGGTCCAGTAGACGCCACCTGCTCTGGGAAGCCTCATCATTGAGAATGTGCTGCTTCTTCCTCAAAGTTCTTGTATTCATGAAATGACAGTTCATGTGGTGCTATTTGTATTCTGGTGAATGCTTCACCCATCTTTGGATTTGATCACCTTGAGGAAAGAGTCCATCCCTCACCATTTTTATTAAGCCTATGCTAAATGCCAGTCCATTTGTGCACTGGATCCTACCTCCTCCTGCATGTGCAAAGGCTTTGCAATTGTCTTTTTTCTCTCCCACACCTTTGATTTCTCCCCTCGCTGCAGGAGCCGCACCATCATGCAAGCATACTACAGTCTCTCTCCTGTAAACAGAAAAACAAACAAAAAAGCTTCCTTGCCATCAAGTTTGCCTCAGGCTACAACCCCATTTCTCTGCTCTGCTTTGTTGAAATGCCCTCCAGAAGAGACATCTGTATTGATGTTCTACTTCCTTACCTCCCAGGCCCTCTTTTTTTTTTTTTTTTTGCGATAAGCGGGCCACTCACTGTTGTGGCCTCTACCGTTGCCGAGCACAGGCTCCGGATGCGCAGGCTCAGCGGCCATGGCTCACGGGCCCAGCCGCTCCGCGGCATGTGGGATCTTCCCGGACCGGGGCACGAACCCATGTCCCCTGCATCGGCAGGCGGACTCTCAACCACTGTGCCACCAGGGAAGCCCAACAGGTGTGTTTTTTAAAAAACACAGATGAATTAGCCAGAAATTATTTGAAATTGTTCCATCTAGGGTGTAGGAGTAAATAGAGTGGAGGGAAAAATTATGAGAATAAGATTTGTCTGAGTATACCTTTTTCAGTAGTTAAAACTTCTTAAATGTTTTACATATTCAAAAAATAAACTGAAGGGTGTAATAAACAAACACTAAGATTAAATAAAAACAGAAACAAATGAATCTAATTGCTTATCAAATTGACAACTTGGGAAAGAAAAAATAAATTCAAGTAACTTCTGAGGACAGCACTATGACTGCATGTTCTTAGTCGGGTATATTCTAAGAACAAGAAGAATAGCACAGAAATTTTGGACTTTACAGTAGCTTTGTAGTTAGTAGTGGTATCGGTGATGTAATTCTGAAACAATTTTGTGTGTATTATGGGATAGATCAAATTAATAGCCATATTAATGTTTTGTGAGCCAGAGTTTTCATTATGGGTAAAGACGGAGATACAATAAACAAACAAACACTAAACATATTAGTGTTTTGTGAGGGAAGACTGGGGAATGCGGTGCTCTTGGACCTAAACTGGAAGTATCGAATAAGCCTCTGTGTGTGTGTGTGTGTGTGTGTGCGTGTGTGTGTGTGTGTGTTTCCTAATATGTACACTGAAAAGGCTTAGAAACAAGGACATACACCTATAGAAATAAGCACACCTAGAGCCCAGATCCTGGTTTCTGAATACTATTCCCCTCTAAAAAGAAACAGCGTTCCTTGGGAAAATGGCTGACTCCATGTCAGGGGCAGAGAAAATACAAAGTCAGCCTGAAAAATTCTGTTGTGTCAGAAAGTAAGAAAGGCTAATATAATGTCAAAAAAAAAAAAAAAAAAGCCCGTCTTGAAGGGGTCCGTAAGCCAAATCTGACAGTAGGAGCATCAAAGGGAACAACGGCAGTAGTGGGTGATAACATATTGCATATGAAAATGTATGAGAGTATAATGATAATACACAAATAAGAAAAAGGGGAAAAAGAAGGGGAAGCTTTTCTCTAGAGTAGAATGCCAGCTAATAAATGAAAAACAATCAAATTATAAACTCAGCTTGCAACCTCTGATTTAATAATTGTGTGAAAGAGTGTTGGGAAACAGAATATTCATATGGTCTCACAGTATCACCACAGTTACTTATTAATTCCAAAGGGGAAAAGTATCTTTACAAAGAAGAGATCTGGCAACAACCTTAACCAAATGAGCAAACTTAGTTCCACAAATAGTGAACAACCCAGCAGAAACCCAGTGTTATGCTCTTCCTGATATGATGGGATAAGAGGTACATAATGTCACCTGTGGAGTATTCCTGTCAAGGTCGTTTAATCTGAATGTAATTATGAGGAAACAGAGTAATCCAGAACATGAGACCTTCTACAAGACAACCAGACTCTTAAAGAAAATCAACGTCTTGAAAAGCAAAATAGGGCAGGGAGACTGTTCTAAAATAAAAGAAACTAAAGAGATATGGCAGTTAAAAAACTGCTGTAAAAATTTTTTTGGAGACAACTGGGGAAATTTGAATATGGACAGTATATTAGATATACCACTGAACTAAAATTAATTTTCTGGGAGGAAGGGGAAGTGGAGAGTTGTTTAATGAGTATAGAGTTTCAGTTTGCAAGATGGAAAAGTTCTGGAGGTCTGTTCCACACCAATGTGCATATACTTAACACGACTGAACTGTAACACTTCGACAGTGTTACAATGGCAAATTTTATGTTATGTGTTTTTTTAGCAAAGTTGGAAAATTTTTTAATCCTTAAAAATTAATTTTCTGAGATGTGATAATGTTATTTTGGTTATATAGAGAAACGTCCTCTATAAGATGCATGTTGAAGTATTTAGGGATGAAACGTCAGGCTAACTGCAGCTTACTTTCAAGTGGTTTACAGGAAAAGAAAAGTCGGGGTGTGTGTCTGTGTGTTGAAAGAAAGATGAGTAAGCAGCAAAATGTTAACAAATGTTGAATCTAGATGATGGGTGTACAGATGTTCATTACTGTCTTCTGTCCAGTTTTCTATAACTTTGAAAGTGGTCCAACTAAAATTTTGAAAACCAAAAACAAGCACAATTACCCAAAACTGTATCGTATTTTAACTGTCATTTCTTTCATGAGTTTCCTCATGATGATTTATTTATTCTCATTTTAATTATGTGGCCGGTCTGACACAATCCTTCACTCTTCAGTGGGGTCTTAACTGTTTCTTACCTACTTACATAAGCTCTTTGTAGATATAGATATTAAAATTCTGAGCCAAGGTAGTGCAAATATCTTTCGCTCAGACTGTTTTCTTAATATCTGGGTCTTCTCTCTGCACTCTTCCCTGAGTAATTTTACTTAGTCCCACAGCTTTATGGATCATCTATATGCTAACAATTTCCAGTTTTATAACTGTAACCATGACCTGTCTTCTGTCTTTCAGCAACATCCCAGGGGCAATGACCACCTAGTGCCCAGACATGGATTTCTAAATACCACTTCTGACTAAAAGGAGCTAGGGTTCATTGGAAAAATGGCTTATTCCATGGCAGAAGCAGGAAAGGCCTAGAAAATCCTGTTATGCCAGAAAGCAAGGAAGAGTTCAAAGAACAATGGAAACCTGTCAAAAGGACACAGGAGCCAGCTTGAAGGGGCTTCCAATGGCCAAATCTAGGCCAATTAGAGAATCAAAATAAATAATGATAATAATGGAATAAAATAAGAATCCACAAGTTCACATGATATAAATTAGGAATTGGCTTTTCCTCTAAAAGGTCTAGTACTAAATATTTTAGGCTTAAGGAGCTATGCAGTTTCTGTCACAACTGTTCAACTCTGCCAATGTAGCACAAAAGTAGCCATGGACAATACATTAATGAATGAGTGGCTCTGTTCCAATAAAACTTTATTTATAAAAACAGACAGCAGGCTGGACTGGCCCATGAATCATAGTTTATCTATCTCTGCATCTAAATAAATAAATGAATAAACAAATGGGCAGAAGAGAAAGCTCTTCATCATAATAGAATGCCAACTAATAATCACAGAAGGAATCACGGAGATAAAAAAATTACAGTGTGGCAGCCATCATAGTAATTGTTAATTCAGACAAGGAACATCAATGGATGCTAAAAATTGTGTGCCAAAGAATGACAAGGAATGGATTGTTTACACAGTTGTAAAATAGCTCCTAATCAAATACTTATTTTTTAATTACTTTTTAAAATTTATTTATTTATTTATTTTTGGCTGTGTTGGGTCTTCAAAGCTGTGCGCGGGCTTTCTCTAGTTGTGGAGCATGGGTTCTAGGCATGTGGGCTTCAGTAGTTGTGGCACGCAGTCTTAGTAGTTGTGGGTCGCGGGCTCCAGAGCACAGGCTCAGTAGTTGTGGCGCACGGGCTTCGCTGCTCTGCGGCATGTGGGATCTTCCCCTACCAGGGCTCAAACCCATGTCCCCATCATTGGCAGGTGGATTCTTAACCACTGTGCCACCAGGGAAGTCCCAAATAACTTATTAATTACAAAGGAGACAAAAGTATCTTTACAGCGAAGAAATCTGCAGACACTCTCTTAATCAAATGATCAATGTTAATACCACAAGTAACAGGGTGGATAAACATCATTTGCCACCTGACACGATACAATGAGAAAATCACAGCATCACTTCTGTGACATTCCTGCCTGGTATTCCATAATTTGGGTCTAAACATGAGGATACATTAGACAAATCCAATAGAGGGACACTTAAAGTGAGGGTTTGGGGGTTGATCAAGGAAAAAGATATGATCACAGAGTGGCAGCAGCACACACAAGCTTTACTGGATGACACTTTGACCGATTTTCATGTGGGGAAAGTCCCTCCCTGAATGAGACTGTCCAGTAAGTCACTACCCAGAAGGGGAGGAGGACAAGGGAATTCCCTGAGGAAAGGGGGATTGAAAAGGGCCTTTCATAGCACGTATATACAATGGAATATTACTCAGCCATAAAAAGAAACGAAATTGAGTTATTTGTAGTGAGGTGGATGGACCTAGAGTGTGTCATACAGAGTGAAGTAAGTCAGAAAGAGAAAGAAAAATACCGTATGATAACACATATATATGGAATCTAAAAAAAAAAAAAAAAGGTCATGAAGAATATAGGACCTAGGGGTAAGATGGGAATAAAGATGCAGACCTACTGGAAAATGGACTTGAGGATATGGGGAGGGGGAAGGGTAAGCTGTGACAAAGCGAGAGAGAGGCATGGACATGTATATACACTACCAAACGTAAAATAGCTAGCTAGTGGGAAGCAGCCGCATAGCACAGGGAGATCAGCTCAGTGGTTTGTGACCACCTAGAGAGGTGGGATAGGGAGGGTGGGAGGGAGGGAGATGCAAGAGGGAAGAGATATGGGAACATATGTATATGCATAACTGATTCACTTTGTTATAAAGCAGAAACTAACACAACATTGTAAAGCAATTATACTCCAATAAAGATGTTAAAAAAAAAAAAAGAAAAGGGCCTTTCATGTCAAGGACAGCAGTGGGTCATTGAGGTCTTTTATATCTACAGAGTTTATTTTATTTATGGCTAGTAGATTTGGGGTGCAGGTTCACAGGGTACGCAAAGCAGTCAGGGTCTAAACAGCTAAAATCCTGCTTATTGGGCTATGTTGAAAACAATTGGATGTGTAAAAATTTGAGTTTGGCGTCAGTGGGCTTCTGAGATTCCTGTCTGCTACTAAGAAATAAACAACTATCTTTGGCTCACTTATATAACAGACATTCCACAAAATGACTGCCCTGTAACTGCCAAAATGTCAATGGTGTGAAACTCAAGGAAAGACTGAAGAATAATTCTAGATTATAGGTGCCTGGAGAGACACAACTGTGATCCTGGATTGTACCCTTGTGCTATAAACGGCATCACTGGGACAACTGGCCAATTTGAATGTAATCTCTAGGTGAATGAACATTTTGGATTCCTTCGTTTTATTCAAATTAAAATTACAGAAACCATTTTTTCAAAACTACAAACAAGGGTGCCTCTGTCACTTGGGATCTAGTGTTTAATGCTGACACAGTGCAGCCTGTAACGTTAAGCTCGGACTCTGATGCTTAACACTTTATTACGATAAGGGGATAGAACATATTTTATTTTGAAGTTTGTCATCTTGATTTGTAACTTCGAATTATTTAGGCATATGGAATGTGAACCTTCATTTGTTTTCCTGATCCAGGTCCCCCAAATGTTTAGGGCTGGCTTGGGCTGGGGAATACATGTAATTGGGGAAACATTTTTTCCCCTCGGGCCTTGAAATATGGGACACATGCTGGGAAGTTTCAGGAGCTGTGCCTCGTCAATCTTGGAGATGGACACTGGTTTGTCATGCAGGAGGTTTCAAGTAGCAAAAACATTTTGGTCAGAAAAAAAAATTAACTTCCTTACAGATAGCCCGGATACAGTAGATTCTTGTGTGACAAAGTATTTTCTAATACATAGAATGTTTTCTTGCTTCTGTTCAAGTTCCAATTTTTGGTCACAAAGGTACTCATGCATTAATATGGGTTGCAATCGTCACTCACAGTAGCTGAGGAACATTTTGCAATTTAAAACAATTCATATTGAATTCCCTGGCTGTCCAGAGGTTAGGACTCTATGTTTAACTGCAGGGAGCATGGGTTTGATTCCTGTTCAGGGAACTAAGATACTGCATGCCGCATGGCATGGCCAAAAACAAAACAAAACAAAACAATTCATATTACTCTTAAATTTGTAAACGTATATATTTGTGTGTGTACATGTGTGTGTTTGTATATTATATAAAATTATATATGTGTATATATTTTGTATGTTATATATATAAATCTTTAGATCTAAAATACATGAACCAGACTTCCCTGGTGGTGCAGTAGTTAAGAATCCACTTGCCAATGCAGGGGACACGGGTTTGAGCCCTGTTCCAGGAAGATCCCACATGCCGCAGAGCAACTAAGTCTGTGCGTCACAACTACTGAGCCTACGCACTGTAACTACTGAGTCCGTGTGTTGCAACTACTGAAGCCCGCGTGCCTAGAGCCCATGCTCCGCAATAAGAGAAGCCACCACAATGAGAAGCCTGTGCACCTCAACGAAGCGCAGCCCCTGCTCACCACAACTAGAGAAAGCCCGCGTGCAGCAACGAAAACCCAAAGCAGCCAAAAAAAAAAAAAAAAAAGAACTATGATACTCTACATTGGCAGGTAGATGCATTTGAGTGCTAGCATTGCAAATTATGATTTTTAGTAAAAATAATAAATAATATTTTATTGGATCATCAAGAAATTAAATGAAATTTCATTTCATATAAATATTATTTTAAAATATTTGTTAACTTTAATTTGTATGTAGCCTTCTAATTTAATAGATAATGAGAATAACTTTTTTGCAATAATATGAAAAATAATTTTGATTTTATGTGTTTTATATTTACTTTATATTTTTATAAAATATATTCAAATTTTGACTACTTTGAATATAGTTACATTTTGCTTTTTAATTTGTTAAATCTTTACTGTTGATGGAGCATGAATTATGTGGTCTTAAGTATAAAACATAATTAGTGATTAAAATTTTTTTTTCTAGGTTTATTGAGGCATTATTTACACATAATTAGTGATTTTGTTGAAATAAAGGCACTAGTAAATTTTATGAAAAAATCATATAATACTTTATGAACTACTTATTTATTTTATTCATTCAAATATTGCTGACACACCCACAGAACATCCAGGCTTATGCAATAATAATTAAATGCAGCAATCTTTGATATTTTGCCAAATTTCAGCATATTAAAACCATAGTTTTCTACATATCTTTTTAATTTTGTCATTGTGGCATTTTATTTGTCATGGTAAGTAGATGGAATATATTTTATTTTATAATTTGTCATCTTGCCTTATAAATTCTAATTATTTAGACAGTGATAGATGGACCTCCATTTGTAATATTGATCCATGCTCCAAATTTTAGGGGCTGTCCTGGGTTGGGGAGCCCTTTGTATTCCATTGACTTCAGAAAAACAAAAAATACAGAGCATCAATGATTTACTTAAGATTAGATCTGTGTATGTTCTGTTTCTTGTTATGATAAATAAGAATTTTTGCCTTTAAAATTTTCTTAAAGAAGGTCAAAAAGATCTTTAAGGTATTCAACAATTAATGACAAAATATTTTTGTGAATCTCCCAACAATATAACCATTAACCATGACCCTACAATGTCCACGAATCTTATAAAATATGTTTGTTATAGAAGATGGTATGTGTTAGAATCTATTTGCTATAGAACATTGAGTTGCTCACTTGAGCTGTCCACAAACTCACTCCTGTGGTAGTGAGGAGGCATTGGTCTGGGGAAGGATGTGGTTAAGGTACGGTATGTTCATTCTGTACTTTTTCAGTTTTAGGACATATAAAAGCCCAGTACGTGATAGCCTGTGCTGAGCTTATGAGGGGAGGCTGAACTGGAGATTTGGATTCATGACTCATCTGCACTGAAGAGATAAAGAGGAGGGGTTTGTGCAGGGAGAAAAGAGTGAGAGGCCCAAGGCTGAGCCCTGAGGGCGACCTTATCAAGAGGTGAGGAACAGGTAGGAGAAGAGGGGTCAAGAAATAAGAAATGAGGCCAAGAAAGCACAGTTAGGGAAGGAGCCAGAAACCCAGGGAAACAGGGTGTTGCAGAAGCCAACAAGGAGGAGTTTCAAGGAGAGGATGATCAATCATTTTATGTGCCAGGGAGAATCAGGGCTGAAAATAAGACACTGCCTTTGGTGAGTGGGAGGGAATGGAGGGGTTGGGAACCGGTAGTTTCAAAAGACTAGCGGGAGCAGCAGCAAGGTCGCAGTAGGTCAAAGGGTAAAAGGTGTTAATAAATGGTAAGTCGTTTTTCAAGAGGGGTGATGGTGAAATGGAGGAACGTGATGAGGCAGAAGCCTGAGTCGGGGGGCACAACACGGGTCTGGGGGGGATGTGACTCCTTTTCCTCCCTCCCCCTCTCTCCCCCTCCCCCCTCTCCCCCCTCCCCCTCCCCTCACCCCCCCTCTCTTTCCTTCCTTCCTTGCTAGGATGAAGAATCTTTAAGCAAGTCTGTAGTCTACAGAGCAGAGATTCAATGGAGAAGAAAGGACTAAAGATACAAGAAGGAACACAACTGATGCCCTGAAATTCTGAAAGAGGCAGAAGGAATGAGATCAGGGAAAGCTAGTAGAGTTATTTACCTGACAAAAGAATCGAGAAATGGCTTCTTTTGAGGCAGGAAGCTGAAGCAGAAGCAGAAAGGATAATTAAAGACAGGTTTGGAGGGGAATTCCCTGGTGGTCCAGTGATTAGGACTCTGAGCTCTTACTGCTGAGGGCCTGGGTTCAATCCCTTATTGGGGAACTAAGATCCACAAGCCTCGTGGGGCAGCCAAAAAATAAAAATAAATAAATTTATGTTTGGAGATGTAGAGGATGAAAGCAGAAGTCCATTTCTGAGGGATGGTTTCCACTTCATGAGAAATGTTAGAACCTGAAAATGCTAGATGCCTATGTCCCAGCCTCTGTTGTCAGACACGCCCAGTGATACTTCTGTCACACCCATGCCCTGCCCCTGCCCCAGGCTTGTGCATCAGGGGACCCTGTGTTTTGCAGAGCCTTACTCCAGTGTTCTGTTGCCTGTGACTGGTCAGGGCTGGCAGTACTGTTCTTGGCAGGGTGTCCTGAGCCTGGACTTGGACCTACGTGGGTCCCATTCCTGTTTCTTTCCTTCATGACTGTGCTTGATGAGATCCGTGAGATGCCATGAGGGAGCAGGACCATGGTTCGAAAGCAGTGTCCAGGAAGAGCGTCCGTGGGGTCAGCGTCAGGGGCTGTAGTACTGTTCTCAGCAGCTAAGGCAGTGGAGTCTCTGGACTTAGTGAGGCTCTGGGTGTTGCAGGGCCTGCTTAAAGGGCATGTGACCTACACAGTCACAAGAGCCCTGCACTTTGAAGGGCCCCACCCTTGGCTAATGCTCTGCTGGTGCTATCCAAAAATGCTTAATAATTTTGAGCAAGGGACCCACAGATTATGTAAATGGTCCTGGAGCATTGATCTGATTGTGGCTTGGACTGGTTTTTGGTTTTTTTTGCTTTATTATTCACTTGGCTATGTCAGGTCTTCGTCACGGCATGTGGGATCTTCATTGCAACATGCAGGATCTTTTCTTGAGGAGTGTAGACCTCTCTCTAGTTGTAGCTCGTGGGCTCCAGAGCACGGGGGCTCAGTAGTTGTGGCGTGCAGGCTTAGTTGCCCCACGGCATTGGGATCTTAGTTCCCTGACCAGGGATCGAACCCACGTCTCCTGCATTGGAAGGCGGATTCTTGACCACTGGACCACCAGGGAAGTCCCTGGCTTTGACTGTTGATTCTGACGGAGAAATCTAAACCTCATCCTTCAGTCAAATCTAGAGGTTTGGTGAGTTACCTAATAGTAGTAAACATTGAACAACCAGCTCTTTGAGTGAAAAAAAAAAAGGAAGGAGACCACCTGACTTGTAATGTTTACCAATTCCCATGGTGTAAATAGGCCACATGCCCCTGAACTCACCTTGGCTGAGTTCAAGCTTCTGACTTGATATCACTGAACATGGGGTTGGGAGGAGATATACAGTCACATGCTGCTATTGATATATGGTATTCCTACCATACAGATACAGTACATGTTTTAACTTCAGAAGTAGAGATGATCATAAAATATAGTAAAATAATTAGGAAGTGTTAAGTTTTGAGTACTTATTATCATTGTTCTTGATATAATTTATTTAATTGTAAGTTTATATAATTTAATTTTTAAATAATGTTTAACAACTACCTCACAAAATTCCTGAAAAATGAACAACTGGCTCTTGTGAGCCAGTACAAGCCAATTCCAGCACACCACTCCCCACTCTCCCTTTAACAAATTACTTTTCCGTTTAACTCAGCAAGAGTTGGTTCCTGCTGCTGGCAACTAAGAACCCTGAGGGAGAGGAGCAAGAATCATTAAGGTGGGTGCAGGGGAGAACCAGGGGATCATCCACGTGAGACAGGAAAGAAGTGGCAAAGCAGGAGGCTGGCATCTTGAACTATGAAGTCCTATAATTCTTGGCCTGCTTAGCATCCCATGGAGACGGGCTTGGCCAAAGAAGAGTGAGTCAGATTTATCACTGAGTGAGGGCAGTCCCAGTGCCATGGACTATGCAGTTATGTGTTAAATTCCTGGGTTTACAGTATAATTGCTTCAGAACCTTGGAGATGGGAGAGGCCAGTTCTGGGTAAGACAGGCAAGAAAAGCTTAAGAAAAGATATTGGCTTTGAACTGGCTTTGAAAGAGTGGCAGGGTTTGATAAAATCTTGGCTTCCCATTTACAAATAAGGAGACATCTTGGAACCCAGCTGCCCTGAAAAAGCGTACTCTTGTTAACCAATGAGCATTTTTGGGGGTAATAGAAACCTCAGGAATATGAAAATGTGGGTGAGGAAATTTGGGAATATCCAAATTTATTGTTTTCCAAGAAGTCCCTGTTATATCAGCCAAACAATCTCAGCTAAGAGTTTTTGATATGAATGATAAATTCTCCTTGTGCAGCAATGGTGTGAGGCTGGGTCTGTTGTTATTTAAATGAGATAAGGTATCTGGAATTGCCTCAAGAGAGCTGTGAACAGATAAGAAACCATGGTCACAGTCACCAATATTTAACTTGTAACGACCATGGGCTGAATTGTTTCCCTGCCCCCCAGATTCACATGTTGAAGCTTTAGCTCCCAATGTGACTATATTCAGAGATAGGATTTTTAGGAAGTAGTTAGGGTTAAATGAGGTCATAAGGATTGGGTCCTAATCCAATAACATTAGTGGCCTTCTAAGAAAAGGAAGAGATCTCTCTCTCTCCCCCACTCCCCCCCACCCCCCTCCATGAGCACACACTGAGAAAAGACCAAGTGAACACACAAAGAGAAGACAGCCGGCTGCAAGCCAGGAAGAGGGCTCTCCCCAGAACCCAAGCATAATTGTACCCTGATCTCAGACTTTCAGCCTCCAGAACCGTGAGCCCGTGAACCCCGTCTATGGTATTTGACCCAGCAGACTAAGACATTAATGGAAGGAAAGGCAGCAGCCATCTCGTTATTCTTTTTATAGCTTTTGTTCTGCTGTAGTGTTTGACCAAACATCTGAGTGATGGGCCTCCTACAGGCTTATATTTCCTTCTCCCTGTGCCATGGAAATTTTTTTTTCACACACCACAACTCAAGTTTTAACTTGCCAATTAAGAGCATCACGATCTCTTCCGTTTAAAATAACTTTGTTTGGAAGGCTCACTCTGTCTCCTTCAGATAAGTACATGTGAGGAGCTGGGACATTGGCATTCTCCTGCCTTCAGACTCAAACTGAAACATCAGCTCTTCCTGGATCTTGAGGCTAGGCTTTCAGACCAGATCTCACACCATTGGGTCTCCTTGTTCTCAGGCCTTTGGACTCAGACTGGAACTGCACCATCTGTCCTCCTGGGTCTCCAGCCTGCAGACTGTAGTTCTCGGGACTTGTCAGCCTCCATAATCGTGTAATTGAATTCCTTATCATAAATCTCTTTGTAGATATATACCTATATCTCCTATTGGTTCTGTTTCTCTGGAGAACCCTAACTAATACAATAAGTAAAAGACCTCCCTTCCCCTGACTCTTCCAAAATGATATCGGATAATATGGGAAGCTTAGTTGACCTCGTGGTGAAATGAGGGGAGAAGAGGACTCTAGGTTCACAAGTGTCCTCTGCATCCTTGGTGGTCTCTGTTGCTGATTGTCTGCTCTGGACAGGTCCGGAGTTTGTGCATGCAGAGGAGCAACTGACCCCATCGGGTCTTCTAGGGCATCATGTTGGCACATGCTTGAAGCCTCCGGCTCAGTCATTTGCCTCTAGCTGTAAAGTTTTCGAACATGGTGGCTTTTGTCCCAATGCCAGCCTCTGCCAGAGATTAAAGAAAATCTCTACGCTCTGAGTCAACCAGATGTGCTTTGTAGAGATGACCAAGAATGAGGATATATTGACTTAATGTCCCAGAACGTCATTCGTTTTTTGGGTCCTTTCCCCTTCAGCTGTGGGTATGTAGGGAGGCAGGCACCCGCAGACAAAAAGGGTGAGCCAGGGTTCAGCCTCATGAGAACCGAATGACTTGTTGCCTCAGTTTGCAAAAGGCAGGTACTTACGTGGATATTAATTGTGAAAAAGCATTGTCTGAAATCTCTGGAGAGGTGAAAGTCTAAAAGAATGAAGAGATACATTACCTGAGATCGTTCTTAGTGGAGCAAGGTATTCGTTTGGCCCAACTGGAGTTCTTAAAGTCAGGATGAAATTAAGAATGTAAAAGTAAAAATATAGATGAGGGGAGGGTGGGAGGGAGGCTCCAGAGGGAGGGGATATGGGGACATGTGCATGCATACGGCTGATTCGCTTTGTTGTGCAACAGAAACTAACACAGTATTGTGAAGCGATTACACTCCAATAAAGACGTATTTTAAAAAAATGAAATTAAGGCCAGACCACATCAATTGGCCTCTTGCCAAATCACACCTCAAGCAGGGGTCCTGCTGTTCTAGAAGATGCCAATTTGCTAAGGTCACCTGTTTCAGGAGAAAGCAGGAAAAGGATGTGGTAGCGGCATTCAAGAACCTCATCTTACGAAGTTCAGGTTTAAATGCTTGATGGGGAAGGAAAAGTATTTATTGTTCCTGCAGCTGTAACTGATTTTAGAAAGAGAGAAATGGAAAGGGAATGATTCGTTTTCTGTTTTTAGCTTTTGTAATGGACATCTGGATTTATTTACCCACTCACCTCCCGTTCCCTCTTCAGGTAGCATCACCTTCATTTCCTCTAGGGACAGTCATTCTCCACTGAGTGTCAGAGAGACAGGAAACCAGGTGCCCTGTTCTGTGGGCCAAGGGTGGGGATGGAGGCAGTGGGTCAGGCAGACTCGCCTTTATCCACGTGTGGAAAGTGCAGGGACGGAGAGTGCTGGGGTGGGAGTATAATCTGAAGCAGGGTGGTCAAGAAGGGCCTCACTGAGATTTAAGCTTTGCCTGAGACTGTCTTCCAGAATAAACCCTGCTCTACCCACCCACAGTCTTCCCATCTTAGTTGATGGCATCGCTACCCTGTCAGTTGTGCAGGCAAAAAAGCAAACAAACCAATACAAATGAACAACATGGGATGATCCCTCTCATTTGCTATCACCCCACACCCAGTCAGTCCCCACATCCCGTTTACCTTTGAAACATATCCAGAACCAGACCATCCTTCAGCATCTGCACAGCTACCAGATTGACTGAAGCCACTGCCATCTCCTGCCTGGATGATTACAACTGCCTCCTGGATGGTCTCCCTGCTCCTGCCCTCACCCCCTGTAGTCTGTTCTCAGCACCACAGCCAGAGGAACCTCTGCAGAGAGAAGTCAGTTGATGCCATGCTTTTCTCAAAACCTTCCAATGGCTCCCCATCTCACTCAGAGGAAAAGCAGTCTTAACCATGGCCTACAAACCCTAAATGACCTGGTTAGCTACTGATCATGTTCCCCTTCGCTCATTCCGCTCAGCTGCCTGGGCTTCTTTTATTCTTTAACGTCTCTGTGCATTCTTGTGCCTCAGGGCCTTTGCACATGCTGTTCCTGGGACATTCTTCCTTCAGGGTTCACCCACTCAACTCTGTGAAGTCTTGCGTGTTTTCTCCAGACTCAGCTGTGTGGGCACAGGCAGAGTGGGCCAAATTGAATTGAGATTGGCCACGGAATTTAAACTGGGTAAACAGAGGAATGAGGGGAAGAGGGGGCTGAGGGACAAATAAAAGGTAGTTGGATTATGAGGTACTGGAAAGAGTGAGATGGAAAGATGGAGGGTGGGGATGAGAGTAGATGAGGGAGGGTTTGAGGTTGTTGCTTATGACAGGACAGGAATGTGACTCTGGACAGGAGTGGCCAAGGGAGGGCAGGTAACAGGACCACTGGATGAGAAGAAAGGAACTACGAGACCAGCACTTTGGGAAGATCATCTGAAGGGATGTTGAAATTGCCAAGAATTAAGGCAGGAGCAGGGTTGGAGAGAGTGACAATGAGCCAGGAGCTATAGTCTTCAATGTCCCAGCACTGGTAGATGACAGTAGCAAGGAGAGGTATGGGTGGTCCTGCCTGATGACCTGAGATTCAAAGTGCTGAGGGGGCAGGGGCAGTGCAGATAATGAGGAGAGAGGAAGGGGGAAGGCAAGAGGAGGGGGAGGCACTGTACTAGAGAGGGCTGCAGGGGAGCAGTGCCCTTAGAGGGCAGCGGGGTTCCCGGGAGAGCAAGACAGTGAAGCTGCTCTAGAGCAGAGGTGGGGAGAGAGGGAGTTTCTGCTGAGGGCTGTGTCCTGAGGCCCCAGGGGAAGGCGTCAGGAATTTGGGAATGGTGGGTCAGGGCCGTGCAGAGCTGCGTGCAATTCAGAGTGTGGGGAAGGGAGGTGACCCGGAATCCCAGGTTGTTGTGGAGGTGAAGTAAATGGGGACAAAGGCATAATGAGATGAGCAATGGTGATAAAACCTAAGTTCCTTCCACTAGTTCAAACCTGAGGAAGATTTCTAAAAATTCTGTAGCTGGAATGACTCAGCAAATCAATTAATACAATCAATGGCTACAAATCAATTAGTAGCCTGCTATTACAAACAAAAATACATTTTTAAAAGGTGTTTTTTAAAAATATAAAAGCAATACCAAAAAAAAAGCAATACACGCTCATGGTAAAGAAAAATAATTCAAACAATCTAGAAGAGCATACGTTGAAAAATAAGAGTCCCCCTCCCCCTCCCAGTTCTACTCCCAGTGGTAACAACTATCGACAGCTTCTCAGGCATCCTCTCAGCCATGCATGTACAAGCATATACCTTATGTAGCTTTTAAACGAATAGATCCTCTCAGCTACGCGTGTACAAACATATACCTTATGTAGCTTTTAAACGAATAGATCCTCTCAGCCATGCGTGTACAAACATATACCTTATATAGCTTTTAAACGAATAGATCCTCTCAGCTATGCGTGTACAAACATATACCTTATGTAGCTTTTAAACAAATAATGTATTATTGCTTTACAGCTTGGTTCTGTCCCTTAGCAATACACTTTTTTTTTGGCCGTGCTGCACAGCTTGCAGGATCTTAGTTCCCCGACCAGAGATTGAACCCGTGCCCCCTCCAGCAGAAGCGCGGAGTCCTAACCACTGGACCACCAGGGGATTCCCTTTTGTTTTTTCCCCTTAGCGATACACTTGATATAGTTTTCATACACATATAAATTACCCCACTCTGCTGCATACTATTTTATCATGCCCAATCTATTTAACCAGTTTCCTATTGTTATACATGCAAAAGATTCCCAGTTGTTTTTTTTTTTTTTTTTTTTTTTTTATTAATTTCTTTTTTTTTAAATACAAAAAGTTCCCATTTTTTTTTTTTTTTTTTTTTTTTGCTGTATAAACATTGCTTCCATGAACATCCTTGGGCATAAATCTTTGTTTCACTTCTTTTGTTTGAAAGTACAGAACAGATATAATACAGAACCATGTGTACACTACTGGGATTAAATACATGTTAATGTTTTACCATAATTACTTTCAATCTTCAACTTTACTAGGTACCACCGCCTTGCTCTTCCAAGCAGCTGTACTAATTTATACTCTCACCTGCAATTATATGACTTCCCATTTCCCCACATCTTTGACAACACATGGTATTGTCAGACTTTGTTCTGTCAGTCTGTTGGGCAGGAATGGATTACATTGCTTAATTTTCATTTTCCCAAGTTTCAAAATCTCTTCAAATGTTTCTTGGCCATTTGGGTTTCCTTCTTTATGAATATTCTGCCCTTCAAATGTATCCTGGTTCTTCTTGGTGATCTGCTCTTCCAGGAGGATATGGGATTAATTTGCCAAGTTCTATGAAAACCTGTTGTTTTTGCAGCTTTTTAAGCAATAACTCTTTGTATTCTTTTTTGGTTTTAGTGATTGCTCTAAAGATTATACTCTATAGCCTTAACTTTGCACAGCCTTTCTAGAGTAAATATTGTATCACTTTGTGTAAAATGTAAACATTTCACCATCATAGAGGTCTGTTTACTCCCCTCCATGCTTTTGTTCTGGTGGGTATATGTATCATATCTGTATCTATAAACCCTTACTGTTATAATAAACCTTGTGACTTTTGCTTTAAGTATTGCCGTGTATTTTACAGGAACAAAGGAGCTAAGAGGAGAAAAAGTCTTTTATATTTACCCACATATTTACTATTTCTAATGCTCCTTATTCCTTCCCAGAAATCCTAGTTTCCATCTCTACCATTTTCTTTTCATCAGAAGAAATTCCTTTAGCATTTCTTGGAGTAGTGTAGCTGGTGACAAATCGTCTTTTTTTAATTTCTTTTTAAACCTGAAACTATATTTTGCCTACATTCTTGAAGGATATTTTTCTTGGATATAGAATTCTAGGTTGGTTTTGTTTTCTTTCAGTACTTTAAAGATATTGTTCCACTGCCTTCTGGTCCTCATAATTTATGATTCAAATCCTTAAACACTCGAATCATTATTCTCCTGAAATGTGCTACTTTTTTTTGTCTACTTTTATCTTTGGATTCCAGCACTTTCACTATGATGTGTCTAGGTGTAATTTTTTTCATATTTATCTTTTGTGAGGTTCACTGAAATTATTTAACCTGTTAATTTATGTTTTCCACCCAAATTTAGAAAAATTTTCATCAGTTATATCTTCAAATATTTTTTCTGTCCCATTCTATCCTTTGCTTCTGGGACTCCCAAAGCATGTTTATTTAACTTTTTTATACTGCCCCACAGATTCCTTAGACTTTGTTACCTTTTGAAGTTTTTTTTCTGTTCTTCACATTGGATAATTTCTATTGATTTATATCCAAGTTTATTGACTCTTCATTGTCATAATCATTCTGCTGTATATTTTTAGTTTTAATTTAAAATTTTATTTCTGCTAGTGAATTTTTAATATCAGATATTGTTGTTTTGGGTTCCAGAATTTCCCCTAGTTCTTTTTTAAATTTTCAATTAATCTTTTATTTTATTGGACTCGAGCTGCAAACTCTGCCTTTTGGTTGGCAGCTCAAATCTCAGTTCAATTCTCTGTCTTTATAGGGGCTATTTAAATCTGCCCCATTCATGCAGATAACGGTATACTTTACACTCAGAATTTGGGGCCTCCTCCACTCAGATTCTCTCTAGATTTCCATCTCAGTTTTCAGTGTCTGCAGTTGCTTTAAATTCTGTCCTATAGTTCTTCAGCTCACAAAGATTGTGTTTTTTTTCTATCAGAGTTTTAGTTACCCTGTGAGGCACTAACTTCAGCCTGATCTCAGGCTTAAAGCCATAAAAAGACACTTTGTTAATTCCTTCTTCCAAGTTTCAATTTTCCTTCAGAATACGTCAGCTTTTGTTCACTGTCCAGTGTCTTCAGATCTGTGTGTGTGTATGTGTGTGTGTGTGTGTGTGTGTGTGTGATTTCCTCCAGGGTTTATAGTTGTGGCCTGAGGGAAACTGGGTCCAGAAAAAGCTTCCTTGCTTCCTTGGTCACACTGAAAGCAGAAGCCCTCATCCTTTTATTTTGCATTTTGTATCAGAATGTGGTGGAGCATCCTTTTATATGTTTATTTAAATTCATTTTACTTATTTAAATGAACTAGATATTCATGTCCTTTGGCCATTTTTTCATCCCCTCCCCCGCCTTTTTGCTCTTTTTCTTTGTGAGAGGGCCTAGGCTAAGAATATTAACTGTGTCTGTTATACTTGTCACAGCTATTTCCCGCAGATTGTTATTTGCCTTAACTGTTTATGCTTTGCCCATGAGGAAGTTTAAATTTTGTGTGTAGTTAAGTTTCCTGTCTTCATGGCTTCTGGATTTTGAGGTCATGCTTAGAAATCTCTTCTGCATCAAGAAATATACATACACTATCAATAGTATTTTCATACCTTTTAAATATTTTAACACTCAACCATTTGATTTATTTATAATTTATTTTAGTGTAAGGACTTAGAAGGTGAGCCAGCTTGTTTTTCCAATATGTAACTAATTGTCCTAATTTGACTTAACTGATTCATCTTTTCCTCACTGATTTTGCAATGCCAACTATATCACTTATTAATTTCTTATATTTTTTGGATCTTTTTTTATACACCCTATTCTCACTATTCCAGGGGTGGTATAAAAATGAGCTTAGCGTGATAATATGTTTACATGCTCTCAGCACCACCAGCAGGCTGGATTTTATCACTGAATAGTTCTTTCTATGAGACTTCATACCTGCTACTTATCTTGAGTTCTTGCATATTTGAGAATGTCTGGCTTTTGCCTCTTCAATGTGAATGACATATGTAGTATGTTTAAAATTCCTAGATCACACTTTCACTCAGAATTCTGTAAACATTGCTCTGTTGTCTTCTGACACAGGACAGTGCAGGATAGTGTGGGCAAATCTGAGGTCAGCTTGGTTTAGCCCTTTTTGGGTGACTTGCTTTCTCTGCCTGGGTATTCTTATTTTTTCTTCACTTCAGATAATTTCTTATTTATATCTCTATCATCTTCCTGTAAGCCATTAATATTCTCTTAAAATTTTTTTTTCCCTGACCGTTTTTATCAGTGTCTATTCTTGTTCCTTTCAATACATCTTTCATTTTTGTAATGTTTACTTCTTTATTTTTCTTTTATGGTCCTAAACTCTACCATCTCATTTTTCAACTAATGTTGTTGTCTTATCAGATCTTATTTGATCCCTCCAATTTCTTCTTTGAGTTTTATTTTTCCCAAAGAGTCCATATCTTCTCTAATTTCTTTGAAAGTTTGGAGAAGTACTTGTCTGACATTTTCTTCTGTTTCTGGAGTGATTCTTCTTCTGCTGTGAGTCCTTAATCTGTATTTTATTATATTCCTTCCTCTAGCCCCCATCTTATCTATTTATCTGATGTCAGATCCCAAGTTACACAGAAGCAGGATCTAATTGAGTGGGTGAGAGTACAGACTCTGGAGTTACACAGATAAAATCCCAACTCTGCCACATACCAGCTCTGTGACTTTGGACAACTAAATTGGTATATTACCTACTCCAAGGGCTCTTGCAAGGATTAAAGTGCTTAACACAGTGCCTGGTACATAGTATCCAATAAATATTAGAGAAAGATAAGTGTGATTATTACTTGAGTATACTTATCTTGAATCATTTTGGTTTTATCTGAGAAATATCCAGGCCTAACAATGCTAAATCGATTTCTCTGTTTGGTTCATCCTAGAAAGTTACAAAATACGTTACTGGTGAATTTGTTATTACCTACCAATAAAGAGCTATCCCCATCTGCTGGCCACACTCAGAAATTAAAAATAAAGGGCTGTCCAAATATGGCTGTGCAAGAAATATTTCATTTTGTAGCTACTGTGACTTGTAGAATCTTTTCAGCAGGGAGCATCCCACTTTCCTCTCTCTTACCCACACACTCACAGCACACTCCAACAACTACCATCTTGTCACACAGAGCTGGCTAATTGTTGACACACTTACTTAGTTCAGGCAAACATTTCTCTTCAGTGTGGAATGTAGCCTTGTCTTAAAGGCAGGCTGGACATGTTTCCCTTCTTGCTGGCTTGGTTGTCCCATAGGCTTAGCCTTCCTAGTATTGAATCTTTGTCCCAAGAAGGAGACTGTCACTAACGGTTTTCTGTTTTCCTTCTTAAGACTCACTGAAGGCTCCCATAAGGACCAATAGGCATGAACCATAGGTTAGTATGTAACTAACATACACTGTATTCCTAACTCTCATTAATGCTAAACAGGAAAAAAAATTATCTTAACTGTCCGTTCGATTATTTAACTGCTTGAAGATGTTGTAAGAAGACCTGACAAATGAGATGTTGGGGGGAGCTCTAGTTAACTTCCACCTGGGACTGAGTCATTTCAGACTGAATCACAAAGGCAAATCTAGGTCTTGGCTTTTGAATCGTGAACCTTCTGAGACCAGTGCATTTCACCAGCGCTTTCCTTGGGGTACAGAAAAGTGGCAAACCAGACTCTGCTCTTTGGGGAGCTCTCATCGCTGTGGGTTGCTGGGGGCTGGCTTGCTGCGGTGACTCAGGTCAGCACGGCAAGTGGAGGAGCAGATGATGCTGAGAAAGATCCTGCCTTTGGCATTTCTACATAATCCGTGTCAGCCTGTCTGTCCCCCTCGGCCTTCTTGTTACCAGGGCAACACGGCACTGATTCTGGCTGAGAGGACCCTACCCTCCTCTGCCTTCCAAGAAACTGCCACCTCCCACCCTCACGTTCACTGTGGCCTCACAGTGCCCCTGTTTCCCACAGGACCCTTTCCTGAGCCCAGCAATACAACAAAGAAACCCCCTCACTTCTCCGTACCAAAGGATAAGCTCTCCCTACTCCGCTGTCACTCCCCCCCCAATCACAGCACTGTCACGCTACCTGCAAACTCTGTCCCTTTGAGTCTGGGACAGTTTCTCTGTCTTTCTTGGTCTTTCATGACCTTGACATGTTTGAAGTATACTGGCTGGTTATTTTGTGGAATGTCCTTCAGAATGGGTTTGTGTAATGCTTCCTCTTGCTTACGTTCAGGTTTTACATTTCTGCCAGTAACACCCTTCTTGGTGTATCACATCAGAGGGTGCATGATGTCCACACGTGCCGTTAACGATGTTCTTATGCCGATCTCTCGGCTAAGGTGGTTCTGGCAGGTTTCTCCACTCTGTGCCTATTGCTTTCCCTTTATAATTAACGAGTATCTTGTAGGAATATGTAGAGGTGCTGGTTCTCCTCACACTTCTGTCCACCGATTTTGGTATCCTTTGATGACTCTGGACCGCAATGATGATTACCGTGGGTGTTTTCCAAATGGCGGCTTTCTATTTCCACGTTTTTAAACGAGGCTGGGGAAATTGCCCGTGGTGAATCGTGTAGGGCTCAGGCCCAGTAATGACTCTAGCGCATTCTCTAAATGAGGCCTGAGCATTTAGTGGAGCACTCTGGGTCACAGATCTCTCTAAACAGTTTGTCTGTGGACTACTCCTTTTTCTTTTCTCTCTCCCTCCCCCAAATCTCCTATTTGTGGATACAAAAAGGCTCCTGATGGGTGGTGGTGTTCCTGATGAGACACCAAGAAGGGCTATCGCAAGTAAATTGATCACAACTTAATTATTAATTCATGCCCCTAAAGTACAGACTGTGGAGATTAATGCTCCCAGCCAAAAGATCCTCGGCTCACAGTTTTAGAACCACTGCCTTAAAGGACAGCTGCGTAAGATCAAGGTAGCCTATAACACACCAAGACCTACTGTCTCTGGGGCACCACCTCCCAATCCATTCTGAGCTAAGTCATGAGACTGATGACCTTGGAGGTCTTTTCCAAAGCATTCAGGCAGAGCTACTGAGTTTGGGGGAGGGGCTGGAGGCTGTATGAAATGAAGAAGGGCCAAAACTGTGGATCCTTCACAGAATGCCTGTTAGCCTCCATGTGTCCCTGAAGCATAGAGTGTTAATTCTCTAGACAAATTTCCCGATCCCTATACTGTGTGTCTGAGAGAAGAAAATCTTTCTTCTGTCACGTTCCCAATAGTTAGTTTTCAGTGTGACTGAATTTAGGTTAATTATTCTCTGCTTAGAGAGATCGAGGTAGTGCAGCTCTGTAGGCTTTTAGGGGTCTGCAAAGCAGCCACCAGAACTCCTAGCTGCACAAAGACTCTTTAGCATAAACAGGTAAGTGGGAATTGGAATTTACAGTCAGCATTGAGATGACGAAAAATAAATAACGGCTGCCTCTGGCCATGGGGTCTTTAGGAGACTGAGGAAAGTGGAGAACTCTGTTGAAGCAAGAGACAAAGATACGGCCCTGTTTCTAGACTTGGTTTCAGTGTTGGTGAAGGAGTCTCTCAACTTAACTCTCCACTCCTGCAGCCCAAACCAGGGAATTACAAAGGGGAGTAAATAAGACCAAAAGGCCGGAGTTTGGCTGACAGACATGTGACCCTGGGCGGGCGGCGAGGCTGGCATTCTCCTGTGTGGGAGCGCTGTTGATAGCAGCTGAGGATGGTGTCCTCTGGGACCCACGGGTGACATGGCAGGGGCTGGCGGCAGCCCCAGGGTGACAGTGATGGAAGCAGGAAGAGTGAGAGTACCAGTAACAAATGGGGGTAGGGACTGGAAACTAATTCTTGTTGTGATTAGAACCCACATCTGTGAATTTCCTCCACAGCTGGTGTAGCCCAGGGGAACAAAAGTTACATTCATGAATAAATTAAAAGCAAGAGATGTTTCTTCTTTTTCTGGAATTCCTTAATACTGATTATAGTATCTTTCGAAATCTGTAAGAAAAAAAGTCTTCCACAGGGTGAGAACAGGGAAATCTTTATGTTCAAGTGACAGTCCCAAGTGAATTTTTTAGAACTCTCTGAGAACAAACTGCCTAAATACTTTGCGATAGCACAAAAGCTGTTTGTCATGAGAACCATATTCTAAACAGAGGCCTTCTTTAGAGCTGTAGGACTGAGGTTAGTCTTTGTAACTCATACATTCTTCTGGTCAGCAGTGGAAGATGCCCTTTTTCTTAGCTCTGTCCAAAGGGATGGCACTGTCTAAGAATGAATCCTCCTTTCTCTCGTTTCTCAATATGGTCTCGGGGACAAAGCTCTCATTTCACAGCTCTGAGCTTTGGGCTGACAGGGTCCCTTTAAGGCTTGGTTTCACCAGCTGGATACTTTGAAAGAGTGTCTGCAGGGGACACTCGGACATAGACATCACCATTGGGCACAGTGAAGTTGAAATAACCAGGGCGCAGATGGGATACTCGCTGGGCACCAGTCATGGGGAAAAGAATGGAGAAGTACCATCCTTGTCTATCTCTGAGCATCATAGGCCCAGGGCCATAGAACTACACAAAGGCCACATCCTAGAGCAATTATTGGCAGGTATTCGCATAGTACTACAGGGAAATGTTTTGCTCACGATCTGTGTGAATTTATCAGTCAGAGCTTTCTATAGACCTGGCCTCACTTTGGGACCACTTGATTTGGAAAAGCACTTGAGGAGGCCTGAGAGACCTGGGGGGGCTGGAGGGAGGGGGAGTGACTGAGCCCCTGTCAAGGCTGTTTATATTAGTTGTATTAATATTATTGTTTCCTGCATTGGAACCATTAGTTACACAGCCTCAGAGGATCTGTCCTCTTCTGGAATGCCCTGGGAGCACACTGAGAAGAGAAGATTGGGCAACATAGCCTTTCACTGAATGTTGTTCATTCATTCATTCATTCAGTTAATCACCCTGCTGTTCAGTGAATATCTATCGAGCGCCTAGTAAGTGGGAGGCACTGTGCTGGGTGCCAGGAGTGACAGCTGTGAACAAGAGAGGTGGAGTCCCTACCCTTGGGGAGCTTTTTTTTTTTTAATGTTTATTGGAGTAGAGTTGATGTACAATGTTGTGTCAGTTTCAGGTGTACAGCAAAGTGAATCAGTTACACATATATATATATACATATATTCACTCTTTTTTAGATTCTTTTCCCATATAGGCCATTACAGAGCACTGAGTAGGTTCCCTGTGCTATACAGCAGGTCCTTATTAGTTATGTGTTTTATATATGGTACTGTGTATAAGTCAGTCCCAATCTCCCAATTTATCCCTCCCCCACCAGTTCCCCCACCACTGTAACCATACGTTTATCTTCTACATCTGTAACTCTATTTCTATTTCGTAGATAGGTTCATTTGTACCCCTTTTTAGATTCCAGGGGAGCTTTTTAATACGATACGTTCTAGATATTAAGTATTATAAGGGAGATAAGCTAATGCAATAGAAAGTGCTTGGGGTTTGGGGAGGGCTGTCTTAGCTAGGGAAGTTCTCCCTGATCTGAATGGCAGGACAGAGTCCATCAAATGATGACCTGAGGGGTAAGAATTCCAGGCAATGGGATTATCTCAGGCAGAGCCCCTGTGGGCAGACTCAGAGAGCAGACATTGGGTGGCCTGGGACCGTGAATCCAGGCAAGATGAGAGAGGCAGACAGAGGCAGGATCATGGCGGGCCTTGTAGGCCATGGCAAGGAGTTTGGGTTTTGTTCTTCTGTTGTCATCCAGGCCAGTCTTTAAACATTGTCTTTCCTAGAGAACTCAGTTTCATCTAAAGTCCGAGGAAGCAGCAGTGTGGGCAAGGCTCTGCACCCTCCTGCCACGTCCGCACTTCAAACCAATACACCTCTTTCCCTTTATCAGTTTCACTCACTAAAATGCTGTGTATGATTTAGCCTCTAAAGGTGGTAGATGAAAGACAGCCAGAAATCCTTTCACTTTCTCAACAAGAGGTGCAGTTTATTTATCCTGGTCTTGAATCTGGGCTGGGCCTGGGACTGCTTTAATCAAAGGATGTGGCAGAAGTGATGCTGCCCCAACCTTTAAGAGGATGCCAGCTTCCACTTCCCCCTCGACAAGCGGGCTCTTGGAGCCTCGGGCACCATCTAAGAAGTCCTTCTACTCTGCTGAAGAGACCATGTGGCAGAGAACCAAGGAACCAGCCAACAGGGAGACCTGAGGCACCGGCATATGCCCCTAGTCCAGCTGTTCTGGCCAGTCCCCAGCCATCTGAGCCATCCTAGTGGACATGAAGATGCCATCTTGGGGGTTCTATCTCCAGCAGACACCACATGGTGCAAGGGCAAGAGCCTCCTGCTTGCCTTGTCACGGACTTCCGAACTGTGTTCAAAATTAAATGCTGTTTCATTTCACTATGTTTTCCTGTAGTTAGTTACACAACAGTAGAAAACTGAAGGAAAGGTTTAAACAAACAGTTTGAAAACCACTCCGCTGAGCAGAATCAGTGGTTTTACAAAGAACTCCAAGAGCTTATGTCTCCCAAGGAGGGAGAGAGTGGAGGAGAGCAGACAGGGCAAGGACTTTGGAGTAAGATGGTCCCGGGGTTAAATCGTGACATAACTTAGCTTCTTCGTTTCTAAAATGCAAATAATGATACACGCGTTGGAGGTTTAATGTGAGACTTAAAATCAGACACTTTATGTTAAGACCTTGGCACATAATAAAAGCTCAATAAATTCTAACCATTGTGTGGTCATCAGGGTCCTTCCAGTGAGGAAGCTTTGCTTGGTGGGGCCAGTGCTCGGTCACTGCCAGAGCCCACATGAGACCACAGTGCAGGTGGCAGCAAGAGCAGAGGCTGTTCCCAAACCTACTGTCCGATTTCCTTAAATGTTAATGCATTACGTGGACACAGAATTTCATAACATTGAGTTGGTAGTGAAAACATTTTTTCCTTTTCAATTCTCTATCAATCCTGATAAAGTCAAAACAGAAGTGCTACTATAGCTTTAACACCTCTTGCTAATCTACTTTCCTTTCTTTTCTTACTTTAGCTGAGAGAGCTTAACGAAACACATCATCTTAAGTATAGGGCTTTTGGCAGGCAACGCTATCTGGACTAACATTGATATCATTGTTTCGTCTTCATTGTGTTTATTTTTTTGCCCATTACTAGTTTCCTTTTTTTTGACTTGACATAAAGATTTCCTTGAAAGTAAATGAAGAACAGGGAGTCAGTTTAAAGTAGAATATTAGATAAGAAATTGTACAAGTGGTGTAAGACGTGGCAAAGATTGCAATGAAGGTACGCAGATGACCTTTGCGAACACTGCTGCATTGAATGTCCCTAGAGCTTTGACGTGGCCCTACTTTGGGTTGTCACTGTCAAGAAAAGTTGATAAACTCCTTGTATGACTGGACTGTCCCTCTGCCATCTCTGAGGCCCAGGTACACCACAGCCCCTTGGAATCTGGAAAGGTCAGCCCAGGGTGGCAGGAGCAGACGACAGCTTCATGGCTGAGGCTCTAACACACAGTCAGCTCTGGGCATCCAGGTGATGGCCTCTTGGTTTCCAAATCCTTCGCATAGCCCTGCTGGCCCCGGAGCCACCACACCTGCCTTGGGCTGTTCTGTCGGCTCAGCTCTCTCTGACCTTCCCTCCCCTCCCCTCACCCCACGCCCCTCTGCTGCTCTTGCCTCCCTCATGCGCTCAGCACTTTTAGCTGTTCTGTGATAGTCTCAGAGGACATGGAGATGACAGCTTTGCTGAAAATGTGCATCTTCTGCAGAAAAGGGCCACGGAACACTTAAGAGAGGAAAAGGACAAAAAGATCAAAGTGGTTTTGGAACAGAAGAGGGAAGGAGGGACTATAAAATTTGAATGACGTGCCTAGAACAAAAGAGAAGGGGGAGAAGGGAGATGGCTTTGTTCAGTATCTAGAACTGAGGCGAGAAATGACAAGAACAAGGATGGGCACCCTTTAAATTCAGGGCTGCTTAAAAACTAGAAATATTAATGTCACTCTGATCAAAGCACCAAAACCTATCACAGTGTTGATCTGGAGTAGTGAGTGCGACTGTGGCAGTTTTGGCAGTGACACAGTGTTCCAACGGCTCCCTTATCCTCCCAGGAATATGCTACCGGTCACCTCCTCAGTGCGGCCTTCCAAGATCACACCACCTAAAGCAGTGCTCCCTTCTCTCTAGCTCTGATCTCCTGCGTCTTTCCTCATTACACTTACCACTTTAGGGAATTTTAATTGGTCATTTATTTACTGCCTTTTACGGACCTGTCAGTACCATGAACTGGCACTTAAGAGATATTAAATAACCATGCCAAGGTCTGAGACCCAGGAAACGGCAGAGCCAAAATTTGAATGAAGGTGTGGTGGACTCCAACACACGTTCTCTTAATCTCACTGCAGGACTACCTATTGCCCTGCTGGGGAATATGAATTGGGCATCTAATGTGTGCACAGAAGTAACATGATCTCTGTTGTCAGAGACTATAGGCCTGGGGCTTCCCTGGTGGTGCAGTGGTTGAGAATCCGCCTGCCAATGCAGGGGACATGGGCTCGAGCCCCGGTCCAGGAAGATCCCACATGCTGTGGAGCAACTAAGCCCGTGTGCCACAACTACTGAGCCTGCTCTCTAGAGCCCGTGAGCCACAACTACTGAGGCCGAGTGCCACAACTACTGAAGCCCGCGCGCCTAGAGCCTGTGTTCTGAGAAGCCACCCAATGAGAAGCCCGTGCACCACAATGAAGAGTAGCCCCTGTTCGCCACAACTAGGGAAAAAAGCCCACGTGCAGCAACAAAGACCCAACACAGCCAAATAAATAAATAACTTAAAGAAAAAAAAAAAAGAGACTATAGGCCTGGTGGAGGAGCTGAGGACTTTGGGCCCAGACTGCCCTTGGGGAGCCAGCCAACCCCTCTTCCTCTGCTGTTTTGGCTCCAACATGTGGGAGGGCCAAAGTCCATACAAACAGAAGGAAGACAGAAGGGGGAGGTGGGGCGGGGAGCTGGGCAAACAAGCAGCCCTGAGGCCGTTTACAGAAGCTGAGAGAACAAGCAGAGGGAGCCTGGGTTCTTGGACAGGCTTGCTCTTCTCCACAGGACCATGTCCCTGCTCACCCCTCTGAGTCACCTCCACCCGAGGGAGTCGGCCCCAGGGGGCAGCAGGCTGAGTTCTCCAGCACAGGCTTTTCACTGGCCCGGCAGCACAATCACCAGCATCTCAGCGGATACAAACAATATCACCGCAGTCAGAGGAAACTTGGGGCCTGAGCTACAAGCTGCCCGCAGTCCGTGCACACCAAGCGTGCACGTGCACCCGCCGTTTCCCTCCCGGACTTCCGTGCAGTTCGCTGTTAGCGGAAGAAGGGGCTACTTCGCCTTTATTCCTCTCTTCCAGTGCAGTGGTCGTAGCGTCCCATTTTCAAGTTTAAAGTTACAAGACGGAGGACAGCCTCTGACTCATGTCCAGCGTGACCTGAGCAGCAGCAATTCACATTTATTAGATTATACCACTCAGAGCTCAGGTTGATCTGTTGCAGCAGCTCCTTGTGAACTACCTGGACTAATACGTCTCCCTAACGCACTCCGCGCTTCCTGCACAATCTGTCATAATTACTGCTAATAATAATATCTGTTGGGGACTTCTCTGGCAGTCCAGTGGTTAGGGCTCGGCGCTTTCACTGCCTTGGCCGGGGTTCAGTCCCTGGTGAGGGAATGAAGATCCCACACACCACATGGGGCAGGGGGATCTGTTGTGCCCTTTTAGTATTAGCAGTGTTTGACTTAAGCTTCCATGGGCTTGTCTCATGGCACATTTTTTTTTCTTTCTGGTGTATTGCTTTTTATTTCTTTAGGACTCCAACTTTATGGAAACATTTCAATAAGATGAATTACAGGTTGAAGCATGTGAACATTTTCATGATTCTTGCAAAAGGAGCATGATATTTTTGAAAAATTTTTTTTACCAATTTATGCTATCTTCTTCACTGCGTCTGTGTACCCCCTTTTTTTAAACATCTTTATTGGGGTATAATTGCTTTACAATGGTGTGTCAGTTTCTGCTTTATAACAAAGTGAATCAGTTATACATATACATGTGTCCCCATGTTTCTTCCCCTTGCGTCTCCCTCCCACCCTCCCTATCCCACCCCTCTAGGTGGTCACAAAGCACCGAGGTGATCTCCCTGTGCTATGCGGCTGCTTCCCACTAGCTAGCTATTTTATGTTTGGTAGTGTATATATGTCCATGCTATGGCATGATTTTATCCTGGGGTTGCTTTTGAGAAAATAGTAATGATAGAATTAAATCTGTGCTTGTGTCCCCTAAGTGACGTGGCACAAAACTATTCCATAGCTTCCAAACATATCCGTACAGATTCTAACTATCATCTGGGTAAGCATACCCGCTGAGTAGATCGTATTCCCTGCCTGTTACAAGAGGAGAATGAGGCTTAGGAAGGTCAATTAACTTGCTCACCTTCACATGGTTGCTGAGCAGTGGAGCTGGGGAACTCTGATTCCAAAGCTCATTCCACAGTGCCCTGCTGCCTTGACTGACAAGTTGCCTCTATTTAATTTACTATGAGAGTCCACAAAAGGAGAATACTCAGTTATGAACCTCAAGGAGAGGAGGGAGCAGATGAGGTCACTAGGTGAACCTGGGTAAGATAGTTAAAAGGCAATATTAAAAAGGCCCGGTGTGAACGAAACCTTTGAAATACCGCAGGCACCCAGACAAGAGGAGAGAGAGAGAAACATGACTGTCTGAGAGCACAGGCTTCCCAAAGCTTAGAAGGTTGAGTGAGGCCAAGAAGGACAGATAAGGTATGGGGCGAGAGGGTCTATACGTGACAGCATCCTTGCAAGGCCTGAAGGGGGAACCAGCCTGGGGCATTGAAGACAGAGAGAAAACCAGTCTGGCAACATGTAGGCTGTGTGGAGAGAGAAGGGTGGAAGCCATGGGACAGTGGGCCAAGGAAGGCTGGCCAGGGAGGTTGGGACTCGACCTCGAGGCAGGGCAGAGCCACGGAAATGACAAGGCAGGAATCAGTTGTTTGCAGAAGAAGATAATCTGAGGAAGGTTTGGAATGTTGTTTTCTTTGAAAGTGGTATCGACCTACAGGCAGTTAAAGGTACGGGGGTTTGACTCAGGAAAAATGAAGATCTAGAATAGGAATGAGAAGACATCCCATGGTTGCAGTCAGTTTTCCTTCCCAACTGGCAGGCCACCCCTTCAATAACCTTCCCTCTTCTACTTTGTATGAGCAATGTACTCATGTACTATTGAGATTATGTGGACTGAAGATCCAAAGAGCTGTCCTCTGGCCCTTTATCCCAAGCCCCTTGATCTTTCTGGCTTCAGTTGCTTCATCTGTAACATGGGAGTGTTGGACCAGACAATCTTTGGTTGTCATCTCTGATGACTACGCTCTCTTAGCTGGTCTACCCTGTCCTACTTTTCATAAAGCCATTCTGTTCCTTTTTAAAATTGTTTTGGAAGATGTCTTGGGATATGTAATCAGATTTCTTTTGGGGGGTCTTTGGTTATGAGGGAACACAAGCCATCTGACCTAATTTTTATGGGGCCTGACTGCCTGTTCTTGTGTTTTGCCCAAAACCTCATGTCTCAGGGAGTGCAGTTCCCTTAGGCTGCAGCGTGTGAGGATTGGATTTGGAGGACCGGGTAGATATACATGTTCAAAAGCCACCTCTGAATGGACACTGAAATATTTATGGATGAAATGATAGACTATCTGGGAAGTGGGTAAGGTGTAGTTGAAACCAGATTGGCTACAACCTGATCATTGTTGAAGCTGAGTGATGGTATGTGGGGTTTCACTAAACTCTTTTTAAAATTAAAAATTTTCCATTATACAGAGTTAAAAAAGAAGCACACACATGTTTTTGTTTCCTGTTGCAGCATCCGGAAAGCCAAACTGTTGAGTATCCACAAAGTAAGATCCCAAAGCAATCTTGAGACGTGGGAAAGTAAAGCTGATACAACAAAATCATTTACTGTACGTGGAAGAGTCTCTCTGAGGACTCTGGCCTTGGATGACTTGTTGACAAGAACATCTCCCTTTATGGAGAGCTGTTATTTTCTTGCCTGCTTGAAGACTCCGTCTTCCACTTTTTTCCTTTCCATTTGTTTGTAAGTTAACTTTCTCTCATGGACAGAGAGAGCTGCTCTTTCAGTAACCATAAAGAAAGGATGACAGGGCCCTCCAAAGCAGTGATTTTCCTTTTTTTTTTTTAACCACAACTCAGAGTGAGAAATATACTTTTTAATCATTGCCTACAAACACAGCTGACATACAAGTTTCACAAAATAACACCCTTTACTCAGTGGGATACAGTCTGATATTTTCTGTTCTGGTCTACTCTAGAGAAGTCCATTCTATTCCAGTATTTTAAAGCACTGTTGTGATCCACTAAATTGATTTCAGGATCACTAATGTGTTGCAGCCTGCAGTTTAAAAAGAAATGGTTAATGGAAAGATACACTGGGCAGGAAACTTAACATTTAAAACATCTGGACTGGGGTTGAAGTCATAGACAGCTGGATTTCATTTGTATCTGACAGTGGAAAAGGCCTCCACGCTTTCTTTAATTGGGTGGAAGGTCAGATCTACAAGGCTTGCCAAGGATTGACTAAAGTATTAAATTTCAGCAGATGTGTTAATTGAGGTACCCCTCAACAGTGAGCAATCATAGTCACACACAGGCTTAAGATGGGCTTTGGTTGAACTGGGCTCAGCCACATGCTATCTTGCCGTTTTATGACGGCAAAGAAAAGGAGGTAGCCGTGTTCTTCACACCCCACTATGGCTATTGCTCAGAGGAGACACCAGACAAATGTGTAAAGCTGTGCATGTCCTTTGGGATCAGGTGGACCCGAATTTGGACCCTACCAACTCCTAATCATGTGACTTTAGACACATCACTTAACCTCTCTGAATCTCAGTTTTTCTCATCAGAACAGGGATGATAATACTGTATTAAATGAGATAATATAAAACATCTAGCGCAGAACCTAACATGAGGACAAATCCTCAACCGACATTGTTAACCACGTTGTCCCTCAGCACAGAGGCTGAGGGTGGTTTCCTTCAAAGCCTGCTCAATCTAGTGGCCTGTATGGCAGGTCCCAGAGGTTTGTTGGAGGGGAACGAAAGGCAGAACACCCAAACGGAAAGAAGTCTGAAGTGCCAACTAGACAAGAGAGAAGCTGCATCTTCAGGCTAAGTGACCTAGAGAGCATCGTTCACCAGTTTTAGGTTTCCAGTTCCTCAATCATGAAGTGAAGATAGGGGAAATATGATGTTCTTCCAAAACTCTTGGCTTGTGTTTCTTTCTTTCTTTTTTTTTTAATATTTATTTTTATTCATTTATTTATTTTGGCTCCCCGGGTCTTAGTTGCGGCACGCGGGATCTTCATTTCAGCATGTGGGTTTCTTAGTTGCGGCATGCCTGTGGGATCTAGTTCCTTGACCGGGCATTGAACCCGGGCCCCCTGTATTGGGAGCACGGAGTCTTACCCACTGGACCACCAGGGAAGTCCCTTGGCTTGTGTTTCTTAAAGACATTTAGCTTCCTGGCCACCAACTCAGATCCACTGAATGAATCATAATCATCCCAACCCAATATCCAATAATTCACCAGGTCCTTTCAAGTCTGCTTCCTCAATCTCTCTCCAATCCATCTCATTGTCTCCTCCTCCTGGCCTCCCCTCTGCACCTGTTGGCTGGACTCCTGGCTTCTAGTCTTGCTTGTTCTCCATCCAGTCTCTGTTGCCAGACACATAAGGTTTAACAATACAAAAGTGACACAGGGGATTCCCGGGTGGCACAGTGGTTAAGAATCCACCTGCCAAAGCAGGGGACACGGGTTTGAGCCCCGGTCCGGGAAGATACCACTTGCCATGGAGCAACCTAAGCCCGCGAGCCACAACTACTGAAGCCCGTACGCCTAGAGCCTGGGCTCCACAACAAGACAAGCCACCACAGTGAGAGGCCTGTGCACCTCAACAAATAGTAGCCCCTGCACGCCGCAACTAGAGAAAGCCAGTGCGCAGCAATGAAGACCCAACACAGCCAAAAATAAATAGATTAAAAAAAAAAAAAAAGTGGCACAAAGACTGCTGGACTGCCAGCCCCTGGACTGCTGCCAATTCAGGGGCAGCAGAGATGGTGTCTCTCCTACTACTGAGGTTGGTCAATGTCAACGCACAAGACCTGGTGCAAACCAGGCACTGAATGAAAGAACAGTTACTGTGTGCCCACTAAAACTTTTCCGTAAAATTATGGCAAGTGATCTATTTTGGGGACAAAATAACTTTCAGGTTCTATGGCAAATTGTCTCTTAAAGTCCCTATTGTGTTTTCTGCTGGATGTTTAAGGATTAAATCAATTGTACTATAATTTCTCTCATTTTCTATTTCAGGAGAAGGATTTCAAAGTTTTGGGGGTTTTTTTGTTTCTTTTTTTGGATTTTGGAGAACAAATATACTTCGGGTGCTCTTCCTATGTTCCTCAAAATACTGTAAGTGGATGCTGGTAGTTACTCATTATTTCCATAAATTTAGTTATTTATTTATTTTTGGCTGTGTTGGGTCTTCGTTGCTGTGCGCGGGCTTTCTCTAGTTGCGGCAAGCGGGGGCTACTCTTCATTGTGGTGCGCAGGCTTCTCATTGCGGTGGCTTCTCTTGTTGCAGAGCATGGGCTCTAGGTGCGCGGGCTTCAGTAATTGTGGCTCACGGGCTCAGTAGTTGTGGCTCGTGGGCTCTAGAGCAGACACTCAGTAGTTGTGGCACACAGGCTTAGTTGTTCCACGGCATGTGGGATCTTCCAGGACCAGGGCTTGAACCCGTGTCCCCTGCATTGGCAGGCGGATTCTTAACCACTGCGCCACCAGGGAAGTCCCTATTCATTATTTCTAAAGCCTGGTCTTGCGACATAATGGCTGAAGATTTCCCTTAGCAAGAAGAATGCCATGCATTATGGTTTTCACTTCCATTTAACCAGGTTAAGTATTTAAGTGCTTTGTACTCTGATTAGAGGTGTCTGTATATGAAGTGCTCCTTGAACAGAAGTTATGGGTAGTCAAATGTAATTTAATTGAATAATGTTCCATAATTAAGGCAAAACCGCATCACTTAAATAATTAGCTTGAAGTGGTTGCAGTAGCAGAGTTAATAGATTTGCTTTTATTTCATCTATGCTACTGGTGTCACCTGACAACAGAACGCTGGTGACATGCTGTTCTACAGAACATTCGGGTTCAGCCATTTCAGGGCTCTGGGCTATGCAAGGACTGCGCAGCTGCCTTTTAATTAGAAGGCGTCAAAGAGCAGTAATCACTGGATCGAATTCCCACCTATCGTTTATTCATAAGGTTGAATAAGCGTTCAAAACACAGCATTCTGGAGAGAATATGGGCACTTTCCACTAGCATAGTCATGAATACTGGAAGAGATATCATTCAAAGGTTTTTTAGAACAGTGATTACCAAATCACTACTGATTTACGATGCTGCAGAGTTACTGGGGGGTGGCAGCTCCAGGTGGGACCAGTCAATGCAGGATCAGTGTAGGCAAAGGAGCAGATAGTTTACGTTAAGCAGGTAACAGAAAACTCAATTTACAATGGCCTAAATGATGACTTTCCCCCCATGATTAAATATCCATAAGGAGGTGTTTATTTGGTTTGGTTCAGTAGGTCAAAAAGATCATCTGGGCACTCAGATGCTTCCTCTTTCCAGTCTGCCATCCTTAGTATATTGGTTTCGCCCTTGACTCGTCACAAGCTGCAATTCCAACTATGCATCAGCATTCCAGGCGGCAAAAAGGGAAGGGAGGCATGTTAGCCACATATGTCCTTCTTCATCAAGAGAACACAAAGTTTACCCACTATCCTCTGCCCAGCAGACATCTACCTAGATCTCATGGACTAGAAATGGGTCACACACGCCCCCCCTGCCCGCCCCCCACCTCCAACCTCATGGCTCCAGGGAGGCTGCACAAGGAAGAATAGGACTTTCATTTCTGCCTTAGACTGACTCTTATCAGAGCAAATCCCTCTTTTTATCCCCTCCCTTAAAAAAACAAACAAAAAAAACCCCCAAGATTTGTGTAATACTCCATCCTGAAAGGCAATGGATAATAGATCATATAACTCACTTATAGCTGTAATTTCAAAATAATGCCCTAATTGTAATAGAGAAATAAGAGGAAAGTAATTTATAATACAATATTATACATTTCAATGCATAATTGACTCGGTATGACTCCACTAGAAGACAGAATGTCAGAGGTGGATGTTGCACCTATTTCAAAGGGATAGTTGAGAAGAAAAGAGAAAGAAGATCAGAAGATATTCCATACAAGACGTACAGGAAGATGAAGAGCAGAGGTTCAACTGTCCACTACAATAAAATCCAGTGCAAGTTTAAGTAGTAACAAACCAGACTTGTTTGAATATCATAAAAGAAAGAGAAAGGACAAACCTTAATTGTCCAGACAAATTACAGAGTGTTGCAGTGGAGATGATGAAGACTATGATATTCTCTCAAGTGAGCCGAGCCTTACTGCTAAGTGCAGCATCAAAAATAATTCTTTCTTTATGACTTGGGACATCAAATGGGGAGGTATCACAGAAAACCCACCTCCTATCAAACTTCATACATCAAGATTGCTGCTTAGCCTTGAAGACCTACCAAATTGTGTTTCAATAAGCACTGGAATAAAAGATATTCTAGGAAAAAATCATGCTAAAACAGCCTGTAGAGTAAATCAACTATACCTCAAAAATAAAGAAATGAATAGATAAATAAACTCTCCTAATAACTCCAAAAGAAGAAAAAAAGAGGCTACAGAGAAGGTGTTTCGTACAATTCTGGCAAGAGGATCAAAATAAGGTTGAAAAATAATAGGCACCCCCAAATAAATAAATATCATTATTCTCACAGCATAGATTTCTTATCATTATGTTAAACAAGCAAAAAATTTCAAATATGGGATGACAAACATGAAATCATTTTGAAAGTGACAATAATTTAAGTCAGATTCCTGTGTTGTGCATCTCCCCTTATTTAATAATATTTGATTTCTAAGTCTATTAACAGGGACTCAAATTCTCTCTGCCATATAATTACATGTGACAGTTACCAAGGCAGACTCATGCTGGGGTGTGGCACTGTCAACTCAAATAGAAGGAGTGATGCCCAACAGTGATGTAATTTTCTGTAATAGTGAACTGCTCCTGGTGAATTTCAAAACATAGCACAAATATAATAAAGCATAGCACAATCTTTCCTCAATTTATTCAATAGCTGCTCTCCTGGAAAATGTCACTGTTTGTTAAAGCTACAAAACAGATAATTTGTATTTATATGTAAAATGGAATTAGACTCTTGGGCACAGAGGATACAGTTTTTCATCTATATGAATTTCCAGTGGGCATTAGAAGGATATGCAGGGGGACATCCTTGGTGGCCCAGTGGTTAAGAATCTGCCTGCCAATGCAGGGGACACGGGTTTGAGCCCTGGTCCAGGAAGATCCCACATGCCACAGGGCAACTAAGCCCGTGCGCTACTAAGCCCATGCACCGCAACTACTGAGCCTGTGTGCCGTAACTACTGAAGCCCACGCGCCTAGAGCCCGTGCTCCGCAACAAGAGAAGCCACCGCGATGAGAAGCCCGTGCACCGCAACGAAGAGTAGTCCCTGCTCACTGCAACTAGAGAAAGCCCACACGCAGCAACGAAGACCCAACACAGCCAAAAATCAATCAATCAATTAATTAATTAATTAAAAAATTTTTTTAAAAAAGAAGAATATACCAGGCTGGTCTTTGTGCCACAGAACTCTCTCACATTGCAGGGCATCTAGCAGTCTAGCCCCCATTCTCTGTCACCCCCCTTAACCATTCAGACATTTACATTCACATCCCAATACACACTTTCCTAAACATTCTCTGGTGTGGGCTAACCTTCCTGGAGAACCACTAGCTTAGATGAAGCGTGGTCCACGTTGGGTTGCACACAATGGCCCTGGGGAACAAAATCAGGGTTCTGTAGGCAAGGAGGAAAGAGGACAGACACTGGGCAGCAAATAATGATATGTCTGCCACAGGGAGTGAGTGGAAGGGAGCTCAAGCAGGTCCCTTCTGAAACCGCTTATCTTGGAAGAGGAGAAGCTGGAGGATTAAGCATCCACCGGGAAGTCAGAAATGGTGAGGGGAGGACCTGAGGTGGGTGTGAAACCTCAATTCCACAAGCACCAGAGCCCTGCAGGGTGAGAAGCCCTCCTGCAGCACTCCCAGCTCTCAGCTCCCAGTGGGAGCAGATGGTGTCTCCAGATATGAAGTGGGTTCCGAATGAGGGCGGTGGTGGCCAAGGAAGAGTTAGATGCCCCCATGGACCTTGGGCTGTCCAACAAACCCAGAAAAGGAACTTCTGCCCTGGGTAGCACTGCCGCACATGGCCTCCAGCTGTCAGGCCCCACCTACCAACCACTTGTAAGCAGATTAATCTGGAAAAGCAGAACTCTAGAAAATCTCAGATCGTTTCCCTTACTAGGCCTGTGGGATTTGACCAGGAAGCCACACAACTGCTGCTAGAATTTAATCACACCTCCTAATACATACTGGACACATAGGAACAGCCCCTCTACATGGAGAAAAACCACTGGACATTTTAAAATATATGTTTAAGACAAAAGAGGGGTGTATCTTGAGAAGTCAAAGCAAGTGTGTTCCCTTCTGAAAGTATTACTTTAAGCCACTAGGAAGCCTTAAAGCACCTCTAATTTGTATCCTCAGAGAGTTAAGCGCATGTTGCACCCAAGATCCAGTAGAAAGCAGGTAGGAAAAGGGCTGCAATGGGAGCAGGAAGATTGTTTATGCATAAAAGACACAACCACCACATTTGGAAATGCTATGCACATGGCTGATACTAAATTAGGCCAAGAAGACAAATGAGACATTTTCCCACAGTTGAATAGAGACAAAAAAAGACCCAGAGAAGAGGGAAGTCATGATGTTCAAATCCAGGAAATCCAAATGTATAAAAGAGAAACTGGGCTTCCCTGGTGGCAGAGTGGTTGGGAGTCCGCCTGCCGATGCAGGGGACGCAGGTTCGTGCCACGGTCCGGGAAGATCCCACATTGCCGCAGAGCGGCTGGGCCCGTGAGCCATGGCCGCTAAGCCTGCGCGTCCGGAGCCTGTGCTCCGCAACGGGAGAGGTCACGAGGCCCGCATACCAAAAAAAAAAAAAAAAAAAGAAAAAGAAAAACTTCCAGGATGAGAAAACAGCAGAGGGAGTGATTAAATCTGAATGGAAAGTTACTCTTCTTTTTACTTTGCTTTTCCTTCAAATGTGCATGGAATGTGCTACTTATAAACCCAGAAAATTACAAAAGGCACACAATTCAGGTAAGAATATCTGTTTAGAGGTCCTATTTTCTTTGTCTTTCAGAAGAGAAGATCTTAAAGAGCTAAGGGGAGAATCCCAGGCCGAAGGCTGGAAATGATCCGATATGACTAGTTTTCAATCAAACGTGAACACTTGCTGGAAGAGACATGTCTTCCTATGCTACTCATTTGCTTCCAGCTTTCCTCCACATCTGGAGAAGGTGGAACCAGTTCTGTTGTCTGTGGTCCTCCTCCTGAGCAGGCTTTGACTCAGGCTATACGTGACCTCCCTCATCTCATTGATTGGGGCTCCCAACCAGAGGGGATGCAACCTTGGGTTAATTCTAGACCCTCTCGCATAAGCATCTATGGCCTGGCATCTGGGACTGTGAGCTCTTGTGGCTAATGAGGAAATGGTAGGAGATTTGATGTGGGGATGAGTCTGTATGCAGTGGAAGCTCCAGACCTTTTATCCCAGGGAAGCTCTGGCTTCAATGGCTGGTCATCAGGTATTCAGGTCCCAGGATGAGGCCTCAATGCAACTCTCACAACTGGAGAAAGAGCTTCAGTCACTGGCTCTGTCAATGTTGTGTAAGAAAGAAAGAGACCCTTACTGCATGACTGGTCCACAGTTTTCTTTTTTTTTTAAATTTATTTTATTTATTTATTTTTGGCTGCGTTGGGTCTTCGTTGCTGCTCACAGGCTTTCTCTAGTTGCAGTGAGCAGGGGCTACTCTTCGTTGTGGTACGCGGTCTTCTCACTGCTGTGGCTTCTTTTGTTGCGGAGCACGGGCTCTAGGCACATGGGCTTCAGTAGTTGTGGCTCGCGGGCTCTAGAGCGCAGGCTCAGTAGTTGTGGCACACAGGCTTAGGTGCTCCGCGACATGTGGGATCTTCCCGGACCAGGGCTCGAACCCGTGTCCCCTGCATTGGCAGGCGGATTCTCAATCACTGCGCCACCAGGGAAGTCCCACAGTTTTCTTTTAAAGGGAATTAATGGGACATTTGATTCTCTCGCGGCTACCAATGAAAATAGCATTGTACATGTAAGTACTCCCTTGCACCTCCTCAGTGAGCCTTCGCTCTATGGCACGTTCCCCTGAGAGGAAGCAGAGGCATTGATATTTTATTTTATTTTTAAATTTTTATTTATTTATTTTTTGGCCGTGCTGCTCGGCATGCGGAATCCTAGCTCCCCGACTAGGGATTGAACCCGTGCCCTCTGCAGTGGAAGCACAGCATCCTAACCACTGGACCACCAGGGAATTCCTGAGGCATTGATATTTTAAACTGAATAACATGGACTGTCTTTTTTTCTTTTTTTTTTTTTAAATTTATTTAGTTTTGGCTGTGTTGGGTCTTCGTTTCTGTGCGAGGGCTTTCTCCAGTTGCGGCGAGCGGGGGCCACTCTTCATCGCGGTGCGCGGGCCTCTCACTGTCGCGGCCTCTCCCGCTGCGGAGCACAGGCTCCAGACGCGCAGACTCAGTAGTTGTGGTGCACGGGCCCAGCCGCTCCGCGGCATGCGGGATCCTCCCGGACCGGGGCCCGAACCCATGTCCCCTGCATTGACAGGCGGATTCCCAACCACTGCGCCACCAGGGAAACCCTTTTTTTCTTTTTTGTACTTGGATATGAAATGAGTAAAATATGTGGTTCACAATTGATTAGAACTCCAGTCTTTTTCTTTAGTGTAAGCCTTAGGTGTATTTTAACAGGGTTGAAAATACCAGCATGTTGCAAATCCCGAAAGAGTCATTATTGTGCCCTCAGCCTTAATGATGATTTGGCCAGGTATAGAGTTCTGTTCATAACTGGTGAATGGATAACCAAACTGTGGTATCCAGCCATAAAAGGAAATGAAATACTGATACATGCTACTGTATTGGTTGAACGTTGAAAACACACTAAGTGAAAGAAGCCATTCATAAAGGACTATGTATTGTAAGAGTCCATTTATTTGAAATGCAAGGCAAGTCTATGAAGACAGAAAGTAGGTTACTAGTTGCCTAAGGGTGAGGGTGGGGAACGATGGCTAAGGGTATACATTATCTTTTTAGGATAATGAAATATTCTAAAATTGATTGTGGTGATAGGTGTATAACTTTGTGAAAATGTTAAATTGAATTGTACTCTTACATGGTTGAATTATGTGGTCTATGAATTGTATTTCAATATAGCTGTTAAAAAAGCAAAAAAGCAATGCCGGGCAGTCACTCTTTTCTAGGCATGTGCTTATATTTAAGACTCTGCTTTTATCTCCTCTCTGTGGCTCTCAGATTCTTGGCTTCATCCTCTGCTTTTGATGCCTCACTTTTGTTGTCCTGTTTAGAATCTCCTCCCTTTCTTTTTCTTTTAAATTGAACCCAGCTTTTCACTTGACTCTCAGCTCTGCTTACTCTCTTAATTTTGGTGAGTCTGCCAACCTTGGGTGAGAAACCCCTCTTCTTGTTCCAGCCCCCTCAATTCCACCCCCAGCGTCATCAGCAGGCTTACCCATAACCTTGCATAACAGATGGGGAATTCAGCAGAGACAGACTCTCAACTCTCTTCCTTAGTGGCTTTTTCTTGGACGGTCAAAGGAGCTAAGAGATTTGACCTCGCTACTACCGCCCTCTGTGAGTACTGTGCTTTCCAAAGCAGCTTTCCCGCTCACAATTGTACTTGCTTTTCACATCAATCCTGTGAAGTAAATATGGTAAGCATTGTCGTTAGGGGAACCACTGACCGAAACTGCCCGCCCCGGCCAGGCCCGATAGTAACCAATTGCATGAGTTATCTTACGACAGGAGGTCCCAGTAAGGAACGCAGAACTAACAAGCTACCACCAACTGGAAGAATTTGGAAAAGGTCAAAAGGAGAGAGGAGATGCCAGTCTACATGTCCTACCGACCTCCCAGAATCCTTCTCGCTGGAATCCATCTTGGCTGAGCAATGCACATGCCACCAGGAAGGACCCTGAGTCAGAACAATTGGGCAGAGACAACCCAGAAACTAACCCCATCACCGTAAAACCTGAGGCTGCGAGCCACGTGGCAGAGCACTCCTCCTGGGTTCCCTTACACTTCTGCTCTCCGCCCAGGCTCCCCTGCCCAATAACGTCTCTTGCTTTGTCAGCACACGTGTCTCCTCAGACAATTCGTTTCTGAGTGTTGGACAAGAGCCCGCTGCCCTGGAACGGGTCCCCTTGCCTGCAACATTATCAGCCTTGTTTTACGGATGAGGAAACCAAGCTCAAAGAGCTAAACTGACTTGCTCCAAGTCACACATTGGATCACACACCTCAGATCCTCTGATTGTAGCTTTATTATTCTTTCCACTGATGCAGGACTCCCCAAGATGAAATTCTTCCAGATGAATCCTTTACTCTAATACATTTCTTCCTTTCTTTCTTTGGGTCTTTGTTGGTGCATGCGGGCTTTCTCTAGTTGCAGTGAGTTGGGGCTACTCTTCACTGAGGTGCCCCGGCTTCTCATTGCGGCGGCTTCTCTTGGTGCGGAGCAGGGGCTCTAGGTGCGGAAGCTTCAGTAGTTGTGGCGCATGGGCTCAGTAGTTGTGGCTCGTGGGCTCTAGAGCACAGGCTCAGTAGTTGTGGTGCATGGGCTTAGTTGTTCTGCGGCATGTGGGATCTTCCCGGACCAGGGATCGAACCTGTGTCCCCTGCATTGGCAGGCTGATTCTTAACCGCTGTGCTACCAGGGAAGTCCCACATTTGTTTCTTTGATTTCTGCTCTTCCTGCATATTTATGGAGCAAATACTATGTGTCAGACCCAGCAAGGTGCTGGAGATACAGTTGAGAAAGATGGTCCCAGCCCTACAGACTGTCAGCAAAGGTCGACACGCCTAACCTCCTTATCTTTGCTCATATAGAATCTTTACTGCCACACCAGCCCCTTGCCCACCATCCTCCACTACTACCTACACATCTGGCATAACTTCTGTCTCCTCTCCACCAGGTCAATGACAACCCAACATTGAACACTCCTCCTTAGGATAACACACTTTCCTGATATATACACAATCTCTGGAGATCTTTCTCTGCTTTCCTTTGGTGTTATATATAGGTTTTAAGTGAAGGTACCTATGAACAGAGTGCCCCTCCCTCACTACTCTCAGATAAAGGGGAAACACATTACCCTCTGAGTCCAAAAGGACTCAGAACAAAGATGTGCAAATTGACCTTAAAAACACAGACTGGCTGTCAGTAGCCAGACTGCAGATAACTTGATCAAATGTACTAAATTCTTTAAAGAAAGAAAGCACCATTAGGAGGGGGTTGGTTAGCCAGGGAGATTAGAGAAAGGACAGTCCCTGAAGCAACGGTTACTGGTGCCCACTCAAACACCATCCAGGGAAGGGAGTGCCTAGCCAGTGTGCAGGATCAAGAATAACTACTGTAGAGCTGGTCCAATGGGTCACTCAAATCTGCTGGGACCAAGCCCTCAAATCCCGTCCCTTGTTCTGAAGCCATGCTGACCAGATAATCGCCAGCTACACTGACTTCTCTTGCCTCTGGGGAAAAACGGGCTGCTTGAGCTGACATGCACATCTGGTCCACCGTAGAGTTCTTTTTCTCACTGGAAATTACTAAATGAACATGTACATCAGCCTCTGTGAACATGAGTCAGACTTCAGTCAAACCTGTGATCCTCCCAAGACTGAGTGTCTGACCCACCGAGGCTGAGGGCAAGACCTTGGACCACTGTAAATCACCAAGGAAAATGGCATCCTATGGGGCTGAGTGACACACCCACTTCCTCCAAACCCTTAAACCTAACAGCAAATGCTGCTTGGTTGATGTACTATCCTAGAAGGAAGACTTGGGGAAAAATCAGGCTTTACCCTTGCCTGCCAGAGGCTTAAGCACCTCTGTAATTTTATTTATTTTTTATCTTTAAAAAAATTTATTTATTTTATTTTATTTATTTTTGGCTGCATTGGGTCTTTGTTGCTGCGCACGGGCTTTCTCTAGTTGCGGCGAGCAGGGTCTGCTCTTTGTTGCGGTGCACAGTCTTCTCATTGCGGTGGCTTCTCTTGTTGCGGAGCATGGGCTCTAGGCGCGCGGGCTTCGGTAGTCGTGGCACTCAGGCTCAATAGTTGTGGCGCACGGGCTTTTTTGCTCTGCGGCATCTTCCTGGACCAGGGATTGAACCCGTGTCCCCTGCATTGGCAGGTGGATTCTTAACCACTGTGCCACCAGGAAAGTCCCAAAGCACCTCTGTAATTTTAGCTGCCACTGATGTTGCCATTGTTTCCATAAAACCAACTGATCAAGGCTATGACATTTCACAACGGAAACCTGGGAAGGACGATTATTTGAACAAACATATTTTGTCACCATCGTATTTGGTGGGAAATATCTTTACTCAGTATTTGTTGTTATTTTCAAAAGCCAGCCTTCCTGAATTCATTTTAAGTCTCCAACTTCTGAAACTTCAATAAGAGTCCATCTGCAGAAGTGGACTGTCCACGGAAGTCCCTGTTTCATTGTCATATGGCTCAACTGTGCAGGGGTAGGATAAAGTTGTTTTGTTTTTACGTGAGGGTTTTTGTGACGATTTATCTAAATTTTATTACTTATGTGACCTTGTATGTTTTGTAGAAGTTCATTTAAACGGTGAAGCCTCATATACTGGAAGAAGAAATATCTATGTGAGCCCATGGAGACTGCCATAGGTCACCTTGAACAATAAAATGGCCTTTTGGGGACAGAGCTCTATGCAGATGAAGAAAGGTATACACTTGTGGCTAGAGGTTAATGATAACTAATGAGTTACTTACATTAAGGTCTCTTCTCGTTTAAGAAAGAAGAATCATATTTGGTAATGCAATCATACAAGGGTATCTGTTTTCAGTCACAAAACTGGAAAGAACTGTGAAGATTAAAGGAAACTTTAGAATTTTCTACACTATGTACTATGTTCTAAGAGGAAAAAAATGTATCAGGTTGAGAAAATTAGCTTAATTCTGTTATCCAGACTGTGTTCACTGGTTCGCTTCCTTCCATTTGTTGACTAATTGAATATAAATCCCATTAAAGAGCACTGGATTCATTTTTCATTTGAGTGAAAGGAGCTCAATTTCCTACCAGAACTGGCTGCAGAGAATAGCTAATACACCGCTCAACGTGCTCAAAATTTGCAATTGAAATCCCAGGGGATACCAAGTCTCAGATGATAGGTGCACGTGTGCACATGCACGCACATGTGTGTGCAAACACACAAACACACTCACGCACAATGAGTTAAAATTTTAAGTATTTTGATTATGAAATAACTTAGTTGTTAGGCCCTTGCTATTTTCTTACTGTGAATTACAAACCCTCTGAACAGGAAAGTCTAATTTCAGAGCTTCCCTCTTTCTTCCTAGCAAGTGGCTCAAGCTTACGAAGGACGTGCTAATGAAATAAACAGTCTAAGGCATGATTGTGAGATTTCAAACAGCTGGATAATTTTGGCCCCCTAAGAAAGGGGGGATTAAGAAACATACCTAATATTATCTAAATGATAGGACACTATGCTAAGTGAAATAAGTCAGACAGAGAAAGACAAACACTATATGATATCACTTATGTGTGGAATCTAAAAAATACAACAAACTAGTGAACATAACAAAAAAGAAGCAGACTTACAGATATAGAGAACAAACTAGTGGTTATTAGCAGGGATGGGGAGTGGAAGTTAGCAAATATTGGGTGTAAGGTAGGCTACAAGGATGTGTTGTACAACACGGGGAATGTAGCCAATATTTCGTAGTAACTGTAAATGGAGCGTAACTTTTAAAAGTTGTATAAAAAACCCCCCATATCCTGACATAGAAGCCAAAAGTTTGGGATTTTCATTGGAAATATATTTGAAGAGGTAAAATCCTAGTATAAATATTGGTAAACTTGAAATTTAATCTGAAATCAAACGCTTAGGGGTTACACTATCATTTACTACCCTCATGTCATTTAGTTTTCTTTTTTTTGTAAGATTTATGTTATAACAAAAGAAAAAAATAGATATGGTTCCTTCATTCGCCCATAAAAGCTAAAGGTACGTCTCTTTTGAAACATTTGTCGCAAAAATGTCTGAGTTGGACATGCAATTATCTAAGGCTCTTTCCATATAAAGCCTTCCTGGTTCCTCTCCATTCAAACAGATGAAAGAGTTTCTGCTCTACATTGCTTGCTGGGACCTCATGCAACCCCATAGTCCTGTTCTTTGCTTTGCTTCTGGGTGAGTCATCCAAACCAGGATGTGGTTCTTCACTCGGGGTGAAGAATCTCTTGGTATCATATACAGCAACTTCGTAGCGTGGCAGAATTTTGGCAGGATAATACATTAGTCTGGACTGTTTCACCCACTGTCCTGGCCCTAATCCATGGGCAAGCTGGGCCTTCTAACCTGAAGGCTGAGTGACAACTTCTGGTCCAAGTCCACAGTGTTCCTCTGCAGCCTCCTGGCCCCCACGCCATTTACCAATACTCGGTAGGTCTGGAACTCCTGGGTCTTCAGGGTTTCTCCAGCCTGAACCTTCACTCCCATCAGTTCTTGGCCTTCTTGGTCTCGTCCTCTGAAGTCGCTGCCCTCCCTGCTCCCCTTTGTCTCAACCTTCACAAGTAAGATCTTGGGAACCATGCTATCTGTTAGGATGGGGAGATGAGAGAATAGCTGCTTTGGGCTCTGAGATACTGGTAGATGTATCCTTCCTTCCTCACCCCTCCCCAGAAAGGAAGAGGGAGTGTTTGGAATTTTATTTGGACAAGTGAAAATAGTACAAAAGCTAGTGAGGCTTTTTGGGTGAACTCTTTGGAGACTTCCTGGCAGAGGATCATGGGAGACCGCTGTTGGATGGGGAGTTTGGGGTGGCATTTTTGGTTGGTGGCTTAGGTGGGAAGAAGCCAAGATCAGGCTCCTATTAGGTCCTGGGCTTCAGAAATAAAGAGAGCCTCTTGGTTTCCTTCCCAGTGGTTTCATTCACTTACCAAGCCTGGAAGAGGGGCAAGGATCCTGGGAAAAGCCTGGCCCTGGATCTTCCTATGGGTTTTATTTTCAGGATCTTGAGCTACTACATGTAGTGCTAGGGAGAAAGAAATCCTAAGCAGTATAGGGGAAGAACATTTTCCTCAACCCCATGGCGGCGTTGGCTGGGACTGAAAATTAAACTGACAAAGGCAGATTAATAGGAGAAAAGCATGCAAATTTATTAATATAAGTTTTACAGGGGACTTCCCTGGTGGTCCACCAGTTAAGGCTCCATACTGCCAATTCAGGGGATGCAGGTTCGATCCCTGGTCAGGGAACTAGGACCCCGCATGCCACACGGCCAAAAGGAAGACAAAAAGTTTTACAGGACACGGGATCCTTCATAAGGGAATAAGGACCCCCAAAACAGTTAGACCTGTATTTTATGGTAGGTTTGATGGAGTGGGCAGTCCTGTAGCATATGATTGGTTAAAGAGTATGAGGTAATAGTAGTAAACTGGGGGAAACTTAGCAAGGCCTGTTTGCTACGATTCTTCTTGGCATCCCTTTGTCTTTGGAGATTAGGTTGCCCCTTTTTTTCCAGACATAAGGAAGACACCTCTCACGTGAGGGTTTTATGACCTGTTTCAGGGAAGAAGGGCGACAGGGGTTGGGGAAGGGTGGGGAACAAGGTCAGGGTAACCTTCTTGCTTCTGCCGTTTTCTCAGACTCCTTCAGATCAAAATAGTCAGTATGCCAAGGTGCCATAGTTGGGGGTAGAATGCTCTGAACCCTAACAGCAGTATTGACTTCCACTGCCCAACGGTCTGCAGAATTATCAGATTCTGTCTCTAAATCCCCTTGGCTTTTCCCAACTCTCAATGGAGTGATCTTCTAAATGAAGTTCCATCAGGCATTCACTGCCCAGCATTGTCCCAAACCACTGGCCTTCCCTACAATGTCAACCAAGTCCATTGGTTACCCATCTGGCACGCCCCCTACCCTGTGAGTCCAGAACTTCATAAGAGCCATTTCTGTCTCTTTTGCCACAGGCAGAGGGAAAGTTGACCTCTGGTGTGATAGTCCTAAAGCCAGCCCCAGCTGTCTACAACTCCCTCAATTCCTGATCTCCTGAGGACAGTTGACTTTGGCCTTTTCACTTCCATTTAGTATGGGTCATATGGGCCACAGGGCTGCTGGAAAACACTCTGTCAGCAGCTCCCCAAGTTGTCTGCCAGTAGGGCCAAGGAAGGCTGCGGGGTGGAGCCTGTCACCTCACTCCAGCTGTTCTCACTGAGCCTTGGCCATTACAGACTCCCCCAGGAGGAAAGTCTTCTGAGCTTCCATCTACAGAAGGCTTGACCTCATGTTTGTGAGGCCCCTTCCGCACCCCTGAAGTTGTCAGGGCACACATGTGGGTCATCTGGGGGCATTCAGTCATGACAGCTCCTCAAGCAGTTTTCACTTCACTGAGCAGGCAAATTACTTTTACTTTAATTTTAATAGCATTTATGCTTCAGTCCTTTAGATGTATGTGCAACTGTTAAGCCACGACAGATATAATAGATACCGCTTTCCAATGTGCAAGCTTCCAAAGGCTTTAGCAGAAAAGTGCTTTCAGACTCTTGACTTCTTCCCTGGCATCAAAGACACATAAAATATTGAAGGGAGTAAAGACAAGGGAGAGGTGGGGAGTGGATTTTTGGAAACGTATTGTTGGTTTGCTGAGTGTCTGATCCCAGCCAAGGGGCAAGAATTGCTCCTATCTCAAACCCAATGCAAGGGGTCTCAGGAGAGCTAGATGGGTGTCTCCACAGTTGGGTCACAGTGATCTGGGGACAACTCTGGCCTGAGAAGTGTACCTCAATGTTGAGGGGTGGGCTGGCCAACAGCTTTGGTGGTACACAAAGGAGGGGGGATTAGGTTGCAGTCAGATGTCACTTACAGACTTCAGCAGACTAGGCACATGTGTTTCCTGTGCACCAAATGTAGGTCACAACGTGAGAGAGAGCTGGCACGGGGTCATCTTTGGTCCTATCCCAGAGATCCACCGAGGGGCAAACAGAGCTGAGAGGAGGCGAAGGTGGGGCTGGATGCCTAGGGGCTAATAAATACCTTAGGGCAAGCACCCGTGGAATAGAGTTGAAGTCACCCAGGGCAAGGTAACTGCAAGGTGGCTAATCTATGTTTTCTTTTGGTGGTGGGGGTGGGGGACAGAGCTCTCCGAAGAACCCACACAATACTCAAGAAAGGAAGCATTGACTTTAAAGCCCTGCCAGCCTCAGAAATCTCGGAGCCAGCAGGTAACACAGCCAGTCAGCTCAGAACTTTCTTGTGACCCTCAGACGCTGGAGAGATCAGAGACCACAGCAGGCAATCTGGAGGAGGGATATCAGCAAGGCAGGAGCAAGAGAAAAGACAAGCACAGCTTTTCCCCCAAACTGAGGCTTCCTGTCGGCAGCTGATCCTGGGCGGCCACATGCCCAAGGGGAACAATTTGACTTTCAATCACATTTGAAGTCTTGCATTGTATCCTGGCCTACACATGTTAAATACTGAACCCGAGCCTGGGTTTGTGACTTAAAGAAGTGGACGGAGAAGTCATAGGACCTGCCTGACTTTTTATACAACGGCACAGGGAGAACTAGTGCCACCAGAGAAATCTATAGAGACATGGTAGGCAAAATTAAGTTGCTTTAGGACAGCGTTCCACAAGTCCCATTTCTTCAGTGTGCCAGTAACATGGTATGCCTTACTTCATACAGTCAGCATCCATCTATTAAGTTATACCTGGCAGTGGGGAGACAAAGGTGAAAGAGCTAAGGTCTCTGTCCCTGAGGAACTCAAGAAAATTAAGTGTAAGAAAATGTAAGAGGATTATCGGGAGAGGAAGAAAAGAACTTTCCATGCTGGGTTGGCTCTGGGCTAAACTTCCAAGGGTGCAGTGGCAATGGCTCTGGAATTCAATAGTCCAGGAGTTACACACCTTCTCCTTGGGCCGCTGGCAAGTGGATAGTTTATGACATTCGCCCTAGGCTGTCCCCGGTGACTTAGCAGGGCTAGTGGACCTCTAGTGTTTTGGGCAGCCCAGCGTCCAGAGCTTCCTTCAGTGAGACACCCCTCCTCTGAAATGTGCATGCAGTCTGTGGGGCTGCGAATCACGTCTCCTCATGTACGCCTCAAGCGGGGTGCCTCCGTGTCATCCTACTTCTAGATCAGTTAAACTCCTGGTCACAACTCCTGGACACTTGCTGTTTGCCAGGAACTATTTTTAGGGCTTCACATATATTAATTCATTTAATCCTCAGAACAACTCCATGAAGCAGGTACATCTTACAGATGAACAAATGGAGGGAAAGAGAGTTCAGTGACTTGCTGAGGGTCACGCAGCTAGGAAGAGGCAAAGTTGGATTTGAACCTGTGTAGTCTAGTTCTTGCTGGCTGCAGGCGAAAGCGGGGTGGGGGGAGAGAGAGAGAGAGAGAGAGAGATTATTTCAGCTTTTCCAGCCTGTAAAGTAATAGCAGGCAAGAAAAGAAGGGGTTGGGAGATGTTGAATGAGTCACCTACGATGTCTGCCAAATCTGTCTGGTCAGTTTTCTATTTCTCTCTTTCTCTGTTATGTTTCTTTGTGCATGATTCAAACAGTTCTCCAATGTCAGACTCGTTGCTTCACGAAACTTCATCTCTGAGAAGGCTTGCAATTTTATTTTGCAATTGATTTCATTGTAGTCTTTTTAGTCACGGGTGTCACCTGAAAATGGCAGATACCTTTATGGTTTCTGACAGCTGATGACAGACTGACCTCAATCTTTGATCGATGGCTGGTACAGATACTAGACTGTTTCAGGAGGGATGTTTGAGTGAGAGGTGATTTAAAGAAATGGGCAGCTCAAGAGGGTATTTTTTATATTGTAAGATATTTGCTTTCCTACATAACCTGCTATCCCATGTTCTTGTATAATGAGTACTAGGACCACGAGAACCCTTTGAACATAGCACAGTGTGACCTAACCCTTGATTCCCTCCTCAACTGCCTTAAGGAGGCTGTGCAAAGAATAAGGGTAACATTAACAATATGACGAGAAGAAAAACCTGTAGGTCTGAGGCCCACTGAGCTCCCGGGCTCGTGCCTTCCTCTGTGTTCTGTTTCCCCTCTGTCCATGGCTGGGGCTGATATCCATCAAAGTCCTTCAGTGTCAGCGTAGATATGGCTCTTCCTAACCCACTGCTGCTGCATCACAGAACCTGAGCGCTGTTGCAGCCCCACTTCTGACTTACCTGGGGAGCCTCAGCTGTTGATGTTGACAAAAGGTGTCTGTCCAGCTGCTGGTGCTCTCTCTCTAGTGAAGAAGGCCTCCTCTACTAAATGTTTCACAACTCTTTTCTTAAATCCTGAAATAGTGACACTAATCCCTCGGCCCTCCTGCAACTCCCTGAAGATTCCGAGACAATTTCTGGGTTGACTTGGATGAAATGTGGGTGGGATCAGACAGCATCTCACCCTCTACTAAAAGATAATTAAAATTAAAATCACACCACACACGCTATGTACACACACATAAGTCTTATATGTGTGTGTGTGGCGTGATTTTAACTATCATTTATCTATGTATATATATTTTATATTATATTTAAACATAAATATAATATGTAATATTTATACAAATGTATAGATACATTGTTAATGTACATATATATGTTAAAGATTTTATTTATTTTTAAAAATTATTTATTTATTTATTTTTGGCTGCATTGGGTCTTCGTTGCAGTGCACGGGCTTCTCATTGCAGTGGCTTCTCTTGTTGCGGAGCACGGGCTCTAGGCACGCGAGCTTCAGTAGTTGTGGCTCGTGGGCTCAGTAGTTGTGGCGCACAGGCTTAGTTGCTCCACGGCATATGGGATCTTCCTGGACCAGGGCTCAAACCCATGTCCCCTGCATTGGCAGGTGGATTTTTAGCCACTGCGCCACCAGGGAAGCCCTAAAAATTTTATTTGACTAATTAATCAATGAAGGAACCAGATAAACATTGTATTTTGAAGAAGAGACATATTTATAAATCAGAAATACTGAAATGAATTTGTAAATGGAAAGAAACTGATTTTTCCACAGGGGCTAGGGAAATCAACTGGACCTCTACCAGACAGGACAGAATTCTCACATCTATGTGAATCATCTTGCATTGCTATCAATAACTTACAACTGAAAAAGTTATAAAATAGCTCAAAGGCAATGAAAGATTAGAATCACATAACCTGAGGGCTGTCCTCTAGACAATGCCTAGCTCTCCAGTAAAGCACCTCCACAGCATCTCTTTTCCTTAGGCACCATTTACGTGGGGGTAGCTTAAATGTCAGGGTTTCCGGGATTAATATTAACTCCAACGCTTCTTTTTCCTTGTTTCTCTCAGGGTTATTTGGTCCTTATGTAAACAGGGCTCCTGGAGGCCTGCACGGCCTGCCAGGGTTCCAGTGTGGGGTGGAGAAGTCAGGCCTCCTCTGGGACCCTCCCCTTGTCATAATGACAAAGGCTTCATTTGTATTGCTGTAAGGGGCAGGGGTGGGGGAGGGGAGATTGAAGCTCGAAGATTGGTACGGGGAAGTTGCAGGAAAGACAGGATAGGATCAAGTTGTGAAGTGCCTTCTCTGCTGTGCTAAGGATTTCAATCTTGACCTCAAAGGCAATGGAGAACAACCACAGCCATTTTTTAATTATTTTTTATTTTTAATAGATCTTTACTGGAGTATAATTCCACAAGATGAGACATGCCATCTCTGCATTTCACCTCCCCCCTCCTATCTCCTGACACATCTTCAGTTTCCTTACTGTGGTGTGTCTTTCATACTCCCTCCAGTTATATAAGGGCAATCCAGCCCTGGTCACTTCACTGACCTATTCAAAAGACTGTGGTTGTATATATGCATTCGCCACAGCAAGGAAACTGAAGATGTGTCAGGAGATAGGAGGGGGAGGTGAAATGCAGAGATGGCATGTCTCATCTTGTGGAATTGTCTTGAATAAATGACTTTTAGAGAATTTTCTGCCCATCACAAAGAGACACCTTTCACTCTTCTCCTTAAAATGTCTCCAGACTGTCCCGCTATCACTTCCTGGCTCCTTGGGGCTTTCTTTCTCCAATAGCTGCTAAGCTAGGAGAACATTCAGCCACCAACCTTTGTCCAACACCGACTCACTCATATCTGCACTGCTTAACACCTTGGAACCACCCATAAGGAGGGCACAGCAGCAATGATTGCATTTTATGGAGGAAAATCAGCCTTGTGGAGGGCTTGACTGAATGGCCTAGGGTCACCCAGCTGGTAAGTTGTCTGGCCCGAGTTGGAAGCCAGGTCCCTGGAACTGTGCCTGCTCTTGCTGGATACCACAGAGCCTCCCTTACATTCCGGTCCCAAGTCTCCTCTTCTATTCATAGAAAAACGGGAGCGGGTGGATATTACATGGGATAGTCATCATTTTCTCTCTCAATTCTAAAATTCCGGGCAGCTTTTCTAGTTTTATTTGCAATTCCACAGAGACATTTAGCAGGTTTGTAAGTTGCATCCTAGCTCACTCATTTTAGAAAATGAATTTTTATTTATCACTCTCAAGCTGGTCATCTGTTTTTTTCAGAAGCTGCTGTCTCCCAAGGTGCAGAATCTGAAATGACAATCAGGATATTAAGAGAGATGAAGGTGAAGAATAGACTAAAAAAGGAATAATTGTTCTGTTGGTCGTTTGGCCAAGGAGTAAGACAAAAATCAATTATAAATAACTTTTAACTCATTGAGTTGACTTTTCTCTTATAATCAAGGTAAAACTCAAATTGAAGATGGCTAGAAAGAAGATGAATTTTAATTTCCAGAAAGGCCCCTTCAGCCATCGCACAGGTAACAGATGGGTTCCCAGCTAGTTATCTATCTGGCTTTTGATGATATTAGCTGCAATTAGAGATACTCCGAAAGCCTCAAAAAATGGCCTTTTTAAAAGTTCATTTTATCAAGTGGGAGCATCTTGTAGTCTCTGGGCTCCTGTTGAAACTTTTATAATTAACTGACATGACAAGATAAAGATATTAACTCAAATGGCTTCCGTTTTTTCTTTTTTTCGTTTTTTCTTTTGCCTTGTTTTACTAGGAGAATTTTATTCTTCCATAGCGTGTGAGTAAAAAACCAGAAGTTTGGGCATCTGGGAAGACAGCCAAGAAATGTCACCCCATGAAAAAACAAAAACCATAGGAATAAAAACGATGACATTAGCTAACTTCTGAGGAAATAACACATTTAAGTGATGATGGGTAAGTGAGAAGCATTAGACCAGAGCAAGATTCCTCGAAGTGAATTGTAAATAGAAACCTACTAGAAAGAAAGAGTTCTATGGCCAAATAATTTCTGCAAATACTAATTTAAATCTTGTTGAAACACATTCTTTATTGTAGCACTTCTCAGAACTGTTAATATGTTAACGTACATGGTGAAGAGAAGCTATAGTGGTAGGTATTTGCCAAATATGTTTTATCACAGAATCTTTAGTTTTGGTAAAGAAACCTACTTTGGTAAACTCCATACTAGAATTTTTTTTTTTAAATTTCAACAAGGGATTCTGATTGTCTGCTAGTATATATTTCTACAAATAAATTTATACAAATAAGTTTATACAAAAAATTTATTTACACAAATGAATTGTAACATACCTCAGTATGTGCTGTGATTACAGAGAAGGAGAACTGAAAAGGAGAACTGATAAAGAGAACTGGGTAGTAGGAAGAATTTGTCTCAGGCTCACCAAGCATTTCTCTGTAGTTGGGGGTGTTATTTGCTAGGGCTGCCATAACAATGTATTGTAGACTGGGTGGCTTAAACAACAGAAATTTATTTTCTCTTGCTCTGGAAGCTACAAGTCCAAGGTCAAGGTATCAGCAGGGCTGGTTACTTCTGAGGCCTCTCTCCTTGGCTTGCAAATGTCTTCATTCTCTCTGTGTCTTCACATGGTCTTCCCTCTGTGCTTGTTTTTATCCTAACCTCTCTTCTCATAAGGACACGAGTCGTACTGGAATGAGCAGCTGTAATGACTTCATTTTACCTTAATTACCTCTTTAAAGGCTTCACCTTCAAATACAGTCACCTACTGAGGGTTAGGACTTCAACACATGAATTTTGAGAGGGCACAATTCAGCTCCTAATACTGGACTGGAAACATAAATTACCAAGAGCTCACTACACAGTCTGTAGAGATTATAACATTCTTTGCACTCCAACTCAATCCTTTTTTTAAAAATTTTTATTGGAGTATAGTTGATTTACATTGTTGTGTTAGTTTCAGGTGTACAGCAAAGTGAATCAGTTATACATATACGTATATCCTGTCTTTTCCAGGATTCTTTTCCCATACAGGTTATAACAGAGTATTGAGTATACCCCAATCCTTCCTGAGCAGCCTTCTGAACCTGAAATGGTTTCCCCGAGGATGTTCCAACTGGGAGGAACCAGACTCACAGCCAGACACAGTCTCGTTGACCATTATGCTTCCCAAGAAACTTAACATGCATCAGCTTGATGGTTTGTGAACTAATCTCTTGAAAGTTTGGCTGAGGTGACTCAGTTTCCCTGGCCCTGATCACACCTCATTGGATGGATAAAATGTGGTTTTTAAACTAACAAAGTTAGGGACGAGATATTGCCCTTGTGGTGCCTCCACCAAGGGAGCAGAGGGAAAGGAATGATCTCTGATAGGAGGTCACCTATGGAGAGCGACTCTGTATAATAACGGCTCACGTGTTCTGAACAGCGTTGGGCATTTCACATCAGTATCATCTCATCTATTGCTTATAACATCTCTTTGAGATAAAGGTACTATTATTACATCTAGATTGTAGATGAGGAAATGGAATTCTAAAGAAGGTATTTATTACAGACAAATAGGGAATAATTTGAAGGGAATAATCAAACAAGTAGGGAATAATCCTATGCTCTTAGCTATCATCTCACATGCAGTTTGTATGCTCTCACTTGATTTTGTAAAGGAGCAAAAACTGTTTTTCTACCCTCTTAGGTACTGTAGCTAGGGCCTGTGATTTAAACTGAAAAAAGAGGAATTCCCTGGCAGTCCAGTGGTTAAGACTCCACGCTCCCAATGCAGGGGGCATAGGTTAGATCCCTGGTCGGGGAGCTAAGATCCTGCATGCCACACGGTGCTGCCTAAAAGCAAACAAACAAACAAGAAAACCTGAAAAAAGACAGAATAGCAGGAGAAAAGGCAGACCGATTTTATTAATATATTTACGTGCATGGGGGATTCACGGAAAAGAAGTGAAAACCCAAAGACATGGTTAGATTTGGGGCCTTATATACCATTTTAACAAAGGGTGATGAATTGTGAAGAAGTGATTAGATAAAGGAAATGAGGGTTGGAGCTCCTAGGGCAGGGGGTAAACTGTGGGAAGTTGACTAGGAACTAGATGGTAGATAGGGTTGCTAAGTAAGATTTTTTATGCTGACTCTGTGACTCCTGGTGCCCTCTACAGTGATTAAGTTAGTTCTCTTCCTGCTTTGGGAGAGAGGAACACTTTTACAAATGGAAATTTATGTCACCTTTATGAAAGGCAATATACGCCCTGGTTTTGGCAGAAAGGGAAAGGGCGGAGAGCTAGCTCTTCCTGTGTCTGCTGTTTCTCAATTGCCTTTAACTTAAAATAATCAAAATAATACTATGCCAAAGTGGCATATTTGGGGATGACGTATTTGGATCCCCTTCAGATTCTGCAACACTTAGAGTTGAGGGAAATGAAGGCGGGAATTGTCCAGGGTTACAAGGTTAAGAAGCAGAAACTAGATAATAAGCTGATCTCTCTGACTTCAAAACCACTAGTGGGCTTCCCTGGTGGCGCAGTGGTTGAGAGTTCGCCTGCCGATGCAGGGGACACGGGTTCGTGCCCCGGTCCGGGAAGATCCCACATGCCACGGAGCGGCTGGGCCCGTGAGCCATGGTCGCTGAGCCTGCGTGTCTGGAGCCTGTGCTCCGCAACGGGAGAGGCCACAGCAGTGAGAGGCCCGCGTACCGCAAAAAAAAAAAAAAGAACCCACTAGTATATGTACCATATAAATAGAATTTTTTAAAATAAACTCTTAGTTTTAGAACAGTTTTAGATTCACAGAAAAACCGCAAAGATGGTACAGCGAGTTCTTAAATATTCTGTATCCCTATTATGAATGTCTTACATCAGCATGGGACATTTGTTACAAAGAGGGTTCTTAGCAAGTGACTAGACTGAGGCACTGAGAGGAGAGAGGAAGTTTAGAAACTGAAGATTAAGAGGAGGAAGAGGAGTTGGATTCCGTGAGTTCTGAGGTCCCTTCTCACGTTGAAACCAGGGGTCTGGCATCTGCAGGTAGAAAACTAAGACAGGCTTTCCTCCTGTATCAACTTTATTTCTTTAATTGCTCATTTCAAGCTAAAGCCTTAAACAGAATCCTGATTCCTACTCCCTGGAGGCATTTCTTTGGCCAGAGTCACTGATTTAATGAAGATATAAACATTTCTTGTGGGAACAGATCCCAGCTCACTGCTTTGTCCACACTTGCTTCTATGAAGAAGTTCTGTCCTGTTTCTTCTCTTCTACACTGTGTTTTCTACTGTTTTTCTGGCTCCCTTGCATCCAGCTGTGGTGAGATTAAACAAAAGTAAAAGGTTTTTTCTTGATTCTCCTGGAGCATTTTAGTAAATACAGGTGAGAACTCACTCAGTACACAATCCCCTTTTTGGCCAAAGCAGTACCCATTTCTGCATTTATCTTAGGGTGAAAGTCAGAGTTTGGAAAATTTTATTCTTGCTTTGTGAACTTGGGAAAAGTCACAGTTCATTATTTGTATCTTTGGTCATTTGACACAAAACAAAATTTTTTTGTGAAATTTATGCCTGCTAATACTTTTGTTCTTTTTAAGGTTTTTAAATTAAATCCTATATGTTAACTCACTCACACTAAATATTTACTGTAGCTTGTTGCAATATTTCCTCTTTTTTGTTTTGACAAAGTACCCTAACTTTCTTCTATTTACCAGTTAATTTTTGCAAGTTAGCCACTTGCCCATTCACAATAGGCATCTGTAATATATTAATTATTGCCTCCAGGTGGAAAAGGAAAAATGTAGGAAGATATCATCATGCTTCAATTTGTCTTGCCCTCATTTCCCCTCCTTGAAAATGGAGAACTAAGGCTATTCTTCTATCAATTTTCCCATGTCTTTCTGTAGCCCCATTTAAGAAAAAACCTTTCATTTTATGTGTTGTCAGTCCCCTGGGGCTCACTTACATCAGCTTTGGCTGGGTTGATGTTTAAAACATTTTTAGAAAGGGTAAATAATTTATTTGAAAGCTGGTGGAGAAAGGCACTTTAAAAAATTAGACCAAGTGAGTGGATTTGAAAGAAAAAATGTTACTGGGAACCAAAATATATGGCTTAAAAAGGCAGGAGAGGGCTCTATTTCAAAAGAAAAAGTAAATGTCATTTAAGTGTTACCTTCATATTACATGTTATTCTGTGAACCTTCAGTGTATCCATACAGATGTAAATATGTCTGAATTAGTAAACATGTCTTTAAAATATTGGCTTAAAGAAATGCTCCTAAGTTTTGATACTGTCTTATGTTTATATCACATTACAATTGTGAACAGATTCACTAGCTCTTTAAATAAATATCATCCGTGCCCCATTTCGACCAGTTCTCTAGGATTTTGAAAAACTATCCTGCTTTATTTTTATTCTAGACTCTACCTTGATAATGTCTAGAACTGATTCTGTCATATTTAAGAAAGTTTTCCAGTCTTTAGCAACAAGCCCTATCCTCAAAGTTTTTCAAAAAACATTCTTGTTGATAAACCAGAAAAAAACCTGAGGCCCTGAAGGGATTTGTCCCAGCACACTCAGAAGAAAAGCTAGAGATAAAAACCAGGAGACTTGCTGGACTTTTAGTTAACAAATGATCCCCACTGGGCAACTGCTAGGCCCTCAGGAGACGCCACTGGGACTGGGAAACTGGAGGATGAACCCTGCCCCTTGCCCTTGAGAACTTACCACTTAGTATGCTCTGCTTCTCATTTTAAGGTCATGACTTTTGTCATACACTCTTTTTTTTGAATTTTATTTTATTTACTTTTTTATACAGCAGGTTCTTATTAGTCATCCATTTCATACACATCAGAGTATACATGTCAATCCCAATCTCCCAATTCATCCCACCACCACCCACCATCATACACTCTTTATTCAAAAGAAGTCCCAATGACCTGAAAAAACGTATCTATCTATCTATCTAGATAGGTACATCTCTCTATATACCTGAGTCACTTTTCTGTACACCAGAAACTAACACACCATTGTAAATCATTGATACTTCAAAAACAAAAAAAACAAAAAAAAGTCCCGAAGATCAAAAAGGTTGAAAGGCAACTGAGTTTACTGTATTTTATAACTTGAGTGTCTGTGAATGGATAAAAGATGTAGTCAAAATCCTTTCAGCTCAAGGTTTTGGCTGGAGCCTGGCAAAACAGGCGGGAGGGGAGCTGGTCTGTGGCTATCCTTTCCCCTTTTTGCCTCCCACAAGACATGTAGCGTCCTCCAGCATTCCCTCTCCTTCCCCTGACCAACTATGGCCAAGCCTGTCCTGAGTTCCCAGGCTCGAAGGTGTCACCCCTGGACTGGGAACTGCTTCATTTGCCAGCCCTCCTGAGGCAGCAGATCCTACACCTGATAGAACTCCCTGGGTAGCCTTTTAAAAATATAGATTCCTGATGCTACCCTAGATGTTCTGAATTAGACCTCCCTGGGATAGCGGCCTGGAAATCTATATATTGAAAAGCTTCTCAGATGATTAGCCTGGTTTGAGGACCAGTGTTCAAGGGATATTGCATTTAAGTATCAAAGGCATCAAGCTGGGACTTCCCTGGTGGTGCAGCGGTTAAGAAGCCGCCTGCCAATGCAGGGGACATGGGTTCGATCCCTCGTCCGGGAAGATCCCACATGCCGCGGAGCAACTAAGCCCGTGCACCACAACTACTGAGCCTGCGCTCTAGAGCCCGTGAACCACAATTACTGAAGCCCACGCTCCTAGAGCCCGGTCTCCGCAACAAGAGAAGCACCGCAATGAGAAGCCCGCGCACCGCAAGGAAGAGTAGTCCCCACTCGCCGCAACTAGAGAAAGCCCACGGGCAGCAACGAAGACCCAACACAGCCCCCCAAAAATAAAATTAATTAATTAACTAATTTTTAAAAAAGGGATAACACTGAGAAGGCATCTACCAGCTGTTCTGGCAGGAGCAGAGAAGGGAGATGTTCGTGGGACATTTAGCAGGGACAAATTTCTATGATATACGATTGCAAATTAAACTGATTTATAATAACAACAATAATAATAATACATCCACATGTTAAAAAAAAGGTCAAAACCTGGGTTTAGGTATAAAATGAAAAGTAACTCACCACCCTACTTTTAGGAGTTTGTCTATTCTGTACAGGACAGAGGTTCTCCTTTCTGACTGCTGTCTATGGAGATCTGAAGAAATACAGATGTCCGGCCCCTTTCTTAGAATTACTGAGTCAAAAGGCCTAGGAATAGGAGCAGCTATATTTTAAAAACTCTGTAGGTGATGCTGACCTATAGCTAGATTTGTGAGCCTACGGTTCATATGCTCCTTTAAATTATTACTTATGTATAAGGTTATCAGGTACTTTTGCTGGGAGTCTTTATTTTTAAGCTATGATCCCTCAAAATTCTGACCTCTCATCTTGGTCTCTAGGGGGAATCTACACAAATCTGAGCAAGAACCTGCTTGCCCCACAATTGTTTTTGTACAACACTGAATCTTTTTGTCTCTAGAAGAAGCATTTGTGCAGGAAACATTTGTGAAAATGTGGTTGTGAAATCATGGTTATAGTAGCAACAGTAACATAAATCAGAGGAAAAGAAAAAAATTATCCATAAACCCTTCATCACTCCCTGTAAATCAAACTACTTTCATTTTTGCCTGTGACTTTTTCTATCCTTGTAAGCATGGATACATAAACAATGGAAAATTTGATGTGCCTCTCCAATCTACATTGGTATCTCCCTGAGATCCAACCAAAAGAATGAGTTGGTATTTCCAGATGCTCAAGCAATTACCCCAAATTATCTGGCTTTGAACCTTCTAAAGAAATAAAGGGACTTCCCTGGCGGCGCAGTGGTTAAGAATCCACCTGCCAGTGCAGGGGATGTGGGTTCGATACCTGGTCCGGGAAGATCCCACATGAGATGGAGCAATTATACCCGTGCGCCACAGCTACTGAACCTGCGCTCTAGAGCCCTTGAGCCACAACTACTGAAGCCCGTGCACCTAGAGTCCGTGATCTGCAACAAGAGAAGCCACCGCAATGAGAAGCCTCAGCACTGCAACGAAGAGTAGCTCCCCCCCGCTCACTACAACTAGAGAAAGCCCGTGCGCAGCAACGAAGACCCAACACAGCCACAAAAAAAAAAAAAAAAAAGAAATAAAAATACTTCTCAAACATCCTCTACCAGAAACTAAACCTGACAGCATTTTATTCTCAACTAGCTACTTAAAATCCCCCAAGAATGTATTTTAAAGTTCTTTCAAAATAACATGTTTTCCAAAAGTTTCAAATCTACCTTTTTCTTTTATGAGAAGCTGGTAAGTGTCTAAATAACGATAACGGGGCTTCCCTGGTGGCGCAATGGTTGAGAGTCCGCCTGCCGATGCAGGGGACACGGGTTCGTGCCCCGGTCTGGGAAGATCCCACATGCAGCGAAGCGTCTGGGCCCGTGAGCCATGGCCGGTGAGCCTGCGCGTCCGGAGCCTGTGCTCCGCAACGGGAGAGGCCACAGCAGTGAGAGGCCCGCGTACCGCCAAAAAAAATTAAAAAATAAATAAAAAAATAACGATAAGGCGTTGGAGGCTTTGTCTTAGAGTGTGCGGTTTGGGGTATTTTGGGGCATTTATTTTCATATCTACATGTTTTATCTGCCTATAGTTCCCAACAGATGAAAATGACAATAAATATTTTTAAGACCTAGAATTTAATTTTTTATTTATTGTTTGAAAGACAGTATCTTTCATAATTGGAGTCTGTGCAGTGTATTTATGTTTTATTATCCTTGGACATAGGGCTAAGCAACTTTATAAAACCCACAAGGCTTTTGAGTAATGTAAGCCTCTGTGATTCCCTCAGATTCTTTTTGGCGCTATCAATATTTCATTGTTTACCATTTTCTGCATGGCTTGGAACACTTCTGTCCTCCTCCCAACCCAATAAAATTCTGTAGTTTAAGCAGTAGCTTCAGGGAATGAGGGGGGCGAGGTTGGCTGGGATCTTCTGAAGCAGGGGGACAGGAAAAGGCATCTAAACCTACTTTAAGATGAACCTTTTGGATCCTTAGGCCCGCAAAAGAGAGTTTTCGGAGTTGGAGTTGAAATACAGGAGACTGGGCATTTTATATTTTCTGAAAGGAATCTTCTCTGATTCACGTGGAACTTCAGTGCTGCTGACATAAAACTGCGACCCTCAGAAAATCAAACTGCACACAAATACATTTAAGAATTTATAAGCATGTTCTTGGCACAGACTCTAAAAACAATAAGTGAGTTTAATTGGTTTTTTAAATTTATAGGGTACCTTTTTTGGCTACTCGCCCAATAAAAAGTGGAATTTTTATTTTGAAGTTGCCTTTGACATTCAATACAAGTGTATTTTAATTTTCAGTGACTTGGATGGCCTTTGTCCCTCTGTACTACACAATGGGCATAGGTTACCTTTCCTGCTAGTAATAAGAAAACTCTATTGTCATCCTCTGAATGCCGCTCTGTATTAGAAGCAAATTGGCTTACAGCAAAGTGATTCAGTAATACATATACATACATCTATCTTTTTCAGACTCTTTTCCCTGTATAGGTTATTATAGAGTATTAAGTAGAGTTGCCCGTGCTATACAGTAGGTCCTTGTTGATTATCTATTTTATATATAGTAGTGTGTGTATGTATATATTGCTGTATACCTGAAACTAACACAACATTGTAAATCAACTATACTCCAACATAAAATGAAAAAAATTTTAAATGTTAAAAAAAAAAAAAAAGAAAATAGAATAAAGACACAATGCAACCCATGAGGCCCTTAGGCATAAAGGTTTAAAGGGTGTAGTTACAATTTCTTGCTTAGAGATCATCCCTGCTTCATCCTGCTTCTAGGACCCATAGTTGCAGCCTTGGTCCCAGAACCACTGCATCAGTTAGGAAAATAGAAAGTTAAGGTGATGTGGGGAATAATTGTATAGTAGTACTAGCATCCTCTGCACACCCTCCCTCAACTCCCCTAGAAAAGCAGAGGAAATCTATTGAGTGAGGAGCCCTCCTTGTCCCCCTTCATGTTGAGTGTGAGCACACACTCAGGAAGGTATGTAAACCAGCCCTACATGCCTTTATCTCCCCCAATTTTTGCAGTAAATGTTTCAATTGCCCATGTCAATTCTCTATCAGATCTCTACCCTGAGGATGATAAAAAACATGATTTGTCCATTTGATGTGGTATCTCTTTGCCCACTCTTGGACACTATGGGTTGTAAAGTGTGTTCCTTGGTCTGAAGAAATGTAACTCATTTCTTGGTCCAGACCGGCACAGTATCTTCTGCTCTACTCCTTTTACAGTGTTTTGAGCATTTGCATCTACCACTGGGGATGCAAAGCCCAATGTGAAATAAGTGTCTATTTCTGTCAGGACTCCTTCATAGCCTCCCGGGGCTACCGGCAGTGGCCCACTATAGTCTACTTGCCAGCTATGCTCGGGGGTCTTCTCCCTGGGAACCTGCTGCACAGCCAACTGTAGTCCCTGTCATGTTGGCGGACAGGACAGTGCTGGTTGGCATTTTGTGCCTCTGTGGGTGAAGGAGGATTATGTCGACAATCAGCCTATCTCAGCATTGCTGCAGCTCCTCCCAGAGCCTCTTATTTCATGGATCCAGTTGAACACCTCGAGTGAGTGCACCAAGATACCCACTTGCTTGTTCCAATCATGGTCCGATCCGGGAAAGAGGTTGTCCTCCTGGGCATTGACATATCCTATTTAATGCTTCCCTTAAATTCCCATAGTGATTTCCATAGGACCATACCCCATATGGACATCCACTTAATAATCCAGTTTTCCACTGCTCATCTGTCTGACCCTGTGGCCAAGCCACCGGCCACTGTCCAAGAGGTGGAACACACCCAGATTTTGCGTCTCTAATTGTTGTTCACTGCAGGGAAAATACATGTAATCCAGCCCACTAAGCTGATTTGTTCTCAACTTTTTTTATTTTTTTAATGAGGCATGGCTTTATTTATTTATTTATTTATTTATTTTGCAGTACGCGGGCCTCTCACTGCTGTGGCCTCTCCCATTGCGGAGCACAGGCTCCGGACGCGCAGGCTCAGTGGCCATGGCTCACGGGCCTAGCCGCTCCGCGGCATGTGGGATCTTCCCGGACTGGGGCACGAACCCGTGTCCCCTGCATCGGCAGGCGGACTCTCCACCACTGCGTCACCAGGGAAGCCCGGTTCTCAACTTTTTCAATTATAGTTTTTCCATTAGTTGGTCACAGTGTGCAGCCTTCTAAACAGGATGCAGCCCATCCGCTTTAGAACTGCCATCCATAAGCCAATCACCTTTTTGTAGATTACTTGAGAGCTATTCATAAAAGACCACCCATGTGTCAATAGGATACAGTAGCTCCTCAGATGGTTCCAAAGTCGGCCCCAGAGGAAATGAGGCTACCTGCTTGTGAATATGATGAAAACCTCCTTGCCTTTCTCCAGAAGCATGTCCTGAATAAACCACTTCCATTTTATTATGGAGCTCTTCTGAGCACTGGCTTCCTTATTGGAGAGTTTCTCCAACATCACCCAAGACATAATGCGTGTTTCAGGTTTCAAGATTATTTTATGTCCTTCAGTCATAGAGGCAGCTTCAATCAATGCCCAATAATAGCAAGCCAATAATTGCCTCTGAAATGACTTGTACCATACTGCTGCATCTGAAAATTTTCTGGCCCTAAATCCCAGAGGTCACCACTGGGCAGTGTTCCTGGACTGTTGCCATAAACTCCAGTCTGTGTTACACACGAGTCGAAGATACTTCCAAAATCTTATCGGAGTATGAATCATAACGGCCCAATTTTGATTGAGCCATTGCTTTTGGCTGTTGTTACGACTCCCTTTCAAATACTGCTTTCTTTCAGGTAGTTTTACGATAGGAGTTAGCAATACTCCCAGATGTGGCATATGCATTCTCCAAATCCAGACCCTAAAGATGCTGTGCTCCTTACTTAGTGCCAGGGGTAGGTATGACACCTGTCTATTTTCAGTTGCCTGTGGAATGTCAGGGGTGGCTTCTGCCCAGGTTATTCCTAAGAATTTTACTGTTTGGGTGGGCTCTGGGATCTTTGCTGGATTTGTCAGCTATCCTCTGTTGGTCACGTGTGTTGCCACTGCATTTAAAATGTGCTTGCTTGTTCCTCAGTTCCTGATATTATCATGATATCATCAATGTAGCATATTATCAAACCAAATGATGGCAGTCAGCTGGTGAATTCAAATAACCCTGGGGCTTAACAATAAATGTAAATTGGGATCCTTCCCAAGTGAAAGCAAACTGTGGTTGGCTCTTTTCTTAGATTGTGTCGAAGAAAAAAGCATTTGCAAGATCAACCGCTGAGTACCAATCCCCTCTCCATTGTATTTTTATACTGTTGCAACCATAGCAGGGACTGCTAATGTTGTAGGCGATACTGCTTTATTCAAGCCTTGATAATCTACTGGTAGTCTCCACGAGCCATCCACCTTTTCATGGGCCACACAGAGCTAATGCACAGAGAATATGTTGGCAACAGCACTCCAACTTCTAACATGTCATTAATTAAAGTGCAAATCTCTTTTTGTCCACTAGGCCTCCAACACTGCGTCAAATTAACAACCTGTGTTGGGGCAAGCAAATCTATAGGTTGTCGTTGAGAATGTCCAATCAACGAGAGCCAAAAGGCAAACTTACATGCCTTCAGTTTCACAATACAGGATATAGGAAGTGTTCCGCAATCAGACGCAATATCCATCTCAGTAATACATTCAGGTGGAGGAAACACAACCACTTCACATTAAGTCTGTTCAAATGTTCCAATTTTCATCCAAACTTTCACCTTAATCCCATCACGGTTGCAGCTCCACATGCTCCAAAGCTAACTTAGGTTTTGAAATCGCCCAGAATAGTTTTTGTTCACCCTCTGGTCACTTTACCCACACACATGCACATGGCCTTTGGTCCCCAGCTAGGGATCAGGCCAAGGGACCTTGGTCCTTTTGTCAATCTTCATCCCGATTAATTTGCTGACCATCGTCCCCTGTGATAAAAGGTCAGGTTTTTCATTGCCATCTTTTGCCTTCTAGCTTTAAAAATTCCTCCAGACTAGAGTAAATAGAGTAGATTTGTTTAAGGCCCTTTAATGTTGGGGTACCAGCAGGAGCTCCATCAGTCCACTCAACCTCCAATAGAGCCTCATTAAGATGTTTTGACCCCATCAATGTCCTCCATATTCTGCCCATTTGTTTTTTCTTTTTTCTTTCTTTTTTTTTTTTTTTTTTGGTGGTACGCGGGCCTCTAACTGTTGTGGCCTCTCCCGTTGCGGAGCACAGGCTCCGGACGTGCAGGCTCAGCGGCTATGACTCACGGGCCCAGCCGCTCCGCGGCATGTGGGTCTTCCCGGACTGGGGCACGAACCCGCGCCCCCCACATCGGCAGGTGGACTCCCAACCACTGCGCCACCAAGGAAGCCCCTCTGCCCATTTCTTAATAACTATATGAATATTTCCATCCTGGTGGGACTAGCCCCTTTGAAACCACTAGGTGTTGTTCTGCGGGACTTTGAAGAGCTTTGCTCTTTTATGTTTCAGAGCAGAAAGAATTTAGCAAGAGGCAAAGTGGTAGATAAGAAGTGATTGATGAGAATAGGATGCCTGTGAGGCTTATAAGCGGGTAGGCAAGAGGGTGCCGCACCCTGAGAACTTAGTGGGCTACAGTTTTATAATTAAAAGAAAAAAAAGGAGGGAGAAAAGACCACCTTCTTTCTCATTCTTGAATAGACGTCACGCTTCCATCATCAGCTCCCACTCCAGGTTGGGCAGGGGAGTTTTCTTGTCCCTACAAGGTCAAGCCAGGACTGTCGTGGCACGATGGAAATGAGCGAAAAGGCAGTAACATACGCTAAAAATAGTAAGTCATCTCAGGTTTTAGTATAATGTGACCTTTTCCTTATATTTTTGTTTTTAATGTGCCCAGAAGAGTATGTCCTAGGAATCATTAACCTACTGAGCTCACTGGGCAGGATGTTTTATTTTTTATTGTTTTGGGGCATCTCTCATGCTTCTGTTGCCTGGTTTTGTTGTTAAGCAAGCCTGCTTGGTTTTGTGGTTAAGCAAACCTGCTTTCTTGAGTGATCATTAACTTACATGGGTCTCCCATACTTCTTTTTTTTTTTTTTTTTTTACTTACAATCCCCTAGTGGGATTAACTATTTAATTATCTACTTTGTCCCTTTACCCTGTCCCTATCACCTTGACTATCCCTTTCCCCCCTATGCTTTTGTGAATGGATCCAATTTTCTTAGACTAAGGGTGAACTGAGATAACAATTCTGTTATGGTCTCTTGAACTGTTGCTTGATTTTGCAGCAGTAGGTTTACACGCGGTGTCTGTGCAAAAGGGGCTCTCTTGATCACAGCATTTGCTATGATCTAAGTTAAGGAGCATATTACATAGGTGCACATCCTGGTCATCAGAGAGTCAACCCAGCGTGGACTGCATATGCAGCATAAGGGCTGCCTCATCTGGGGAGTTCCACTCAGCATTTAAGGAGGGGAGCCATCAGCTAACATTCTCAGGGAAAAGAAACCTTACCGTGGCTTTTATCCAGTCCCTCAGGCTAGCTGTCCCTTCAGGAACAACCTACTGTGTGTTTGGATCATATATAGCCATCTCTGATTTCTGATTGTTCAATAGTAAGCTGTAGGTCCTGGATCAATCAAACATGCAAAGCCAAGTAGACCAGTCCTAAGTTAAGTCACACTCATTACCCATTTTAGTAAAAGTTCAGGAAGCTGATGATATCGATCTACAAAATGAGATAGCTCCTTCACACTGTATCCTTTGGTTTAATAGTTTCTTGGTTTTTCACACCCTTAATACCTGCTTCCCTTCACCACCTGGACTACTTCCTTGGTGACCAGAGGTTGTAGAGGTATTATCTGTTGTGCCAGCATCATTTGTCCCTTTGGTAGTAGCCCTGAGGGTAGCAACCATAGCTCAGACCCACCAAATCCAAGCATGGCACAGTGCCAGGATCTGCTTCAATGCTCCTTTTACTTTCGTTTTAGTAATTACAGATAAAAATAAACAAGGGGTTATATATTTAACTTGTTTCTCATAGTTTTGCATTCTTTTCTGTATCCAGTTGGCCAGCTCTCTGGGAGTTGGGGCCATCATTTCTAATTCCAATTGGTAACCTTTATCTCTGTAACTGACAGGAGTGTAGCTGACGTCTCATCCCTATTTTGAGAGATGAGAGAACTAAAGTGCAGAGAGGTTATGTAGCATGCCCAAGGTCACACAGCAAGAGAATGACAGAACCAATATTTGAAACCAGCCCTATCTGACTTCACGGCCCTGCCCTTAACCATTAGCAACACTTCCTTCTATAAACAGATTCTAAACCTTAAAATCTAGAAGCTTCTCCCATCCCATTGGGCATTTTTTATATTATTCCATGGAAATTCCCTCTCTTCAACCTCTTCTCCCTTTGAGATTGGACAGTCCACTCAATCTTGCTTAGCTTCAGATGTGTATTGGGGGCCAGGAACATCCTCTGGGCTCCTCTTTGGGCTTCTTATCTGTTTCTACCCCAGGACCTTTGCTGGGCAGGAGGAGATGGCAGTTCAAATAGATTAGTGATTCTTAAACTTGGTTGTATGTTGGAATTACCCAGGGAGCTTTAAACAATACTAATGCCCAGGGTCACTTCCTAAAGAGCCTGATTTATTTGGTTGATTTCTGTCTTAGTCTTTTTGGGCTGCTATAACACAATACCAGAATACCAAATAAGTTTCCATATAAAGAATGGAAACTTATTTCTCACACTTCTGGAGGCCAGAAAGTCCAAGGTCAAGGTGCAGAAAATTTGGCATCTGGTAAAAACCCACTTTTTGGTTTATAGACAGCTTGTCTTCTTGGTGAGTCCTTACATGGTGGAAAGGGTGAGGGAGCTCTCTGGAGCCGCTTTTATAAGGGCACCAATCGCATTCATGAGGACTCCACCCTTATGACCTAACCACCTCCCAAAGGCCCCACCTCCACATACCATCCCACTGGGGATTAGGTTTCAGCAAGTGCATTCTGGGGGGGACATAAACATCCAGTCTGTAGCAATTATTAGTGGGTTGAATTGTTACTCCCAAAAAGTTATGTTCACTTCCTAGAAACTGTGAATGTAACTTTATTTGGAAAAAGGTTCTTTGCAGATGTAATTAAGCATATTGAGATGATATCATCCTGGATTATCCCAGTGGGCCATATTTCCAACAAGTATCCTTATAAGAGACACCCAGAGGAGAGACACATGCAGAAGAGGAAAAGGACAGGTGAAGATGGAGGCAGCTATGCAACCACAAGCCCAGGAACATCTGGAGCTACCAGAAGCTGGAAGAGACAGGAAAATCCACCATCCCCCCCACCCCTGAGCCTTCAAAGGAAGAGTGGCCCTGCTGACACCTTGATTTCAAACTTGCAGACTCTAGAACAGTGAGAGAATAAATTTCTGTTGTTTTAAGCCACCATGTTTGTGGTGATTTGTTGCACAGTCACAGAAAACTAATACAGTTGGGGCATGGCCTGGGCATTGTATGTTTTAATCCCTGGGTGATTCTAATGCACAGCTAGGGTGGGAAACACTGGAATAGGGCATTTAAAAAAATTTTTTATTGGAGTATAGTTGATTTACAATGTTGCGTTAATTTCAGGTGTACAGCAAAGTGAATCAGTTATACATATACATATACCCACTCTTTTTTAAGTTTCTTCTCCTGTATAGGCCATGGAATAGGGCGTCTTGGAAACATCTCCCCTAGCAGTTTCCCTCAGGTCCGGGAGTAAATGCTTTTTGCAATATTGTGATGTCTTGGGACTTCCCTGGCGGTCCAGTGGTTAGGACTCCGTGCTTCCACTGCAGGGGGTGTGGGTTCGATCCCTGGCTGGGGAACTAATACCCCACATGCCATGCGGCGCCACCAAAAAAAAAAAAAAATTGTGATGTCTTCTTACTTACGTTTTTATTATCTTTGAACAGAGCAAATATTTGGCGCACTATGGAAGCAGCCAGGGTATACAAAGTTTATGGTGCTTAAAAATACATACACTGCATACGTATATAAGGTGTAAAAAGCTTTATGTACAGGTATATAGGTATCTGTATCTTGAGTACAAATCCCTACACCCAGGATTTTTCCCTTTAAGCCTGCTTGGGCTGTATCTGCTACTGCTTTGTCTGATTTATGAACTATCCTGTCCCTTTTTTCTCCTGCCTTCCTGCTGCCTGTTCTTGAGCAGTTTATTCCAGGGCTCATTAGCACCGCTGGAAAGACTAGCCTGAGGAAGGAAAAGGGACGATGCCAGCTGCACACCTGCGGTTGCTCCGTCTGCAAGGCTGAGGGGAAGTTGAGTGACAAGGAGGAGCTGGCCTTTGTGAGGTTTCTGGTGTTCTGCCCTGTCTCTGTATCACTAGACAGGGAGATACTGTTTCTAATGTATAGTCACTTTTCAGTATAAACCTTGAGGATGAAAATGCTGGAATATGTTGGGCAGTATCTGTACTCAGATAAAGAGACTTTGTTACTCTCTTAAGGGAGTGGGGAGTAACTGAACTGATATTCTGAGAGTTTCCAGGGACTGGGATTCAACACATATTTTTGTTTTTATTTGTATTTTCAACACAAATTTGATAGTCTCTGAGGCCTAAGATTTCTCCATCATACCCTGTCTCTTCACACACACACACACACACACACACACACACACACACATGCTATATCTGTATCTATATATATATACACACTCATATTGATATATATGTAAAAACATATATATTGATACTGATATATACACCGATATATTCTACAATGTGGATTACCCTCAAAAACATTATGCAAAGTGAAAGAATCCAGGCACAAAGGCTACATATTGTATGATTCCATTTATATAAAGTGTCAAGAAAGGGCAAACTTATAGAGTCAGAGAGTAGATTAGTGGTTGCCTGAGGCTGGAGGTGGGAATAGGGATGAACCATGAATAGGTAGGAAGGATCTTTCTGGGACGATGGAAATGTTCTCATGGATGAAAATGTGATGGTTGCACAACCTGGTAAATTTACTAAAAATCATGGAGTCATAAACTTAAAGTTATTTTATGGCATGTAAATGATACCTCCATAAACTTGTTTAAATATATGTATATGTATGTATGTATGTATGTGTGTAAATATATATATATGTAATATCGAATTTAACCCTGTTACTATCAGAGTCGCACATTAAAATTTTTCATCTTTAGTGGCAGAGCCTCCTTCGCTTTGAAGGGCCTGGGCACCATGCACCTGCCCAGTCCTGGGAAGTCAAGAGGCCAACACCTGTGAGTGTAATCTGACGCCCAAGGAGTTTTACTCACCAGGCCTTCAGGTTAGTCCAGGGCCTTTCTCCTGCTGGATGGTTTGGAAAAATGACACTGTATTTTCCTCCTGTCAGCATCATACTGGGATATGTACAAAGGTTTTATTATCATCTTCCACAGGAAAATCATTAAAACCATATTAATACTATAAACTCTACATAGGGTCTTGGTTTTACTTCCTGTATCAGTCAGAGTGGACTGGGTTATGCTGCAGTAGCAAAAGATACCCAAATCTCAGTGACTTAAAAGAACAATAGTTTATTATACACTTTTGCTACATAATGTTGAGGGTTGGTGGGGGGCTTTGCTCTGTGTGGTCCTTACTCAGGGATTCAGGTTGACAGAGCCTCCACCATCTAGATGTTGCCAGTACCACGGCAGGAGGAAGGAAATATGAAGGATTATATACTGTTTTTTTTAAATTTTAATTTCGTTATTATTATTATTTTTTAGTTGAAGTATAGTTAATTTACAACGTCATGGTAGCTTCAAGTGTACAGCAAAATGATTCAGTTATACATACATACATATATATGTATATATATTCTTTTTCAGATTCTTTTTCCTTATAGGTTATTACAGAATATTGAGTATAGTTCCCTGTGCTATACAGTAGGTCCTTGTTGGTTACCTACTTTATATATAGTAGTGTGTATCAGTTAATCACAAGTTCCTAATTTATCTCTCCCCTGCCTCCCCCATACTGGTTCTTAAATGCTTCTACCCAGAGGGCACAAGTGTCTCTTCCACTCATGTTTTTTTTTTTTTTTTGCAGTACGCGGGCCTCTCACTGTTGTGGCCTCTCCCGTTGTGGAGCACAGTCTCCGGACGCGCAGGCTCAGCGGCCGTGGCTCACGGGCCCAGCTGCTCCGCGGCATGTGGGATCTTCCCGGACCGGGGCACGAACCTGTGTCCCCTGCATCAGCAGTCGGACTCTCAATCACTGCGCCCCCAAAGAAGCCCTCCATTCATGTTTTATTGGACTGAGCAAGTCACATGACATCACCTAACTTCAAAGGAACAGAGAAGTGTAATCCTCCCTCCTGTGAGGAAATAGAGAGGAACCCGAAGTGGGTGGACAGTAACAATGCCTGTCATACCCACTCTCACCAGAAGGCAGCAGAATGGTAAGGGCTTACAAGATGCCCTCTGCTGGGGGAGGGTGACCAACTGTCTCGTTTTGCCTGAGGAGTTTCCTCAGGACATGGCACTTTCTGTGTTAAAACTGGGAGAGTTTCAGGCCAATTGAGATGGTGGGTCACCCATGCTATGTTCTGCCTTGGGTTGCACATCCTGAGGATGGTGGATGGAGGCATCTCTCTGCCCATGAATACACCTTTCAGAAAGTCAGTTCCAGGGACTTCCCTGGTGGCGCAGTGGTTAAGAATCCGCCTTCCAATTCAGGGGACACAGGTTCGAGCCCTGGTCTGGGAAGATCCCACATGCCACGAAGCAACTAAGCCCGTGCACCATAACTACTGAGGCTGCGCTCTAGAACCCTCGAGCCACAACTACTGAAGGCCGCATGCCTAGAGCCCATGCTCCACAACAAGAGAAGCCACCACAGTGGGAAGCCCAAGCATTGCAACAAAGAGTAGCCACCGCTCGCTGCAACTAGAGAAAGCCCGTGTTCAGCAACAAAGACCCAACACAGCCAAAAATAAATAAATAAATGTATAAAAAAAAAAATCTAAAAACTGAGGTTACTACAGACTTCTCACTGGCTTCTAACTCTAAGAGGGAACTAGAGTACTGTCTCCCCTGTCAGGGCCTAGAAACTTCCCTTGCTCATTCAAAAGCCATCAGTGTTAGCCTTCACCACATGCCTGAGGCTTTGGTTGGTGAGAGCCCATCTCTGGCTTCAGGACAGCCACCTCATACTGTGAATGGGGTGGGGGGGTTGTCCTTGAACCACCATTCAGAGACAGCCTCCCGCCTTGGAGTAAACCTGCATTTCACAGAAGGACAATGAGGTCTTTCAAATGCTTTAATAACAATACTACCAGTGATCACACCTCTGTCCGAGTGCTTACACATACTGTTTTATTAAAAGCTTTTTAAATCCCAGTATGACAATCAAGGATAACCAGACTGGAGAGTTACTTGCACAAGTTCACAGAGTGGAAAGTAGCAGGGAAAGGGTAATAAGACTGCCTCTTAAATCCCCAACTCAAAGGCCTACTGGGCCCATTTCAGTCTATGAAGTGAGTCTATCCCATCCCAAGGGGGTTACATGCAGCTGATGAAGCTTAAGCCTTAGAGCTCCTTAACTGCACAGGGCACTTAAAGTCTTTCCATGGTCATGTGTTTTTGTAAAATTTGCAAAAGTAGGCTACATGTGTATTCTTTTTCTGAAAGAAGTGTTATATTCTTCAGACTCCACAAAACCTGATTGACTCCAGAGCATCAGAACATGTCCTCTAAGCTCTTCAACTCCTCCTCATGCTTCAGAGGGCGAAAGGGCATGACTTTCCTCTGCAAAACCTTCCCCATCTCTCTGTATAGCCATTTCCCCCTATTGTACATTTTCAGAGCACCATGTACCTCCCATTCATAACCAGAGCTGCAATTTTAACATCGACTTGTGCAATTATGTGATTAAAATCTATCTCCCCTGAGAGACTGTTCACTTCAGGAAGGCAGAGCCCATGTCTACCTTCACTTGTATCTCCAGTGCCTATCAGGGTGCTTGGTACATGGTCAGAGCTCAATAAATGTTTCATAAAATAATGCCAGAATATTGTGTATATTGTGTGCATAAAAATTATTTTAGTTAAGTTTATTTTGAAGAATTTGTTGTACCCTTAGAAATAATTGGAGACCACCAGAAATTCTGCAGAATTAGGGCTGAGTGTCACTGCTCTAGGTTAATATCTAGATATTGTATCTAAATATATCTAGATAATATAGGGTGACACACATACACTCTAGTGGGATCACCATTTCTACCTGGGGAAACTAAACCCCAGTTGTCTGAGAATCTGAAAATATCTCATTTTTAATACTCCATTTACCTCCAGAATTCCTTGAAATACAGATAGGAGAAAACTCAGCAATTACACAATACCCAGCAAACAATCCTTGTGGGATGCTGACAGTAGAGTTCAAGTTTGAGAGTCATCATACATCATTGTAGTTTCAATCTGGTGCTTCAATTATACAATCCTTCTCAATATTATCAGTAGTTAACATTTATTGAATACTTGCTTCGTGCCAGGCACTGAGCTAGTTACCTTACACGCACTAGCTAAATCCTAACAATGTGCTTATGATACTACTATCGTCATTTTACAAAGGACAAAACTGAGGCTCAGAGAGGATAAGTTAACTCGTCCAAGGTCACAGAGTGGTGAAGCTTGAGGAGGAAAAGACTCCTGGTTGTCCTAATATTCATTCTACCCTTCTTTCTTTCTTAGTAAAATCTATAAATTCTAGATGAGCACATGGCTGCCAGTATAATGTCTGTATTCCCCAGCCTTCCTCGGATCTAGCCATGAGATGAAGCCCAGACCCGTGGGAAGGGGGCAGAATTCGTGCTTGCTTGTAGAAGGAAGGGATGTGGACTTTTGTTCTTTCTTCCTTCTCCACTGGCTGGAAAGTAGACTTGGTGACAGAATTGGGAGAAACTGCCCTGATGGTTATGGCCCGACTAAATTCACTGGGATTTGAAGCCAGGTCTGTCTAATGCTAGAGTCTATGCTGAGCAAGGCCTTCAAAGGCCTTTCAAAGGCAACTGTGTTTATGAAGAAATTAGCAGAACTCAGCAGTAACCTGCTCCTGGAAACAAAAAGGCGTTGGCAATAAACCCGCATTGGGATGGATGTCCACTCCAAAACTTATTAACTGAGTGACCATGGGCAAGTTTCTTAACCTCTCTGTCCCTCAGTCTCCTTATCTGTAAAATGGGAATGATAATAGTAGCTACCTCATAAGGCAGATGTGAGGACTAAGCAAGACAATACACATGAAAGAGCTCAGTGCTATTGCCAATTATATTGTAAACAGCAGTGAAAATTAGTGATTACTATTATTGTAATTATTCCACTGTATAATCAACTGCAGAGCATTGATAATATTGTTGATAGTACCAAAGGGGATTTAAGATGATATATTTTATTTATTTTTTTATTTTTTTGCCGTGCCACGTGGCTTGTGGGATATTAGGTCCCCAACCAGGGATTGAACCCATGCCCTCGGCAGTGAAAGCATGGAGTCCTAATCACTGAACCGCCAGGGAATTTCCAAGATAATATATTTTAAATGCTTGGTATAATCTTTAGCATATAGTAGGCACACCACAAATGGTAGTTTTTATGAATACATACATATTCAAAATAGAAAAGGATCCCTCTCCCCACAAAAAAGGCAAGGAAATGAATGTGAATAAAGACATTTCAGTTTAGATAGGATGGTGTTAATATGTATTTTTCATCCTCTATTTGCAGAGCAGGGATTATAACAATAAAAAAGAAACCCTAATATTCCTTTCTCTACTGCTTTAACTGAAAAGCTATTTCCTAGGGCAGGCTTTGCCAAAGACATTTGACCTTGAGACCTCACCCAATTTAAAGCCCTGCTGAAAATCCTTTCACTTAAATGTAACATCAATGACAAAGAAATAACTAGAGTTAGTGAAATTCACAACAGATGATAAAAGAACTGTAGGGTGTGACCTACTGTTAAGAGACAGATGAAAGGAAACTATTGTGTCTTTCTAGAGAAAAAAAAACAGACTCATTATTTGAAAAACCCAAAATAAACATTGATTTTAAGAACAGAAGACTTGAATTCTGGTCTTATCATTATCCTGGTCCTTTAGCTGCCTTTGAACCTCCTAGAATTGGTCATAGGAACTTGTAGAAGAATGTGGAAAGTATGAGGATAAATAACAAATAATTGAAATGGTCATTTTAGTTCTTTAAAGTAGTTCAAAAGAAACATTTAAGATTTTCTCAGTTACTTTCTGCGGAAGACTCTAAACAATGAAACAACTTTAGTGTGATCATTTCCTTCCACCTGGGTTGCTAGGGTTTCCTTTATTGCTCATTCATATGCACATCATCACTAATATTAATTAGTAGCTTTTCCTGGTAATAGTTTTACCACAACACAAGGAGAGAAACACAACACAAGCTGATCCTGGGACCAGCATCTTGGTGGATGAGTCGATTCAGTTAGACGTGTATTTGTGGAATGTTACTCGAGTGCTAAGGAACACCTTTGATTGGAATAACACATTACAGTTTTCAATTTACTTTCACACACATGAACTCGTGTGGCTGTGGTTCCAGGGTCACAGTACGAGGGCTTGAAGATCTGGGGTCTTAGCACTCTCAGGTCGCTCTGTGCCTCTCTTTTCCAATATGTGAAATGGAGGTAATGCTACTTTATCTGTCATACGGAGTTGTCCTGTTGGTTCAAATGAAAATATATGCATGGGAATGCTTTGCAAACTGTAAAGTTCTGTGTCAATAGAAACTATCACTTTAAAGTAATATTAGAGATGAGGAAATCAGGCTATGAAATGTCCTTGCACTTGCTAAAGTTGTCTGGGCAGGTAATGGCAGAGCTAGACTCCACCATTCCTCCAAAAAGAAATACATAGGGAGAGGAGGTCTGTCATTCTTTTTGGCCACCCAGCAGCTGAACCCCCTTGCCTTTGTTTTGAAGAATCCCTCCACCTCAGAGGCACATGCCTCCTTTCTGTTCCTTGTCCTGGCCTCACCTAAGCCGGGGGTTGGGCTATGACCTGGGCCCCCAGGCTGCTGTCCTCACTGAGCTCCTCTGAGGAGTGACTTAGATTTTGTTCCAGATGTTAACATCGCAAATCTGGTCCTCCTGAAGAAGCGTCTGTGAACTACCCAGTATCTTTAAAATCAGTGCTCTCCAAACTGTAAGGTGGCTACAAATCACCAGGAGATTGTGTTAAAAGGTAGAGTGGGACTCAGCAGGTCTGGGTGGGCCTGAGATTCTGCGTTTCTAACAAGCTTCCAGGTGATGCCCCCGCTGCTGGTCTGTGGACCCCACTTTGTGCAGCAAGCCTTTTCTAAATTTGTTCTCAGTTTAACTAATACCCTAATATTACAGAGTCTGTCATCAAAAATGGGGGGAACAGGGTTTATACATAAAACAGTACTGAAACACATGAAAAGGAAAACGTGCAATTTTTCTAGGATGATAATTATTCTATTGTCTTCTAGAAAAAAGCCTGGATGATGTTTAACTTTCAAAATTAAGGTGAATCAAAATTGTGTTGAGGGACTTCCCTGGTGGCGCAGTGGTTAAGAATCCGCCTGCCAATGCAGGGGACACGGGTTCGAGCCCTGGTCCGGGAAGATCCCACAGGCTGTGGAGCAATTAAGCCCGTGCGCCACAACTACTGAGCCCACGTGCTGCAACTACTGAAGCCTCTGCGCCTAGAGCTTGTGCTTGGCAACAAGAGAAGCCACCGCAAGGAGAAGCCCGTGCACTGCAGTGAAGAGTAGACCCCGCTCACCGCAACGAAGAGTAGACCCCGCTCACCGCAACGAAGAGTAGACCCCGCTCGCCGCAACTAGAGAAAGCCCACCCGCAGCAACGACGACCCAATGCAGCCAAAAAAAAAAAAAACCAAAAAAAAAAAAGTTGTGTTGTGACATTTTATTGTTCTGTAACAGCCCTAGAGTTAATTGAAGACACAGTGATGTACTGTAAAATTAGATGTGGAAATGATTCTTTGAGGTAGTTACGTCTTCAGAGGCACGATTACAGTGGGAGCATAATGGGTGTAGGAGGGCAGGAATGCCAACTTCCTGACTAAATTCACTTTCTTGGAATCCCTTCCTCATACACTCCCTGTCTCTTTAAGTAACTGAGACAAAGAGAAAGTTCAGCTAGATAAAGGTAAAAGCAGAGTGGCCCTCCCTAAAATTATGGTAACAGGTGTCAGCCATAGAAGCCTAAAGACTAGTGTCTAAGTCATCTCGAGCTGCCATAACAAAATACCATAGCCTGGGTGGCTTAAGCAGACATTTCTTTCCCACAGTTCTGGAGGCCGGCAGATTTGGTCTTTGGTGAGGGTCTGCCTCCTGGCTCACAACTAGGCTGCCTTCTTGCTATTTCCTCACATGGTGGAGAAAGAGAGCTCTGGTGTCTTTTTCTCTTCTTATAAGGATATGAATCTCATTTTGGAGGGCTCACCTTCATGACCTCATCTAAACCTAATTACCTCCTAAAGGCCTCACTTCCTAATGCCATCACATTGGGGGGTTAGGGCTTCAACATATAAATTTGGGGGCCGGGAAGCGGGGGAAGATTCAGGCCATTACAATTAGATAAAAGATTCTTCTAGATTCTTCTAGATAAATGATTTAGCTTCAGTGCTGGGAGTCTGTCAGTTCTGGGCAAAGTTCCCTGTTGTCAGTGGTGGTGTGTTTTTGCTGTAATGAACATGCACCGTGGTGAGCTCTGACTGACAGTAGAACAGTGGGCAACACCCTCTTTCCCTGTGGAGCCTGGAGGATGGCACGTTTTGTCAGTTGGAGAAGCAGATGCATAGCAAGCCCTAGGATGCCATGTAAAGTACCTTAAACAAAAAAGTTGGATGCCCTTGTTCTAGAAAACAAACAATGCAAGCTCCAAGGTAGCTCAGAACTCAAGAGAATATATCAAATGGCCTTTAGGAAGAAAACCAAGAGTTGCTTGAACACATAAATAAAGATTTCCCCTGGCTAATGTCAGCACCCAAAGAACAGCTTACTGTTGGTTTCTTGTCTGCACCTGCCTTTCCAGGACGGAAACAGAAAACAAGAGTCTAGGACACAGAGAAAACAGACATGGAGAGAAAACTGAGTAGTTTTTTTGCCATAATTAAGTCAGAAAGTGGCTGGTCTTCTCTGAATCACAGCTTACATAAGCAATTCTCACCCTGGTATTGCAGTATTTAAGGAATTCTCCTAGATGTCTTCAGGAAATCCTCTCTTCAAATCTCTCTCCACTAACACCCCTTCTCCAAAAATTAAAATAAATAAACTTACATTTTTAATCTAAAAACGTGCATGACACATACAAATTTCATAGAGTACATTTAATATCAAAATCAGATAAAGTATTTTTAACAGAATAGTGCTAATAAATAAATAATAGTGTTAATAATAAATAAATAAATAGCAAAATTTGTTACTAAGATGCACAGACCTTTGAGATATATTGTAGCATAAGAACAAACAAATTGAAAAATAGTGCATATATCATACAATTTTTGAAGCAAACATACACACACAATGTTTTTTATAATATAGATGAAGATGCAGGGAAAATGGTCTGGAAGAGACACTGTCAACTGAGATGAGTAATTATCCCAGCAAAGGATTAAGCAGTAACCACCACACACACAAATCTAGTCATTGACCTTACCTAGAGAGATCCCCAAGAACAAGCCCCATTTGGGCCTCCGAGAACCAAATGTGCTGGGCAAAATCATACACCAATACATTTAAATAAAAGGAGAAGGAGATGGAAAAATAATCACCTTATCCCATTGCTCTCCTCTCCCACTCAAATAATGCCTTGGACTCCACTCTCTCAGGCAAAAAGAGTCGAAAACTAAAAAGTGAAACAAAATAAAGATGAAGAAGTTAGCTCTGGGCCAGGGCATCCCAATCATTTGTGGGACCCTGGGCTAGAGTACAAATGGACATCCATATGTAATATGTCTAAACATGTAAAAGTTACAAATTGAGTGAATGCACTGTTTAATGAAATATATTTTGTCTTCCTGCCTTGACAAATATTCCCGTCAAATATTCATTTGATTCATTTGACAGGAAGGACAGGTCAAGTGAGACTTCTCAGAGTCATACACCAGCACGAGGCAGCATTTGGAGAGCCAGCTTGGGGTCCGTGGGCTTCCCTCTTGGTTTTCCGCTGCTGGTCCGTCTGTGTGGCGAGGGGCTCTGTGCACGTGTGTAGGCCACTCGGCTTGCACACACAATCTACCCACATCCCTTTAAACAGCTGCACCTGGTCTCCCTGTGCCCTGGCATGGCTCTTTAGTGCTATGACCCACCCTTAGAAAGCTGGACCTGGGGAAAGTCCTATGCTGGCCCTGGAAGTGAGCTCAGGGCCATTTGGACAGGGATGTGGGGGTCTCTCATCCCCTGAGATTGGTCTAGAAGTGGGAGGCAGAGCACAGGCTCTGGAAGGGCACATCCCTTGGGGACTCCTTAGCCCGTGGGAGGTGTGATTGGAGGAGGGCCATGGAAGGGTCTTCTGAAGCCAGGGTCCCAGGGTTGGGCTCCCTCTTACACTGGTCTAAAGTCAGTACTATTCTTGGTTTGGGGATGTCCTGGGCTCGGGTCCTGATGAGTTAAGGGATTTCAAGGGTCATTTTGACTATGTTATATATAGATCCCAAGTCAGTGAATTAACTTATTCTTCCCACTTTGTACAAAACATGGATATTTAAAAATGTGCATTAAGACTTTCTTCTCCATGAGAGATGCCCAGGACTGGGTCAGAGACTGACTAATGAAACCAGATCTACCTCTTTCACCACATCCCCTTATTTCATTGGAGTAGCAGGCAGAATCGTTAACACTGTAACTTGTTCTCTCTCCCTCTTTTGCAGAGTATGGTTGAATTTACCTAAAAGTGCAAATGATGTGATTCCACCGCACTAACTCTAGGATCTTATTTCCTTTTGTATGAGTTATTATTTGGCTGCATAACAAATTACCCCCAAATATAACAGCTTAAAACAGCAAAAATTTATTATTTCATAGTTTGTGTGGGTCAGGGATATGTAAGTAGCTTAGCTGAGCGGTTGTGGTTCAAGGTCTGTGATGAGATTGCAGGCAAGCTGTCCACGAGGGCTGCAGTCGTCCCAGGACTCAGGTGAGGCTGCAGGATGCTATTCCAAGTCCACTCACATGGTTTTTCAGGCTTTAGTTCATTTGCTTATCATATCACAGGGGCCCCCTGGAAGCCAAAGGAGAATTTCCGGAAGGAGAGAAGAGTGAGGCAAGAGTCAAGTGAGACAATGGCATTTGGAAAAGGGTAACTCAGATCTGGCCGCTGCAAGGTAACTTCCCAAACCAGGGTCTGCCAACAGGTGCTGTGTCAGGCTACCTGGGGAACTTACGAAAAATATACCAATGGTATATATATCCTTAGAGTTAATAATACTGTACTGTATATTTGAAAGTTGCTAAGACATTATATCTTAAAAGTTCTTGGCACAAGAAAAAAAACTTTTAGGGCTTCCCTGGTGGCGCAGTGGTTGAGAGTCTGCGTGCCGATGCAGGGGACACGGGTTCTGTGCCCCGGTCCAGGAAGATCCCACATGCCGCGGGGCGGTTGGGCCCGTGAGCCATGGTCGCTGAGCCTGCGCGCCCGGAGCCTGTGCTCCGCAATTCGAGAGGCCACAACAGTGAGAGGCCCACGTACCTTAAAAGAAGAAAAAAAAAAAAAGAAAAAAAGCTTTTATAATTATGTGTGGTGATGGATGTTAACTGGACTTATTATGGTGATCATTTCACATATATACACGTATCGAATCGTATTGTTCACCTGTGACTAATAAAATGTTGTCTATCTCGATAAAAAAATACCAGTTCCTAGACCCACTTTTATTTTTTTTCTTTTGCAAGGAAGCTGAAGTCAAGAAAGTTAAATGACTTCCTCAAGTTCCCATAGCTAGAAAAAGACTGAACTGCAAAAGACTGGAATTCAGGCTCATGTGGAAGCCACAGTTCCTGTGAGGAAGAAACACACAAGCCTGGCTCCCCACAAAGCCAGGTGAACATGAACCCTGGCTCTCCATTGACCGCCAGGCAGCCTTGTGTGAGTTTGAGTCATAGGATCTGTACAAATCCTGGTTAGCTTATACGTGAAGAGGGTGTAATATTTACCTTGTGCTGCTCTTGTGTCGACTAAGTTATTTTTAATGCTCCCTTGCCAAATACCCCTAGGAATATACCTATAGTTTACATAGTTGAATTTATTACTCATTGCAGTGAGGGAAATGCACACCATCCTGGAGGTGTGTCAGTGAGAGGGTATTAGGAAATATTATTAAAGGATTTGGGTTTTGGTTAGCTGATTGGGGGAGGGCTTAGGAAAGCAGGGGTCATTCTGTGAGTGTGTATCCTTATAAATCTTATCCATAGAAGGGCAGACCAGAGAGAGGCTAAGGTTGTTAACTGGCAAAGAAGCAGCAGTCACTCTAACTGGCCAGGATAGCTGTGTGTCCACTGTGGCTTGGACAATGTTCATATTTTGTCTGTGTTTAGACATGATTAAGGAGTCTTGTTCTTGTCTTCATCCGTCGTGGTCACAGAGGGGCCTTGTCTCAGGTTGATGTTCTGAGAAATTGTCCATGTTTATGTTTAAGAGAAGAACACCAAGGCCCAGTGATAGCACCAGGCCAGCTTTTTCCCAGAGTATAAAATATCTTATCATAGTGCTGGACTCACAGGTGTTCCATCCATCGGGGTTATGACTTTATTGCACACACCCACACTGCCAGCGCTGGACCTTTGAGTCACAGTGAGGCAGGTAAGGGGTGTTCTGGGGTGGAGACATTTGGAAGAATCTAAAAGACAGATAGCCCTTCAAGCTGCAATGACCCATTTTCTTTCCCAGCTTCAGGCCTTACAATGAAGCCATTTCCATGAGGTCAAGGGTATGTCAGCCTGTGGAGAATTTCAGAAAGAGCAAAGAGGGGTCTACAAGGTAGAGGGCCTATCCCTGACCCTGCCTTGCTTCCTTCCTGCGGTAAAGGCATTCTGAGCACTTACAGGGAGTCAGACCTGGGCTAGATGCTGTGTGACACCCACCACCTCATGGAAAAGACAGACAAGCAAACAATCACGCTGAAAAACGGGGTAAAAGAAAACAGTGTACAGTGAGGATCACCGACAGTCTAAGCAGTGGTTCCCACACTTTCCTGAATATTGCAATCACCTGGATCTTTGAAAAATACGGATGACCGGATCCCACTGCACTAACGTAATTGATCTGGGATACTACTCAGAGCGTCGCGATTTGAAAAACTCCCTGGGTGATTCAATGTGCAGCAAAGTTTGGGAGCCATTGGTTTAGTCCATCCATCCTTACAGTCTGGGGTGGGGTTGGGGTCACACAGCTGTTTTATCTTAGGAAGCTGTGGTCCCTCATCCCAGACACTTGTATTTAGGTACAAAATCTGAAAGAGAATTTTAGGGGGCTTACAGATCCTAAGAAGAGAATCTGGGAATTCCTTGTAGGGGGCGGGCTGTCTCGTGAAAACCCCCCAGACACAGGAGTATCCAATCCCAATCAGAATGACATGAGCTCTCCGTCCCCTCCAGAATGGCGCTGCCCCTTCTCTTTCACAGAAGCCTCGGCTTAGTGTTACCAAACCTAGTTCGGGCATGGCGGTAAGCAGCTACCGAGCGGCCGGTGTGCGCACGTGTGAGAGTGTGCACACGTGTGAGACTGTGCACGCCGGCGTGCACGCGCAGGGCCGCCGGCGAGCGTGCGTTTCCGTTAGGGAGCCCGGGCGGCCTCCGGCTGCGGCTGCAGCAGCGCGCCCGGCGCCCCCTCCCGCCCAGTCCCCTCCCCCTGTGGCTCTCGCTCGCCCTCTTCACTCCCCCGGCAGCGTCGGCCGCCGCCGGGTGCGCAGGGCAGCGGTCGGCACGCGAACCCCTCCTGCAGGCGCCCCGGCGTCACTCGAGCGTCGAGCCCCGGGCGCGCGTGTCGTCCCCCCCGCCCCCCAGTCGCCGAGCGACGATGAGCCGAGGCGCGGGGGTCGCGGAGAGCAGGTGAGCGCAGCCGCGGGGCTGGGGGGGGGGGTTCGGAAGGAGAAAGGGAGAGCGGGGGTGGGGTGCGGCTGGACCCAACATCGCCGCGTGGAGAAGGGGCTTTGCGGTCTTTAGCACCCTTCACCGCAGGCTCTGCTTTTGCCCTTTCCCGGGTGGGGCGAGGGCTCCACTCCCGCCCCGGCATCCCCGCTCGGGCCGCACAAACAAAGCGCGCTTCGGCGGCGGCGCCTGCCCCGCGCGGGCACGGAGCATGGGGGAGGCGACGCGCCGTGCTTCCCGGATTCCGACCCCCTACCCCCCGGCGGGGGGCCCGGGCGGTCGCACCTGGGTCGGGCGGGCGGCGGCGGGGTCGCGCGCAGGTGCTCGCGCGGAAGGCGGTGGCGCGCAGCTCGGAGGCCCAGGGCTCCCGGCCCGGAGGCGGGGCTACGGGCAGCACTGCTGCCCCCTGTCGCCGTGGCTTCCCCACGCCCGATACCCGTCCCCAGGCGGGGGCCGCGGCGGCGGCAGCGGCAGCGGCAGGTGGGCCCGATTTGTTCACATACACCTGGCGGCGGGCGGGTGAGGAGGAGGGCAAGTCTCCCTGCGGCATCCCCTTTGCTCTCAGCGTGTGTGGACCGGCTCCCTTCCCGCCTCCGTGGCGACTCCCCGCCCCCGAGGCCCGGTTCTGCTGTCCTCGTGTGTCCTCAGCCCTTGAGCTTCAGCTCTCTGGAGTTCCTGCGCCCTCTGCACCTGGAGGAGGACTGGGGAGGTTTTACTGAACACCATCGGTGCTTTGGCCACCCGGCTTTCAAGTTGAGTTGAGAGCAGGATTATTTCCTTAATCCCTTTTTGCCCATGCGTGGGACACCCCCGTGCCCATCATCCCCTCAACGCCCCCATGGGGCCCTAACAATGTCTTGAGCACAGTAGGCGCGAGATCAACATTGCTTGAAGGATTTCTGCTATTACTGTAAAGGCAGCCAAAGCCTCTGTGTGTTATCAGCGTCCCACAGCCCTTTAAAAGCAGTCGCTTTTTACGTGGAAATGTCTATTAAGAGCTGGTTTGGGATGTTGTGGTCGAGTTCTCCAGGACTCACTGTCATCTGCAAAAGCAGGCTTTTAGTTGTAGTGTTTGGATGTAGTGTTTCAGCAGAAGACACGTGATGGCTTGTTTGTGAAATATATCCTTTAGGTAATCCTCTCATTGCGGTAAATACTTGCAGGAAGTCCAACCCAAAACAGTGCAGAAACGCTCGGCAAAGATTGAGACTGCAGAGGATTTACTTATGGGACAGTCCCTGACACAAAAAGAGTTTCTACAGGATCAGCTAGAGGAAGAAGAGAATGTGGAGGTTTAAAGTGTTCACGACTTCAGTTTTTCGTGGATCACTCATGGAACATTAGGCCCAGCTTCTCTCAGGAAGGAGGGAGGGATTTTTTGGTTTTGTTTTGTGTGTGTGTGTGTGTGTGTGTGTTTTCCTCATCTATTCTTTAAAACACTGTTGCAATCAGGAAGACAGTCTTAGAAAAGTCTGTTGTGGATGGGTTTTGCTGTTGAATTTCTTGAAATTAGCATGAATAAAACTACACTAGGACATAAACTGTATCTGCTTGGAATATCAAAAACACTTCTTTAGAGGTGGTCAGTTAACAGCAAGACTTGTAAATGATTGTTAAAGAGAACTTTGAATCAAATGATGGCTAAAAGTAAAGTTTAGTTCCTCAAAAAAAAAGAGGAAGTGAATTGAAATACAGTGTGTGAAATTAGCACAGTTACTTACACAGAGCTAAGGAAACCTCTACCAGCCTTCCTAGTATTACTCTGAAATGTGGGCCCTCCCCACCACTTTCCCTGAAAACTTGTTAGTCCACCACCTGTGATCTTTCTGGCCTTTTCAGGGAGATTGTTGCCAATGTGTTGTTTAAACACTTCAGTGTGGTAACAAAGTCCATATAATTGTGTGTCAAACAAGGGGGAGGTGCAATTCTCAGTAAACTGTAAAGCACCCTACAGATGTTTGCTACAGTTAGTTGTAATTTGTAGTAGCTGCACAGTATGCGCCTCTGATACTTAGCCATTCCCACATTTTTGGCCATTTAAGCTGTTATTACTGATTTTTCAATATGAAGGAAGTCTCTGTTTTATATCTAATTACCACATTCTTTCTGTCATTTATTTGTCCAATGAACATTTTTTTTTTTTAATAGTGCGAACTATATGCCAAACAGTGTGTTAGATGCTGGGGATGTGGAATCCTTGGCTGCACACGCGCACGCACAGACAGACACTCATACACACTCCTTGTTCCTTCAGTTCCCAGAGGTTATAAACAGCTTATAAACAAAGCACAGCAAAGCAGTGCAATAAAACCATTCATCTAGGTGTACATCAGACCTGGGCTCAGGGAGGGGAGTAGAGAAGGGATCCCTTCTACGGGGCTGAGTCATGGGAGTCACCCCACCCCATCCGTCCCCAGTCAGGTGAGCTGTCCTTCTTGCCCACCCTGGGCACTTAGGATTTCTTTCTCTTCCTTCTTCTTCCTCTTCCTCCGTCCCTCCTTGTCCCCTCACTGCCTGAAGTGTTCCAGCTGCCTCCCGTCTCCCTTAAGCCAGCTTAGTTCCAGCCCTTTTCCCTCTTGGCCCCACTTCCCTTTGGAGTACATTATGCAGAGATTTCCTTGGCAGTTGCAAGGCGAAAGAAAGGAGTAAACCCCGAAACTGTTCCTCCTAATTCCTGCCACCCCACAGCAGCCGTTTGAGCTGTATCCCCAATGCGGTCACCTCTTCCTTCCACCTAGGGTCATTCTCCATTCACGAACGTGCCCAGTAAAGCTAAAGTCCTATATAATACTTTTCCTTTCCCAAGATGCTGAAAACCCTTCCTTTGTGTGTATGTGTATACGGTCACACAGAAAACACAGCATCTTAAGGGCACAGCTTGATGAATTACCACAAAGTGAACACATCTGTGTAACCACCACCCAGGTCAAGAAATAGAATATAACACCCTAAAAGCCCCCCTTGTTTTCCTCTTACTTTCCTGTCCCTCCTCCCCAGAGGGACCAGAGATTGGTTTTGCTAGTTCGTAAACCTTATAAAAATAGAATCATACAGTATATACCCTTTTGTGTCTGGCTTCTTTTGCGACATTATGTTTGTGAGATTAATTCTCTCGGTTGTGTGTAAGCAGTTTTTCATTCTCATGGCTTACAGTTTTCCATTATATGATGATATCATATTTTATTCATCCATTCTCCTCTAGATGAACACGGTAGTTTCCAGGTTTTGTCCTTTACCCCTTGGATGCCCAAAGACCTACCCATTTCACTATTATTTTTGCCTGCTGGTGTAACTGAAAAAAGGAAGGGAGAGGGTAGATGAAGGAGCCAGCCTGGAGAGCCAGGCCTGTGGAGTTTTTATCTTTGCTGGTACTAAGTGTTTTCTGAAACATTGAAGCCTGTGCTCTCATTCAGAACCCTGAACACAAGAAAAAAGCTATGGGATGGCTTCCATCATGGGCGGGCGAGCTGATTGCAGTTGGTGGTCTTTGGGATGCTTAGAATAAAAGAAATTGGGTGATAATGGGAAACCAGCCTGGCTTGGGAAGTATCCCCTGGGGGCACTGACAGCTGGCGGCTCGACCCTGACCCTCCCCCAGGGCCTGGTCCCAGAGGGCTTGGTACTCAGGAAGCCCCTCTGTCCTGGCCAGTGTGGAAGAGGCTGTGTAGTTGGCTTCCAGAGCTTGATTCTGAGTGAAGGCAGTTTCCTTGGAGTATGTTTTAAAGTTACCTAGCCTCTTGAGGGGTTTTTGTCATCTGGTACTACAACTTCTTTTCAGGGTGGTCTGGCTTTTGTGGTCTGGGGGACTGAGATTTTCTTTGGGGAAATGCTTGGGCCTCTTGGACTCAACACAGGCAGTGTCTGAGCCTGTAGAATGTCAGGGGGTCTCACAGGATCAGACATTCTCCATGAAAGATGCTGATGACAGCAGACCCTGCATTGGGACCCTGCATTGACGACTTCCTCCTTTGCTCTCAAGCTTCAAATCTTCCCCAGGGGGAAATACGAAGACTGCTCAGTGGACTGAATGGTCGCCACTCAGCATCTGGGGTTGCCATCAGTTTGGTTACAGTTAGAGTTTCCCCACCTCCCTGTCTTTCCTCGTCTCCTACCTCTCTCCCCCTGAACACACTTGCTTTCCTCCTGTTCGCGGACCTTGATTAATTCCTTCCTGGCTCAGACAGAAGCTGTGCAACATTCTCTTGTCCATTCTTGCTTGTCCTTTGTGGCTGTTTAAATGTCACTTCCCCAGGAAGCCCTCTCCAGTTTTTCAATCTTAGACAAGTGCTCTTGAAGCACTTCCTGTCTCAGATACAAGAAGACAGTCTTCCCCATCAGGCTGATGTGTTCTTGAAGGCACAGACCCAGTTGCTTTGTTCACTTATGCCTGGCACATAATCCATCCATGTTTGTTAAATGGATGAATTGATGGGCAAACCAAGAGGCATGAGACAAGTTGTGAGATTGTCTCTGCTCATAATTTGCTGTGGGATCTTGGGTGTTCATTAACTTCACCTCTCCTGGAGTCTACCTCCCCCTCTGTAAAATAATGCATCAAGCTGGAAGATCTTGTAGGCACCTTTCCGCTTCAGTTTTTTTCTGAGTCTAACAGTGAGAAGATCCTACCTGAGGCATAGCATTCTTTGAAAATGCAGGCTGGCCTTAACATCATGGTTTAAGTGGCCTTAGTTACACGCCCATGTTCTTAGCGTAAGAGCTCTGTCCTTCCCAGTTCATCATAGCCTGCTCTGGGCTAAGACTATAGCTTATATTGGCTTTTATTTTGCTCTTCCCACATCATATACATTTATTTATTTCCTGATCTGTCTTCTCTTCCATTAGTGTGCCCCTTGGGGACAAGGTTCATGTGTCACGTGTTACTTTTATATCCCCTTCGCTTAGCACAGCACCTGTGAGTTAATTTCAGTTGATGAAAAGAGATCTGTATTGTAGAGAATATTACTTTCATTGAGATTATTCTCTGGAAAGTATAGCTATTTCATGATTATGCAGATTAACTCTAGTTTGTGACTAACATAAACTCTTTTCCACTTTCCTTAACCCATTTACCTTCTTCTGGCCTATTTCCCAGAAGGTTGATAGGGGCTAAAAGAAGTGAAACACTAGTTGGTTTAATTCTGGTGAAAAGTTAAGAGGAGGATTTGGGGCTCATTATGGGTTTAATTATACCTACTAACTAAGGTCTCTGAGCCTTATTTCCTCATCTGTGAAACGGAGATGACACTAGTTCAGTATCAAGCACTAAAAAGGTTGTTGCAGTGAGCCCATCGATGGGCTTGGGGTCCTAGGCTTGGGTTCAGGCACACAGTAAATATTTTTAAAATATTAGTTAAAGAAAATAATTCGGTATTAGATTACATTTTAATTTTCACTCTAAGAATTGCTAAAGATCTTTAACTGGAGAATTATTACTTATCAAGCCAGATTTGAGCGAAATCCTTCTGGCATCTACTATCCACCTGTCAGGCTGGGAGTGGAGGTGGGAGAAAGGCTCCCTCAGGTTGGATTTTACTATGCTGAGATGCAGGGTTTTTCTCCTCCCGCTGAAGGAAAGGGGCCTGTATGATACGGGGCCTGGGAGCTGATAGGCATGGGGCGGCATTGAAATTATACCTAGTCATCGTGGTGGAGTCCCGATCAAAATGTAAGGAATTTTAAGTGATACTGAGTAAATGTCCAAGTCCCTTCCCTGCTGATCCTCAGCCCCTAAATTATACTGGGAACATTTGGAATGGGTGCTCTCTCTCCGTGGTTGCCGTGGTTTTCCTTTTAAAAAACCACATGGAAAAAGCAGAAAGGAAGAGGATGTGGGGAACTAGCTAGCATCCATGTAGTGTGTTAGGGAGAAGGGTTCTTCTGGTGTAAGGATTTAAACTGTGACATGACACAGATTAACAGGAGAAAGTCACACAAAAATATAATAACAGGGACACACGGGAGATACCGAGGAAAACTTGAAAAAGGCCAAAGCCCTCACCTTAAATACCGTCCTCAGCTAAAGACGAAAGAGGATGTTAAGGGTGAGAAGAGTGAGTCCTGGGAGGTCACCAGGAAGAGCACGGTAAACACAGGTAAGGTTTGTGATGCACATTTAACTCACTGCCTTCTCCACTGATAAGATGCAGATTTGGACACCCATGCAGACAGCGATTTCCCTTACAAATGTAAATGTTTCTTACAGAGGGTAACTCCTGCTTGGTTTTCAATGTTTTTTCCCTTTGCCTGCTGTTTCCTAGAGAATAACCAACTTAAAATAATTAATATACCAGAGGGACATATTTTAGGGTAGCAAATTCCGCTGCTCTGTAAAGTGGCTGGGCCCCTGTGGGTCCCCTGGGGTTGCTCCCTCCACCCGGCTGTGACTCCTGGAGCTGCCCTGCGGGCGGGCTCCTCCACCTGGGGGCTAAGTCTCCTCCCCCATAACTGTCAGGTGTTTTAGTACAGAGAGCTGGCCCTCTACCCTGCAGCCTCACTACATGGAGAAAATAAAGGTTTTCCATAAAGGTTTTCTGGTTTTTAGCAGAAGTTCTGGTATCTAGACACATGTACACACATCTGGAAATAAAGATAAACAGCTGTAGAAAGGGGAATATGAAAGGGACAATTAAGAGAAAAACGCAATTTGTCATTGGGGACACAGAGTGGGTTTTAAGCAGACATATTTTGTACAATAAGAACGGCTAGTTCTTATTCTTATTCAATACAAGTTCTCATAATTATTTTTAAATTAAAAGGCACAACGACTGCATTATAAGAGGTATGAGTCTAGAGAAAAAAGATGCAGTGGTTAGCCTTTTCTTCTATGCATTTCATTGGGAACCATATTTTAGCCTTTCTTAGTGTCTTGAAGCATTTCCTAATTTCAGGTTTACCACCACTCTCTGACCTTTTGAGCTGGAGTTTAGGATTAAAAAATAAGAGGACTTAGGTCTGAAAATGAAAATACATGTTTTTCCTAGAAAATACCAAATACTTGGGAATGTTCACCAGAAAAAATCTTGATTCAAGGAGGTTTTCAAAATCTGGAGGCTCCTGACTAACTTGACTGAAGAAGAGAAAGGAAAGGGCAAGCAGTTGGTCTGCTGCTTTTGCTGTTTTCTTCCTCAGTCTACTTTCACTGCCAGGATTGGGGTTTGGGGTGAAGTGGTGGGGAGTGAAGGGAGACATGGTACCAGGCACCTATGGGGCTTTGAAGTCATAATGGCCTACCTAGGGTCAAGTGCTTCTTTTCTGTTTGTTAGCTGTGTGACCTCAAGGAAGTTAATGAACCTCTCTGAGCCTCAGTCCCTGCATTTGTAAAATGGCCTTCATAGGCTTATTGGGATGATTCAGTGAGAAAATGCAGAAAGATTTTACATCCCCATAAGTGCAGATAGCATCATTGTTGTTTTCTGCCTGCTTTTTCATTTATTCATCAAAGATTCTGATTCGGTGGGCCCCGAAAAAATGGTTTTTAGAAGGTACCCTTTAGAGTTCTAATGTCCTCAGTCTACACCTTGAGAAATGCTGTCCTTAAGGGATGAGGAACAGTTTGGGCATCAAGGGGGAGGGCAGGGCTGTCACGTACATGCACACACAACCCGAGGGGATACCCCAACATTGTAGTACATGTCCATGGAGCACACATAGTTGGGGTACCTGACCTGCAAGGCCACAGGCGGTGACCCTTTTGGGGGGAGGGTGCAGAGAGAGTGGTGTGCGTGTGTGTGTGTGTGTGTGTGTGTGTGTGTGTGTTATGCAGGGTATGCTTGGGACACTGAAGAGCTTTACCTCTGAGGGAGCACGCAGGGTGGGAGACGAGGCAGCAGGGTGGGGGTCCTTGTGTGCCATGCCAGTAGCTCAGGCTTTGGCCAGGAAGTGGTGAGAAGCCACAGAAGAGTCTAGGCAAAGACATGATTAGGTCATGCTGACGGTCACACGAGGGACGAACCAAGAGAATGAGCCAGTAATTGTGAGAGAATATAATCAACCAGCTGGGTGGGGAGAGAGCTTGAATGGAGGCGGAAACAGTTTGCATTGAGGAGGGGACAGATTTGAGAGATGTGTTGGACGAGGCGGAGGAGGTTAGGAGGACACGATTGTGCTGCTTGCCGAGAAAAAGGAGCTAGTGATGACCCGGAGGTTCCAGTTAGGTGACCTGGTGAGGTCAGGAGGAGCGGGTTTTCCTGGAGAGGGGAAGACAGTGATTAGTTAAGTGCTGACTGTAGTCCATTGAAAGTGCTGAATTGACCCTTGGGCCCTAGGCACCTGGGACTCTGGGAAGGGGCCTGGAAGGGGGCAAAGATTTAGGATCTGAAACCTTGGCGTGAAGGCGAGCAGGAGGCAGTGTGAGGAGGGTGCACTGATGTGATCCTGGGACACGGCGATCTAATCCCCAGGAGGCTGGGGCCTGGAGCCAGGAGATGGAGCACATGGAGAGGGGAGAGGCCACTGAGGCACGGGAGGGGGGAGGGGGGAGCCTGTCACGTGCTTCAGCTAAAGAGAGAGCAGTCACTAAGGACGGAGAGGGCCCACTGGGTCTGTCGGACAGGAGTCCTCGGTGGCTGTAGCTCGGGTGGTTTCGGTAACGTGGGAGAGCAGAAGGCAGGTGGCTTTGATTCCGGGAGAGGGTGGGGAGTGGGAAGCGGAGACCGTGAGTTCTCGCGTGAGACCGGCACTAGCAGGGCAGAGGGAGTCCAGGCGGTGGTGAGGACGGAAGGTCAGGTCAGGCGGGGGATGGACCGGTTAATTGAATGGGAGCTGTCCGAGCCCTTAATTCTCAGGCGTGCTGTGACTGAGGGAGGAGGCCAGAGAAGCAGGTAAGAAGACCTGGGCAAGGGAGGGCGACTCAGGGAGCAGCTCTGGGAACCAGAAGGAGGGGCTGGGGACCAGCGCGGGCTGGGCGGGGCAAGGAGGATGGATCGCTGGAAACGCGGCAGAGCAAGGGGCGTGGCGGGCACGGGGATGCCGTGCAGGGACCCGGTGCCGGGGTGCCGGGGTGTGAGCGGACAAGCTGGGCTTCAAGGGCACGCTCCATAAGCCCCGTCTATATCCTGTGGTTTGGAGTCAGGCCGTAATGGTAGGTGGGGAGTGAGAGGGGCAGGAAGAGCCTTGAGGAGGGAGAGAGTTCTTTCATCTGCAACATTTCTGCAGAAACATAGTATGATCATTTTGAAGACTCATAATTATTTTGTATAAAATTAGTATCCGTTTATAAAACTGGTTTTCTTTTCTTGTTCTAGTGATGATCACAGTGCCTCTTCAGAAGAAAAAGGTATGGAACTCTTATGTCAATGTTGAGTTATCGAAAACAAACTATACTGTGGAAATTTGCGTTTTTAGAAAATGATTTTTTTATTAATTTTATCTGTTGGCTGCAGTTTACATTCATGCATTCACCAACTTATAGAAATGTGTTAAAATAATCAACAGGTTAGGATGATGCGATAATGACAATTTTTCAGAATTTTCTTTAAGATTGTTTTTCAACAGATATTCCAAAAGAAAAAAGAAGTGTAAAGAACTTGGGCCTTTGTAGTTTTTATAACTTAAGAATAGAAAATAAGTGCTCTTACATCTCTCTCCTTTAAAACTCTGGCTCTAATGTTCTTTTTAACCTTATTTTAAATTCAATAAAGTAAGATTAGAGAAGTATTGTCAATTGAATTCCATAAATGTTCCATACACAATGACTAGATATTTTCTTTAATACTTGAGTGTTGTCGTCAATTTTAGATACTTAATGAAAATGACAACACACAATTCTATCCCTGAAAGTGGGTCAAATAAACATTTATTTATTTAAAAAATTTATTATTTATTTCTGGCTGCGTTGGGTCTTTTTTGCGGCTTTGTCTGGTTGCGCGAGCCGGGGCTACTCTTCGTTGCGGTGCACAGGCTTCTCATTGCAGTGGCTTCTCTTGCTGCGGAGCTCAGGCTCTAGGCGTGTGCGCTTCAGTAGTTGTGGCTCGCAGGCTCTAGAGCGCAGGCTCAGTAGTTGTGGCGCATGGGCTTAGTTGCTCCGTGGCATGTGGGATCTTCCCAGATCAGGGCTCGAACCCCGTGTCCCCTGCGTTGGCAGGCGGATTCTTAACCACTGCGCCACCAGGGAAGCCCAATACTCCTTTATTAAAGGAAGGTCTTGGTCTAGGTTTGGGGGTTGCTGAGGGTCGAGTCCTCTCTTGGGCCTGTGCTGCTTGTTATTAAAGGCTGTAACCAGTGTGTGGGGATGTGTTTCTTGCTTTGGCTCCTTCTCTTTATCGTGTGCTGCATGGCTCCGAGTCCTTCTGGAGGGTGGTTCCGAGGCCACTTTAGTTGTTGACCTGTGTCACTTGCCTGCAGAGTGGCTTAGAAACTCCTCAGCTCATCCCTGGGCCACTGTCTTACTTTTGCAAGTTCCATATCCTGTGTTTCATTTTTCCAGTACAGAATAATAACCTGCCTGATAAAAGTATTCTGATTAAAATCTAATAACAGTTTCTGCAACATTTGGCTGCAATGTGTAGTGTATGGGACTGTCGTGAATCTGTCAAGTGTAGGGTTGGATCTGGCCAGCTTTTCTGCTTCCTGGTGCTGACCTCAACCTCACCCGTCCCTCTCTTTGCTTTTGCCTGTTTCTGTCTGCTTGAGATGCCTCTCCCTTCCTGCACACTTAACCTTCCAGGCTTGTTTCAGCGCTACCAAATTCAAGGACTTGTGCTGAATTCCACACCTGCAGTGAGTGGTCTCAGTTTCTCTCTTGGACCAGCAGAATACGGGCCTTCCTTCGTTTTGTACTGTCCTGATTTCTTCATTTGTCTGTGCGTGGCTACTGCTTGCCCTCGCACAGGCTGTTTGCTGGGACATGGATTTTCTCCTAATGCTGCAGAGTGCCCATCACACGGTGGACACTAAGTCAATGCTCATTAAATTGAAGGGACAGTAGTCTCTGCCCACACCCAGGGGAATTAGTCAACTGGTAATTAAGCCCCTGTTGTTCACCAGCCTGGCGTGGGTGAATGTTCCAGACAAACGAAATGGAAGAGTTGTCTGTTCCATGAGCAGGCTAATTGAGCGTGGCGTAAATACAGACTAGGGACATGGTAGCTGAGGGGCAATCCTTCCCTACACAGAAATGCTCTTGCTCTGTTTAGCATTGTTGGTAACTTCTGCAGCAGTTACCCCTTCTTCTCCTGTACTATAATATCTCCATTCCCATGCATCCACACTGGCTTAGGCTCTCATCACTTCATATCTGGATCTCTGCAGTGGCCTCTGTGCCAGGCTCTCTGGAGTCTAATGACACATCCTGAGCGTCAGTACCCCCCAGTGTCCACCAACATCTTGGGGAACACCATGGCCCATTCCAGCTTGAAGCTGTCATGTAATTCTGCATCTCCATGTTATTCCGCGTCTCCATGTCATTCCCTGTAGGAGAACCATCCCCCAAGGCTAGTTCTTCCTGACTGCATTCCAGGTCCTCCCTAGTCTGGTCACAACTTATCTGGCCAACTTTACATCCTCACCTCTAACCTATTTGTGTCATTTTACGAAATTGTTGACAGTTGTTTGCCTGAATTGACTGTTAACTGGGGAAGGACACTGATTCTTTGGTATAGTAACATCGCTGTCTGCCCTTCAGTTACAAAATCTAATACCAGGTGCTTTTTTTTCCTTTCTGGTGTCAAGTTACTTAATCACCAGGGGTGTTTTTAGGGAGCTGCTGAGTTAATCAAACAAAGAAACAATGCCCTGTGGCACGAAATTGAGAGATTGCCAGGGATCCAACCAAATGTAATGATAAAGTTTGTTGGCTTTCTGTTTGCCCTCTATTGGAAAAGGCTTATGGTTTCTTGAGCTAAATCTTTTTTCCTTTGAGAATATGGCATTGTTTACCGTTGGTAACTGGGCATTCATTTGACAGGCAAGGCTGCTTTGGCTCTAAAGAGGTGATTCAGTTTACGGAATAGGGTGCTTCTGTTATTTTTGGTTTAGCAGCTTTTATAAAAATGGACGTAATCTTCTATTTTATCCTTGTATTTATACTATTAAACTTTGTTTCTTTCTCAAAATTTAGATTGCCCCAGTCCCAACCTAGATACTTCAAAGGACTCTAAATCAGGTAAGGGATGTGATTAATATTGGTAAATGCCCAAATGAAATTTTTACAAAATAACCAATTCATAGCAAGATAAATTACCATTTATTTTTCTGTTTTACTTCAGACAATCTGAATGAAAGGTAGGGACTTTCATCGTTCTACTTGAAAGAGTTGAATGAATTTTAAACTTCCGTGATTACCTAGCCTAGTGAAATCAGTGACTTTAAAGTTTGGTGATAAAGAGGTACTTAGTGAAACTGAGAATTTATCTGATGGGGCAGTCAGGCCATTTCCTAGATTGGCTCCACTAACCTAATAGAGGGTCCTCTGTGAGCCCAGCCAGGTGGTGGCTAGGGTAGTCCTGGGAGGCTTCCCTGAGGAGGTGATGGTCGACTTGAACTCTGAAGGATGAATTGAGGTAACAGGGCAAAGGTGGGGAAAAGAGTTGTCTTAGTTCAAAAGGCTTGCAGGTGTAAAGGCCCTGATGTGGGAAAGTACACAGTGCTTGTTTGCAGAGGCTGAAGAAGGTCAGATGACTGGAATCAGAGAGAGAGGGGAAAGGTGGCAGGGCCATAATGTGTCTGCAGAGGCAGGTGGGGGCTAGATTACATAGGCCCTTTGGATTAAAAAATCTGTTCTCCGGAGAAGATGTACAAATGGCCAATAAGACATAAAAGATGCTCAATATCATTTCAGGAAGATACACATCAAAACCACAGCAAGATACCACTTCACACCCACAAGGATGGCTATAATGAAAAAGATAGTAGCAAGTGTTGTCAAGGATGTGGAGAAATTAAAACCCTCATATACCGCTGATGGGAATGTAAATTGTCACAGCCATCTGGGAAAACAGGTCATTCTCAAATAGCTAAACAAATTACCATTTGATCCAGCAATTTCTCTCCTCTGTGTATACCCAAGAGAAACTTGTGCATGAATGTTCACAGCGGCATCATTCATGATAGTCAAAAGTTGGAAGCAACCCAAAAGTCCATCAGGTTTTAAATGCATAAACAAAATGTGGTATACCCGTTTGTATTACTTTGTTAGGACTGCTATAACGAAATGCCACAGACTGGGGGGCTTAACCAACAGAAATGTATTGTCTCACAGTTCTGGGGGCTAGAAGTCTTTTTTTTTTTTTTTAAACTTTTGTGGTACGCGGCCCTCTCACTGTTGTGGCCTCTCCCGCTGTGGAGCACAGGCTCCGGACGCGCAGGCTCAGCGGCCATGGCTCACGGGCCCAGCCGCTCCGCGGCATGTGGGATCCTCCCGGACCGGAGCACGAACCCGTGTCCCCAGCATCGGCAGGCAGACTCTCAACCACTGCGCCACCAGGGAAGCCCTAGAAGTCTTGAGATCAAGGTGTTGGCAGGGTTGGTTCCTTCTGAGGACTTGGAGGGAAGATCTGTTCCAGATCTCTCTTGTTGGTTTGTAGATAGCCATCATCATGATCATATGATGTTCTTCCTATGATGTGTCTCTGTGTCTGAATTTCCCTTTTTTGTAAGGACACCAGTCATCCTGGATTAGGGCCTACCCTAATGATCTCATTTTACCTGAGGTAAATACCTCTATAAAGACTCTATCTCCAAATAAGGTCATAGTCTAAGGACTTCAAACATGAATTTTCTTTTGGGGTGGGGGGGAACACAATTCAATACACAACACCATATAATGGAATATTATTCAGCCATAAAAAAGAATAAAGTGCTGATACATACTATAACATGGTTGGACCTTGGAAACGTGCTCAGTGAGAAAAGCCAGGTACAAAAGCCTGTGTATTATGTAATTCCATTTATATGAAATGTCCAGAAGAGGCAAATCTATTCAGGCAGAAAATAGAGTATTGGTTGTCTAGGTCTGGGAGGAATGGGGAGGTTGGATAGTTAAAAGGTACAGGGGTTTTTTTTGGGTGATGAAAATGTAAAATTGATTGTCATGATAGATGTACAACTCTGTGAATATGCGAAAAGCCATTGAATTGTACACTTTGAGTGAATTGTATAGTATGCAAATTCGATCTCAATAAGGTCGTTATAGAAAAAAAAAACAACAGCTTATATCAGAAGAAAAATATCCAAAGCTTGTTGTCCAGAAAAAATCCACATGTTTTCTTGAAAAACTTAAGCTCAGTCATGTCCGTGCCCAGGGTCCTGCTTCCCGAACAGTTTGCTGGGACTGTGGTTTCTGCACACTTGACTTATTCCTGTGATTAGGTTTATGTGGAATAGAATATGCTTCAGGACATACAAGTAGCAAAAGTTGTCCCTCTGATTTGTTTCCTTACCCTTGTCATTTCTGAGAACAGAGCCAACTGGCAATCTTGTTGCCAGATGGTAGAGTTTTTATTGTTATATCTGGAAAATTAAGTATATTTTCTCTTTTTCCTCAAGGTAACATTGTACGGATTTGATGATTACGTCGGCTATTTTTATGAGGTTTCCATGTTCCTAGTGACAAAAGGGGAACCGTACCTAAAGTTACGTGAAGTACCCTTTGGTTTTAACGTTAAATAAAAGAGGAGAACTATGGATTTGTAAGATATAACCAAAATGGAGATTAAAATGGGATTGTGCAAGGACAGCTCTCCCCCAGCTGTCTGAGAAAGGAGGAGAAAGTCCGCTGCTGGTGATAGTGTCCGAATCAAAAGATGAGAGTTAAAAGTGTGTACCCGCAGAGTATAGTCCAGCCAGTGGGTAACACAGATGGTCAGGTGAGTGAAGGGACAGACACCTCAGGCCAGAGTGGGGTGGAGCCTTCTCAGCTAGATGAAGGGAGGTTGGCCTTGTCAAGAAGCAGAAGGTGATTTCTGTAAACTGAGAGCAAAGCTGATACGGGGTACAGGGCAGGGCAGCGAGCCCCAGAGGGGAGACGGGAGTGACCCCTGACTTGGCCTCGGGCGTGGAGAGGAAGCGGGCTGTGCAGCCGCTGTTTCTCTCTAGGCTGAGAGTATGTGGAAGGGGCTGTGGCCTGCATTCCCCTGCTGTCTGCCCCGAAGTGTCCAACCCTCAGAGGGGAGAAAATGCACCGGCCTCTGGACCAGATAAGGCATGGGACCTGCTCTTTCAGTTTGCCTGCTGTCACATTCCCTCTGTTCCCTTTCTCACCTTTCCCTCCTTTTATTTTTTTTAAAGTAAAATTTATTTTTAACAGCTTAGCGTTTTTTTAGTTGAATGCAGTGGATCAAAGGAAGGAGTATGGATTTTGTCCGCATCTAGGCTGGCGTTCTGAAGGGCAGCCGGGCGTGGCGAAGGTGGCACCCATCAGAATGAGAAGCTGGGAGAAGAGAAGCTCAGAGCTGAGGGTTGTTTGTGCACCAGCTTCCCTGAACAGGGAGCCTGCTGCCAGAGCTTTCACCTGCACAAATATGGGAAGGGTTTAGTGCTTGCAGTAGCAGGCTTGGACTGGCCTGTCACTGGAGTTTAGGAGTGAATGTGACCTATTAGTAACACTTATTAAGTGCCTACTGTGTGCGAGGCCCTGGGCTGGTCCCTCTTCGCAGACATCTTATTTAGTTCTCAAATTTGTGCCGTGAGGCAGAAAAATGGTCCTGGGGACTTGGGCAGGCTCACAGGGCAGGGAGGCAGAAACAGAATCAGGAGTCCGAGGTCCAGAACCAGAGGGAAGGTGAGCTGAAGGGCTGGCCCCAGACTCCCTCTCCCAGGGACCTGGGGCAGAAGGTGGGCCTCACCTGGGACTGGTCCAGGCAGAATTACAGCCCTGCAGAGGTCCCAGACTGCCGGATGGAACCGACAGAATAAGGAGGGGCCATGGTGGGGGCTGCTTGCTTCTTTAAAGCTGGGCAAAGCATTCGTTCGTTCACACATTCATTCATTCATTGCGCATCTGTGTAGGGATGCGTGCTGGGGAATCAAGGTGGTGAGACACAGCCTCAGTCCTCCAGGGCTCACAGACCAACAGCTAAGCAAGCAGGCACTGCTTGGCAATGGGGTAAATGTGACAGGATCAGGAAAGAGGCAGGGCTCACCTACCTTGGTGGGGCAGAGGGAGACTGTGAGCAGAAGTGACACTGCGCTGGCTCTTAGTGGATACCTAGGAGCTCTGGAAGTGGGGTCCGGGGAAGGGATTTCCAGGCAATGGGATGGCATCTGTAAGGGCTTGGAGGAAGGAGTGGTAATCATCCTGGGGTACAGCTTGGGGAACGAGGAAGTGATTAAAATGGGTTGATTCTAGGCCAGTGGTTCTCAACCCTGGCTGCACACTGCAGTTATCTGGGGACCTTTAAAAAAAATACTGCTGTTCGAGCCCCATCCCAGAGTCCCAGGCATGGGTGTGTTTAGAAAGCTCCCTAGGTGATATCAGCATGCAGCCAAGGTTGAGAACCACTGCTCTGTTCTTTCAGCCCTGGAAGACCAAGGCCATGTCCTATCACTTTGATTTCCCAGCACCTGTTTCAACACCTCGCCCTCCCCTCAGGCATCCTCTCATGCAGGAGTCTGCCTCCTACTCCCCCCACCCCGCCCCATCCAATCAGTCTCTAGCTCCTGGGTGTTGAACTGCTGAAGTAACAAGAAGCATGTTTGCAAGTGTAACAACACGGTTAAGAGGGCAAGTTCAGGCCAGACTGCTCAAGTTGAAATCTTAGCTCCAGGCTTCCTGGGCGGGGGATAAGGGGTAATGCCCTGGTGCTCCGTGGTGTTGCATAAGTCAGTTAACTGACCTCAGCTTACCTCATTTGGAAGTGAGAGTTAATGTGTAAATATACGTAAAGCTCTTACGTAAATATATGTAAATATATATACATATGCAAAGTGAGTAAATACATGTAAATGAGTGAATACACGTAAATGAGTAAGTATATGCACAGCGCCTGGCACATAGTGAACACTCCAAAAAGCTGCTCTTAGCTGCTGTATTATCGTCCTCATCTTTATTCTCAAATCTTTCCATTTCTCCATGGAACTATTGTCCGTCCTTGGCTTTGGTTGTCAGTAGTTGTGTGTAGGGAGGGAAGATTTGAGAATAACATGAATAGCTTTCCATGTATTTGCTCAGGGGATCCTGAGCCTGCGTGGGGGGCGAAGCAGGACGGCAGTCGAGGGGAGGGAGTGGAGGGGGTGCACTTGGCTGACTCTGCCCGGGTGCTCATCTGGGCAGCCAGGGGAGGCCCAGGGTGCGCCTGGAGGTGGAGGTCAGATCCAGATTTGGGAGTAGGTGGCCAGCGCTCTTGGGGCTCTTGAGGTGGAAAGAAGGCTGGAAGCGGGGAGTGTGGGTGGAGTGTGGAGCGGAGCAGAAGGCAAATGGAGGACACACGGAGAGGCAGGCGGAGAACCAGGACAGACGGGAGGGCTGTGTGGGCAGGACGGGAGGTAGGGGTCTCGTCTACTCGTGGCAGTCATGGGTCTGGGGCTTAGTGGGCCTTTGGGGACATCAGGGAAAGGATTCCAAACTAGTTGTGGGAACAGAAGCCTGACTGCCGTGGATGGAGGCACTGAGTTGGGCGTGAGAAAGAGGAGGGAGCATTCTTGGGGATCGCTCTTTCCAGAAGTAGTTGAATACTATAGACTGTTTGTCCTATGCTTCAGGGAAATGGCATTTACACTACAGTATTCTGCACTGTTGTGTCCTTGAACTTTTTGCATGGAGCCTTCTAGACGTACGAGTGTGGGTCCAAGACAGGAGCAGCGAGAGCAGGTCAGGCTGGGTGGGACTTGGGTGACACCCAAATAAAGTGATTATTGCAGCCAGAGTGTGATTTGAGCTCATATTTAAGCCATTAAAGTGTGTTTTATCCAGCTCCAAAGAAAGATAAGCCTTCTTTTCTGTAAACCACGCTAGTTTGGGACTTAGTGAGAATGGATGAAAAGAAGAAATTAGTTGAGTTTGGATCTGTTTTATTATATGTATAATTAAAAAAAAATAGTTCCTACTTTTATTCATTGTGTGCTTCTCCTGGCATATGCTTTTTTTAAGGTGAGGACAGCAGTTCTGAGAGCAGTTCTGAAAGTGAATCTGGTGAGTTATCTGTGTATGTGTTTCTTTAATTACAGAATTCTAGTTAAACATAGACACCTTTATTTTTATTTTAAAGTAATGCCCAGATCACTTACATTGCTTGAGGACATAATAATTACTAGTGTCGTTTTTGTGAAGTACTGAAAAAGTGCTCACATGGTAAATAATTGCTAGTTGGCAAGCAAAGTGGCAAAACAGGATGAGCTGAAAAAGAAAGACAGGAAATGGTTGCTATTGGTGAGAGGCAAACATTTTACCTATTCTCCCGTTAGCCTGTGTTTTTTCTTAGTTGTTGTATGAATCTGATTTAGACCTTTTTTTTTTTTTTTTGTAGATAATGAGACGCCAAAACCAGAAAAAACAAGTGAGTATATCCTTCCTTCCTCTGACTTTCTTTCTTGTTGTTGAAAGGAAGAAAGACGGATAGGCTTTGAGATTTTTAAGTTGCAAGTTGCTTGTTCGTGATCTTTTCCTGTGTAAAATTGGGTTCAACATTGGGAAACGAATAAGCATTTTGAAAATTTGAGCTCAGTAGACTTGGAATACAAAGGATGTGTTCCTGGTCTGCATTGATGCCAAGACTCTGCATGTGTGGTTCTGCCCTCACGGTTCCCAAAGGAGAAGAGATTGAGGGACTGGCTGAAATCTGCATTGTCGCCGCAGTGGCCTTGGCTTCCTTCCGAGGTGGTCGCCGCCCACAGTTTATCACAGAGTAAACTGTTTGCTGCTGAAAATGTTGTACATTTGTGGTTTAAAGTTTCTGGCTTGCTCTTCTGGCTGTTTGTGAACAACTTGGGTATGAAACCACTGTAAAGACGTAGATTCTAAATATAAAATTTGGTTTTGATCTAAAGTTTTGTGAAAGACTTAGGAAAAAAATGTTGCATGACTAAGCTTATATTCTAACTGATTTTATTTTACTGCAGGATTTTTTCCCCCAGTTCTTAGAATATAATCTGCTTATGAACACAAATACTATAGCATGGCAGTCAGAGGGCTCCTTTGTAATATTTTTAAATTAATGAAGTCTCTTCACTCAGAAGTCCTTCTGTCTTTAATCTAATTCTCTCTGCGGTTTCCCAGCGGAGAACCCGTGAAGGTAATTGTAAGCTCCTTGCAATCACGTTATGTATTGATAAGAACCTGTAATTATTTCTGTATCACACTCGTGGAGTGGATGTCACATTCTGATACCCATAAGGAAAGAATGTGTACCAGCCCTCCTACTTCCAATCCCCTTTATACATTGTAAGGACTATTTCATCCTGCAAAATGCAGTCAGAAGTCTAGCCTCCAGCAGATCGGATTAGGGTAGAAGTGAAGTCAGAAAGCTGTGTATTGGGATCCGGTCTTTGTTGTCCCTGGTTAATAATTGAGTAAATGGCCACAGGGACACAGAGTCCAGAGGCAGGGCCCTCAGGGTCCTGGAAGCCAGGCCTGGACCAGGTTCTCACCAGGGTGGCAACCAGGTGGAAGACATTTGAGTCACAGAGGCTCGAGATAGGCTGATGTTTGGGTGGGAGGGCACGGTCAGTGCGGTCAGACAGGGCACGTGTGGGTCAGGGAGCTGCTGGACCTGGCCCTTGGCCAAATTAGACTCCTGGATGTCTCTGGCACTGAAAGTGGGTGGGCTGAGGATGCTTGACTCTGGAGCCCCGAGGCTATCCACAGGGCTCTCTTTGTTAAAAGACCTTTTATCCTCCACCCTGGGGGGAGAAATCAAAGAGACCCCCCCCACACACACCCCATTCACCTCCATTCTCAGGTCAGGTGGAAGGACCGGCAGGCTGCCCTGGGATGCTTACTTTTCTGTGGGCTGGCTGGTGATGCAGGCCCACCCATCATCCTCATGATCGGATATGCCTTCCACTCATAGGCATGAGCTCTGAGGTCACCTGTGTCGTGTGGATTAAAGAGAAGCTGTGGTTTATGTGTTGGAGAGAATTGCATCAATTTCTCTGCTTTGGCTGGGAGGACCTGGTGGAAGACTCAGTTTGCTGGGTGGTTAGGATTCTCTAACCTCTTTTCTTTTCTCTGCTCCCAAGGCAGATAGGTAGAAACAAAAACATGGGATGTGGATGAAATGCAGTGTAGATCAGCAGTCCCCAACCTTTTTGGCACCAGGGACCAGTTTCATGGAAGACGGTTTTTCCATGGACCCGGGTCAGGGGGGTGTGGATATGGCTCAGGCGGTAATGCAAGTGATGGGGACGGTGATGGGGAGCCCCAGAGGAAGCTTCACTCGCTCGCCCGCCACTCACCTCCTGCTGTGAGGCCTGGTCCCTAACAGGAACCAGGGGTTGGGGACCCCGGGTATAGATGATAGCCGCTAAATAATTTAGAATTTTATGATGCTTTTTAGGATAGTGGCTGTGGAAATATGATTGAAGAATTTTGTGGTGCAGGACTTAGGTCAGTATTTAAGAACCTTTGGATCTATAGTATTCTGAGTCCAGAATTCTGAATACTTTTAGTCTCTAGTTTCTATTTCATCTTAATGCTGCTTCTTAAAGCTGGTTCTGTCTTGCAACTCCTGGTTCCTGTATAATGAACGCCCTGATAGCAAGCAGCTTGTGTGGCCAGGGCTGGAGCAGCATCCTGGGGAGAGTCCACACCTTCTGGGCGTTGGTGGTGGCCTAGGACCTTCCACATGTGGTAAAGATGCCTGTCTTACCCATGGGCTCACCCTTCCAAAGCTTGTTCAGATCTTTAAAATATAAAACCAAGCATTCAACATATTAGGTCTTATCCCAAGTGAAGAGTTATTGTCCACTTTAGAATTCTTTAATTTTTTAATGAGTTCCACCCATTGCCCTAGCGAAATAATAGTTAATAACAGTTAGCTAGCACTCACTGAGTGCTTGCCGAGTGCCAGGTGCGATACCTACCTGTAATTTTATTTTCTATCTTTCTGGGGGTGGTATTATGTTAATCCTCATTGAACAGATGAGGAAAGTAATGGACAGAGAGATTTAGTGCATAACTAGAGTGCCCAAGCTCATGCAACTAGTGGCCGGTGTAGATAATAGGAAAATTCACCACTGTTCCCTTTCATAATACATTTTTGTCTTCTGGAATTCTAGTCAATCAGAATGTGAGCACTTACTAGGCCCTGGGGTTACGGTCCTCATGAGGCTTACATTCTAGTGGGGAGAGAGACAGGAAGCAGAAACACTGAACTGTATAGTGTGCAAGGTGGCAGGCAGTGCCCTGAAGAAAATGAAGGGGGAAGAGAGGTGTCAGGCAGGCCCTGCTTTGGTCGGGGTGGGGGCATCAAGAAAGCCTCTCTGATAAGGCGACATTTGAACAGAGGCTGCAAGGATGTAATGGAGTGAGCAGCGTGAATATTTGTTCTAGGAGACAGTAAGTGCAAAGGCCCTGAGGCAGGAGCGTGCTTTGGTGTGGAGAGTGGCACAGAGTGACCGGAGGGCAGTAAGCGTGGGGAGGCTGATAGAAGCTGCAAGTAGTGGGGAGCCAATGGAAGGAGCCTACATGCTAAATCGGAGACGCTTCCAAGACAGTTCCAGTTTAAGTATGCCTAAAATCAGACGTCAACTCCTCTCTTCCTTCCAAGCTTATCTCGAACTCTGTACTAGCCTGAAGGACTGATGCCAGTCAAGCCCTACCTTGGGGATAATGACTCCAGCTTAGTTCCCGACTCCTGGCCACCGTGAAGGGCTCTTCACTGGGGGCTGCGGCTGTCCAGCTGAGACGCTGGCCTAGGTGAGGAGTAACTAGTGAAGAGCTCGTTCATGACCACCTGTGCCTCGGTCCCTTCTTGTCTCCACAGATGGGGAGCTAAGAGAATCTTCCACCGAGGAAGCGTCTAATCAGGGTAAGAGCGAGGCAGTGCCCTTGCCCTCTCGTTTTCTCTAATTCATCCTGTTCTCCCTGTGCCTGTGGTGTGAGAGGAGGATTCTGAGAGAGCTGTTGCTTCTGTGCCAGAAGATCAGCTAAAGACTTAATGTGCCAAAACGGGGTGCATGGAAACTTAAGAGTCGCTTTCAAGCTCGTTTTCATGCCTTTAGACCTACAGCGGGACTCACAAGCATGATGCCTCATGTGGCACTGAATCTACTCGCGGAGATGTTGAATGTATGTTTAAAGCTCCTGTTGGTTGTGACGCTGGAGATGGGGGTTTGAGTGATTTACGCTGTGACTGACTTACGCCAATACATGTGTGACCATATCTTTTACAGTTGAAGAATGGGAGGGTAAAGAATTGCCCACAGATCATTTTAATTCAGGTGTGAACTGATGTTTTCCAAAATAGTCGCATTATTGCTGAGGGACCTGTACCTTTGAATTTTGTAATCTGGTCATATCTTATATATTTATTAAAACAATTTTTGTCTGAAAATGCCGGTCACATTCCTATAAGCAAAACTTTTTCTCTGTCATTTAGAATTTAATGAAATCCAATCTCACTGTGAACACTGTAATGCTGAAAATGTAAGTATCTTTTAATTATGAAGGGATGATTCTTTAATTTGCTTTATTTAAGAAAACAGCATTTACTTATAGGTTATATATGTGCTTTTCCTCCAGAAACACAATGAACTAGTGACCCCCAGGCTCCTTTCCCGGGGACAGTTTTTGTAAGTAATTGTGAATGCAGAAGACATATCTTCAGTAATTTAACTTTCTACATAATTATAACCCCAAGTAGGGGAAACACAAAAAGCATAACTAACTTTACACATTTTATGTAATTACTTGGATTGTTTTCTTTGATAATGGTGCTGCTTCAAAATGTTATAGCGTTCCCTTAGTGCTTTTGAGTGAAATTAAAAACAAAAAATGAATTGAAAAAAAATAATTTTCAGAGGTCTTCTCCTAACCAAACATCAGGACTAAACAGGTGTTCTTATCTATCCAATGCAGACTGAAGGTGGACACAGAGGGAACTTACCAGTGCATGGAGACTGGTCTGATATTTGAGGTTAACAGAAAAGTTGACATCAAGTATTGTGTCCTGTCCTGGAGCAAATACGCGGACCTGGTTGTGAAGCCCTGGGTTGTCGGTGGACCCTTGTTTGATGTTAAATGTGACCCAACCTGCCTTACCTCCATTCATTTTCCACATTCCCTCTGCTTGGGTCGTAAGTACTCGTTTGCTAAAAGTTTAGTTGGTGTGTGCGTGTGCACATGTGTGAGAGTATGTGTGCAACCCATACAATACCTGGAATACTGATTCACCTTCATGTGTTAACAGACTGCGATGCCAACATGACGTTCAAAGTCTTACATGTTAAAAGTACTGGGGCCTCGTTAGAATATACTGTGGACCATTCTGCAACCCATGTCAAATGGCACGTGAGCTCTCTTTCTCCTGTGGGACCCGTTATTCAAAGCGAAGAAACAGTATTCCACCACGGGGCTGTGATCCTGTACAAAGCCATCGACCATAACCCGTCCTTGTCTTTTCGAGTGTACATAGCAACCAATAATGAGTCCTTCATCAAGGTAAATCGATGAAAGTGAATACTAAGTGTCGAATACTCTGTGTTCAGGCTTTACATGACATCTGGGTGGGTCCCGTCCCTGTCGATTTAAGCGTCACCCACAGCGGGTCTGATTTGGTGCTCGCCCACAGAGGTCATCAGGTCAGTGCCTAGGTGCATGCCAAGTCCTCAGATCCATGGAGTGCAGGTGTTTATACATGTAAACAGTGTCGTGAAGACAAGAGATAGGAAAATAGCGCTCCAGAGGTGGGGATGGCACAGACAGGCAGGCCTGGCCTTGGAGAGGGTTGCCTGGTGGGCAGCCTAGGCCATCTGTTCTCTACTCCTTGCTGCTCGACATGTGGTCTGGGGACCGGGGGACCGGGGGACCAGGCGACATGGAGACCAGCAGTGGCTGGCTGACATTAGCAGGGAGTTCGTTAAAATGCAAAGTCTCAGCCCCACCCAGACCTGCAGACTCAGAGCCTGCACTGGTCCACATTCCCAGGTGATTGGGACGTTAGAGTTGGAGAAGCACCTGCTCTGGACACACTGGGGAGCCGTTTCAGGTCTTTGGGTCAAGTGTAGGGCGACTGAAGGTTTCTCCTTGGCCTAAAGCTCCGTCAGTAAGATGGTTCTCTTAGGGTAACTCATTCCAGAGCAATTTTTTGGATAAAAATTGACCTTGGGTTCAACATTCTGGGTTTTGTAGCAGCAAATGTTCATGAAGCACTGGAGACTGGTCTGATATATGAGGTTAACAGAAAAGTTGACATCAAGCATTGTGTAGCATGGCCTGAGGGGAGGGGTGTGGATATTCATGATGGAACCGGTTTTCCAGAACACAGAATAAGGCCATGATGTTTAGCCCATTTTCTGCACTGTAGCTATAACAGAGAATTGAATCTCCTTTCGTAGGCTGACTCACTGTCAATACAGTTATAACGACTTAGAGGCGGATGGAGCACTGAAATATAGCAGATAAAGCAGTGACTCAAAATTATACTTTCAGATTCAAAATTAGGGTTTAACAGAATTGGAAAAAAATAAGCATTAGAGCTGTAATAAAGTGTACTAATTTATGAGTTATAATTTGAGTTATAGAATTTATATCAAACTACCTTCTCCCAGTGGTTTTAGGTTGTAATATTTCCATGCTTTAAAATATTATACTGATTTTAATTAGCAATATGTATTAAAGTATAAAAACTTGATTAAGTAATAGGTTCTTAGTTTCCTCCTAAGCAAGTCGAATATGCTTCCTGTAGTCTCCTTAAAGATAATACTTTCCGTTGGGAAAATAGTCTTTAAAACGGTATAAAAATAATCACATCTAAAGTATAATTAGTATAGCACAGGGCACTCTGCTCAGTGTTACGTGGCAGCCTGGACGGGAGGGAGTCTGAGGGAGGATGGATACATGTATATGTATGGCTGAGTCGCTTTGCTGTGCACCTGAAACTATCACAACATTGTTAATCGGCTATACTCCAATATAAAATAAAAAGTTAAAAAAGTGTATAATTAGCATTAGATTTGGAATAAGTACTATTATTTGATGAACTTTATATTTTTTTAAAGTAAAATCAATTAATTAAAAGAGCGTTATTCCACACTTCCTGGGAAGCTGGGGTAGGGAGCTGATTGTATCAGCAAATGTAGAGAAGGATGCCACCAGAACAATGGGGAGTGTGGCATGCATAAGGCAGGATGTCCTTCCTGGCTGGTGTTTTATTTTTGCACCTTTCTTCTTGGGTTGATGTTTTTCCTACGTAGGAAAAGATTTCCTTGAACTCTGCCTCAGGAAACCTAAATTTCATGTTCGGCTCTACAGCTGCTTTATCAAGGGAGCTTGGGCCAAAGGTTACATTAACCTCTTGGGGGCATTCGAACATTACATGTAAAGTCAGTGTCCCCTCTAGGGCCATGTCAAAGGGATAGTTGTGAAAATAAGGATGGAAACAAACTCCGAGTAGGCTGGGACCATGTACAGTAAAAGAGTTGCTTTCTGTTCACACGATGGGCATGCAGTTAGTAATACAGATGTGTAATGCTAGTGCTAATTTAATTTTCTCAGATTCTTCAGAAGCAGATTTTTTGGTGCCACACAGGGTATAAGTGTTGCTTTTGGCTGTAGTGCTTTCGCAGGAAGATGTTTGGCGATCTGGGTGCCGGAAGTGCAGATCACAGGCGACTCAGCCTCTCTGTGGCTTTTTTCCCTTGTGAGCACTGTGAAAGCTACTCTCCCGCTGTCGTTCTGTAGGAGGAAGTGAAGATAATGCAGCTGGCACATGCACAGCCTGGCTCTTAGGTCTCTGACAGTTGTTGCTGATGGATTTCGAAACCAAAACCTATTTCCTCCTTCAGGATATTTCCAAGTCTGTAAAGCACTCCTCTAAGAAATTCATGAAAATCGACAAGCCTCCCGTTTGCCAGAAGTTGTTGCAGAATGGGAAGAAGTACAGGCTGATCAGTGATCCAGAAGCTGAAATCACCCCCGAGGTAGGTATTTTAAAAACCACCTTGGAGTAGTAGCAAGGATGTATATTTCTTAGATATGGTGTTTTGAAGATATTCAAAATAATGCATTTTGTTTTCCTTTTTTATTTCCCAGTTTCTAAGAAGGCAGTTGTTTTGCTAAACTTATTGTTTATTCCAAAAATGCAGTTGAATTTCAGGATTTATCTGCAGTCATTGGAAAAATAGACTATCCAATCTCTTTCCCTTTAAAAAGGTTTTAAATGTTCTTGCATTTTAAATTAAATTCTTCAAACAATGTTCGCAAGGGATATTGGGCTTTTCTTACTGGAAGGCATTTGAAAAATAGTTATGAGGACAAATTGTTGTTAGATTTGAACTATTCACTGTACACACAGTGACATTTGTAAGTGGTCTTGGTTTCTCGGAAATGACTTCGTTTATTTTTAAAACTTATTTTCATTATGTGCTCTGAGCATATGCCACAGCTTCTCTAGTCTGCATGTCTGCATGGAAATTCCTTTTGTACACCTCCTTTTGTTTGTTTGTTTGTTTTACAGTTTATGAAAAGTTGAAAACATGTTTTGATTCCATTAAATTAAAATGTGAGCCAAGAGAGCTAATGGCAGTGGTCCATGTTGTACTGTTTTATTATATTATTAGGGGCCTCGTGCCCTGTAGAAGCAGTCAGGTTGGTCAGACAGTCTTCTATAACCTTCCTTCCTTTCCAGTTTCAAAGCGTCTCTCCACACCCTTTGAACCATTTGAGCCTTACAACAACATGGCTGAGGAAACTAATGTGCAAAGCAGGTGGGCGATCTGCACACACCTGGGCGTTGGAGGGCTCGCCCAGGGCCCTGACTGCCCTTGGCCTCTCAAGCCACTGTCCCCGCACTGGGATCTGAGAGGCTGATTCTCAGCCCTTCTAAGCTGATCAGGCCCTGGCAGATGGTACATCAAAACAATCACGAGGAGCAAACTGCAACCTTGTCTGGGAAGTGGCATTAAATTAGAAGGGTGTGCTTAGAGCAGTGATTCTTGGCCTTTGCTGCATAGTGCAATTCCCTGAGGAGCTTTAAAAACATTCCGTGGCCTGGGTCCCACCTCCAGAGATGCTGACTTAATTGGTCTGGGAATGGCCTGGGCATTGGGCTTATTAAAGCTCCCAAGGTGACTATAATGTGCTGCCACGTTTAAGAACCACTAGGAGAGGGAATAATACATGTTGAATGGATGGACGTGCCCGGCAAGACACCGAGGGGGTCCCAGGAGTTCATTCTTACAAAAGATGTTGATAGCTGGAGGGCTTTAAATAGTCTACGTTATGTTAACCACATTTCTGGCCAATAAAATGGGGATAATCTCCCAGGATTGCTGTAAGGATCATACCAAGTAATGGTTTGGAAGCACTTTGAAAGTTATCAAACTGTGTAAATATAAGGTGTCCTTATTAGTTTTAGACGGTTAATGATTTGCTTAACTGACATTGATCGGAAGTGCCTATTACCAGTCAGCTTGAGATAAGAGCTAAGAATTAAAAAACAAATAAGTCACAGTCTTTTCCCTCAAAGTGAGAGAAATACTCCATTCATGAAAAGCAATAATTTTAACATAATGTGTTACTATAGAGATGGGTACGAAGTGCAGTGGGTCTCCAGGAATGCTTTTCACATGGGTGATGTTTGTTCTGGGTTTGAAGGGTGAGGGATTCCCCTGAAGAGATGAGCTTTCCGAAGCTCTCGCGGAAGAGGGGCCGCTGGTGTCTAAGTGAGGGGGCGGGGATGTGCATTTGGGCTGGAGGCCCCAGGATAGTTCTGGAGAAGCTGAACGTGGAGGGATTTAGGAGGAGTAGGGCCAGGAGAGGGCGCTGTCTCAGCTTTGTAGGCCCTGGTGACTGACCCTTAGAAGGTTGTGAAGATAATACTAGTGACTTGGAACGGAAAGGGTGGGGGACAGGTTAAGACCATTGGTTTGTGATGGTGATGCCCAGTGCAGGTCACTGATAGTTTTTAAAAGATGTATTTCTCCCGCCAGCCTTGCTAGCCAGCCTGGAGAGCAGCAGAGGAGGTGGAAGGCAGGAGGCAGTCTGTGTAGTGGTTAAGAGCTCACACTCTGGAGTCACGAGGTGTGGATTCAAATTCCAGTTCCGCCACTTCCTAGGTGTGGACCTGGGCAAGTTCATACGCTTCTCTGGGATTCTTTATCCGTAAAATAGCGATACGAGGATTTGTTGGGGGACGGCGGTGTTCAATGAGGACACGTGGACAAAACACCGCACGTAGTTCTATAAACGCGGAATCAACTGCAGATTGGAGAACGATCTAGGAAAAAGATGGTGAGGAGTTTAAAAGCACCGAGGATAGGGTGGCTGATGGGTGAGCACAGGTGCCATTTGGGAAAGATGAAACGTTGAAATCAGGAAAGGCTGAAAAGTTACACTTTAGAAAACTAGGGCCACGGGACTAGAAGCTTCAATGAGGTAGAAAAGCATTTTGGAGTAAGAGTAAGGAGGGATTAGAAACAGGAGCGTGAGAGGATGTATGATTAAGGAGTGGGATTTCCAAGGTCAAAATTTCAGTGAGCATTCAAGCACTAACCCTTCTCATTGCCATTATTCCTTATCTGACATCTTATGTTGTTAATTAACGCAACCTTTAAATTTCAGAAAATCATGTTTGTTTGTTTTTTTAAAGGAAATTGAATTTGTGGATGGTTCACTTTTAAAATTGAAAAGTTATAGTGAAGTGTATTTGGAGCAACCAGTGGAGTTTAAATTACTTTTGGTTGAAATGGATTCCGAGGAAATTGTATGGAAAGCAAAACTGAGAGAGTGTGAGTGTTTTGTATCTTGAATTAAAACTCTGTTTGGGGGTTGAGGCGGGGCAGGTGGCCTGGGTGGAAAAGCAAATAGAGTAGTTGTCTGTCCCATCACTGTAATATTAAAACATTCGATTAAGAGAAACAGAGGCCCCAGCTCCTGGGCAAAAGTGCCGGCTCTCCTTCTCAGGCACCCACCGTCCAAATCCCCAGAGTCAGTGGGTGCACAGAGTCCATATTTGCTCTCATGTCTTTTTACTCCAGAAACGAAACCCAGTCTAATCAGTTTGGAATTCTGTGCTAGTTTAAGCAGGAAGCTTTTCTATAGGTGTGACTCCTGTTCTCAATATTATACCCTTAAGTTAGCCAGTTTGAAACAGGCCCTTTTATCCAAACTACAGTTACTTAGCTGGGAAGAGTCCTAGTTGGGACTGTGTATTGGGGATTGTAGTATTTTTGCTCGGTATTCATTAATATGCTCAAATAAATGAACCTGAAAGATGTTACTTTTTAACCACAGCAAATGCCACGGGAATAAAGGTATTTAACGTGTAGCAGCCTGAATGACAGATGTTCTTCTAGACTAAGCCTCTTGGCAATTTTAAAGGCCACTTTTTAAGACTTCTTTTTTTAAACTTACTTAATAATATTCTGCATTGTAAGATGATTCTGGTCTCCATTATTTTGGCGGCCTAAGCTAACAATGAACTGAAATTGCCCATCACTATTAGGCAGCTTCACTAAAGGAACCTGCGGAAGGCCTGCCTGACACGTAGGCATCGGTTAGAGCAGGGGCTGAATTTCACATGGGGCAGGTGGTGTCGAATCACAGGTGAAGTGTCCAGAAAGAACCCCTCAAGTACAGAATGATAATACGTATATGAGATTCTTTTACGTGGAGTACATACAAATACACTTAAAATTGAACGATGTTTATTTTTATGGCTTCCGTCTCCATATGGCACATGATGCCACTGTTCTATTTACGGTAGTTGTAGATTTAAAGAAATACGGAGCGAATGACATTTCACCTGGCAGATGGGTATGGCAGATATCACGACAGTGGTGTGCGGATGACTGAAGTCTGGGAAACACTTGTCCCGCAAGACGTGTCGGAAGGAGTACTTGTTATTTATCTCAAGAGTTCAAGCCCAGTGCATTTGCATACATACTAAGTTAAAACCCCAAACTCATATTTGAACTTGAGAGAGGTTGCCGAGACCCTGGGGTTTCAGGTGCTTTCATAAATCGATTGCTTTACTTCCAGTTTCAAAACCATTTTTTCCAATTGCTGCTTATTGTAATTTAACAGGTGACTGGGTTCAGCATGATCAGAACCCGAACATTTCGAAAAGCAGCACAAGTGGTAAGTGCTCGTCACTGGACGTTAAACTCGTCTATACCTTCCATCCACTAGAATTTTAATTCTGCTGTGCAAATACGGTAACGTTAAGGATCTGTTCAGTGTTCCATAACTCTTAATCATCGGAACGACCTTTGAATCCATTTTCAATTTGTTTCTATCTCAATGATGATTTCTTTAAAAAGAACTCTAGTTTGAAGATGGGTAGGTAATAAGGACCCTAAGGGAAAGCCAATGTTTTGTTGTTGTTGTTTTTTAAAGGTAATAGGCGGCGAAAGATGAGTAGCAGCTTACCCGATGAGGTGGTCTATGATAAAAGAATGAAGCAGATTGGCACTTCAGGTTTGTAAAAACGTCATCCGTGGCTATGAGTCGTTTTCCCTCGTCTCCCCCATTGACTTCCATGCAACACATGTGCTTTTTGGGTCAGTCCTCCTGGAGCCACCTCCTAGGTGTGCGTGCCCTCCCAGATGCTTTCCCCCCGTGTCCCAGCTCCTTAGGGCTGGACAAGGGTCCTTCTTGGTCTGCCCCAGCTTACTTTTCCAGCTTGACTACGCACTCCCCCTTCCCTCGGTGAAAGTAGAATGGAGGGCCAGGGGAAGCTCCTGCAGCCCGTAGGGACAGGGGCCGTGGCCTGTCCGTCTGTGCATTTTCCCATAACGCTGAGCCTGCAGCCTTTTATGTAGAAGACAGTGAATATTCATTGAAGGAGTAAATAGTGAATGTCCATGTGTGCACTCACTGGCCTCAAAGTTATTAGCGACTTTTGGGGGAAGGAGCCGCCAGCTCAGTTATTGGAGACGAAGGTCAACTTAATTTCTTCCAATTAAATGGCAGAGACCAAGGCTTGATAGTTGTGAAAATACAGTAGAGATTTAAACATTTAAAAACAATACTCCAAGGAGCCAGAAGATGGAGTATGTACCTCAAAATTCAAGTCCAGCCAGAATTCACAAATTTAAGTGAAAATACCCAGACTCCAATTATATGAGACAAGATCTCAAGGCTTTGGGGGCCTCATGTAACTCCCCAGATTAACCCTTTCATCAAAATACCTTTTATTCTACCACTGTAAGAAGGTATGAATCTCTAAAAGCAGATAAACTCTGTAAAGATTAAAATAAGCTATTCTTCACATGCTAGAGCAGGAGGTTGTGAGGATGACATATGTCTGATTTTACTGTATGTCACTAGAGAAAAGTTTATTGTTTCTATTTAATGAACATCAAAATGAGGCTCTGGAGTTATTTTAAAAGCTAACCAAATTGGGATACAATATTTTTCCAGTTTTATCGAGATATAATTGACAAAATTGTGTATACTTAAAGTGCACAATGTGATGTTTTGATGTATGCATATATTGTGAAATATTTACCAATCACGTTAATTAGCACATCTGTCATCTCACATAGCCTTTTTGTTTTTGGTGGTAGTGAGAATGCATAAGACCTACTCTCTTAGCAAATTTCAAGTGTACAGCACAGTATTAATTAACTATAGTCACCATGCTGTGTATTAGATCCTCAGAACTTATTTATAACTGAATGGGAAACAATTTTGTATTAAATTGTTATATAGGGAAAGTTTTTTTCTTGCAATTATTTGGCTATTTAAAATTAGCTCCAACAGCAAGTAACTAGAAATAGAATTAAAATGAAATTTTAATTAAAATACTACCTAGAAATTAAGATTTCCAACCTTTTTAGAGATGACAATGTAGTAGCGAATAAATTAATAAGATTTACTTTTTTTTAAAAAACTTTTTATTTTATATTGGAGTACAGCCAATGAACAATGTTGTGATAGTTTCAGGTGCACAGCAGAGGGGCTCAGCCATACATATACATGTATCCGTTCTCCCCCAAACTCCCCTCCCATCCAGGCTGCCACATAACATTTTGGGGGCTTTGGGGATGGTCCTGAGAACTTACTTTTTTGACAGATCCCATGTATCAGGAGACCACTATGGGGCAGGGGCCATCCTTCAGAACCCATTCTTCAGTCTAGAACGTTAGAGAGGAAACTGAAGTGCGTTAGGGTCCAATACAAACGTTAGGTTCACTTTAACAGATTGGCTGTAGATGAGTGAAAGCGTCACGGTCCTGGAGGAGGGGCAGGAAGGATTCTTCCTCCCTCTTATTCCTTTCTGATGTCACCTCCAGTGTTTGTAAGGCCTTGAGGATCCTTAACCGAGACTCCGTACCCCATGCGCTTTGCTGCACCGTAGCTCAACCAGCTGAAAAGTGGGAATGTAGAAAATCCACCTTACTGCTAGGGCTGATATTTTTTATGGGGCCAGTGGTTTCCATTGGCAAACATATACCCTTCCAAGATTATGACACTGTTTCTTAGTGAGCAACAGGTATTACAGATACCGTCCCCTGGCTTTTCTGTGGAATGTGCTCTTTCCCCTAATGCCAGGAGATGGTGGAATGGAGACTGCAATTCATATCTCTTGCTGTTCTCTTTATTGACCGCTAAAGGTAGCATTTTGTATGTGGTGTTAACACTTAGATGAAGTTGCAGAGCTGGGCAAGGGCAAAAGCTGTATATGTTTCTTTTTGAGCCACATAAATTATTTTTGGTGCCCGATTTGTTTTTTTTTTTTACTCCAACCTAATTTGTGCTGCTTTATAAAACAATTTCATTCCCTGACTTATTGAATTATCATGTGAACATTATACCCCAGTTTAATGTTGTATGAAATTGATTCCTTTGGTCCTTAAAATAGTTGGGAAAGCGGGGATTTTTTTTGACACTTAAATATATATATATATATATATATATTTTTTTTTTTTTTTTTTTCTTCTGTATGCGGGCCTCTCACTGTTATGGCCTCTCCCGTTGTGGAGCACAGGCTCCAGACGCGCAGGCTCAGCAGCCATGGCTCACGGGCCCAGCCGTTCCGCGGCATGAACCCGTGTCCCCTGCATCGGCAGGCAGACTCTCAACTACTGCACCACCAGGGAAGCCCGACACTTAAATATATTTTAAAAGCAGTTATTAAAGTTTCGAATCATGGTTTCTTTTCTTATATAAAGAGAATACGTTTTCATTGTAAATGGCTATAAATGAAGCGTTTAGAGGAACAACTGAATTCTTCATGTGCTTTTAGATGGAGTGAAGACTAAAACCTTGTTAACAGACACTCAGTTGATTAACCTTGCTGAGAAGTTGGGAAAGGAGTGGGTAAAGATTGCCATTGCCAACCTGAAGTTGAAGATTAGCGACATTGATGCTATCCTGGAGAAGAAAGAAGATGTCACGATCAATAAGTTTAGGATGCTGAAGAAGTGGCAAGAAAAGGAGCAGAGCAACGCCACAGCTCAGAATTTATGGAACTGCTTGAAAAACATCAATTCAGTTGAAGTCCAAGATGTGCTGAAAGGTAAGCAGGAAGTTATCTTAGTCATTTACTTGAAATCAAGCTGTGTCTTTGCAAATAGCAGATTTCTATTATAGAATGTGTTGCTTGTGTATTTATAAGCTCGGGTTTAGAGAACTGTGCAAATGCTGTAGCAGTCAGCATGTGGGCTGCCATAATCTAAGTAAAGGTGACTTGTGTATGCAGTCAGAGGAAGTGTTCAAATCCCATCTCGAGTGCTGGCTAGGTTTGTGACTAGGCAAAAAACTTTTTTTTTTTTATTGAAGTATAGTTGATATATAATATTATATGTCACAGGTGTGCAATATAGTGATTCACAGATTTTACAGGTTATACTCCATTTGTAGTTATAAACTACTGGCTGTATTCCCTGTGTTGTATGATATATCCATGACTAAGCAAATTCCTTACCTGACTTTAAACCTCTCTGTTCCCATCTGTCAGATGGATGCAAAACCCCAGTGTCCTGGGTCTGGTGTGATAACGAAAAGAGGTACTGCTTGTAAAGCTCCAGGCAGGTAGTGAGGCTCAGGCAGGGACCTGACTGGTAGCATTCATTGATCCTTCTAGGCCTTCTGTGGTGCTGAAGCAGTGCTCCAGGAGGCCACTGTGTGGCACTAGTCAACCTCCAGCAGCAAAGAAGGGAAGGGAAAGAGCAGAACCCAAGAGAGAGCTAAAGGGAGTTGTTTCTGGTCTCAATCCAGAAAACCACAGGGTTCCTTCCTTTGTTTTAAGCACTTCTTTTTTTGTGGCTTGACTCACTTATTAGCACATTGTTAGAATCAAGGTCAAACCAATTCACAGCTTTGATTATTATATATTGTTACCATGATTAACAAATGTGGTGTTACTCCTCAGAAGCCTCAGCAAATCAGAGAGAGGTTTTTATTTGGAATTCTATTTGGACTTTTTATCCCTTAAAGAATGTAAAAGTGTGTCAGCTCCCCAGAAGCTTATATGAAAAGTAAAAGTCTGGGGCGGCCAACTCTCAGGATGCTGTCAGGTGTGGTGGGCAAGCTTTCTGAACTCCCCCACCATTGTTTGGATGCAAAAGCTGCAAGCAGATAGAAGAGCCAGTTTTTCAGTATCACATTTTTCATTCTTTTTCTTGGGTATGTTGAAATTATGTAAGTCACTGAGGCCCACATGTGGAGATCTACTTGTTTGCATTTAGGCACTTCTGCCTCTTGACGGTCTGGCCTCTGTGCCGTGATAAGGAAATAATCACAGCCTCTTCCATCAAAGGAAGGCTTGGAACTCTGACTATCTCACAAATCCTGTAGAATGGGTTGTTATTTTTTGTTTTCTTTTTCTCTGCTGTTGACCTCACTAGATGCTTGACTTGCTGACAAGGGTTTGTGACATATTTTAGCAGTGAAGGGGATCGTAAAAGCTTCTTAGTCCATTCCCCTCGTTAAATAGGAGAAAAATCTTCTGTGAGTTAAAAACAAACAAACAAAAAGCCAGAGATTTACCAGTGTTTTATGCCCTCATGTAGCCAAAATGTCTGGCTAATTGGCTGAATTTTGGTTTTTTATCGGGACGTTTTAGTATCTTGTAACTACAACCTTAAAAAATTGTACTGGTTTATCTTCAGCTCAGGAAAACCCAGCCACGCCCAGGAATTCTTTTTTGAAATGGACAAGTGACTTTCTTTAAAAGCATGTGCCCTTTCCCCGGCAACAATGAATCTCTGAATTCATTTCTCTATTTTGTTAGGTTTCTTACAGGAAACGTGAAGTTTGGAAGATGAGCTGAAAAAGGAAGCTTCAGGAACTTTTACCTGCAAAGACCCTCGCCTGGTAATTGGGTGTGGACTCCGGAATCTAGAGCTGCACAGCCTGTGGAAGCAGCTCCTTTCACAGGCTGCCCACAGCTCACATTATTCAGGGGCAAAGGGAATGAAAGATTTGGAAACCCTGAGGAAGAAAAAAACCTCTGCAATATCAAGATTTTTTTTTTTTTTTTTTTTTGTACCTCCCACTCACACCTTCCCACCCGCTTCCCCACCCAAACAAATACACTTGCAAAGGGTGCTTAAAATGACGCAACGCAGTCAGGTGAGAAGTGCGATAGTTTTCCTTTTGGAGTCTGTGAACTATGAAATATATATCAAGTGTTTGAAACATTTTTAGCAGTTAAGTGTTGGAGTACTTAAATGGCACAATTTCGTTTAGCTTTTTTCCTAATGACATTAATAATAAAGAGAGGTTCCTGTTCTTTTAGCTCCCACGCAGTCAGACACTTATGTGCCTCCAGGTACAATATGTCTTTTTATGTGGGGTGTGATTTCCACGTCTCACATTACTAACCAGTCTGGCTAGTGGTCTGTTAAAGCATTAAACCAATCATGTTACCTGGTCCTAGGGTGATTAGAAAGGAATGTAATCCTCTCCCCGTCGGTGTTGGTGCAAACCCTCAGAGGTGATTGCCTCATCTCACTGGGCAAGTTCAGCCGGGTCCATCTTCAGAGTCCCTGCAGGTTCATCAACCTTCTGAAATCACCAGGCCAAACACTACATTTCTTGACTTTGGCCCCTGGGTCATTTACTTTGGGGAGGGTTGGCGGGTGGGGAGCACAGGAATGCCACTCAGAAATAGCCTTAGCCAGGACCAAGGGAAAACTGTCATCTCTTCTCAAAGAGGACTTGCCCCAGGGAATCATGGGCCATATTGGCTCTTGTTAATGGGTGAAATCTTTTTTTTTTTTTTGGTATGTATAGAGACTGTCACTCTCCCAGAATTATGCATGTGGTGATTAACATTTTGGATATGTTAACTTATTTGAAGAAACTATAAATTACTATTAGTCTCCTGAAGACATTAGCTGGAGAGTAAAATTCAATCTCAATGAATTAGAGAAACACACTTTAACTATAGCTTTGCCTGTGAAGAACAAATTGACTTTATAGGAAAGAACATATTTGTAATGGTCAGGGATTCTGTGGAATTCAAATCAATGTCACTTTATGAGTTTTTTTTTAAATTGTTCTATATATTATAGGAAACACATGGAGTTTTAACCTTCAGAAGTGTAAAATACTTAAAGGACTTGAATCTTTTAAACGTTTATTATTTTTTATAAGTTGTTTTCCAAAGAAAAGCATAATTTCAGAAGTGCTTTGTATATAAGCTGCTTTCCTAACAATTTCCAACCTTTTTCCTACTATGGATAAAGGGAAGAACAATAAATCTGCATTTGTACAGTGCTAATATGTCTTCTTTGTATTATTATTTACTGACACATTACTTTTTTTTTTTTTTTTTTGCGGTACGCGGGTGTCTCACTGTTGTGGCCTCTCCCATTGCGGAGCACAGGCTCCGGACGCGCAGGCCCAGCGGCCATGGCTCACGGGCCAACCGCTCCGCGGCATGTGGAATCCTCCCAGACCAGGGCACGAACCCGTGTCCCCTGCATCGGCAGGCAGACTCTCAACCACTGCACCACCAGGGAAGCCCGACACATTACTTTTTAAAGCATCATATTCCTTGGTTACTATTATCTTGGCTGTTGGGGCGTTAGTTGGTTTTGCTCCCGGCCCCAGTTCTTGGACTGAGGCCGAGTGAGTGTAAGCCAGGGTAAACTAACCCAGGAGTTTGCACAGATTCAGGAGAACCTGCACATCCCCTAACCCTTCTCACTCCAGGAATGGTTTAGAGTGTGTTGCCCCGCCGCCCCGTGGATGGGGAGGTATGTTTTTATGTAAAACCAGGTGGATTCATAATTAGTTCCTTACTTGTGCATCTCTGTTAACAGGATTTTTCTGCATATTGGGGGCACGTATTGTTATTTTTTTGGATTGCTTTAGGGGACAACCTTTCTTCCCTGCTTCATCATGTGGAAGTGTGTTTCCACTCCATTTTGTAAAGAGGCCAGTGTATTTGCCGATATTTAAGAGTGCTCTCACGAGGACAGTGGTTTTCAGCGGTTGGCCCAGCCTGTTGCAGTTGCTGGAAGTCCTTCTTGGGTTGAAGCAGCGCACTGTTTGCTGAAGGTGGGGATTCCAGACTGCTTGGGAATGCATCTTTTCCAGCCCACATTCCAGGGCTTGAGCATTTCTGTTAATGGCTCTGTGGCTGCTGGTACTAAAACAGAGGCCCTGGGGTTGAATTCTGAGTGCAGAGTTCTGAAGTTCTTCCTGCTTTTGTAACTGGGACTTCCAGCCTTGAGCCTCCAGAGGATTTAAGATCCAATTTATTCCAATCGTGATGTAAATTTCCGGTTAAACACCCTGTAGTTAGGCTGCTATCTTTATTCTGCAGAAGTACATTCTTGCTGTCTGCTGTAACCTTTGGCACGAGTTTCATTTTTAGAAGGGGGTCTGATCTATGCATTTATAGCAGTGTTTTATTTTCAAGCAAGTCGAGAAATCTAAAAGATGGTTTTGTGACTTATAAAAACTGAACTGCGGGGAGGGGCTTGGCTGAGTTCTGTTCTTTCTTTAGCTGTAGGAGCCTTTTGTGAAAGGAAATCTCACCTGGAACCTGCATTGGTAAAGCGTTCAGAAGTGGAGCTGCTCTGCTGGGGGGTTTCTGGGGGCTGATGAGGGGTCATCGAGGCACCCTGCTGGACCCCTGACCCACTCCTGTCGGGGGCAGCGTGAGAACCAGCTGATAAGATGACTGCTTGGGTCTCTGGGAGCTGTCGTCCAGGAGTTTGTATCTACGATGTCTGCAACGGGAGGTAAACCCCTTTCCAGTTCACCAGTGACGGATGTTTGGGCGGCACCTTGCTCCTGAAGGGATCGCATAATGCCAAACCATAGACATGTAAATTATTTAAGTCAACAGGCTTGTGGAGACCTTCCAGCCTTCCTTTCCCTCTGCAATGATGACAGCAGATGACAGCTGATGCTCCATCAGCCTGTGTTCCAGAAGAGAACCGTGAGAGCAGAGCCCCCAGCTGATAAGCAATGAGCATGTACCTCCAGCAAGAAATAAACCTTTGTTTTAGGCCAAAAAACCAAAAACAATGAATGAATTGTTAATGAATGTTGGGTTTTCCCCCATTCTAAGCATGTATAATGGTTTTGAGCTGAGCAAGCACGTGCATTTTACAATTTTTAACTTTTTTTTTGTAATTGGGAATAATTTGATTTTTAAAGACTAAAGGCTTTCTTATGTATTCCTAGATTAGGAAAAGAAATGAGAAACGTGTGGAAACCCATGAAGATTTGCCTTTCTCTACCATCTTTGAGTGCTGGGGCCCGAGTACACAAATACTTGAATAACATGACATTTCCTGTACTTGAAGCTCTCACAGTGTAGTGAGGGAGAGAGGAGAAGCATAAGGAACTATGATGCTGTTTGCATGGTTATGATGAGTTACTGTGTGACCTTAATATGAGAAGCAAAGGATACTGGCGTTGTGTGCATAGGCCAGAGCCAGGCCGCCTGGGCTCAGATCCCAGCATCTGCCACTTACCCTGTAAGTGTCTATGGCCTCTTGGTTTAGTTTCCTCACCTATAAAAAGGGGAAGGTAATAGCACCTCCTCCTAGGGTTTTTGGGAGGATTCTGTGCATTTGTGGTAAACACTTGTAGAAACATGCCTGGCACTTAGTAAGCACGGAGTAAGCATTAGTTCCTATTGCTTCTGAAAAAGGTTACGTGAGTGTATTGTCTCTGATGTTACATTGATGTCATAATTTATACTCATAATTTTAATATACTCAAAGATACATACATGCAACTAAAGTTTTTGACTTGTTCTGACCAAATACATTTCAACCGAAAAGTTGATACAATTCAGTTTTTGGAAAATTGTCATTGGGTTTTTTCTTTTTTTTTTTAACATCTTTATTGGAGTAAAATTGCTTTACAATGGTGTGTTAGTTTCTGCTTTATAACAAAGTGAATCAGCTATACGTATACATATATCCCCACATCTCCTACCTCTTGTGTCTCCCCCCGTCCCACCCTCCCTATCCCACCCCTCTAGGTGGTCACAAAGCACCGAGCTGATCTCCCTGTGCTATGCGGCTGCTTCCCACTAGCTAGCTATTTTACGTTTGGTAGTGTATATATGTCCATGCCTCTCTCTCACTTTGTCACAGCTTACCCTTCCCCCTCCCCATATCCTCAAGTCTGTTCTCTAGTAGGTCTGTGTCTTTATTTCCATCTTGCCCCTAGGTTCTTCAGGACCTTTTTTTTTTTTCTTAGATTCCATATATATGTGTTAGCATACGGTATTTGTTTTTCTCTTTCTGACTTACTTAAAAGTTTTCTCAGCTCAGACTACTACAACAAAAAACTGCAGACTGGGCGGCTTAAACAACAGACGTGTGTTTCTCACAGTTCTTGAAGTTGGGAGGTCCAAGATGAGGGTGCTGGTGGATTTGGTGTCTGGTGAGAGCTATCCCTGGTTTGCAGCAGGCCACCTGTCACTGTGTCCTCACATGGAGGTTGGGGGGAGATCTCTCCAAGTCTCTTATAAGGGCACTAATCCCACTATGAGGGCTCCATGCTTAGGACCTAACCTCCTAAAGGCCCCGTCTCCTAATACCGTCACACTGGGGATCAGGGCTTCAACATATGAATTTTAAGGGAACACAAATGTTCAGTCCACAGCGATATTGTAGGTGCACTCTGCCTTAAACTAGGAAGCCACAGTTACGCTAGCTAAAACCAAATGTTTTGTCCTTAAACAAGGACAACAACCGCATGGCCCAGGGTGACATGGCCAGTGGGACTCACGGTCTCTGTCGGTGCTGGCTTCAGACAAAGCTGGTTTTCTCCCCTCCCATGTTTTCTTTCCTCCTTAAGGTGTCTAAGGCCCTTGTGCATCTCTTGAGTTTTCCCAAACCCACCTTTGGATGTCTGGCCAGACCACTCCCCAGAACTGACCCCTTTCCCCAAAGCTCTTGGCTCTCAGTAGGGCAGCTGTCAGCTGTTCTTGTTAATTCTCTGATTCAGTCATTTTTACGTGTGAGAAACACTTAAACTGTTTATTTTCTTTTTAAAAAAGTAATTTGTTATCAAATGTCTCTAGTAGTCTAGGTCTGGGGCCTGGTTTTAGGGGGGACCTCGGTCTCACCAAGTTACTTTGCTCCCACCCTCTGTTCTGGAAAGGCAGGACCCTGCTTTTTTTGCTGTCGTGTCTTGCACCAGATGGCCTCCTCTGCTGAACTCCCCGGATAGCTGAGTGCCCTGGAGGGACAGGGCGTCACTGAGGTCTTCAAGCAAACAGTCTAACAATTTTAAAAAATTGGTGTTCGGCACTGACTAGATGCCAGCACTGTACTGAGTGATTCAGTCCTCACAAGAGCGCTGTGAAATAGGGGCTACAGTTTTCTGAATTTCACAGATAAGAAAATAGTAGCAAAGAGGCTTTAACCAATTTGGCCCGGTCACCAAACCCAGAGGCTAATAAACATTGTCAACGATGGCTCACGTTTACTGTGTACAGATTATGTGCCAGGTGCAACGCTAGTGCTTTGTAGGAGTTGCTCCATTTAACCCCTGATCAATCAGATCAAGGTTCTAGTAGTATCTTCACTTTTTTTGTTGTTTTTGGCCCGGCCGCGTGGCTTGCGGGATCTTAGTTCCCTGACCAGGGATCGAACCCGTGCCCCCTGCAGTGGCAGTGCGGAGTCCTAACCACTGGACTGCCAGGGAAGTCGCTATCTTCACTTAGAAGAGGAAACGGGTAGGGTGAGGGCAAAACAACACGGCCACATCATACAAGTTATAAATGGCAGACCCAGGCTTAAAACAAAAAAACCCAGAAAACTGACCATGTAGTGAAGAATGGAATTAGTTGTGAAGTTGTTTCTTGGGCCAGTCATGTTTCTGAAGCATACGTCATGGCAATTTCTAGAACGAAAGCGACCCTTTGTGTGCCACTTTGTCCCTTTGTATAAACCCAGTCTGTAGCACAGTCAACAGGCTTTCCTCTCCTTGTTTCTGGGCACAGACAACAGGCCAGACAACAGACAAGTCGCCATTCAAGGGGTGGGCGGGGGGAGGAAGGAGAGGAAAGCAGGGTCGGGGCGGGGATGGCAGCAACTCTACAGTGCCAGCTTCATCAAAGCCATGAGTTCTCGCCACAATCGAAGCTGCCGACCCCAAAACCGAAACTTAAAGGCAAGAAGCTCCCACCTGTGAATCACCTGCCCGTCATCCAGGCTTGGGGAGGAATTCCTCAAGAAAAGAAGGTATGTGATGGGATCCAGCTTGATGATTTCTATCTAATTGTACGTCAGGTAGGGTGAGACTCTGGAAAACGCGTAAGTTTCCCCACAAGTGAGGACCTGGGGTGGCCATACACATTCCCCTCCCTGTTTACAGGGATAAGAATTGAGCTCTGGACGGGAGGATTCACATGAGGAAAGGTAGTGGGGACAGGACGGACTCTGAATCGTTCATTTCTTATGACCTTTTCATATTAAGGAGGAATGTGATTATCAGAGTTTGAAAATTACATGGTATTCCATCAGGTAAATCTTCTAAAATTCTCATGGTTTAAAGAATTAAAAAGCACATCTCTTAAGCCAGAGGAAGGCAGTTATCCATGTGGTTCAGGCAGAAGTTCTATCTAATTTAAAGCAAAGGGAGAGTGTTTCTAGTTGTAATTTAGAAGCAACTTCCCCCTGAGAGCCCAAGGGTCACAAAAATTAGAATAATTTGACTAGAAGACCTCTTAATGATGCTTTTCCCAGTTGGTGGATATTATTGTGTATTTGTTTAATGCACAGTATGTTATGGGGCTGTGGTTAATAGGGAAAAACATTTTTATGTATTTCATATTTAGATTCAGATGTTGAACAAAAGTAATAAAGTATATTCTCAAAAACTCACTCACTCAATGGCCTCAGTATTAAGTCAGATCTAGCCTTATGAGGCTCCCTTTAAAACGTGAGACTAAAGGAACTAGGAAATGAGTAAGAATATCATGGCATTCTTTCTAAGGTGACTTTGTTCAAATTTCATCAGAGTTTTCAGTTTTCCCATGATGTGTATTTTAACACTCAAATATTCCAATCACGTTAGAAAAATATGAGAATGACTTTAATTCAGTCATTTTATTTTAAAACAACATAAGGTATATCTCAAATTCACTTGACAATAAATATCTTAATAAATATAACAAATAAATATAAGTTCACATGCTTTCATGAACACAAAATTATATAAATAAATATTTTAAAATAAATTATGCTTGAGTGTTTGTTCCTACAAACTCTTTGGTACTGAAATAGCTTATAAATTCTTGCTCGTCTATTAAAGGGAAAAAAAGAAAAACACGTTCTGGGAGGACATTTCCCCTCATCAATTTGCTCATGAAAACTTAAAAATAACTTATCCATAGTAAATATGAGATAGACTTGATCAAAGGAATCATGTGGATAGAACAGTCACATCCTGCAAATCTGGAGTAATGACTAATGTAAACAAGCATGAGAATTCCTGTACCAGCTTAAGTAGGAACAGGTCAAGCCACCCCCGCCCCAGTTCTTAACCCGTGCCCTATTACAATTTCTTTGGTTCCAATATTTATAAAAATGACTTTAAGTTTAGGAGAGACCTCAGCTTTTTAGGAAGAACTCAGATAGCTCATCATTCTGTCGATGGTCACCACACGAATTCTGAAGGCATGAAGAAGTATGCAGAGCTTGATTTTAGTCTTATAAAAATCCAGTTCTTCCAGGGAGGGTTTCTGTGACACAATCTTGCTGTGGGAATTCAGGGCCTAGGAGAATAAATATTGAGCATGACATAGACAGTATTCCAAAATTAAAACGTTCATCCGTAAAGATGGGTGAAGCCAATACACGTCTCAGAGCCTGCAACCCACTCCCTCACTGCATCTCCTAAACCAAATCAAATCTACTCCCAGCCAGATGGGCAGGCAGAACCTGAGAGAAGAAATGCTCATTATCCAGGCACATGGATCTTCAGGGAGCTCTGAAAAGACCCTGAGAGCTATTTAGAAAATCATCAGTGGGAGTTGTATTTTAGCAAGGAACAATTCTGTTAAGATGACATCTGCTGTGATATGTAATTAATTTTTATATGTTACATTAAGAAGCGGCATCCTTTTCAGAACGGGGAGGTGATGGGTTGCTATTGATTGGAAACTCTCAGTCAGTATCAGACCTGTTGACTAAAGACACTTACTCGTGTGAGACAAATAAACCTGACAGTTTGAGCCCTTTAATTTGATAACACAATGCAAGACCATATATTTGCACAATGATCAGCAATTTTGCTTGTACTTCCTCACAAAAAGCCTAAAAGAAAGGTAGGGTGGGTAAAGTCATCCCATTTTACAGAGGAAGAAACTGAGGCACAGAGGGACAAAAGGTCTGGGCATAGTTGTCTGATTACTGGTAGAACTGATTCGACTCTTGGTCCTGAAAATGAAATATCATCTACAACTCTCTAGATGGTAACATTCTTTGATACTTGCACGGTGTTCACTGCCTTTCAAACCAGTAATCTGGTACCCCCCCCAAAAAAAAATTAAAAAAGGATGAAAGAAATAAATTTCTTTTCAGACAATCATTTCTGATGCCGTATTTTTATCCCATGCCCTGGCCAACATGGCACTCACCCTGCTCTTTCTTAAGTGGATAATTCTGTGTTTTATGTTAGCATCATGTGCTATGGTGATTCAGAAAGTTACAAAGCACGTTCTTGTCTATGAGTAACACTGTGGCTATCCCCAGGTGATAGGTCATTCTTTTCTTTCATTCACATTTTGGTTCAGCACGCATCATATCCAGGCACCAGCCCCGCTTGTCTTCTCTGGCAGTATTTGCAGATATGCATGCCAGCCCCTAGCATGTACATCCCAGAGGCTTTAGAGATGCATGAGAAGATGAGTGCAGTGGAATCCCTTTGATGGGGGTTTAAATCCTGCCTCTGCCGCTTCCAAGCTGTGTGACCTCAGACCAGTGGCTAACCCTCTAAGCACTGGTCTCCTCATTTGCACAGACCCCAAGTGGTTGCCAAGGGGACAGCATAAGGAAATGTATGCACCTTTGCCCAGAGCCTGGTGCGTACCGCATGGTCCACAAGCAGGAGGCTGCTTTCCTTAATGTGACCTGCTTACGTTGCCCTCTCTCTAGAGGGTGCTCCCAAGGCTGTCTCCCCCAGTATGTAGCTGGCTTCAGAAGGGGGCATTTCAGGCCTCCACCAACCCAGGAAGAGCTGATGGTATACCCCTTCATCAGGGACCCTCGCTGGCGGTCTCAGCGTGAAGAAGGCCTTACCTGCATCAGCTCAGCAATAGCCGCCAGCATGTCCTGATCCACAAAGATCTGCCTCTTAGGATCCATCAGGAGCTTTGCGTTCATGGCCTGGAACTCCATGTGGTACATCTTCAAGTCCTCATAGATACTGCTAAGGCACAGGGTCTGCATAATACGACAAAGAGGGGAAGGAACTACTGAGATGGGCTAAAAACGTACCCCCCCTTCCCCTGCCGTTGCATTTGAGGAAAGAATTTTGTGTCTTACCGTCATAAAAGAGCTCCTTCTGGAAGCCAGGCAACTCCCATTCTAGAAGAAAAAATAATCAGATGTCAATGACATGAATTCATAACATGAGCTAAAACCTTCAATTTTCTGACTTACGGTTATTAAAGAGGTCTCTCTGGAAGCCAGGCAACTCTCATTCTAGAGCCAAAAAAAAAAAAAAAAAAAACCACACATCAAAGACATTAATTACTAATTCTTAATATAAATTTTTCTGACTTTTCTTCTCAAACATATATATATATATTTTTTACTGTGGTAAAAAATACATGTACAATTTACCATTTTAACTATTTTTAAGTGTACGGTTCAGTACTGTTAAGTATATCTCACACTGTTGTGAAAAACCACGTTTTTATAAATTTTTTTTCCAAGTTCAACTGCTACAATGGGACCTGTTAAAGTCCTATGGTGATGGACTCCAGAAACATGCACATTTTTGGAAGAAGACGAGGTCTGATGCACAGCTCTTAACTGTATTACAAGCTTTGGGAGGAAACCCCTCTATACCGTGGCTAATTCCAGTGGTAAGCAGGCCTCCACTGTGCTGGTTCTATCTTTGGTGACATCTTCATGATCAATCTCTTCAGAAGTGCAGGAGTAAAATTCTAGGGTTCGTCTGGCCTGTAAAACATAAAGAGAAACCCGGTTTACAAGATTAACAAGGCACCCAGCTCCCCATGGCACTGGCACCAAAGCTAGAGCCGGCTGCCCTTGACCTCCACCTCTGATCTGTAGGAATTTTAGGGTCTTCATAAGACAAAAGGAAACAGATCATGTACACTCTCTCTCTCCATCCCTCCTCCCCTTTTGCTTAGGACATGTGTCTCTGGATGATATGTTTTTCCATTACGTAAACACTATAAATCATTTCAACAGGCTGTGCTAATCAGCCTCTACACCACGCTGTGACACTTGCTTCTGGTGAAAACGTTGTTTTCCTTTTGTCAGCATGGCTGTGTTTTATGAATATCTTTTTCAAGAAGAGCTTCTAAAGGGGGACTGTTAGGTCACTACATGATGAACATAACAAACATGCAACCTTAAAGACAAGCGGAGATTTAATATGTGGTGTACACACACGCGCGTGCGCACACACACACACACACATGTCATCTTACAGGCATGTTGACTATAATTATGATATTGAGAAGTCGATGACTTTTTGATTGAAGAGCGAGATCATTGTTCCATTTAACAAGCCTGATGTGTGCCAGGCACTGTGCTAGGTACAAAGGAAGGTGACAAAGAAGGGGACTATGTTATGTTCCCAGAATTCCAAGTTCAGCTGTGGAGTCAGGCAAGTGCCCAAATGACCAGGAGACATGCTGGCAAGTGAGAAGGGCTGAGAAGGGTCAGAAGGCTCTGGGAAGGGGGTGGAAAGGAAGCAAAGTCTTCCCCAGAGATGGGGCATCTACAGAGGAGGGGGAATTTCAGGCTGAGGGAACAGCGTGAGCCATGAATCAAAGCTTGAGAGTACAGAACATGCTGGGGTACAAGTAGTAAAACTCCTGTCTGTGGTAAGCAGAATAATGCCCCTGCCAAAGATAGCCACCTCCCAATCCCTGGAACCACAGACTAGGTTATGTTACGTAGCAAAGGCGAATTAAGGTCACAGATGAATTTAAGGTTGCGAATCAGCTGACTCTAAAATAGAGAGGTTATCCTGGAGTGTCTGGGTTGGTCCAGTGTAATCACTGGGTCCTTATAAGCAGAAGAGAGAGGCAAGAGAGTCAAGCTCAGAGTGATGCAGCATGATTAAGTCTCATTTGTTGGCTTTGAGGATGGAAGGGGGCCACCAAGGAATGTGGGCTGCTTTTAGAAGCTGGAAAAGGCAAGAAAATTGGATTCTCCCCTAGAGTCTCCAGAAAGGGATACAGCTCTGTTGACACCTTAATTTTACTCCAGTGAGACCCATTTTGGATTTCTGAACTCCAGGGCTGTAAGATAATAAATTTGTGTTGTTTAAAGCCACTAAATTTGTGGTAATCTGTTACAGCAGCAATAGAAAATGAATACACTGTTCCTGGAGGTGGTCAAGCAGATCGAGGCAGCTGCTATCCCGAGCAGGTTCTAGAAAGTTAGATTTGCAATTATACTTCAATGAGAAAAAAAAATCTCCAAATAACACAATAGTTTTATTTCCGTGATAATTGCTTTCCTTTATTCCAAAATGAAAACGGCGACTATCTCTCTATTACTATTGCATGGTTAAAAAAGAGGACCTTCAAGAATCTATAAAATAGTGCCTGGCATACAGTAGGCACTCAATAAGTACTTGTTGAATGAAAAAAATGAATAAATAGAGCCAAAAAAAATTAGACTTGAAAATGTGGGCCCACTGCTATAGTTTTTCAGATCTTTTCAGGAGAAGCTGGAAATTTGAATCCTTATATGGGAGGTCTACTTTTTCAGTGGCATGAAACTCAAAAATCAGAATGAAATAAAAAAGACATGGCTAAACTCTACAGATCTGTGGACTAGATATGGCCTGTGAGTCACATGCATTTGCCACCTCTATTTTCTCTGCAAGTAGCCAGCTGATTTGTTCTGGCAAAACTGATGCAGGAATCATATTAAAAAATCAAATTGAGTTCAGCAATCTTTCACCTTTGGTGATGCATCTGGGAGTAGAAGAGTCAGCTTTTTCACATAAAGCATCTATTTAAATAGGAGCTCCTAAATTTTACCCATATGGAACCTTTCTTTAGGAATCAAAGCACCTATCTCTGCAGTTTTCACTTGGTGAGCTGCCTTTTTAATTAAGATGGATTGAACTGTAAGGAAAAACTGGCAGCAAGTTATGAAAGATTAGAAGGGGAAAAAAAGAGTTCTTTAAGAAGGACTCGTGGCATTGAGCTTCCTTTAAGATATTCATAAAGCAACAAGCTAGAAATCTTCAAGGAAGATTTACTAGAGAGCAAGAAGGCGAAAGGACATCTTTTAAAACATCAGTCTTAGGCCGTTGCAGCAAAAGCAATAGATGTTGGAGTGCTTTTAAAGGAAGAAAAAAAAATTTTTTTTACATTAAAATATGAAAGCTAAAAAGATGACTGAAGCTGTAAATAAAATTAGATAACTCTCTCCCCAGAAAATGAAGCCTGGATGTGCACTGTCACGAGCTCCCTGAAATGTGATGCTCTAGCAACAAGCCGAGTCACCAGACTGGAAGCTGGAGAGGAGCATTAGACACAAGGCTAATTCATCTTCGCAAGCCCTGGAGCACACAGGCCGCCCCTAATAGCGGTTTCCTGGATTGATAAGTATGTCAGAGGAACAGTGTGGGCCTGACACAATTCCATCTCTGTTGGCAGGCTACAAGGAACACTGTAAGTATCCACTTTCCTCTGTGTAGACACAGCCCAAACGAATGCCATTATAATTTATTACCCCTCCTGCTTTCTCTGGAGACACAGTTTCATTGCAACTCTTTAGCTAATAGTTGGGCCATGTGTAAAGTTCCCTCTTCTTCTCTTTTTTTTTTTTTTTTTTTGCGGTACGCGGGCCTCTCACTGTTGGGGCCTCTCCCGTTGCGGAGCACAGGCTCTGGACGCGCAGGCTCAGCGGCCATCACTCACGGACCCAGCCACTCTGCGGCATGTGGGATCTTCCCGGACCGTGGCACAAACCCGCGTCCCCTGCATCGGCAGGCGGACTCTTAACCACTGCGCCACCAGGGAAGGCCCCTCTTCTTCTCTTGACAGCTCCTGATTAACTTCCACAATTTTCCTGCAGTTCCTTCAGGTGACCAGGGGTTCGGAGATGCCCCTTCACTACAGAGGCTGCTAAGTGGGAACCAGGACATTGAAAAGCTCACCTTCTCAAGGGTGTTGCTGACGGCTCTCAGCAGGTTTTGGGAGTGGTTGAGGCACTGGAACATTCCGGGGCCCGCTGTGGTGGCGGGTAGGCTCCTGGCCAAACTAAAGTGGTCCAGGTGGTGGAGGAGGACCAGGGTGGCCACAAGGAGGAGTCCTGAAAGGGAACGGAGGGGCAGGATGAGCTGGCCTACCTCCATCTTCCATCTCTTCTGGCCATCTCCACCCATCCACTTCTTCTGGGCACCTGCCTCCCTCCACCCGTTTCCAGTCTTCCTTCAACAACTGAAAGATGAATCGGGTTCTTGCAAGACAGCGCTCTGTGCTAGCGTTAGAAACCTACTCGCTGTCACGGCCACCTTGTGAATTCAGATAGGGGTGTGGACAGAGTTCACCCAGAGAAAGTCTCCATTTCAGGAGGAGGGAAAGTGAGGCCAGGTGGTGAAGCGACCCAGTATTTTGTAAGCAGTGGGGTGACAAAGCCTCGCTTTGAAGCCGGCTGGGATCTGCCCTCTTAGAGCTGTAGCCTAGGACCCTGGGCAAGAAACCATCCCGTGGGGCCTCCGTTTCTCATCAGTGAAGTGGGCATAATACTTAGCTCACAGGGCTCTTTCAAGGTTAAAAGAGACGATATCCTATCGAGCGCAGGGTAAGTCCGCAATGCCTTTCCTCCTTTCGTTCTCCTCTGCCCGAAGTTTGCTGACTGCTTTCCAGGCTCCGCGGAGCCTGTCCCAAGTTTCTGCCTCCTCTTCCCGGCCGCCGCCCCTCCCCACCCCAGCGCCGAGCGCTAGTCTCGGGCTGGTTACTTACTGCGAGGCGGGCACATGCTGAGCGGCGCTGCGGGGGCACCGAACCGAGCGGGCAGCTGGACGCAGACGGGTGCACGCGGCAGGTGAGGGTGGTGGCTGGAAGGCCGACCCGGGGGGTCACATTTTTATAATTGCCCGAGGCGCGGCAGGACTTTCCCGGGACTCTGGTCTCTTGCTTTCTTTCTCTCTCTGTCTCCTCTCTACATCAGCTTCTCGGTGACACGTGGAGTCTGGCCCGCGGGGCTTGCGGCGCTTTCGGATTAACTCCCAGTGCGCCCGGCCGCAGTCGTTCCGGGACGGCCCCGCCGCCTCCGGCCTGGCCCAAAACGAAAGAGAAATTCGCGCAGAGTCGCGGCGCGGGGTCCCCGGGCAAGCCCGACCCCTGGCCCTCACCCTCGGACGGCCCCCGCCCCCAGGTACCCACCCCTGGCCCCGCCTCCCTGCAGCGCCCCCTCCCGACGGAGCGCCGAGTAGGGCCACCCGCTCTCCATCTATATCCAGGATGAGCCCTGACCTCCGGCCTGGTTCTGGAGGGGGGTGGGCAAATCATTCATTTATCATTCCTTTATTCAGATAGTCCACGGTGTGCCAGGTGCGGGGCACCCAGCAGTGAACAGGTCACTTTGGGGGCACTCCCACACGAAATCTGACTCAATGTATTTTGTTCCTGGGTACCCTCTTAAACACGGAAAGGGATGAAAATCAGACTGGCTATGCAGTAACTACTCTCCTAGAGAATCCAGTTTTTTTACAGTGTCCAGGAGAGAATCGTTACAATTTAGTGGGATGGATGTGCAGGGTCTTGGCAGGAGAGGCCAGAGAGAGGGCACGTCAGCAGGAGCAACGGGGGTGAGGGGGCAGCAAAAGCTCCCAGAAGCAGGGGGCTGCGACCTGAATGTTGAAGGGTGAGTAGGCATTAGACCGCTTCCAGTGGGATGGGATGCAGGTTCTAGGTTGAGGGAACGGGGATCAGAAGTACAGTCAAGGAAGGTAGAGGGAGGTGGCGATCTAGCGGTCCTATACAGGGTGTGAGGTTGGCGAGGGTGATGGGGCTGTGCCGTGAGGGTAGTAGATGCCGTGCTAAGGAGTGTACATTCTGGTGAGGGTGGTGGGGAGCCTTCTAGGGTTTTAGGCAGGAGACATGGTTGGATTTGCATGATGGGAAGATCTTTCAGCAGTAGTATGGAGGATGGATACCAGGGGTCAGGAGTGGGAGGGCGTGGCCAAGGCCCTATTCAGAATGGAAGGTGGGCAAGAGGGATACTTAGGGTGGGGAGGGACCAAGACTTGGTAACTCCTCAGGTGAGAGGGATAGGAAGGTGCTGAGAATGGCTGAATGGAGGTTGTTCCAGTTCCTGCACAGGGGTTACTGTGAGAGGGGAGTGAGTTTGGAGGAGACACTGAGAAGTTCCACTTTGGATGTGTTGGGTTTGAGGTTCCTGTGGGACTTTTCAGTTCACTCATTTGTACCACGAGCATTAGTCACCCTGGGTATGTGTGAAAGGGAGGGGTGTGTTTGGTCACCCACTCAGCATCTCTGATGGATCTGACTGCACTAAAGTCCCAGGACTTCACAATGGAGCTGCCAGTGCCCACCTTTGTGCAGATGCACTAAACTTGGATAGGGATAAGCCTTTTGGAATACAGGAGAGAAGAGAGGGTGCTTCCTCTAGGTCCCTGTTGAAGTCAGGAAGGATGAGGTAAGCCTTGGGATGTTACCATGAACACTCGGCAGGGCCAAACTTTACTGAAGATGGAGTGATGAAGCCAACTAGGAGAAAGGAGAAAGCTGTGTTAACCCCTTGCCTGATTCAAACTCTCTCTGTTGTTGGCATCAGTCCCCCTAGCAGATCATCTGCTCAAGGGTGATGAGGTACCCACCATAGGGACTTGTAGATCTGTGTAAAATGGGAGCAATAGTTGATCTCCAAAGCTCCTTCCAATGCTGCAGTCTGTGAATTACCCCTTGGGAATAGAGAGCAATGCATCGTCAGAAACAATTGCATCTAGCAGACTGTGTGAAGCAAATGACAGGTGCTGAGCTGTGTTGTTGCCATAGGAGTTTAGGATGGAGTTAAATGTACTTAAGTCAGATGAAGTCAAGTTTATCACAGCTGAGCTATTTCTCCCTTGGAAGGGCCACCTCCTATGGAAAAGTAATTTCTGCAGCATAAATGAGCACAGGGCCTCTGCTCAGAATGGATTCTTGGCCACCAGACACAGTTTTTGCCTATACTTTTGTGAAAGTTCTCTGATGTGCTGCACATCCTTTAGCCAAGATAGAACAACAGCCTTCTTCTGGGATAACATTACTTTTCTATAAGAGACATTCTTTGCCCATGATTACTACTACATGATATCTAGCATTGTACTGGCAGTCTTGGCCAATGCTATAAGGAAAGAAAAAGAAATGAGAGATTTAAAAACCAGAACATAAAAGACAAAAGCGTCACTATTAACAACAGAAACAACAGATCAAATACTAGAACTAATAAGAGAATTCAGCGTCTTCACTGGATACAAATACCTACTTTCAAAAATCAACCAAATTTCTCTACATCTGCAACAACGAATTAGAAAATATAATAACAAATAATATACCAGATAATAAATAGACAGTAATAAAAAGAAAATACCATTCACAGTAGCAGCCAAACTATAAAGCAACTGCCTGTAGATGGAGAGGCAGTACAGTGGTTAAGAATATGGACTCTAAACTATTTGAATCCAGGTTCTGTTAGTTACTTGCTGTGTGTTCTTGGGCAAGTTACTTATCTCTGTGGGCTCAGTTTCCTCGTCTGGAAAATGATGATAATAAAAGTACCATAGGTTTGTTGTGATTATTACATGGGTTAGTAGAAACATAAAATAGTCTTTGGAGAAAATTTAATCGAGAACATAGAGTGATTTAATTTAAATGGGAAACACATACCCTTGGGTGGAAGATCTTGAGATGTAAATAGCTCAAGTCTCTTCTAGTTAATTCACATATTCAATGCAATTGCAATACAAATTACAAATAACTTTTCTGAAGAACTTAATAATAAGCCTACTCTAAAATACATGAGAATAAAAGCCCATGAATATCTAAGTTAAGCTTGCAAAGGAATAATAAAGATGGGGGAGTAACCCGACCAGATATAAAGACATAGTTCAGAGCAATAATAAGAAAAATAGTGTTTGGCAAAAGGACAGCCAAATGGACCTTTGAAACAAAATAGAAAATTACAGACAGATTCATATATATGCATATTTAGTATAAAGATACAATAGCACCCAGGACGATCAGGGAAGCATGGATTGTTTACTAGAAAATTCTCACTGTAAGGTGAAAAATAAAACTGGACTCCAACCTAAAACAACATACAGAAGTGAAGCCACTTGGAAGTAGTTAAAGACTAAATGTGAAAAGTAAAGTTATTACAATAGTAGAAGAAAATGTAGGAGGCTATCTTTGTCACTCAGGAGTGGGAAGGACTTCTTAAAAACATCAAAGCCCCAAGCCATAAGTGAAATATTCGTAAATTTGATTATATAAAAATTAAGAATTTCTGTAGTATAATTTCCTGTTAACCATCGACAAAGTTAACAGATAGCTGACAGACTGGGAGAAGATATTTTGCAATGTCTAAAACCAATAGGAGAGTATACAAGGAACTCCTACAAGTCAGCAAGAAAAAGAAACCCCAATGAAAATGGGCAGAACTTAGGAACAGGCAGTATACAAAGAGGAAACCCCAAAGGCTAACCAGCATCATGGGATGCTCAGATATATTATAATCTGAAATACGTCAAAGAAAATAAGAGTAAGGTATAAAATGCCAAAGAAAATAAGAATAAGTTATCACTTTGTACTTTTTAGACTGGCAAAAATGAGTACATTGGATATTGACAAATGTTGGTGAAATGTAGGATTCTAGGATCTTTTCTATAATGCAAGTAGACTGATGCAGCTATACTAGAGGGCATTCCGGCGTCTAGCTTTGGTCAGATTAAGTATATGCATACCTGATGACCCAGCATTCTATCTTGGCATGTACATCCCAAAGAGATTCTTATACAGGTCCATAAAGCCTGTATATGAAGGTGTTCTTTAAGTCACTGTTCGTAGTGGTGGGAGTTGAAGGCAATCTAGTTGCCCACCAGTAAATGAGTAGGTGAAATGTGAGGGATCCACTTCATGGAGTACTCTGCAGCAGTTAGAAATAATGGACTATATGTACATGCATCAATATGGGTAGGTCTTTAAAACATAATACTGGGTAAAAACATAAAGATAAAAACAGGGTAAGATCTGTTTATAACACTAGAGGTAGACAATTAAACCTCTTGGAGTCAGATTTGTTTGGGAATACAAAAAAATTTGGATTTTAGAAAGTGAAAAGGTAACATCTCATGATTGAACACAATATTTCTGCAGCAAAATGTAGGAATGGTTACATTAAGTGGATGAAGGCTACAAATAACCTCACATCCCACGAGTCATATTTTGCTGCTAAGTGAGCTTAAGAAAAATAAACCTTTGGTGTCCAAAGCCGGGAGGTTTCAGAATTGTAAGTGATTGTGGACTTCCATATACTTTAATGAGAAGAATGTATTCAAAATTGTACACATTACACAAGGACACCTGCAAACAAAAAGATACGTGTTAAACATATTAGGATAGATCCCATTGAGGAGTGATGGGAATGAGAATAAGGAATGGAGATAAATAAAATATATAAATATAAGTATACACACATATAAAAGAAGGGACCTGTGATGTCATGAATTGAAGAATATGATCAACTTAATCCTCTTCATCTGAAGTCCTTATTCTGCCCAAAATGTTGATAAGTAAAGACACCCTTTCTAAGCAGATAACTTGATAGTTGTTTGCAAACTTTAATTGTAGTTTAGTATATTCAGGTAGTTTTTCTATTCGCCATTCCTTTCCCTTTCAGTTTGAGCAGTGGGCCAACCTGAGATCTCACCTAATAGATCCATCACTGGGAATCAAAGATCTTTTCAGGAATTTGGCAGAACGTATTAAGGCTCTGTATCAGAGTTTCTCAACTGGAGGCAATCTTGTTCCCCAGGGGACATTTGGTAATGTCTGGAGAAATTTTTGGTTATCATAATGGGGTAAGGGGGTTGTTACTGGCATCTAGTGGGTAGAGAATTGATGCAACATGTTGCTAAACATCCTACAGTACACAGGATGGCTCCTCGCTTCCCCAAACTAAAAGAAGTTATACCATCCAAATTATCAGTAGTGCTGGATACCTGCAATAGTACTAAATATCAGTAGTAGCTCAGGCTACCTGCTTTCATCATTATTCTTCTCCATGAGTAGACATGTTCGTAGTCATAGGCTCTGAACAATAGACTTGGGACTGTATCTCTGGTGCCATAATTTAGAGTGGCAGCCCATTCTTGGAAGAAGTGAGATTCCAAAGAGACTTGTGATCAGTTGAAACTGTAAATGTGAATCCGTAGGTAGGTATTGTAAACACTAGCGTCCTTCACAATATAGCAAGGACTCTGCTGTCAGATTTCCTGCAGTTCTATTCTATAGCGGCTATTGAATTTGAGCATAAATCAGCTGGTGTTCGCAAGCCATCTGACAGTGTGGGGTCCAGTACAGCTCTGCTCTTAAAAGGTGACCTGGGCTTCCCTGGTGGCGCAGTGGTTGAGAGTCCGCCTGCCGATACAGGGGATGCGGGTTCGTGCCCCGGTCCGGGAAGATCCCACATGCCGCAGAGCGGCTGGGCCCGTGAGCCATGGCCGCTGAGCCTGCGCGTCCGGAGCCTGTGCTCCGCAGCGGGAGAGGCCACAACAGTGAGAGGCCCGCGTACCGCAAAAAAAAAAAAAAAAAAAAAGGTGACCTGTTGGCTAAGAGGCAGAGCCTTATGTTCCTTGCTGCGTATACCAACTTCAAACATGACATGCTGATGAGGCTGGTTCCATGGAGCAATTTCTTCTTTGGTGGTGAGGTGTTTCAGCAGCAGGGAGAATAGTAGTGAGCTGAGCCAGAGAGGCTACGTTAGAGTCTAAAGTAACTTTGCATCTATGATCAAAAGACTTAGGTTCTAGGCCCCTTCTGCGACTTGGTAACCATGTAAGCTTAGACAAGCCACTGCCTTTCCTAATTTTCATATCTGCAAAATGGAGATGGTAATCCCTGATTGTCTAGCCTTGTCATATGAATCAGATTATATAATGACCAGGTAAGACTTTTGTACAGTGGTAGAGTGTCATCACTATGAGATATCACTATACAAGGAGAGATGCAGTTATTATTTTTGGATTAAGGCACACACTCACCAGTTTCTTCCACAATTGACTCTTTGCACTCTTTTAAATGTTAAGTGGCAACTTCCCAATGCGGGGGGAAGGAGAGTCCTAAATATTCATAACACTGTTTCTACAGGCAACATCCATATGTTATCATGCTGTCTTGAAGAACCTCAAAAGTATTAACAGTGGTCTTCAAGAAAAGATTCCAGGAAAGGTGTTGTTATTGCTTACTGATGCTCCAGAATAAAGATTTTTATGGATATTGTTGCAAACTTTTCTGCATCTTGAGACAGTTAAACAAACAAAAATGATACAGCTCCTGGGCATTGCAGCGTCATGCCTTATGCTATCACCTGATGCTTAGACATTAAAAAGAAAAGAAATGATGAATTTGACTATATAAAGAACAAACATCTCTACGAGAAAAAGATACCATAGATAACATTTAAAGACAAATGATAACCTCAAAAATAAAATTTGCAACGGCGTATGACAGATCAAGGGCTGATCTCCTTAGTATATGAATATGAATATTAAAAAGAAAAAAGTGGGCTTCCCTGGTGGCACAGTGGTTGAGAGTCCGCCTGCCGATGCAGGGGACGTGGGTTTGTGCCCCAGTCCGGGAAGATACCACGTGCCGTGGAGCAGCTGGGCCCGTGAGCCATGGCCGCTGAGCCTGTGCGTCTGGAGCCTGTGCTCCGCAATGGGAGAGGCCACAACAGTGAGAGGCCCACGTACCGCAAAAAAAAAAAAAAAAAAAAAAAAAGCCAACAATCCAATAAAAAATGGGCAAAGGTTATGAATAGACAGTTTAAAGAAAGAAAAATACAAATTACTTAGAAACATATGACAAATACTCGGCTGCACTCAAAATTAAAGAAATGCAAATTAAAATTACGAGATATGATTTTTAACCTATAATTTGCAAAACTAGAAAGTTTGATGACTTATGGGTATGTGGAAATAGGTTTCAATATTCTGTTGGAGGGAGTATAATCCAGTGCAATATACTTGGAGGGTTAGTTGGCAATAGCTATTAAAATAAAAAATATATGTATACTTTTGCTCAGCAATTCCACTTCCAAGTATTTATCCTGTAAACTATTTGCACGTATACATAAAGATTGATTTCCATTAAAAGTATTATTTTTAATATCAAAAGACTCGAAACATTCTAAATGCCCATTAATAGAGAATTGTTTCAATAAAGCCTAATTCATCTTTTCAATGAATTTTTCAATGTAGCTATTAAAAAGATTGAATTAGATTTATACGTGTGTTAGAAACAATCTTCATTATGTGAAAAGTCATGTGAAAAATCAAGGTTCACAACAGTGTGTAATATGCTTCCATTTGTGCAAGGAAAAATGTATATATATATATATATATATACACATACACATAGATATAGGTACAGTATCAACATAGATCTACACTCCTAAGAGCATAGAAAATCAATGACCATTTCCTCTGGAGAAGGAGATTGAATCTTTGAAGTAGTGGGAAAACCTGCTTTTTATTTAATATCCTCTGTACTGTTTGAATTATTTAACATGCAAATATATTGCAGCTTTATTTATTTATTTTTTGCTTTGTTTTATTTGTATTCTGAAAGATCACCTAATGGCAGGTGAAGTGAACTGCTAAGAGAGCTGCTGGGCACATTCTGACAGCTTTTTTTTTTTAATTTTTATTGAAAAATAGTTGATTTACAATGTTGTGTTAGTTTCAGGTGTACAGCAAGGTGATTCAGAGACATATATATATATATATATATTCTTTTTTAGTTTCTTTTCCAGTATATGTTATTATAAGATACTGGGTATAGTTCCCTGTGCTATACAGTAGGTCCTGTTGGTTATCTATTTTTTTTAATTAATTAATTAATTTACTTTTGGCTGCGTTGGGTCTTCATTGCTGTGCGCGGGCTTTCTCTAGTTGCGGCGAGCGGGGGCTACTCTTCTTTGTGGTGTGCATGCTTCTCATTGCGGTGGCTTCTCTTGTTGCGGAGCACGGGCTCTAAGCGCGGGGTCTTCAGTAATTGTGGCTCATGGGCTCAGTAGTTGTGGCTCATGGGCTCTAGAGCGCAGACTCAGTAGTTGTGGTGCACAGGCTTAGTTGCTCTGCGACATGTGGGATCTTCCCGGACCAGGGATCGAACCCGTGTCCCCTGCATTGGCAGGAGGATTCTTAACCACTGCGCCACCAGGGAAGTCCCTGGTTATCTATTTTATATATAGTAGTATGTATATTTTAATCCCAAACTCCTAATTGATTCCTGCTCCCCTTTCCCCCTTGGTAACCATAAGTTTGTTTTCTATGTCAGTGAGTCGATTTCTGTTTTGTACATAAGTTCATTTGTTTCATTTTTTTTTAGATTCCACATATCAGTGATATCAAATGATATTTGTCTTTCTCTGTTTGACTTACTTCACTTAGTATGATAATCCCTAGGTCCAACCATGTTGCTGCAGCTTTTGAACAGAGAATTTCCTCTAAGTTTCAGCATTTTTGCTTGATTTATTATGTAAACATTGAATCTGTCAGTGGATTAACCATCTACTGCTGAGGCAGGGGCTTTTGTGTCTGACTCCATCCATCCATCCATCCATCCATCCTTCCATCTTCTCACTCTTATTTTGAAGAATATTCTACATGTGTGCTACGCACATTTAGATCTTCTCTTTTAACTATTATGTGCATTCACATTAGTTTACTGGCTGGAGCCTTTCTAGCCTCTGGCCTGGTAGAGTGGAAAGACCATGGGCTTTGTTTGCAGTACTGGGTTAAAATCCAGCCCCCGTCACTTTCTAACTGTGCAATTTGGGGCAATTTCATGAACTTTTCTGAACTTCTATACAATAGGGAGAAAAACACCTACCTGGTGGGGTTGTTGGGGCAACTTTTTGGGATAATGTACACACAGTGAGACAATGGGTGGAGCCCTGTAACACAGCAGCATTACCCTTAGCATGTTGCTATTTCCTTTTGTGACATTGGCTTCTAAACAGTGACTAATGCTTTAAATAATCCCTCAAGGGCCCATCACATGCCTTATTCTTCAGTGAGTAGAAGGGTCGGGGTTAGCACGTGATGCTGTAAGGCTCCTAATGTGGAAGGAAATGGAATATTCCTAGTTAAGATGATCCTTTTTTGCTTCTTAAAAAACAATGAACATTTCTGAACATTTCTGAAAAGTAGGTTGGTTACTACTAGCTTTTTACAGTCCCCAAACAGCCATTTTTATAGTTTCATATAGTCATTATTTATTTGTTTAGTTTCTAGCATTTTTCATTCCTCCACATTTGTATGGTCTTCTATCAGAGATAATGTTCCTTCTGCCTGAAGAGCTCTTTTTAGACTTCTTTTTTTTAAAAAAGCACAGGTCTGCTGGCAACAAATTCTCTCAACTTTCGTTTGTCTTAAATGTCTTTATTTTGGCTCAATATTTGGAATACATTGTTGTTTGGCAGTTATTTTCTTTCAGCATTTTGAAGATGTTATTGCAGTGTCTTCCGGCTGCCACTGTTTCTGTTTCTAAGTTGCTGTTTAATTGTTGCTTCTTTGAAGGTAATTTGGGCAGATAGTCTGGCTGCTTTTAGGATTTTCCTTTTTGTTTTGTTTCGTTTTCCCAGAAACTTGGTTATGAACATTCCTAGATGTCTGTGTGTGTGTGTATGTGTGTGTATGTGTTTGTGTGTTTGTATTTATCCTGCTTGAGGTTTGTAGTACTTCTTTTTCTTTTTTTTTTTTTTTGCAGTACGCGGGCCTCTCACTGTTGTGGCCTCTGCTGTTTAGGAGCACAGGCTCCGGACGCGCAGGCTCAGCGGCCATGGCTCACGGGCCCAGCCGCTCCGCGGCATGTGGGATCTTCCCGGACGGGGCACGAACCCGCGTCCCCTGCATCGGCAGGCGGACTCTCAACCACTGCGCCACCAGGGAAGTCCTGTAATACTTCTTGATTCTATACCTTGATCCCTTTAAATCAGTTTTGAACAATTCTTAGTCATTACCTTTTCAAGTATTGCTCCTATTGCTCTCAACTCAGTTTCACTCTGGAACTCCAATTACATATATGTTCGACCTTTTCACAATGTCTTACACGCTTTTCTTTGCGATTTTCCACCTTTTTTTCTTCTTTTTTGGTTTGGATGCTTCCATCTGGATATTTTCTGCCAACCAATCTTCCAGGTTGCTAATGCATTCTTCATCTGTCTAAACTGTTTTTGAACTCATTTGTTGAATTTTTCAGTTTTAGAATTTATATTTGGCTTTTTTGTAATACATAGATTTCAGTTCTCTGATGAAATTCTCCATCTTGTCATCTATTTTCTTGAACATGTCAATCACGGTTATTTTACATTCTGTGTCTGATAATTCCAATATCTGGATCATCTCTGTGTCTGTTTCTATTGTGTATTTTTTCTCTTGTCCCTGTCTCTTTGTATGCCTGGTAATTTTTGATTGAATGCCAGACATTGCATATGAAAAACTGTAAAGACTCTCAATGATGTTAACTCCGGCAGACAGATTAAAAGCAGAATACCTTAAACCAATCAGGGAATAAGCTTACTTGAGGCTGGGTTTTAAGCCTTTACAAAGGTTGATCTATATCTATTTACCCTTATTTCTAGGATGTAGTCCCATCAGTTCCAACTGAAAGCAGAAGGTGTTTACCATGGCCAGTCTGCTTTGGTAGGCTCTGAATGCTAATGTTTATTTATCCAGCACTGTGGTACTGTCATTAGCTCTGTTTAGTTTCTCAGACTCTTAACTGCCACTTTTTGTTCTGCCTCTCTAACTCTTAGCCTGTTCTGCTTACTAACTGGCAAATACGTAGAGGCAAAAACCAGATAATTCTATTTACTTATTATTTTTTAATGTTTTTTTAAAATTTATTTTTGGCTGCATTGGGTCTTCTTTGCTGTGCACAGGCTTTCTTTAGTTGTGGTGAGCAGGGGCTACTCTTCGTTGCGGTGCACGGGCTTCTCATTGCGGTGGCTTCTCTTGTTGTGGAGCATGGGCTCTAGGCACGTGGGCTTCAGTAGTTGTGGCTCGTGGGCTCTAGAGCGCAGGCTCAGTAGTTGTGACGCACAGGCTTAGTTGCTCCACAGCATGTGGGATCTTCCCAGACCAGGGCTCAAACCTGTGTCCCCTGCATTGACAGGCAGATTCTTAACCAGTGTGCCACCAGGGAAGTCCCAAAGCAGATAATTCTATTTAAATCAGTTCTCTGCACTTTCTTTCCCTCCAAAATCTTGGCATCTCAAGTCCTGGTTCCTTTGGTGGCCCTGAGCTCCCATATTTGTCTCTCCAGTGAATCTGCCAAAGCTTCTGTTCAGCTTCTCTGCCCTCTATCCATTGTAAAGATGAGTCAGCAGATGACTCAGTGGGGATTGTAGAATGTCAGGCTTATGTCAGTGAGTTTGCCTTCTTTCAAGCATCTTGACCCTTCAAGCCCGGGCTGCCTTGGTGGCTCTTCAATGTTTGCAGACATTACAATTTTTTAAAAATTTAACTCTTCTAGGTGTTCTCATGGGAGGATTTTCTTTCTACAAGCTGCCTGCCATGGCTAGAAATAGAAACCAAATAACCATTTTAAATACAGGGTCTCCTCTTTGTGCTTTGCGCAGGCGTTCTCTCGGTTCCGGGTGGGTGGGGGTGGGGTGGGGGTGGGCGCCGGGCGAGCCGGAAGGGGCGGGACCAGGTTGGTTGCGCGCGCAGAAAGCGAGTGTACGGGGGAGTTCAAGATGGCGGCCACAATGTTTCGGGCTGTGCAGCGAGGCTGGAGGACCGGTGTCCCGCTGGGCTGCGGGCTGCGCGACTGACCCAGGGGCCTCCTGATTACCCCAGCTTCGTGGAGTCTGTGGATGAATACCGTTTTGTGGGGCGCCTGTTACCCCCCACCAGCATCCCAAAGCCCCCAAAGCATGAACAGTATCCCACTTCTAGTGGCTGGCAGCCCCCCAGAGACCCCCCCACCCAACCTGCCCTACTTTGTGTGACGCTCTCGTATGCACAACATCCCAGTCTACAAGGACATCACGCATGGAAACCGTCAGATGACTGTGATCCGGAAGGTGGAGGGGGACATTTGGGCCCTGCAGAAGGATGTGGAAGATTTTCTGAGCCCGCTGCTGGGGAAGACACCTATCACCCAGGTCAATGAGGTGACAGGTACCCTTCGGGTCAAGGGCTACTTTGATCAGCAGCTCAAAGCCTGGCTTCTGGAGAAGGGCTTCTGAAGCCCAGCTGAGCAGCCTGCACGACCAGCGTCCCCCTGCGACTGGAGTGCCGGGGATCTCAGGAGGAGGGGAGTGGCTGTTGAGGCAGCTAGGGGAAAGGGGCACAGAGACCAGGGCTGAGGGCCTTGGAGCAGGCCTTGTTTGCATAAAGGAGGAAATGGGACTGTATAGGTGCCAGCACGTGGGGAGGGCTGTCTAATATTGGAGACCCACCAGGAACGGCCAAGCTAGGGGGGAGCATTAATTCCTCCGCCCCCCCCCACTTTGACATGTCCTGCTTTCCCTTCATTGGAGCTCCTTGGACTCAGCTATTCAAGCTGTAGAGGTGATTGACTGCCCCTCTGTTGGAAGCAGTAGCCCAGCCCAGTTTACAGGAGGGTAGCACAGGGCAGACCCATTGGGCACATTCCTTCCTTGGCCCGCAGACCCTCACTGCGGCAGAAAAATCCCTGAGCCCTTGCTCTAGGTCATACCTGACTTGGTAGAGGCTACAGAGAACACAACACGACTCAGACGTGGGTCCTGGAGGTCTTCAGTTCCAAGTGTAGTGCACGTCAGCCCCTTGGCTCATTCCTTTTACCCATGGAGAGGCAAAAAGGCCAGTTACCTCTATTCCATTCCATATTAAGAGTTGGGTCTGACTGGGTTTCCAGCTCCAGCAAATTAAGTGATTAGCTTTAGCTGGTCTGCCCACAAGGGGCTCCTTGAGAGCTCCTAGCAGCCCAGCACAGGGCCATCCTTCCCAGGTTGCTGACCTAGTTATCAAGGCTGGACAGGGGGTTTGCAGGCAGGAAGATGCTGACCTTTTGTCCCTGCCATCCCATCCCACCCCAGCCAAGGAACCTTCACACCTGCCCCATCCTTGGGAGTCACAAGGGCCAAAAGCCAGAGTTCCCACCCCATCTCAGCAGCAAGCTGGCTTAAGACAGGGTTCAGAGCCTGGCTCCCCTACTTGCTCTGACCTAAGGCAGGGTACTTAACCTTTCTGGGGTTCGGTTTCTTCATATGTAAAATGGGTATATCTTTCTAATACCTTAATATTCAACATTGTGCCCAAGAACAGTGCTGGCTTGTGTAAGTAAACCCTCACTCCTGGAGATTCCAGGCCACTCTCGAGTCTACGGCCTGAGTTAAGGAGCATGGCACACTGATCCTATCACACCAGTTCCACCAGTCATTAATGCAAGTTTTTATTTGGCTGTATATACAATTTAAGCTATTAAAATTTGTACAATATTTACAAATTAAATAATCATCTGAAAAAAAAAAATACAGTGTCTGCTCAGAGTTCCAAAGTTGAAGTTTAAATTCAGAGTGATTATGACAACTGACGGTGTTCTCCTTTTTAAAAATAATATACTGTCCTTGGTACTAGAAGAACTGTGACGGACACAGAATAATAGTAATGACCTATAACATAAGTCATTACTATTATCATCCCCATTTTTATAGATGAGAAAACTGAGGAACAGGGCATCTCAGTCAGTCACTGAAAGTCATATAGCTAGCAAGTAGCAGGGCTGGGATTTGAATCCATGTGGTCTGACTTTTGAGGTCACTCTTAACAGAAGCATAGGACATTAAACAAGTTCTTATTATTGAGAATGTAGTATGATACTCTTCTCTCTCCCTTCCCCCAGATCTATAACAAGCGATAACAAATATACAGAGAGACCTTTATACCATAGCATCCTTCAGGAACCCACTGGATTTTTCTTTTCCATTTGTATCCCCTGCAGGCCTTTCACAGAGCTGGGCCCATGCAGATCCACAATAAAACATTTTGATTTCCAGTGTAAAGCTGAGGTCTGAAGTTATATTTTATCATTTGTCCTGTTGCTTTTCTTGTGTTACCGTTAAGAATTCAGCAAAACATATTGCATTTATGAAAATGAAATTTAGGGATACACAGTACGATTGTGCAGCCCAAAGAGATAGTTTAGGGCAAAATCTATCCTGTGCTTTGCTTGTCGAGCTAAGGGATACCCACTGCAGCAGGGAGGAAAGGGTACCTTTTTCTCATTCAGGTTCTGGACAACTCTAAGAATTTTTCTCTAATCTGTCTCACAGGAGGAATTACCCATCTTTTCTGGCCAAAGCAGTGGAACAGGAAGATGTCTAAACCCAACTGTTTGTAATCGTATACTTCTGTTTATTTGGGACCCACTGCATGGGAAATTTACAGGGTCTGATAACACTGATCTCAGAGTAGGGAGAAGGAAAATAGGACAGGAAAGCATTGGCCATATTTGTACTTCAGAAAGGGAAGAGTTGAATCAGTTTTCTGTTCTCACATGCTATCTTTGGTGTCAGACCAAAGCTTTTTGTTTCCAGAGAAATTCCAGTAAATTTCCAGTAATTCCAGAAATTCCAGAAATTCCAGTAAATTCCAGTAAATTCCAGAAATTCCAGTAAATTTCCAGAGAAGAAACTCCAAGGGAAAGTAGCAGCCAGGGCCTTTTCTGATATCCTACAATTTCATTTCCTGTGTTGTTTTCACAGCATGAAATGCCCTAGTGTTTCTCTCCTAACCAGTGGCATAAGTTTACCCAATGTCAAGGAACTCCAGAGACCTTAGAGCACATTCTGTATATTTATCCCGCTGGTAGTAATATCCTTTTAGACAATGGACACAGAACAGTGTTGAGTGGTTTCTCCAGAAGCTGAGAACTAATGTTCCCACACCCAGTAAATATTTAACTCTATAAAAAGGTTAAGCAAATATATTCTCATAAAGCACGTGAAATTGATCTATTTTGTATTTAAATAGAGCTAAACCAATTTCATGCAACAATTTTAGGGCATCTATCTAATAAACAACTTTCTACAGGTGATTTTATTTATCTTGGGATCATCTCAACCAAAAATTCTGGGAATAGGCAAACAAAAAACTCACTGAATTCTAAGCAAAATTCCACTAGACCTTTCACATTAATTGGAATAACTTTTTCTTTGTTAAGTTGCTCAGGGACTTTTTTTAAAAAAACGTTGATCTCTTTTGAGAGGCTCTGGCCAAAATGTAGTAGATTGATGCTTATGAGATCTGTTTATGATGATGAATTACAAGGCTGTTTATGTTGATTCCTTCTCTTGCTGGAAAAAAAAAATCCAAATTTGAGCCATTGGCCCTTAAATAAATGTTTCCCTTGAAATAATAAAGAAAAGCATACCATTGTTAAAATAATGTATAAAGGGCAGAAAACACCTTTCAGAAGACCGTCTTTGCTTCCTGGTGGAAACCAAATAGGCTAGTATTTTTAGAATGCTGAGGCTTTGTGTATAGATACAATAATTGAGTGACTTCAGCTACTTAAACAGTCTTGTTAAACAGGGAAGCTTGGTACTTTTTCTGACTGTGTTTAGGGGATTTTGTACCCAAATATTACTCTGGAATGATCAGGGGAAGGGTGATTTTACTGGTTACTGGTAATAGTTGCTAACATTGACTACATGATATGTTCTAGGGACCGTACTAAGCAATTTTATATTATTTAATTTAATCCTCACAACAACCCTATGAGCTAGATACTGTTACTATCCTCGATTTACAGGGAAACTGAGCTTTAGTGAGGTTAAATAACTTTCCTAAGACAGTAGAGCTGGGATTTGAACCCAGCATAACTTTGCTACTCTCTTAAAATACAGTGGCATGAGAGGGATGGTTTAGAGTAGTGGGAGGGGAGTGTAAGTTAATATAAACTTTTTGGAAAGCAGTTTTGAAATACTTATCAAAAACCTTTAAAAAATACCATATAGGGCTTCCCTTGTGGCGCAGTAGTTGAGAGTCCACCTGCCGATGCAGGGGATACGGGTTCGTGCCCCGGTCTGGGAAGATCCCACATGCCGCAGAGCGGCTGGGCCCGTGAGCCATGGCCGTTGAGCCTGCGCGTCCGGAGCCTGTGCTCCGCAGCGGGAGAAGCCCCAACAGTGAGAGGCCCGCGGACCGCAAAAAAAAAAAGAAAAACAAAACAAAACCAGAAAATCATATATTTTGACCAAATAATTACACTTCTGAGGGTCTAGTTTAGGGCATTGTTCAGAGATTTAGACAATGATTATGTAGAAGAATGTTCACTGCAACATTATTTATAAGAGTTTATAATATAGGTTGAAAACTAATGGTCTCTACTAATTATAATAGGCACATAATATAAATTATGACAAAGGCATAGCTGGAACATTGTGCATCTTTTAGTAATAATATTAAAAAACGTATTTTGGGGAAAATGTTCAGAATTTGTTGTCAGGTGAAAAAGAGATATAAAACCATAGATGTATAGTACGATCATAATGATGTTTAAAGTGGAAGGAAATCCAACAGAATGTCAACAATGCCTATCTGCAGATAATGGATTATGAGTAATTTTTATTTTCTCCTTTATGCTTTTTGATATTTTAAATTTTGTCTAGAATGAGTACGAAGTACTTTTTTTTTTTTTTTTTTTTTTTTTTGGGGTTTGCAGGCCTCTCACTGTTGAGACCTCTCCCGTTGCGGAGCACAGGCTCCGGACGCGCAGGCTCAGCGGCCACGGCTCAACGGGCCGAGCCGCTCCGTGGCATGTGGGATCTTCCCAGATCGGGGCACGAACCCGCGTCCCCTGCATCGGCAGGCGGACTCTCAACCACTGCGCCACCAGGGAAGCCCCGGAAGTACTTTTATAACCAGAAGAAAACGCTATTATTAATTTTGTTTAAACTGAAGAACAGTAAATTAACCAACATTGCAATTTCCATTGTCAGCAAATCACCTTTTGCTTTTAATTAAAAAAATTTGTTTTGCTCTAACTTAGTCCTTTTTCGCTGTGCAATTTCTCGAATATCACTGTAGAAGAAATCATCATCACAGGCAGATATCTTGGAAAAGAGTGAAGCCCTCAGTTTACTCAAGGCTTGCCCTAAGCATTGTCTATAAGTGCTCTCCTTAGGCACATTTAAATCCCCTGGACCTTCCCAGCAGATGGTAAGGAGACACTCAAAGGCAGGGCTTAGGGAGCTGTAATCAAAGTGCATCAAAACATGGAGAACATGGTCAGAATGTATCCTCTGAAACTGATGCTAATCAAAGTAGTAGAATAGAGCTCCTACAAAGTAAAGACGCCTTCAGAGAAAAATTGTGCATACATTCTTTTGTTTATCCAGCAAATATTTATAGACCACCTTCCATGTTAAAAATTCTGTGTTAGGAGGGCTTGGGTAAGTTAGTATAAGTCAGCCATGATAAGCCCACGAGGCTGCCTGAGTTTTTGTTAGGGTGACAGAGGGTCTCCAATCAGGGGAGCAGAGAATCTCTCAGCATAGTTAAGAGGCTGGCAAAAGGAGTTTTCAAATCTGATTGAAGTTGGGAGGTATTGTGAGGTAAGACCTGCATAATGAACATAAGGGAAGCTTAAATCACCTCTCAGGTATGAAGTCCTACCTGTGTTCCCTCCTTGCCGGAACTGTTTATAAGTGGGAAAGATGCCGTTTATAAGTGGGAAAGCGGGGTTGGGTGGGCAGTGGTGAGGGAGAAAGAGTGCAGACGTCCACTAAGCAGGGTCTAATGAATAGAAGACTGAGAAGTGGTAAGACAAACTAAAGCAGACCCAGTTCCTTCTTTCTCCTTCTCCTTTTAAAAGTCTCAGACTAGAATCTCAGATTCCTTCGGCCAATATCATAATCAGTTAGAACACCTCTACAAGTTCTCATCCCTAATTCTCTGCTCTGACCTGGCCACCTCTCCACCGGCATCTCCCGCAACTCTCCCTCTTGTTCGAGTTGCTCCAGAGACACTGGCTTTTTGGCCATGAAACACGCCAGGCATGTTCCCACGTCAGATGTTTTGCCCTTCCTGTTCCTTCTCTGCACCACTGTCCCCATGGTCATTCACACATTGGATCCCATGTCTCTTTCTCATAGTCTCTTCCCTGCCATCTTATGTAAAACACTCTCTTCCCTCCCCCTGCCCCCTGGGACTCTCCAGCCCCCTACTCAGTTTTATTTTGCTTTCCTAGCACTTACCACTATTTGACAATATATTATATGTTTAATTGTTTGTTTATTGCTTATTGTCCTGCATTAGAATGTATACTCCATGAGGGCAGAGACTTTGTCCATTTTATTCACTATTGTATTCCCCGCATATAGAACAATGTTTGGTACATAGTAGGTGCTCAAAAAATAGTTATTGAGTAAATAAATAAATGAATGTACTTTTCTGGAGGGTTTTGTATCCCATATGGTTTGGGAATATGTATCAAAACATAAAATGATACATACCTTTGACCTAGCCAATCCAACTTCTTAGATTTGCATTAGGAGATAATCATACAGTTGAAAAATAATATACATAATAAGGTTAATCGCAGGATTGTTTACAGTAACACACAGAGTGAGAATCTAAATATCCATTAGTGGAACATTGTGATATAGGCAAACAAATTGACATAGTTATATGTAAGTCAATATTGATCAACATGGAACAATGTTTACAACATGTTAGGGGGGAAGGAAAATTGATTCAGGAACAGCATATATGGAATGATTGCATCTTAATAAGATTCTTTCGTACTTTGTATGTATCTGTGCATAGAAGAATGTGAGGAAAGGTATTCACTAAAATAATAGCAGTAATCTTGGTGGGTGGGAGTGGGATTTGGGGTACATTTTATTGTTTCTGTATACTTTGTGTATTTTTTAAAATAAATGACCTCGTGTGTTTCCGAAAAAAATGTAAACAAAGCTAATAGAGCTGTTTTATAAAAAGTTTTTTTCTACTCTAGAGCTGATTTTAGTCCACCCTGTGTCAAAGCAGCCCACGGTTGACTGACTCACCAGCTGAAATTCCAGGAAGAGGTATTGCGGGTTTACCTCTTGGTGCCCACAGGGGACGTTCGCTGTCCTTCTCGATGTTGTCATTCCTCTTCTCCATTGCCCCGCCACTGCCCTAATTGAGACTCTTTCCTGGTCACGTGGACCAGATAGCGGTTGCCCCCAAGTGGTCTCCCTGCCCCCTCCTGTCTCCTCCAATGGAGCAAACCACAGTAGCTCCCTGTGACCCACAGCAGACTCCAAGCTCTCAGCCAGCCAGCTCGAGCCTTCCACACACAGCCCCAGTTCTTGCCCTATCAACTTTTTCATTCTGTGCCCTAGAGAATGACCTTCCAGGAAAGCTACAGTACTTAAAATCTGTACTAATCCTTTGCTTCTTAGGAAATTGGTTTCTTTTAATTTAAGTAATGTGTATGTATGACTGGTAAACTCTTTGAAGGCAGGAAGTATTTCTTATGTTTTCTTGCATTATGCACTGAATCTATTTGTTTATTCATTCAGCAGATATTTGTTGAGCACCTGCTGTGTACATGACCCTGTGCTCGGTTCTTTTTTTTTTTGCGGTACGCGGGCTTCTCACTGCCGTGGCCTCTCCCGTTGCGGAGCACAGGCTCCGGACGCGCAGGCTCAGCGGCCATGGCTCACGCGCCCAGCCGCTCCGCGGCATGTGGGATCTTCCCGGACCGGGGCATGAACCCGTGTCCCCTGCACTGGCAGGCGGACTCTTAACCACTGCGCCACCAGGGAAGCCCTTTTTTTTTTTTTTTTTTTTTTTTTTTTTTTTTTTCATGTGCTAGGTTCTTGAACAGAGCAATGAACGCTCGGAAGCCACTGTGAAGGGCCTTTACTCATTTGAGATCTCTTGAGTGATAGTCTCCTTCCAAACTGCACACCTACCAGTAATATTTGCTCTGTTCCTTCAACAAGGGAATGATTTGTAAGGAAGAGGGACCAGTAACTAACACTCGATTCGCTCTATTGTCAATAAGGACTAACAAAAGGGCTTTGAAAGGAAATAGTCTCTTCTCTTTGTCCTTCAGGAACCACAAACCCTAGACTCTATAGAAGGAAACCTTCATCAGATATCTTGATGAACAAAGTCTATTGAACCAGGCAAGCTTCCTGCTGAAGAGACAGGACAGTCATAATGCTGAGAGGTGAGATCCTGAACGTTCCCAGACATTGTGAACTGTCAAATAGATCATTCTAGGATCCAATTTCCATTGTGAACTGCAGCAATTATGTAATATCATACCATATACTTCCCAAGTTTTTCATGGATATTAGAAACCATGAGGTTAAATCTAAGAATGCTAAGAGACTACTTTTTAAAAAAAATACAAAATATGAAGTTATTGTTATCAATAAGTTTGAAAAGTTGCATAAATATGAATAAGTAATCAAAGCTCTCAGTGGCTAAATTAACGAAATGCACACATTTCAGTACTTACTCTAGGTGTTTTAGGGGGATTCTGGGCCAATAATTCCCCTCGCTTTGCCAGACGATAAATTAAGTAGTTACTTATTTTTATTGAGAAGTGAATGAAAGATTCAGAACTCTGAGAGACAAACATAATTCAAAGGGCTTTTTCAATAGAATCCTTTTTGCTATCTACTCAAGGTAACATTAAATAATAATCAGTAATGTTTTTCTTTTGTCCCAAAAGTCCAAATGCTTATAGTCTAACCCCTTTCTTATAACCAAGATGATTCTCAGTAGACATCCAATTATAACATTTCCTTTCTCATTTAGACACTGAAAGGTCAACTTTATTTTTTAATAGAAATATCCCAAAGTAGCAAGTATCCATAATTTTTCAAGACACAGAGCAAGACATAAAATTTTTGCAAAATGTCTTTTGCTTGCATTATTTCCTTTGTGGTAACATATTATCCTTTGGAAATGAGATATTGTGCACCCACAGCCCATATCATTCTCTTCTGGAGGTAGGTTCCAGATGATAGAAGTATTGTCACATGGTGTATAGCCAAGAGTTTTGGTCTATGAGTAGGATTTTTCAAAGGTACCTTTATCTTTTTTTTTTCTTTCTATTGGGAAAAATGGCCATAAAAATGGCCATGCATTGTATTATTAAGGAGGTAAGTATTGGTGTTATTTTAGAGACAAAGTTTAATAAAATAGACATTTCTCTAGGTCACTTTCCTAACAATGTGGGTAGAAGCAGCCAGGGTGGGTCTGGTGGCTACGTGGAGTTAGGGATCCGGCTTCTTTGATCTTCTTACTACACTTAACATGCAGCTTCTACTTTGTGGGCCAACGTGACTGTTCTGGCTCCAGCCAGCACATCTGCATTTCAGCTGTTGGGAAGGGGAGAGATGGAAAGGGAGAGCACACAGCTTTCTCTCAAGGGTATAGTCCCAAAGTTGCATACCTCATTCTACTTACATCCCACTGGCCAGAACTTAGTCAAATGGCTACACCAAGCCACAAAGGGGGCTAAGAAATGTCAGCTTTACTTAGGTGGCCTTATGACAAGCTAGAGACTCTACTCACGTGTAAGAAGATGAGAATGGAAATGAGGGGACAACTGGCAGCCCCATCCCCATGTACAAACAAGGAGGGAGAATAAAGAATTGGAGAAATTAAGAAAGAGGGAGAAAGAGAATGGGAGAAGGAAAAGGCAAAGGTTGTCTTGATAAACGTAGACTATATATGGTGTTTTCTTTTTTCTCTTGGTCAGTTGACTCTAGATGTCTGAATTTATTTCTTATCACTGCAGTTTGCAATGCAATAAACCTCTGTTTATCTCTTCTCAGTAGCCCTTATTTACTCAACTCCATTCAAAGAATAAATACTTGTGGGTGCTTTCTGCAAACCTGAAACTGTGGTAGGTGTCAGACATACAGTGGAGAAAAAGAAAGATTAGTCCCTGCCTTCAAAGAATGATATGAAAGCGTGAGGTGGGGAAACAGATACTAATCAAGTAATTGAAAAATGATGAATGATATAAAATGAGGGGTACAGGGAGCTATAGTGGCATAGAGGTGAGCACCCAGCTCACCTACGTTGGGGAGAGAATAATTTCTATTAAATGCCTTTCTGAATAAAACACCCACAGAAGCTTATTAAAAGGAGAAAGTTATTTTTCTAGATTGGTTTGATCCCAAGAAGTTATACCAGAGCCTATAGAGTCAAGTCCATTTAACTGAATCTAATGAAACAACCATGTCTTCAGTATCTACTGTGTCTGAGGTACTGGGCCAGGAACTGCAGAGGCTACAAAAGAGAACGAGAATGGGTCTCACGTCTTAAGTAGCTCATGCTGTAGTGAAGGAGACAACAGTGCAACTCAAGGCATCGCGATCAAGAGCTACAGTAGAAATGTCCACAAGGCCTCGGGGGAAAGGGAGATGAATGCTAACTCTGTGTGGTCTCAGTCTTCATGGTGTCTCAGCTGAGCCTTGAATCCTGTGATTGCGTAGAAGGGTCTTTTAGGAGGACACAGCTGGAACAAAAGGCACAAAATACAGGGTATGTTTAAGGACTGACTTTTAGTCCAATGTAGCTGGTGGAGTGTTGGGGGGTAGAGGGGTGTCGTGTGACCCTAGGCATAGAAGTTAGGGCAGATGCGGGGAGGCCTTGATCACAGTGCTGAGGACTTTCTTCTGTAGGCCAGGGGGGTTTGATGATCAGTTCCTCTCTGCTTTTAGAAGCTAACCACAGAGAAGGGAAATCTGAAGCAGGAAAGGAGAGCTTTAAAATGTGGCTAGGGGACTTCTCTGGTGGTCCAGCGGTTAAGACTCTGTGCTTCCAGTGCAGGAGGTGTGGGTTTGATCCCTGGTCGGGGAACTAAAATCCCACATGCCACAGGGTACGGCCAAAATTTTTTTTTTAAATTAAAATTAAAATGTGGCTAGACAGGATCAAAGAGAGAGGCCTTGATGAGGAGGCATGTTTAGGCTGAGCATCTGCCTGGATGTTTACAGGATGGGGAGGAGAAGCACAGAGGGGAAGAAAACTCTGAGGTTTTAAGCTTGGGTGATTGGGAGGGTGGTGCTGACATTTAGTGGTTTAGGGAAGAAAAGGAGGAAAGAAGCACTGGCTAAACACTACTGGTTGTCTACATGACGGCCATGTCTCTGTTCTTCACAGAGCCCAGTTTTGTCAAATGTCAATCATCCTCAGTCCCTTAGGAGTGTCCTAATTGGTGTAAGCCATCAGCTCAAGGAGACGCCCCTGCTGACTGTTACTGGTCCAGGGGTGGACATGGCACTTAATTGACCCTACCATATGGAGTGCATAGTCCATGTCTGGGAATGTACACTCCATGTTGTAGGAAGTGGACAGCAGAACCAGGTAGCTAAACACCCAGACTGAAAAGGGAAGCCCCACGGAACTGAAAAGATAAGATGATCATGGGGAGAGAAGAGTTCAGGAAATCAACCTCATCAAGTTGTTTATGAATCCCTGTGCTCACCCTTGGCCTGTACATGTATAGACATGGCCCTAAATAGATTGCCAAAGACTATGAGAACTGAAGTATGGGACAGGCCACCATGCTGGTCCCACACTGGTCACTGGATGGCACATACAGGGCACAGATCCCAATAGCCTGCAAAGACTCGGAAAACCGAACTGTCGTTAGAACTGCAACCCATAGAAGGCGGGTCAGAACTTGTGACCTGAACCCAACCAGATCGATTGCCTGCTAAGACAGAAATATCAAAATTCTCCATAGGATATAAACAAGAACCTGAGTCTCATTACACAACAATCAGAGTATCAAAGGTGCAATCCAAAATTACTCATCATACAAAGAACCAGGGAAATGTCAACTCACAGGGGACAAGATAAGTGACAGCAGCCAACAGATTTTGGAATTATCACTTTTAAGTAGCTATTAGAGAAATGCTCCAAGAAGTAAAGGTAAGCAGTCTTGAAATGAATGGAAAGATAGAAAGTCTCAGCAAAGAAATAGAAGATATAAAAAGAACCAGATACAATATTGAACTAAAAAGATACAATAACCAAAATAAAAAGTCCCCAGATGGACTGAATAGCAGAATGGATATAACAGAAGAAAAAGTCAGTACATGCGAAGACAAATCAATGAAAATTATCCAATCTGAACAACAGAGAAAAAAACAAAAGATTTGGTGATGGTAGGAAGAGCATAGCCCCTCTCTCTCCTGTGGGAGCATACCAAAAGATCTAACATTCATGCCATTAGAGTCCCAGAAAGAGAGTAGAAGGAGGAAACTTCAGAAAAAATATTTGCAAGAATAATGAGTGAAAATTTCCCTAATTTTTTTTTTTTTTTTGGCCGCACCACGTGGCTTGTGGGATTTTAGTTCCCCGACCAGGGATTGAAGCCAGGCCCTCGGCAGTGGGAGCTTGGAGTCCGAACCATTGGGCCACCAGGGAATTCCCGAAAATTTCCCTAACTTTGGAAACAAGCCACAGAGATGCAGGATAAGATTAAAGAACAAGGCAAACAAAATTTCATAGAAGACAACAAGGGATTGAAAAGATTTTGGACATATGAATGCCCAATACTACCCCTTACTTACTGTGAGACCTAGGGGAATTTTGCTTATGTTTCTGAGTCTCAGTTTCCTCATCTGTAAAATGGGTAGAGTAAGGCTTATCTAGAGTAAGGCTTATCTAAAATAAGGCTATCGTGAAGATTGAATTCAGTAATCTAAATAAAGCACTTAGCACAATTCCTGAATCACAAGAAATGCTGAATAAATGATAGCTTTTAAAAATGGGGAAAGAGGGTGGTCAGCAAAGAAGCCAAGGATGATGAGGACTGAAAAGAGACCATAGCGTTTTGCACAAAGGAGATGATCATCTGAGATGATTTTGGTAGCATGGCCAGAGCAGGAGCCAGACTATTGTAAACTGAGGAGTAAATGAGGGCAGAGGGAGGAGGAGAAGTCAGCATAAACATTTTTTGACAAAGTTTGGTGATGAACAGAAGGTGAGAGCTAAAATACTTGCTTGAGAATGCAAAGCTGATGGAATATTCCTTCCTTTTTCAGATGGAGCATTTGTCCTATTTTTTTAAGCTGAAGGGAAGGTGCCCAGGAGAGGAAGAGATTAATGGTTCAGGAGAAAAATGGGATGCCTGATGGCACAGGAAGTGATTGGATCAAACCCACAGTTGGTTTTTTTGTGTGTTTTTTCTTTTTTTGTGTGGACGTGTTTGTTGTTGCAATGGCTTAAAGCAGAGATAACAAGTCTATTACAAAAGAAAGTGCATGACTATCATGGTTTGCAGATGATATGTTTACCGTTCTAAAACAGAGATTCTCAGCCCTTTTCCACACATGGCCCTTGAAGAAAATGACAGTATCTATAAGATATATTGGAGTAAGCCATAGGGGATTTGCAGGCAATTATCTGTGGCTTGGTGAAAAAATTTTAGTGTGTTTTTATATTATATAATTATGGTAATAAAAATAAAACATAATGTATTCCAAAAGATATTCAATATTGAATTTATATAAAACTTCCATGTAAAATATTCTCAGATTATTTACCTAGATACTTAGGTTTACTTCTCTGGATGTAACTTTAATATAAGATTATATGCCTAAATCTTTAATATGAGATTAATATAAGATTATATAAGGGGTCATCAGCATTTCTTGGTGTTGACTTTTTAGTGATCATCTCTTGCTAGTCAACACGAATGAGAAACTTTGTTCATATAAATTGCTAATTTAAAATATTTAATTTAATTTAAAAAATTTATAATAGTTGCCAGGAAAATCTAACAGTTTTTTCATTCTTTTTTCTTTTTTTTTAACATCTTTATTGGAGTATAATTGCTTTACAATGGTGTGTTAGTTTCTGCTTTATAGACAGATGTGATATTGCAATTTGTTGTGATGATGCAAATAGATTTTTCAAAACAATATAGCTTTTTCATATCATGTACTTCAAAGTAGTGATGAAGCTCTAATGTGAGGAAAAGACAGGTGTTATTAGAGCAGTCACCTTGCAAGTAGCTTGAATGTCACTAAGAGAATCCATTGGCACAAATACGTGGCAGCATCTCCTGTGTCACGACCAAGATTCCAAGCTGCCACCTGTGAAGTGCCTGCCCTGAGCCCCCTTGGGCTGTGATCTGGGCACCATGGGCATCTGGTACCCAAACCCCTCCAGCAGTTCCATGGTCCTAGGGCCACAAGGCAGAGATGTGCTCTGCAGCTGGTACAGAGGGGGCATCCTGGCTGGAGGGCACCCTTGAGTTTGTTTAACAGGTTGCCGCAAAGCGAGGTGTGCGGGATGTGGCCGGTTCTGCTCATTGCTAATAGTGATCTCACACAATCAGAGCTCCTCTGCTTAGGGTTCTCTCTCGAGCCTCCAAGGAGCTTCTTGAATGTAGGTGATTAGTTACAAGTGGCCGCACCAGACCCTCCCTGACTGCTGGGCAGTCAGTGTCTTATAGAGCACCCGAGTCCCCCTCTCGGCACAGCAGTGGACCGCATGCAGCGTACCAACTGGAAAGCTCCCGTCTGGAAAGCCAAAGGAAGAAAGTATTGACATGAATAAAAGAGTGAGAAGAATGACTTAATATATGAAAGATACATGCATATATGTTAAGATAAGTATCTGAAAATTACCGGATTTTCTATTTACTAACTATAATGAGTGAGGAAACATAACAGAAAAAAAGATTGCACTCCCAATAGCAACAAAAGAGATGAAATACCTAGGAATACCTTAACAAGAAATATGAGAGATTTATATGAATAAATGACAAGATTTTACTACAAAGTATAAAAGAAGACTTCTGTAAATAGAACCATACCGTGTTCTTGGATGGGAGAACTGAATATTATAAAGATGTCAATTTCCTACCAAATTAATTTATAGTTATAACTCCAATCAAAATCCCAATAGAGTTATTTCTGGAATATGACAAAATCATTCTAAAGTGCAGCTAGAGGACAACCAGCAAAAGTAACTAATACATTTTTTAAAATAAATTTATTTATTTTATTTATCTATGTTTGGCTGTGTTTGGCTGTGTTGCTGTGTGTGGGCTTTTCTCTAGTTGCAGCGAGCAGGGACTACTCTTCGTTGCAATGAGCGTGCTTCTCGTTGCAGTGGCTTCTCTTGTTGGGGAGCGCAGGCTCTAGGTGCGCGGGCTCAGTAGTTGTGGCGCGTGGGCAACTAATACATTTTGAGAAAAAAAAAAATGTGGATGGTGGAGAGGGATTAGTTTTCCCAGAAAGTAAAAGACAACAGAAAGGAACAATAATGTTTTCAGTTTATTTCTACTGCTAGTATAGTTTAGGGAAACAGAATAGATAGGCCAGAAATAGCCCATAGACTATATATGATGATGATAAAGATGGTACACAGCACAGGACGGAAGTAGGGGATTCTCCAATGAATGGTCCTAGATATTTATTGGTGGGGGTAGGAGGAAGGATTGGAGGGAAAGTGTAGCTAAGTGTGTGTTTCTGTGCACGGGTCTTCAACTAGAGTCCCACATCCCACTTCTCTCCCAAGCCCTCACTTTCTATTCCCTAGGGTAGGAGGAGGAAAACACCTCACTGATGAGTTTAGAAGAAATAGAGTGTGAGTGGCTCAGACCCGTCCTCTCTTGGATCTGCTGGGCTGCAGAGAAGCTGAGTGCTGTTCTGCCCTCTGCTCTGTGGCCCCTTATTGAGGAAGTTCCTGTTTCTGCCCTTTGGGGATTCACTGTGGTCTAGCAGGGCCTGGGTGCGGGTGGCCCAGACAGCTTAATCCAGGGGTGAGGTGTATTAACAGACTATTTTGGCGGTTTAATCTTAAATTACATATTCTAATCAGCTTTATCCAGAAATAAAGGAGACCACATCGGCCTGCATTGTCTTTTTCTCTTAATTGGTTTCTAACTCATGAAGGGGAAAGGATATTATTTGTTGGTCCAGTTAAAACTCCAAAACTGGACCAAGTGGTTGGCTAGTTGGGGAAAAAATTTATATCATAATGCATGCCAGTATATGAAGAATAACTTTTATAAATGTCAAACTATTAAAAATTAAAACTGGAAGACAATTTCAAATTTCTGGATCAGAGAAGACTCTCCAAGGTTAAAAACAAATGCAAAGACCCCAAAGGCAAAGATACATAGCTCTAACAAGATTTAAAAACAGTGTGTACATATAAAGAAGCAAAAGAGAACAAAAAGAATAAAATGACAATTATCAAGCTGGAAAATTATTTCTAGTAAACATTACACAAAATTACTGCCATAAATTTCTCAAGTAAACAGATAAAATGACCAAGAACATGAATACCTCAACAGATGAATGGGGAAAAATATTTAATAGACAATTCACAAAAAGAAAAGTACATATAGTTAATGAATATGTGAAAAATGTCATATTCACAAATGTCCAAAGAGATGCAGTTAAAATGAAACATTCTGTGTCTATCCAGTTGGAAAAAAATGATAAAACAAGAATGCTAGTACTGGTGAGGGTATAATGAAATGATCACCGTGACTGGTAGGAACATAAATCAGTACGATTTTTCTGAAAAGAAATTTGGCAACATTTATCATGAGTCTTAAAATGCTTATACCTTTTGACTCCAATAAATCTAGGAATCTACCATAAGGAATTTGCAGAAATGCAAAATAAAGATTTATGTGCCTAGGTTTTTATGATAAAATAAATGGAATAATATGTGTATGTCCAACACTAGTAAAGGCAAGTACATTATCATATATTAGAATATGACATGGCCATCAAAATTAAGCTACAAAAAGCTTTAAAATCATCTAAGAACATTAAAAAAATCAACAACAACAAACTTATAACCCTCTCTGTTAAAACAAAATGATCTAAGGCAGCTTGTGAGTAGATTTAAAGTTCAGCAAGATTGCCTAGGTTAGAAGTAGGTGAGGGAAAGAGGCCAACAAGAATAGAGAAAAAATAAGAGCTGGAAAGAACCTGTTACAAAAATGAAAACAATTGCTCAAGTCTGAACATTGGCTATGGTTGGGCCACAAGTCTGACTCTTTGCAAATTCGAAAAGGAAAGATGTCTTAGAACATCACAGTGTGGAATTTGCTAGGGAAGCAACGTGAGATACATACAAAGATTGTTAGGCACGATTAAAGGCACATATGAGGTTCAGCAATATGATTTTTGTGGTAGATCCACTTGGCAGACATCTGTGATTTTCTCCAGCAGCTCTCAGCAGCCTGAAAATAGCAGAAACCACAGCATCAGAGGCTGAGAAAATGGGTGTTGGGTAAATTCAAGTTTGGAAATCGACACAATGAAGGTGGGAGAAAACCAGGGTGGTAAAAGTATCTAGGGTGCTGCTTTGAGCAATCACTTATTCTCTCAGCAAGACTTATACTTTTTGACACATACTGTGTACCAGGCACTGTCCTAGTTATTCTTGGATACATCAGTGAACAATAACTAAGATCCCTAAATGTGAGAGTGGGGTGGGGAGGGGACACAGCATAAGGAATAATCACAATAATGTGTGTAATGAGGAACAAAAGAAATGATTGTGCAGGGTGGAGGGAATTGGGAGTGTGGACCAGGAGTGGGTGAGGATGTGTGGCTGGGCAGTGAGACTTCAAGGAAGTGAGTCAGGAAGATACCTGGACCACCAGGATCTAGAACGGGCAGTGAAGGAGGAGAGGTGACGCAAGGACCTGGGTCTTAGATGGGGAGAGTGAGAGGGTCTGGGCACAGTTCGTGTGGGAAACAAAGAGCAATCAGGAAGCTGTCCCAAGAGTGGGGAATTCCTGAGCTTGGAAACTTAGAGATTCACAACTTTTATCTTAAACTCATTCCCTTTCCTCACAGAACTATTTTAAGATTTTCCAGTTACACATGTCCCCAGAGGTGCAGCCTTTTCCCTGCCTTGATTTCAGAGCAAGTGCTGTGTGGGCAGAGTGAAAATTAGGATTTTATAGGAGAAAACGCCTTGATAAAAAAATTTTTTAAAGGACTGAGTGACTCACACCTTCCAAAGTGCCTTCTTTAGAGGTTTCAAAATAAAGGTAGGATTGTAGGGCACACAATTGTACAAACAAGCTGATCACAACTTTGTCAGATAACAGCACTGTCCAAAATCATATGCATAGAAAGAAAAGAAAAGGAGGATGGAAGAAAACACCAAAATATCCACTGTGGCTGGCTGTCTTTGGGGTGGGACTACCTAAGCTCTTTTCTTCCTTTGTTTCTTCTTGTTTTACTTTTATAATGGTTGAAGCATCTTTTACTTAAACATAGGCTAGGTTTTTTCCCCTCAGTTTTAAATATAGACCTGCTAGAAAGGAAGAGAATGCAATGGACAAAGGATACAGGAGATAACTAACCTAGGAAATAAAGATAGTAAAGGTAGTATGAAAAGATAGGCTACATCACTAGGAACCACAGAAATGAAAATTGAGCCTTTTAAAATTTATTTTTTTTTGCTCATTACATTGGCAATTAAAAAAAAGATTCATCAGGTGGAACTGGAAAAAAACAGAGGCAAAGAAATCATCGAGGAAATGGTTCAACAAAATTTCCTAGAACTAAAGGAAATAAAGCTGACTGAGTGACCATCAACATAGATGAAAATAGACTCAAGTCAACACATAGTCTCAAGACATTTCACAGCACAGAGGACACGGGTAAGATCTTACAAGTTTCTACAGGGGAAAGAAAACAGCCTGTGCAAAAGAGAGTCATGAATCAGAATAGTTCTGGATTTTTCAACAGCAAAACTGGGAACTAAAAGAAAGTAGAGAAATGTCCTCAAAAATATCAGAAGCAAAATGATTTCCAGCCTGTAATTTTATACCCACCAAACTATCAATCAAATGAAGATAAGACAGAGACATTGTCAAGATCTCATAAATTTACCTCTGATCCACTCCTTTTTAGGGAGGTGACTGGAGGGTGTGCACCACAAAAACTAAGGAGCAAACCAAGAAAGAAAACTGCTGAAAGAAGAGACAGGGAAAGAGAACATCTAGGTTGATGTTAAAGAAAGATCCCCAAATGGCAGCCAGCCCAGATCAGAACAAGTCAGAAGTTTCCAAAAGAAAATTCCTCAGGAATATGATTTGATAGATAGCCAATGTCTCCAAACATCTTGAGAGGAATTTAGAGGATTAATGGAGAATTTGCAGTCAAATTGCTAGGAAGTACATTGAAAAATAAGCAAATAAAAATAGGTAATTGTTAATTCTAGGGGATACACAAAGTTGTAGAGGAAAGGGAATATAAATCATAGTACAACTTCTGACTCAGTTTGAATAAAGTCCAAATAGTCATCAGAATGTAAACACTGACTATCTCTCTAATCAAAGTTGTGATGTGACTCTGATGGGAGGATGGGGGACTAGGAAGGGGCATTATATGGTGCGGAGAAGAAAGCTAAATCCTTTTCTTTCATAGAAAAAAGTTTAAAAAAGGATGCATAGGGCTTCCCTGGTGGCTCAGTGGTTGGGAGTCCGCCTGCCGATGCAGGGGACGCGGGTTTGTGCCCCGGTCCGGGAGGATCCCGCGTGCCGCGGAGCAGCTGGGCCTGTGGGCCGTGGCCGCTGGGCCTGCGCGTCCGGAGCCTGTGCTCCGCAGCGGGAGGGGCCACAGCCGTGAGAGGCCCGCGTACCGCAAAAAAAAAAAAAAAAAAAAAAAAAGCGTGAGCCAGACACCTCTTCTCCCTTCGGACACTCTTAGGCCTGGTTGGGAAGTTATGAGAAAGGCAGACAGCCTGAGGATAAAGGTGACACACTGGAAATAGCAGAATGGAAAGATAGAATCTGGGTCCTTGGTGATCTAGCACTGAATTAACCAATCCTGGAATCTACTGAGATCGACTTGGTGTGCAAAGACCTCAGTGATGATGCTGTGAACATCGGTGGCTTCCATATTCAAGTTCTTGGTACAACTAACCCCACAAGGTGGCAAATCCATTGAAGATTCTCTAAAACACTCTAAAAGCAAAGAAGAAGTCGGTGTTAATGATAAGATACATTATTATTAAACATTAACAATGTGTTATGTCCTTCAGGCTACCTGAAGATTGATAGCCCTTTCAGACTATGAATTTTACTGCCTCTGGTCTTAAATCTTTGCACACACAGAATTATTGAAAGAAGAAAATGACTTCACCTAAAATGGGCTCTAATATTTTATAGAAGTTTATGCTTTTAAGGTATAATTTCAACACATGACAAGTTACTGTTCTAAAGAAACACTATTATGTGCTAGCTACTTCAGAAATGTTAATCTAAAGAAACGAGTAAGATTATGATAATTTCTACAAGGACTTTCAAATATATAGAATTACAAAAAAAAGGTATCCTTAACAGGACAAAAATAAATAAATAAAAATAAAGACAATGATAGGTGGAATTTTTAAAAACTCATGAAACTCACTTTTAAAATAAACATATTATAAGGCTTCCCAGGTGGCACAGTGGTTGAGAGTCCGCCTGCCGATGCAGGGGACACGGGTTCATGCCCCAGTCCGGGAAGATCCCACATGCCACGGAGCGGCTGGGCCTGTGAGCCATGGCCGCTGAGCCTGCGCGTCCGGAGCCTGTGCTCCGCAACGGGAGAGGCCACAACAGTGAGAGGCCTGCGTACCGCAAAATAAATAAATAAATAAAAAATAAACATATTATAATCACAGTGTTGGAATTAATGTTATCAATATGTTTGCTGGTATTGCTGGAGATTCAAGGAAACTGATTCAATCTCTAACCATTTATCTCAAGTAGCCAAAAAAAGAAATTCACCTATAAGCTAATATATGATGACAATTGCTTATAATTTTTAAGTTCTCTGGATGTGCTAGGCATTATATTCAGTACTTTATGTGCATATTTTCATTTAATTTTTACAGTTATCTTAGGAAGGGAGGTATCGTTATTATTCCCATTTGGCTTGAGAAAAGTATAGTTCAGGGAAGTAGGATGTGAGCCTGGATATGTTTGGGTCCAGAGCCTGGGCTTTTGGATCCAAAGCCTGGGCTTTAACTGCTGTGCTGTATGCACTCTCATTAAAGGTGTAGAAATCTGGTATCAGATATGAGAATGATGTCTCAACCATTTCTATACTAGACATTCAGTGTAGGTATGTTAATGGGGCCCAAGTGCTCTCTGAATGCAGATACACACACCTGGTATTTCTCCCAGCTCCGATCTCTCTTTATGCTCAGACGTACTTGACCCTGGACTGGCTGTGCCATGTAAATACTGCTTTCCTATTTGTGTGGGGTTTTAGTATTCTATCTGTAGGTCTTCCACTTAGCATGTGGTGATATCTGGTTTTGACTGCATGCTCCCATCGACCAAGGAGCATGTCTGTCTCGCCTGCTTGTTACAGAGTTCCATCCCAGTCCTAAGTTCTGCCCATCATTCAGGCAAACTGCAAGTAGGAAAAATGAGTGGGCAGGAGGGGCTCAGAGGGGGAGGCAATGATCAAACCACACACACACAAAGAGGGGAGCCATCTGAGCCAAGTGTAAAGGGGAGTATGGGCCCTCTTGGCACCAAACAGAGAATCACAGTCTGATTCTCCTGATCTGGCCACCATTGGCCTGCCACCCTCCAAAGAGATTTCATTTGCTTGCCAAGGAATTGGTCCAAAATGGCTTGTGAAAAATGTCCCAGCAGGCTCTTGACAAACCCTGAAATGAGATGGGAAAGTGTTAAACAGGATTGGATTGTCAATAAATGATACGTAAGAACATCAGCATAAAAAGCTTTTGTGAAAAAATAAAAAAGCTTTTATGTCTGTCTCAACTATTCAATCTCTGACAGTTCAGAAGTGCATCTTCCCTGCCCTGGTGTTAATAAACACTGACATTTGAAGTGAAGCGAGCTGTTTCAATATCCTTTGGAAATGGAAATGGAGGTGTTGAGAGTGTGCAGATGAACTCAGCTGTTTTTAGTTGTTTCCAGCAGGAAGTTGTTCCAAATAACCACGATATTACCAGAAATAGGAGGCGTTGGAAGTTTCTTTACATGGAGTGAGGATTCCAGAGGGAATGATCAGAAGTTTTCTTAGGAAAAAAACATCATAATGGCAGGAGATGGAGAAAGATATTCTAAGGAATACAGAATTAAGAATATGCGAGATACCAGAAACTGAGAGAGGCTTGCCTTTTGGACTATGGTTTAGGGATATAAAGAATTATGGGATGAACTGGCCTCTAGTTTCCAGAGAGTAAAGGCAAAGACCCCAGTGACATCAGTCCGATAACTGGTCGTACTTAGAGACTGGGGCTATGGGCATCACCTTTGCTGGGAATACAGTAAAGCTGTGAAGAATCCATTGTTCTGGTGATCCTGGAGACTCCTCTTCCTGGAAGGTTGGGAAGGGAACTCTTTGGTTCCAAGAATGCTCACCTCTTGAAAAATTAGCAGTGGTGCTCAGTGGCTTGGAATCCTCTGTGCGTTCGTTGTAATTTGGGATGCTGTCTGTGGTAAGAATTATTCATTTTATAATTTTAAATAGTTATAGAAGTTTAGAGTTGTTGCTATGTTTTATGGCACATCATTTGTGGCCCCTGTGATGTATGAAATGAGGAAATCCAGACAGAAGACAACCCCAATTATGAACTTTCCTATGGGAAAATAGACCATGTTTCTTAATGTTGTAATTACAGGTATATTCACATATGTACAGAAAAAAAATTCCTTAGACATCAAATATTGACAGTGAATTTTTAATTCTTCATTCAGATGTTTCTTTGATTTCTGAAATGTATATAATAAGCATATATTATTTTATAATAAAAAATAACAGGTTATTTTGGAACAGAAACACAGTACTGTCTACTCCACAGCTGAATCGGAACAATCCCCAAATCCTCTGTAATGGGGGATAAGAATGCAGTTACACCATAATTTAAAAATAGGAAATACTGAAGAGTAGTACTGGGCATATACGAGAAGGTGTCTTCAGTTCTCAGGTGTTGGAAATAAGGTCAAAAGCCAGTTGTTCACAGGGAAATGTGGCTGCTGTCTTTCTACAGGAATTCTGTTAGTCTAGGAGTCATCACGCATTAGTTTGAAGCCACCCCAGGACTGTGAATGAAATCCAGAAAGAACTGTGATGGCTTCACTCAGTCCGTCTGGAAGATTCTCCTAGACAGGAGCCCTGGCCTGGTCTCCGTACTGAAAGCCTAGGAGACACACACACACACACACACACAGAGAAAGAGAGAGAGAGAGAGAGAGGGCGCATAACTTGCTTCTTGACTCAGTCTTGCTTCATAGCTGCACTTGAAGGAAACATCTGTTCGTCAGGTAAAGTGTAAATATGTTAAATACTCATGGGTCAGACCCTATCACTGCTTTTGGATCAGCTTTTGGAAGTGAAAATTTCAAAGTCCCATTCGGCAAGATAGAGGGTCCCACTTTGGTTCCCTCCAGCAATTCAGTGAACAGCAGTTATGTCAGGACCTTTGTCGTAGAAAGACTTTGCTAGACCTTTGCTTTGACTTGGCTCTGTATCATCCCAATGACTCTGGGAAAATCTACTACTGACATCTGGTCACTTGCCTTCCAGATAACCCCCAATAATTCCTTCCTCTTCCTATTTATACTCTTGTGTAGTCCCCTCTCACCCTGTATGAGGTAAATAAATGGGAACAAGTATTTTTATTTATATTGTATATACAAGAAACTGAGATTCAAAGGAGTTAAGTAACTTGATTAGTATAATGGGCTATAGGGACAAGAATTTTGTGTCACCTGATATCAAATCCAAGACTTTGTTCACCTTCTCATGATGCTGTTCCTTGGAAGGAGAGGAAATGAAATGAGTGAAATCAGTTATTTTCCATTTATTCAAATAGTTTGCTCACAGGGTTAAACAGTGCCCTCACACCCAGAGGCAATGTACAAACACATATTTACCCTGCAAAATTCTTTTCAGTTAAATACATTAATAAATGATGAGTAACATCAAGAGGCATGTGTACCCCCCTTTCCTCCTCTCAACCCACCCCCTCTTCTGTTGGTGCAGAGATAGATTTACATAACATCCTGGTTGCCATGGCTGATATTGTCCTCTGTTAGTTAACTCTTAAAGGAAGGAGTCGTGTAAAAGCCTGTAAATGACCGCATGAATTATGCATAAGGGCTCGACTCAAGTCATGCATATAAAATGGGCATTAAGAACACAACCTTGACTCTCTTATTCTTTTATAAAGGGTTCCCACACAGGGCTTCCTAGCCTGGTCTGAAGCTCTCTCGTAGAATGAAATGGAGTTTGATTTATTGGTTTGAACTAATTTACAAAATGGAGACCAGTAACCAAGAAAATCAAGTTATATAAACACAGTTGGCATCTGGTAAATGATAATAATATGCTTTTTAAAGTTTCTGTGTACCTTGTAGAACATTATATAATACTCTGTGCACACAGTGAGTGATGAAATCTGATCCTTTCTTCTGCCCAGCCAAGAAGAACCAGTGAATGATATGCTGAAAAGCTCAGAAGGTACCAGAGGAGATTCATATTCAAGTCCCATCTCGTGTTCTCCAAACTGATTCTCGATGATGCCTTTCGAGATCAAACTGAGTCTCCGTGAAATCATCTTACACCAGAGGGACAGACCATTGCTACCGTAGGAAGATGGCGATGCAGGGGTATCCCCTGCTCTTTACCACGGCAGCCAACCTCCTTTCCACATCAGCTGTCCAAGACCCAGTCCAGTTAGTTCAAACCCATCTTCTCACCAAATTCCTAGGCTCCTAAAGATTCATGGACACCTCAACAGCGGTGTCTGGTCTGTCCTTTTGTCTGAGACTCTAACTGAACTCTAGTATGGCCTGTTGGAAAAAAGCATCCCTATATGGTTTGATTGAATCTTATTTGGGAGAATTTGTTTTTGTTTTTCAACCACACACAAGTACAGCTTATTGATGCTTTCCAATGGGCAATGGAAAAGTCAAGATTTGGGTCAGCTGGCATGCATGCTAGTCCAAGCCATGGCCATCCCCGCCAGGCTTCTGGCCACTTATGTGGTCTCCCTGCCCCCGCTGCTCACTCCACACAGCACCTGAAATCACTGATGGCTTCTCATCACATGTAGATAAAGTCCAAGCCCCTAACCCCGGCCTACGAGGCCTCCATGATGTGGCCCTGCCTGGCTTTCCTAACTAATTTTGTACCACCCTCCCCTTGCCCATCACTTTCCAGCCCTCGTTTCCTTTCGGTTTTTTGAACATATTAAGCTTACTTCTACCTTCAGTCTTGTTCTTTTTTGCCTGGAATGACCCCAACGCCCTCTCATTGCCTTTCCAACTCCTTCTGGTCATTTCCATTTCTTATTAAAAATCACTTCTCGCAAAAATCCTTCCCTGACCACCCAATCTGAATCAGGAGCTCGAGCACATAACTTGGTTTCACTTTCATCTTATTACTTCCTGATAGCTCCTTGTTTATTCAATCTGTTTTACTGTCTGGCTTTCCCCTACCAAACTGTAAGCTCCAAAGGCAGGAACCTTATACGTAGAACACTGGCTGGTACTAACAGGCACTCAATGTTTGTTGAATGAGGAAATGAATGAATAAATGCCTTTGCTTTCATTGGGATCAGTCATTTTAGAAAAATATGTTGGTTTCTTTCCATCTGAATTGATTCAGTCATTTTGTAAAAACAAATCTTTCCCAGTTAAAATCAATTCATAGTTTAATAAAAATTTGCTCTGTGAGCCAACTCAAGTTTCTGTAAGTTAGTGAGCTATACCCCTCATATATACAATTCAGATCTGTGACTCAGACACCTGAAAACGTCATTTGAGTTACAATCACTAGTCCTGAGACTGCCTTACTTTGCCTTTTTTCTGGGCTTCAAGGACCCAACACAAGTCCTATGTTTTCTTTACGTTTCTTTGACCAACAGAATTGCTCTCCTCCTTAGCTCCCCCCTCCTTTTATGGCACTGAGTATTCCACTCAGCAGCCCTTGGGGAGAGGTGGCTATTAGATAATCTCTGCTCTACTGGGGGGAATTTGCATGTGGTTGTTAACTCTTTGAAGGCAGCATAGGAATCTGTGTCCCTTTATTTCTCCTGGACTTCTGTCTTGGACCCTTTCACGCTGTGTTTGTCCTGTGGATATTCTGTTGACCTGCAGACCCAACTCCAGTGGCTTTTTCTCCAGTTTTGTTTATTTTTAAATGAGTGTCAACTCTTAGCAGTGGTGGGGTCCCAGGAGAGTGTGCCTCTAATTTTGGCCATGATCAGTGGCAGTGGGCAGGGCAGAGTTCAAAGCAGGGGCTCTTTCCAAGATGCTGAAATAGTAGAGTGTTTCCCCTTTTCCTTGTGGTTGAGATCCCGTGAAGTCATTCTTAGCCAGAAATGGGTTCTAAAATGGCAACAACTAGATCCCTTTATCTCCCATAATAGCTTTTCCCAAAAAAGGGAGATCTTTCCAGCTGAGATAAAGCCTAATTTTAGTTGATGCTGCTGGGCATCAGCTGGGCATCCTGGACCATGACAGTCCCCCCTCCATGGCCAGGGACCCATTAGCATCCATTGCAGATAAATGATGATGCATGAGCAACCGACTCCAGACATCTTCCCCTGGAAAGGGGTTTGAATCTTGGAAGAAATCATGTCCTTAGTGTAAAGACATGGTGAAAAAAATCTTGCTTTTCTTCACAGCAGACAAACCCTTCCCCTCGCCAAACTGTTACTCCTAGGTGATTCTTTTGCTAAGACACTTGGCATGAGGGTGGGACATTGGAGTTACAATCTTAGGTCCTGGGACCGAGGAAAGTACATTCCAATGACTGAAAAGTGCAAGGAAAATTCCTGCCCCCAATTCTCTCTCACTGGCAAGGAGTTTCTTCTTCCCCACAAATCAATTCTTTTGTGTTGAAAGCTTTTCTGCTTTTCAGTACTTTTATTAAAACATAACTCTCCCTGACAGAGATGGACTCTAAGACATTCATCAGGGGGTGGGTTATGGACCCTCAGGCACACCGCTATAATACACTGTTACAATACACGTAACCTTGTTATAATAATGTAACGATCCTATAGTGTAGAGTTTACCACATTGCTTTATTCTTGATTGTCACCCCACCAAGTAGACAGGGACCCTAGAGAGCAGACAATTTATCATACCCATCTTTTCACCTGCAGGGTCATGATGGGTCCTTAAGAAATATTTCTGAATGAATGACCGACATTGCTAGATGCTTCCAAGTCTAGAAGACAGCTGAGCCGAGGAATAAAACACAGATGCTGGTCCAAGAGTAGTGGGGAGGGGGGTCTCCACAAAGAAAGGGAAGAGGATCCCAAGACTTCTGAATCCTTCACTCTTAGTGACACCCAACACATGGTGACAAGGAAAGCTGCTTCAGTGGGGAGAAAGTGAAAGTTCTCGGGAGATGCCATGTACATTTCTGAAACACTTTCTCTGTCCTACTGACAAGCCAAGGCCCCTCCTTCTGTGACTGTGACGACTGAGCGAAGCCATTTCATCTCCTCACTCATCCGTAACATTCTTCCCTTGCTATAGCATTTGGAGTATGAATTCTAAAGATAACCCTGGGAACTGCTCCTTCACGAAACCGAGGGAGTTACTGCGGGCTGCAGGGTGGGCTGTGCCCGAGATGATGGCAACTTGATTTTCTGAGGTCACATCTCCCCCTGAAAGGAGAAAGCAGCGTTGCTCTACTGACCACAGGCTGGGGGCTGAGGCGTGGTGTGGCTGCACGGCTGCGGGACGGTCCGCGCTGCGCGTACGGTGATAGACGGGCGGTGATAGACGGGCGGGCCCGATACTGCGCAGCCCCCCTGCTGCTTTCCACACATAGTGAGGCAGGATCCTGGGGGCTTGACCGGATGTACCATTCCCTAAAGCAGAGGGCAGTCAGCTCAGCAGAATGCTTTCAGAAAGAGTTTCTAGCATGCTGTCAAGATGTGTATTTGTCACCAAGTGGTGTGTGTATTCCTCCTGCACTTTCTAGGAGCTGTTGATGCTTCCGTCCACGTTTCACGACAACGGCAACAACTAATCCTTATTAACCACTTATTTTGTGCGAGGCATAGTTCTAAGTAATCGTGCATGTACGAATTCACCTAATCCTCATAGCATCCCTGTGAGGCAAGGACAATTTAGCATCCCCATTTCACAGATAGGAACCAGATAAAGACAGGCACAGTTTCAGGGCTGCACCTTAGGGGTCCTCTTCCCATTTGAGAACGAAGTTTTGTAACAAGGTCTGGGCTTTCGGTTTCCCGTCTCAGAGAGGCTCTGTCTTGCTGGTTCTGCCTCCCGATCGGCCGCCCTCTTGGGGGCCCCTCACCCTAATCCTTCATTTCCACTGTGTGTCTGGCAGTCAGTTCTGACCTCTGTCTGAGTGCCCTGGGCTCGTACCCACAGCCCACAAACCAGCCCCGCCTTACCCCAGCACCCAGCTGGCCTCTGGAACCCTTGCCTGGGGTCAGAGTGGGTAGTTCCACAGGCTGCCGGGCTCTGAGAGTAAAGCACAGGGTGGGGCGGGAACACCAGGTCCTCCTGTGAAAGCAGATTTAGCATCTCCATGTGCAATCCCCACTCAGCAGCAGGCAGGGCTCCCTGTGGAGGCAGAGGGAGCCCATCCAAGTTCCATTTTCACCATCGGGAGCGCTCTCCACCTTCCGAGACTTTGGAGAGAAACATCAAGTCCATAGACTTAGAGTTACTTCTTTGAAAATCCCAAAACATCACCCAGAATCCAGCTCCTCTAAGATAATCTTCACTCAAATCCCCACCAATTGGCCCACCCAGTTCTTCCCACCCAGTTCTTTACCTTTGATCTTATCTTCTGTGCATTGCATCATTTAAACCCCACTTCAGCCACTTCTCATCCCCCACCTTACTAGCCAATCCACACCTGACCTCACTGCCTTGCATTTCAGCAACCAATACCATCCCGGGTTGTATTCGTTGCTCTTGCTTGCTCTCCTTTCTGTGTGTTATACTGTTCCCTTAAGTAGAATGTAGATCTGGGAAGTCATCTACTGTACTCCCAGGATCTAGCCCAAGGCTGGGCAGGAAACAAATAGCTCAGAAATAGCCTCTGCTGTTGATGAGATGCCATACTGACTCCTCATTACAGGGACACCAAGAATTCTGCTGCTGGATGGAGGCCTTCCTTAAAACTGTGGCCTTCTCCACTGCTGTCTGCCTCTCTTCTATACAATCTATGAATCTAGACTCACCTCCTACTTGTTATTTAGACGTTATTTTTTAGGTCTTCATAGACTTTTTCAAAGAGCAATCTTAGATTCATAGCAAAATCGAGTAGAAAGTACAGAGGTTTCCCCTCTACCCTGTGTCCCCACAAATGCCCTTGTTTCCTCTACTGTCAACATCCTGCACCAGCGTGGTACATGTGTTACGATCAGTGAGCCTAGATCAACACATCACGATCACCCAGAGGCCGTAGTTTACATGAGGGTTCACTCTTGGTGCTGTACAGCTTATGGGTTTGGACAAGTACGTGATGACATGTATCCGTCAGTACAGTATTGTACAGAGTAGTTCCACTGCCCTAAATATCCTCTGTGCCCTGCCTATTTATCCCTCCCTTGCCCTTAACCTTTGGCAACCACTGATCTTTTTATGGTCTCCATAGTTTTGCCTTTTCCAGAACGTCATAGCATTTAGAATGATTCGGTGTGTAGCCTTTTCAGATTCCACCTTCTACTTTTCATCTTTCAATTACTTCCTTTGTAGGACCCTTTTCAAATTCAGGGTTTGGGTCCCTGGATGTCATGGGTAGTCACACAGTGAGCATAGCCTGTAGGGTATCCACGTAAAGAGAAAGACTAAGGAGCACTATGAGTACAGCTCTAGGGATCTTCAAGGGCCAGAAATTACCCTCCCACTCTACCTTATGCCGAGACTGCCCTTTAGCTTAAGATGTTGAAGTTCCCTGTTCAAATACAGACATAGTTTCTGGAAGGGATGATTATTAGTAAATTATTAAATATTAATGTACTGACTCAGATGAATAGAATAGCTAAAGGATAATAAGAATCTGGGTGAATGTGCCCAAAAGGTAGGGCTTCTGGGAGCCAAGGAACTAAATGAGGAGTTTCTTGGGTTGTAGGTACTTCACAGTCTGGAAACCTGGAAAAGTGGAGTAAGATAGGAAAATGCATGGTATAGTGGAAAGAACACATTCTTGGGACTCAAGGAACAGAATAAAGTATTCCCTAATATCTTAGTTATCTATTTCTGTGTAGCAAATTACCCCCAAAACTTAGTGGTATGAAGCCATAAATATTTGTTCTCTCACAATTTCTATGTGCCTTGAACTTGAAAGTGGCTTAGCTGGGTGATTCTGCCTCATAGTCTCTCATGAGCCTGTAGTCAAGATGTCAGCTGCAGTCATGTGAATACCTGACTGGGACCACATCCTTTTCCAAGGTGGCTCACTCACAAGGCTGTTGGCAGGAGCCTCAGTTCTTTGCTGGCTGTTGGAAGGGGGCCTTAGTTCTCTCCGTAGGGCTGCTTGAGCGCCCTTACAACATGGCCACTGGCTTCTCCCAGATGAGTTATCCAAGAGAGAGCAGGGAGAAGACCACAATGCTTTTTATGAACTTGCCATGACACGGTCATTTCTACCATATTCTATTTGTTAGATGACAGCCACTAAGTCCAGTCCATGCTGAAAGGGAGAGGAATGAGTATGCTCTACTGTTTTTGTTTTTTTTTTTTTTTTTTTGTGGTACACGGGCCTCTCACTGTTGTGGCCTCTCCCGTTGCGGAGCACAGGCTCTGGACGCACAAGCTCAGCGGCCATGGCTCACGGACCTAGCCACTCCACAGCACGTGGGATCTTCCCGGACCGGGACACGAACCCGTGTCCCCTGCATCGGCAGGTGGACTCTCAACCACTGCGCCACCAGGGAAGCCCTGCTCTACTGTTTTAAGAAGGAGTTTTGAAGAATTCTGTGGACATATTTTAAAACCACTATATCTGTGCTGTATGTATTTACACAGTCTGGACTACTGGAAAAGTGGAGAGAGAGAGAGAGAAATGTGGTGTCGTGGAAAGAATAATCTATTTGGGATCGAAGACCTGGCTTGAGTTCTGGCTTTTCCATTCACCAGCTGGTGACTCCTAGAAAATCACAAGTGCTCTGAAACTTAGTTTCCATTATCAGAATTAAATGGACAGTATGCCTTCCCTACAAGCTGCAGAAGGTCTTATAGAGGGCTAAGGGTGATGTGTGTGAAAACCTATTTGTATATCGCAAAATGCTATGCAGACGTACACTGCTTTTTTATTCCGGCTGGCTTTACATGTGGTTGAGGGAAACATCCACAGCAAAATTTACCCTGTTCCTCTGTGGGCAGAACACAAACCTCTGCCCCTTTCTCACCTGCTGGTCGCAGAGTTTCTACCCAGTTTTATTTCAGGATCAGGCTTTTAGATTTCAGGGAGTTCATGGGGTTAGGGCTTCTTGCTATGTACCCTTTCCCGAGTTCCTCTGGAGGCCTGGGTGGAACATTCTATACAGGCTGGAGTCCTATTTCTTGTAGAAACAAGTTGAAGACGTGTCTAACTAAGATCAGAGAGACTCCACTTCAGAAACAGATGTTGCATTTTTGTGCCAACAGAACATTTTATTTGCAGCCCTTTCTCCCTATTGCTAAGCCATACTTGATTTTCTGTTTTATTTCGTTACATGGTGGCAAATTTTCATCAAAATGATGTAAAGACAGATTTGTGTATTGGGGATGCTATGATTTTCTTTCTTTTAAACTCACTTCTGTTGTTTATGGCATTCCAGGTCCCTTCTTTAAAGAATTCTTTGTGTGTGAGTCATCAAGCACTGAAACATGTAAACCTTAGAGGCTTGTCATGAGATCAAATGATGTATTTGTTCCAAGGGACCCTGTGATTTCCACCTTCACCTACCTAAAAGCTTTCCATGTTGGGAAGGATTTTTGGAAATGTAGAAGACAGTAGACATTCAGAGTTTAGAGAGTAATCAGTGAAATCCGTTTCAGCAGTGTAGTCATCCGAGCAGCCATCATCTGAAATATTCTCTAGATGTACACTTAAGAGGGAAGGAAATACACCTTGAAAACTGGAAATGGACTCCTTCAAAGTTCACTGTAACATTTATTTCTCAGTCACGCCAGAACCACCAGCCAACCATGTGAGGCTTTCTCTGGTGTGATGCCTGAATAGGACACCATTTTTTTAGGTTCTTGGTTCACCCAGCATTTCTACTCTTTTGGAGCATGATGGACCATAGTAGATCGAGCCCAGATTACCTTTGGGGCAGATCTCCCCTTGCAACACAGCCAGGGGATTCCTGTTGTCTCAAGGTGTTCAAAACTCTTGCAGTAAAGTCAGCTTAAATCCTCTACAAAACATTTACTAATAGATGATAAATAATTTTTTTAAGCCAAAAGATTGGGGAAAGTAGGGGAAGACAGGGATTAGTATAGCTCCAAATTCAAAATCACTTTTCCTACCCAATTCCCTTTATTTTCTATGGCAGAGATTGAGAGCTGTCCCAATGTCAGATCTTCCTTTTACTCCCTAGAATATACAGAAATATGGCTCTAGTTTTTAACTGGACACAAGGTCACCCAACATCACTTGCTGCTAGGTACACCATGTACCTAAGTTCTGGATGGTGGTACATTAAACAGAAATAGGGTCTGCACCTCCCAGGAAATTTTCTTGAAAGGAGCAGTGCGTGCTTCTCTCTTCTTTCCTTCTTCCTAATGCCTGGAATGCAGATGTGATGGCAAGAATTGGAGCTGCCATCTTGGATTGGGAGATGATGTTGGAAATGGGAACCACAGAATAAAAAGAGCTTGGCCCATCCTTCAACTCCATGCATCCACCGAAAGATTGTCCAACTGGCATCTTTGCCCTACTATGTTGCCTCTTGGTGTTGTGGCCACAGGATCAGTGTCACCTGGTGGTTAAGGATGTCAGCTTTCAAAGTCAGGTGATTTGCGGTAGAAATCCTGGTTTCACCACTTACTAGCTGTGTGACCTTGGGCAAATTGTTTAATCTTTCTGTTAGGATCATGTAACAAATTCCTCCCATTTGGCATACTCATACATTTTAGGTCAGAAATTTAGACAGGGCACAGCAGGACAGTTGGTCTCTGCTCCCTGATGTCTGGGGCCTTAGCTGGAAACTCACAGGCTGGGGGCTGAAATCACCTGAAGGCTCCTTCATTCACACGTCTAGCTATTGAGGCTGGCTGTCAGCTGGGACCTCAGCCGAGACTGTCAGCCAGAGTGCCTGCACACAGCCTCTTCTTGTGGCCAGGGCTTCTTCTCCATGGTGGTTGTATTCCTCCAATGAGTGTCCGGAGAAAGCCAAGTGGAAACTGGATCACCTTTGCTGACCCAGCCCTAGAAGTCACACAGCATTGCTTCTGCCACGTTCTGTTCATTGAGACAGCCAGACAGGCCCACCCAGTTTCTAGGGAAGGGGAGATAGATACCAACTCTTGATGGGGAAGTGACAAGGTTCTTGAAGAGCATGTGTGCTTGGAAATATCGTTGGAGCTAATTTTGGAAAAGAGAGTCTGCCATACTGTCTAAAGCTTCCCGATCTTCATCTGCAAATGAGGATAACGATATGTACCTTATAAGGCAGGGGAGACACTGAAAATATTTAATCAGGAGTGCAGCCTAGACACTGCCCAATCGCAACAGTCACCAGCATTAACACTTTAGTCTAGAGAACCACAGTCCTGGAGGTCCCCAGAGGACAGAAAGGATAGACAGCACGCTGTGTACGTGGGGAGGGTGGGAGCTGCCATACAGGGGTCCCAGGGCAGTGAATGTTTTACCAACCAGTAAGGAGATATTTCAGTAGCTTATAAACCTACTGTCACACACAGGCTGAATGTCAGCTCTGCTCCTTGGGTTGTTTTGAGGATTAAATAACACACTGCATAGACAGTGTTTGGCATATGGTAAATACAGAATAAACAACAGCTATTACTGTTGCAGCTGGTTTTGGTAGCTTTCCAATCGAACGTGCAATGTAGAAATTTACATCTTAAAAGCATGAGACACCCCTCAGTCCGCCAATGTTTTCTCCCTCCTTTAACATGAGGACACACTGTCTCCACCTCAAGAGCTTATAGGGCACGTGAGCCCCCAAGGTCTTTAACAAAACAAGTGGATGACATTTCAATGGATAGACTTTTCTTAAGAAATAAGGAACCTGTTTTTTTTCCCTCTTACTGGAAACCGTGAGTCAATGACAGTATTCCTCTGTATAAGTCTCTTCAACCGTTGTACAAAGCTTGAAAATTTCCTAGATGTTTTGGTACATGTTGTCCTGTGAATTGATGTGATAATGGAATAGAAACAAAAGAGTATTGCCTGGCTGTAATTTCAGAAGGGATTTCTGTGGCTTCATAGAGAAGTGTGCTTTGCACAATGGAACCCCGTATCCTAAATTTAGAATACTCTGAGAGAGACGGAGTCCAGATCTGTAGTTCCTCATAGGATAGGAACCTTCTTTAATAATGAAATTAGGCTCCCAGGGCCTGACTCACTAGCACATTTCCTGGACATGAATGAGCTCCCCAGAGTTGGGTTGACAGATATCTGAATTCTTTGGAAAAAGGCTGATTGATGCTGGAGGATTTTCCACAGTGCTGTGTAGCCCTATTTTCTGCCAGGCCACATCAGCTGAGAAGGGTCAGATGAAGGGCTGGCTAAAAATGGTGACAGGAAGGGAAGCTGGCTTTAGCGCTGAGCAGCTACCCAACAGCCTGGGCCAGAGCACACAGGATTCTCCTTTCCTCAGTCTCTGAGCAACTCCATAGTTCTCCGCGATGCCTTTCAGAGTATTTCTGCTATGGGCGTAGGCTTCACGCTGTCATGCTGGGAGTCTGACCAGGAGCCTCAGCAGCTCTGGTCTCTCACCCTGAGGCAATCTCTGTGATGCCATTACTGTTGGGATTTCACTCTGGGTGGACTGAGGTGGGAGACAGTCGCTCCGCCCTAGTGACACAGCTCCTGAATTAGCCCAGAAAGGGTGCTGTATGGTCTAATGTTTCATAGCCCTCTCTCTCAAGGACTGACACTAAACTCCCTTGGGGCAAAGTTGGGGGACATCTGAGAGGCATCATGTGTGTGGCACCCAGAAATGTCTCTTCCCACCAGTCCTCACTGGTTTCCAGTGTGACACCCAGCATCTTCTCTGGCCTCTGGGTGAATTCCTCACCAGGGTTCTCCCTGTGAGGCTGAGTCTGCCTTTTCCCCTCTCTCCTTTGTTCACCTGTCTGTCTCCCAAACGCAGAAGCATTTTTCCTCTTTCAGGTATTATTTATTTGCTTTCTTAGGCAAATAACTGGTCTCCTGGCAATGCTCGCCAGGGCCACCATGTATGAGATGGGAACACGCATCTCCTAGATCCTTTACTGTAATTTGGAGACCTTCACTTAACCCTGTTAATGAGAGGAAGATGAATTTTAATTGGGTTCAAAGCCAGACACTGACTATGCAAGCAAATTTCATTAACCTCTTGGTCAATGGAAGGCCTTAACAAAGCTAAATGTACTTCACCTAGCTGATCTTTACTGATAGCAGATTCACTCCTTTTTTTTAATTTCACCAAACATTTACGGAGTGCCTATTGCATACAGCACACTGAATTGTGGGGATGCAGAGAGAGTAAGTAGTTCTAAGCACAAGGCATCCCAATTTGGTGAGAGACAAAGGAAAAGATGAGATGGGAGCACAGTGGGGTCACTCACTCAGCCTGGGCTCATTGGGGGTCTGCATCCTACACTCAGTGCCCAGCCCAAGAAATGCTCAGAAACTTGACAGTTTGAAACCTTTTTAGGTGGCTAGGAAAAAGCGTTCGGGAAATAGTCACTCATGTGTTTTCTTAGCTCCCAAGGATGGAGGATAGGGAGGGAATCTTGTGGACATGTTAAACAAACGTGAAATGTTCTCAAACGTCTCCAGCGAGCTAAGCTAGGTGGGAAGGGAGGAAACTTTTGGAAGGGTTTCCATTTAGTCCAGTCATTGTGGAAGTTCAATAGTCTGTATTTTGAAGAAACTTTTTACTTCAAGGATCAAAGCCACTGTTTCTCATGTGTTTTTAGACTATGATTTCTACATCATGTTCCAGTAAACCTATATATTTAAAAAATGATTTCCAACAAAACAATACTTAAACTGTGTGAAATGCACTCCATTTTCTCTCTTTTTTCCCCTTCCCCATCCTTCTTCTCCTCTCCCTCTCTCCTCTCTCCCTCCCTCCCTCCACCTTTCTTTCTTTCTTTCTTTTCTTTCTTTCTTTTTTCTTTCTTTCTTTTTTCTTTCTTTCTTTCTTTTCTTTCTTTTTCTTTCTTTCTTTCTTTTCTTTCTCTCTCTCTCTCTCTCTCTCTCTCTCTCTCTCTCTCTCTCTCTCTCTCTCTCTCTTTCTTTCTTTCTTTCTTCCTCCCCCACCCCCATTTCTCTCTCTCTTATGCTGGTAACTACCCACTACAATGATTTAACAGACAACCAATGCATTTTACATCTTTATTGGAGTATAATTGCTTTACAATGTAGTGTTAGTTTCTGCTGTATAACAAAGTGAATCAGCTATATGTATACATATATCCCCATATCCCCTCCCTCTTAAGCCTCCCTCCCACCCTCCCTATCCCACCCCTCTAGGTGGTCACAAAGCACTGAGCTGATCTTCAAAAAACTAAAAATAGGACTACCATATGACCCAGCAATCCCATTACTGGGCATATACCCTGAGAAAACCATAATTCAAAAAGAGACATGTACCACAACCAATGCATTTTAGAAGCTGAGCTCCAGAACACTGCACTAAAACTCTTGAATCATCCCCTCCCAGCAGCTGAGTGACTTGTAATCAACGGCTATTGTCATATCTTTGGCCCTGCCCATCACGTCTACAATAAAGGCAATTAGAGGTCAAGGTGGGATCCCTAGCTGGGTCAGGAAGGGTCACCCGCAGCACCATTCTGCTCTTGTGCAGTCGGGTGAGTTTATATTTTTGTCTGTGTTTAGTGAAGCTTTCAGGACTGGCCAGAGCGGGCAGCTGGTCTTGCTGAGTCATATAACAACCTTTTTCTATAATCCTCAGAGCTTTCTGGACCCAATAAATCTAAACACTTGGAAATTACTTCAAATTATGTTTGGAGCCATTTTAGAAGCCTCAACTTCAGAATCAGCTCATGCTCATAAAGAATACTCAGCTCATGTTTAACATTTTTATTTCTTGGACTCGAGCCTAAGTAGTTATTAGAAAACCCCACTCAGTGTGGTGTAGTGGCTGGGCTGATGCTGGAATTCAGGCATGCCGTTAGATAGACAGAGCCCCAGTTTGTTCACCTGTTAAATGGGGGCAATCATAGTCCCGCTTTCATGGGAGTGTTGTGAGGATTGAAGGATAGTGTGCCTGTCACGTTCTTCGCAGAACACCCGGCTTATGGCAGATGCAGAGCGGCAGCTGAGCTTACTGGTGCTGCCGTCCTGCTCAACTCCAAACTTGTCACCTTGCCCACCTTGCTCAGGTCAGCAGTCCCTGCCCGTGGCTCCGGGAGACAGTTCTGCTGACGGTAGGTACTTGACATATTGAGATTTCCTTGTTTAGATCCTGCTTAATCCCTCCCAGGAGACCTCCTTCACTTGTTGAAAGACAGGAGAGAACTTTACTACAATAAGGAAGTGAAACTCTCCACTGCTCTTCAGGAGGACACATAAATGAGGGTGTCAGGTTCAAACTTCCCATAACTATGTTTATTTGAATTTTCATGGGGTTGTCCTCCCTTAAGGGAGAGATGCAGACAAGACTCTTAAATGTGCCCGAATTTGGATTAAAGAGTGACAACCATGATCTGTGATTTGGGAAAGGGGAGAATGGGGAGAGATGGGGGTCCCATGAACAACTGAAATCTGGGAAGTATTTAATACAAGACATTTTTTATGCACCTACTGTTCACATTACCCTGTACCAAAAAACACAAACTCAGACCTCCAGGAACTTGCTAATTGAGAGTTAAAAAATATTTAAAGTGAACATTCAAAAATGACACACAAGAGCTCATGGGACCTTGGATAAGGACGCTCCATGCCTATTACGATGTGTTATGAGTTCCAGGCATTTTCCAAACAGGCCCCGTGGAGGAGGCCAGACTGAAGCTGAGTCCTCCTAGGGATAAACTCTAGGTGAGTGAATAGGATGGAGAAGAAGTCCATATTGTGGAGGGGAGTGATTTGGGGAGAAACTGAGGGTCCCAGTGGAAGTGGAATGGAGCACAGGGGTGGGTACATGTAAGAAAAAAGACTGAGCAGTTAGACCAGAGCCAGATTGGACTTGATACCCAAGGTGCCTCTTTTTATCCAGATGTTTCATGTTCCCACAACAAGGCTTTCACCACAGTTGCTAACAAGTAATGGAAGGAGCAGGGCTAGATTAAGGTCAATTGATGCCCTGAACACAGACCAACAATGCTGCCTCCTTTGCTGGTCCATCACCTCAAATACAGGTCTGTTACACAAATCAGCTGATGCGTTAAATGCTAGTCAGACCCAGTCCTTGTGTTTACACTGAATGGAAGTGAAACTCTCACACCATGAGGTGGAAACAAATGAGATATCTGACGACACCTTCAAATCAAACTTAAAATTTAGTCAGTGAGTCAAAGAAAACTGTTTTTAACAATGCTGATTAGAATTGAACATAAGCGGATAATGACAATTACAAAACAATTCCGCTCAGGTCTATCTAGAGTAGCAGCGTAAGTTAAGGGCCTGAGGTAGGGGAAAATGCTAAGGTGTCCCTTCCCCTTGAACAAGTAAGCACGTGCTTATTTTGCTTAATATTTAATGCAGGACTAGAAAGAACAAGGAAAAGATGAAAGGGCATGGATACTTCCCAGGCTTATGTAAGGTGAACTGGGAGGGGTTGGCTGTGAGCTCCTTGAGGAAAGGTGCTTGTATTTTTTTATTTTTTATTTTTTTGGCTGCGTTGGGTCTTCGTTGCGGTGTGCGGGCTTCTCATTGCTGTGGCTTCTCTTGTGGAGCGCAGACTCCAGGTGCGTGGGCTTCAGTAGTTGCAGCCAGCATGCAGGCTCAGTAGTTGCAACACACGGGCTCTAGAGTGCAGGCTCAGTAGTCGTGGCCCAGGGGCTTAGTTGCTCCGCGGCATGTGGGATCTTCCTGGACCGGGGATTGAACCCGTGTCCCCTGCATTGGCAGGTGGATTCTTAACCACTGTGCCACCAGGGAAGTCCCCAGGTCCTTGTCTTGATCATCTTTTTATTGCCATGCCTGACCCTGGATCTGTCACATAGAATTCAAGTGAACAAACGTTTATTGACTGTCTCCTATGTGCCAGTATTTGGAACTAGGAATTAAAAAATGATCAAGATTGGGCCCTGCCTTGAAGGTACTCATAGCCTGGTGAGGGAGGCAGGCAGTGAGCAGGTGAAATATAGTGTGGTAAATGCAATGAGCAATTCTTCACAAAGAAGGTGGCCCCAAGGAGGTGGTATGTGGCTTGGCTCTGGAGGAGAGAAGGCAAAGGGTCTTTGTTTTTAAAAAAAGCATTTTAGTCAAATCTGACTCCTTGAAGAAGATCAATACATCCTTGATGAATGAATGAGTGATGAAAGAACATGTACCCAGGTATAGAGCAGCGCACGAACATAGGGGAACAGACATACAATCCAGAGAGAGAGAGTTTATCATTTGCAATAAGTTTTGTCCACAGGGAAACACTAAGAAAGCCAGTCTTGACCTAAGATGCTCTATGGCTGGAGAAGTTGCTGCAAGCGGGCTGTGTTGTTTCCATGTACACTGTCCTGGTAGATAACTAGTTAGACATTTTGGTTGGCCCATCAATAGAAAGACATCAAAGGAGCTGTAGAAGTGGTGGTCCCCAACCTTTTTGGCACCAGGGACCAGTTTCGTGGAAGACAATTTTTCTATGGCAGGCGGTGGGGGGGGGATGGTTCACGCAGTAATGCGAGCAATGGGGAGCAGTGGGGAGTGATGGGGAGTGATGGGGAGTGGTGGGGAGGGATGGGGAGCGGTGGGGAGCGGTGGGGAGCGGTGGGGAACGATGGGGAGCGGTGGGAAGCGGTGGGGAGAGGTGGGGAGCGGTGGGGAGCGGTGGGAAGCGGTGGGGAGCGGTGGGGAACGATGGGGAGCGGTGGGGAGCAGTGGGGAGCGGCAGATGAAGCTTTGCGGGCTTGCCCGCTGCTCACCTCCTGCTGTGTGGCCCAGTTCCTAACAGGTCGAGGACCGGTACCAGTCCGCGCCTGGGGGTTGGGGACCCCTGGCTTATAGCACTCCAGAATGCCATGACCACACCATTTAGGAATCTCTGCCTTTGCAACTTGAACATCATAGGTGCTAAATGCATTTTTATGGAATTAATTTACCTAAGCGTATAACTCTGTTTGTATTTTCAACCTCTCTTGAGTAACAATACCATGGTTTTGCTACCTGTAGAATGAAGTATTTTACTTACGAATTCTTTCAACCAAAAAAGAGGATTTCCCCCTTGTTAGAGTGACCAGAGATTTAGAGAACAAGCCTTTATTTACCCAGTGATTTGCCTCCTGAAGCCCATTAGCTCCAGCTACTGGAAGACCAATTTTCATATTTTAACTGTTAATACCTGGGCCAGTCTTGGGCGTTTTTACTTTTAGATCCATTCTTCAACATTTACAGCTCTGCCCTGTATCATAGGAGGGCTGATCCCGGGCTGTGGCCCCGGGTTGGGGACCTCTGATAGAAGGACAGTGATTTTAATGAAAGTCCATGATTCCAGTGAAAGGACTGGCTGGATACCGATACCAACTCCAGATTTTATATGTTTATATCTATATCTTATACACATGTCATATATATATTATATGTGTATATATCTTATGTAGAAATACTTTTTTTTAGGAGCAATATACGCAACCATATAAAAGCTCCTTATCCTGCCCCATCCTTCCCAAGGTGGATTGTTTCAGAGTTGAAAGGTCAGCCAGACTTACAGGGATGAAGCAGTTGTCCCAGGAAAGGATTGGTATTAACATGGCCAGGCTCATAAGAATGCGTACACATTGCATTCTTCTATTGCCATCTATTTTACTTTACTTTCTCTCCGCAGACGGTGGTCAGAAGGGAACAGAGTTCTAGGACCACAAGAAGCAGAAAAGGAGAGGTTGAGTCTCTCTCTCTCATCCTGCCAGGGTCAGGGTGGAGGCCTTTCTGCAGCTTAAGGAGTAGGTGGGCAAGGCCTTCAGGGGCTTCCTGAGAGTCTTTTCCCCCATCTCCTGACCACGTTTACCGTGGTACCTGGCTGGAATCCCCACCCCACTGGTAATAATATGCCTTGTATTTTTATAGCCCCTCTCAAAGCACTAGCATGCATATCATCCATTTGAAACTGACAGAAACCCTCGTTCTGTGCTTTCTTTTTACAGATGAGACACGTGCAGCCCAGATCACCACACTATAAAAGGCCTCTGCGCTGAACCAACCTGTTTGACTTGGCCAGGAAGCCAGAGGGAGACACATATGCCTACACGCATAGAAATGGGCTCCTTTTTCTTTTTCTTTTTTCATAAAGAAAACAGTTTTCATTTTTTCCTAGTGCCATAGAAACTAAAATGCTTGAGCCTGTTTTTATATGTAGAAATATTCCCATAGCAGAGAGAAATAAAGTTAATTCAAGAAGCAAATATGTCTACCTACAGGTATCTGGAACAAAGATGGCCATGTAACCCAGATTTCAAAGAAAATTCCAACTTCGAATGTTTAATAATTGTATAGCTGATTACATATAGATGTAAATAGCTGAATTTATTTCTGTCTTTGCTTCAATAATGATAATGTATTAAATGTGCCACTAAATGTGAGACACAAGTCAGAAAATTATTTGTCATCAGATTTTGTCCTAATTTTTGTTTTTGAAAATAGAGTCATCATTTTTAAAGGAAAAAAATATCAGCCTTCAAATTAGAGTGTCCTAAAGTAGCCTGGCCCCAAACTGACTTCATCGGGAACCAGATTGGTATAAGGCAGGGATATATCTTCAGAACACGGCAGAACTCAGTGATGGACAGCTGGGGTACTGCTGTCAGAGCAGGGCTCTAAAACCAGTGTGGTGCTGAGCTACCAAAGAACTGGTGGCTCCTTATTCTTCCTGGGCCTCCCAAGGAGGATTGCTTCCGGATGTGAGACATCAGCCAGACTTACAGATGTAAAGAGACAGAACCCACAGCCATCAAAATGAAAGGGATGCCAGGACAAGGGGTTAAACAGATCACTGCAGTAAGGTCATTTGTCCATCAGGCTGAAGAGCTCCAGGCTTGGTTTTTTTGTTTTTTTTTAACTTCTCAGAAACTTGTTTGTTCTTAAAGTTTTAAACTAGTTCTTAAACTTGTTAGCATTATGTGTGAGATAAAAATAAGTTAGCTCTCGGGCTTCCCTGGTGGCGCAGTGGTTGAGAGTCCGCCTGCCGATGCAGGGGACACGGGTTCGTGCCCCGGTCCGGGAAGATCCCACATGCCGCGGAGCGGCTGCACCCATGAGCCATGGCCGCTGAGCCTGCGCGTCCGGAGCCTGTGCTCCGAAACGGGAGAGGCCACAACAGTGAGAGGCCCGCGTACCACAAAAAAAAAAAAAAAAAAACTTAGCTCTCATAAAAAAGAATGAAATTTTGCTATTTGCAGCAACACGGATGGACTTGGAGGGCATTATGCTAAGTGAAATCAGTCAGACAGAGAAAGACACTGTATGATATCACTTATATGTGGAATCTGAAAAATACAGCAAATTAGTGAATATAACAAAAAAAGAAGCAGACTCACAGATATAGAGAACAAACTAGTGGTAGCCAGTGGGGTGGGGGCATATAGGGGTGGGGAAGTGGGAGGTACAAACTATTGGGTGTAAGATAGGCTCAAGGATATATTATTGTACAACATGGGGAATATAGCCAATATTTTATAATAACTGTAAATGAAATGTATCCTTTAAAAATTGTATTAAAATGTTTAAAATTTCTTTTAATTTTTAAAAATTGAGAAGTTGTCCAAGTGATTAAAAAAAAGAAAAGTTGGCTCTGAGTGAAAATATGAGAATCACTACAGGGAGGAAGGTGTATAAACTTCAGGGCAAAACCATGAAATAGTTGTTTCTTTTGGCCACTTTGAGACCATTCCAACTTCATAATTTCTGTCTGCTCCTGATAAATAATTGCATGGTAGATAAATGTTATAATTAATTGTGAATACATACAAAGCACAGATGTATGAAAAGTTGTAGATTCTTTACATCTATTGGCTCAGGCATTTATTTATTACTATTATTTTGTTTTTATTATTTATTTATTTATTTATTTTTTTTTGCGTTACATGGGCCTCTCACTGCTGTGGCCTCTCCCGTTGCAGAGCACAGGCTCCAGATGTGCAGGCTCAGTGGCCATGGCTCACGGGCCCAGCCGCTCCGCGGCATGTGGGATCTTCCCGGACCGGGGCACGAACCCATGTCCCCTGCATCGGCAGGTGGACTCTCAACCACTGCACCACCAGGGAAGCCCAGGCATTTATATATATATATATATCTTTTCAGGTGTACAGCGTTATACTTTGACATCTGTATACACTAAAAAGTGATTCCCACACTAGACCACAAGTCTAGTTACCATCTGTCATCAAACAGTTGACCCCCTTCATCCATTTCACCTACTCCCAATCCCCTTCCCCTCTGGTAACCACTAATCTGATCTCTGATCTATGAGTTTTTGTCTTGTTTGTTCTTTGTTTTTAGGTTCCACATATGAGTGAAATCATACGGTATTTGTCTTTCTCTGACTTATTTCACTTAGCGTACCTTCAAGGTCCATCCATGTTGTTGCAAATGGCAGGATTTCATTCTTTTTTATGGCTAAGTAGTATTCCACTGTGTATGTGTACTACATCTTCTTTATTCATTCATCCATTGATGGACACTTAAGTTGTTTCCATATTTGGCTACTGTAAATAATGCTGCAGTGAACATAGGAGTGTATATATCTTTTAAACTTAATGTTTTCTTGTTCTCCAGAGAAATACCCAGAAGTGGAATAGCCAGGCTATATGATAGTTCTGTTTTAATTTTTTGAGGGATCTGTTTTCTATAGCGGCTGCACCAATTTTCAGTCCTACCAACCATAGATGAGGCTTCCCTTTTCTCCACATCCTCTCTAACATTTATTATTTCTTGTCTTTTCAGTAATAGCCATTCTAACAGGTGTGATGTGATATCTCATTGTGGTTTTGGTTTGCATTTCCCTAATAATTAGTGACGTTGAACATCTTTTCATGTGCCCATTGGCCATCGGTATGTCTTCTTTGAAAAAATAAAATCTATTCAGATCCACTGCCTAGTTTTTAATTGGATTGTTTGGGTTTTTTGTTGTTGAGTTTATGGGTGACTCAGGCATTTTCTTAGCATCCATAGAAGGCAGGAGGAGGAGGATGTCTCATGAATCAGGAGAAACTGAGGCACAGCTACATTAAATGCTATCTGGCACTCAAACTTCTAGGAAAGATGACCTTTAATTTAAAGCTACTGCGTGAAAACCGTACTGATATTAAAACTTTACCTAAGTTTATTTGAATCAGGTATTTTTGGCCAGAAAATAACAATAGCACATCACCAAATAGCCTCTATTTCTTGGGATGCAACCGGTCACTCAAGATCTTTAACGCATATGGCTCCTCTAAAGGGCCAGTCATTCTCTCCTGTGCTGCTCCTTTGGGGAACTACATAAAAAACTGATTCCACAGCTAGGAAACTCTCTTTTGCAGTTTGGAGGAAAATATGCCTTATAAAAAATAGTTATTTATTTTTAGGTAGCTTTGGCTTCAAAGATATGACTGGCTAAAACAGTAGATAAATCACATGGGAGGGGAAAAAGAAACTAGGTCAGCATTTCCCAAACTGAGTTCCTCAGTATAATCACGTCCCATGAGATGTTAATTGGTATTTGGTGAAAAATAAGAGAGGGATCCCTTGAGGAAGTTTTGAGCAAATTGTCGCCCTCCTGGAGGTTTATAATGCACACCAGCACTTTAAAGCTTTTGAGAAGTCCTATTGACAGGTATTTAATTCACATATTCAATCAACAACTCTTGCATGTTTATTGTGTGTCAGGTACTGTTCTACGCACTGGGATAGAGTGATAAACTTAAGCCCAGCGTTCTCCCCACTTATCTGACTCTGCAATCCTGATGTTAGCATGGCTTGTTCCAAAGAATGCCATTTGTGAGATGTTGGCTGGGTCTTCCTGAGCTTATGTTAACCTTCCAGCCGACGGGACTTGTAGGCTCCTCCCTCTAGAGAGTAGGAGCCTTCCTCAGGGAGCTGAACTGTGGAGCTGACCAATAACGTTGGGTGGGATTTGCCCATAGACTGTAAACTACAAAACCGAAGATGAGACCGTAAATGAAGTTGGGCTGAAACAAAAAACAAAACCAATGTTTCAGGACAACTGAGTCATCCATCCAGAGGCCCTGTGGAGACTCCAGGTTTGCGGCAACAGAATGGTATCTTAGGAAACCAGATTAAAGTGAGAGGGCTTGAATCCAAATGTGAGAGAAGCCAAGAGTTCTCGAAATTTTTAAAGCCTCTTTATCATTATTTTTATGAGGCGCCTATGACTTTGGCCGTGGGTAAGGAGGGGACTGTTAAGGACAGAAGTGATAGCTGAGATAGTGTGCTTACTCATATGAAATCTTGTATTTTACTAACGATCTCATATTCTGTCAAACAGTGCTCCATAGTTGTTTGGAAGCTACTCTGAAAAATGATAGCTGCAGAGATAAAGCCGTAGGATGAGTGAAGAGTGTATGTGGTCTTGAAACACAGACAAACTCCCGGGTTCTCTAAATAGCTTTTGGAGCAGAGGATAGTAGTTGGGGGGAGGGAGTGTGCAAACTGGGTTAGAGGACTGAGTGGCTAGTTAAGTGCATTTTCTCATTTTTCCCCACTGCATTTGAAAAGACCTTACTCACATCTTACACATAGCTTTTGATATATCTAATGACTGTTATCAAGTGCTCTGCTCCCCAAGCCCCGCCGGTTCCCCAGGCTTTTCTTCTTCAACCTATTTCTTCAGACTAAAAAAAAGACCTCAATTTCTGTAGCCTTCCCACATAATGGTCACTTTTCCAGCCCATTTGTCATTTTCATTGATCACCAAGGAGTCCCCCGGTTTCCGAACTTATTCAGAAGCCAGACTTACTTAAAGCTGGTCCATGCGAGTCTCACCTGAAGCAAGAAACACTCTCGGGAGGGTGGGAGGGAGGGAGACACAAGCGGGAAGAGATATGGGAACATATATATGTATATGTATAACTGATTCATTTTGTTGTGAAGCAGAAACTAACACACCATTGTAAAGCAATTATACTCCAATAAAGATGTTAAAAAAAAAAAAAAAAAAGAAAGAAACACTCTCCTCTCAGAGCCCAGAGCCTGGGTGGACCTTAAGCACCACTTGAGATGTGGTGTTAGAGATAGGAAGACGTGTTTCCAGGGGGCGATATTTATTTTATACACATCTGTAAAAATAGCGGCTTGAGAAGTTCTCTTCACTCAGCACAGCGTTAATATTTACATTTGTCGAGTTTTCGTCAGGCTTTTCACAGTGGCCTTTCAAGAGAAAAGACTGATGGGAACTTTTGAGCACTAGGACCTCATTTCTTCCTGAGGGTCTTCCGAGGATGGAGCCCAGGCAGACACAGAGCGCTGTGCTTTCTGTCTTGGAGACCTGCCTCATGAAACCCTCCTTCCTGAACAGCAGGAGGAAATTCCGCTCACCCTGGTTCCACTCACATTTGTGGTTTCACTTCCCTCTTTTGGAGGTGACCAGCTGTCTTCCAACGCACTCTGTGTTTGTGCCTCTTCTTTATTTTGGTTTCTCAGATGGGTGCGGGTCCTGCTCTTGCAGAGGGTCCCACTCTCACCCCATGAGCTCACAGGTCTCCCCTTCTCTCACTTCTCTCAGCATTGCTGCTAAGCCCTGTGGGGTTTTTAAACCCTTAGAGCTGAGTAATGAGACTTCTGTCAGGGTGGTTTGTTGTGAGAGAAAAGGCTCAATATTTTGGTTTTGCAATTCATACCTACCTGAGGCCAAGAGAAAATGAAAGTTCCTGTTTACCCTTTTATGAGAAACGCCCACATTCTCCTCACACCTCTTCCTCAAAGGCCCAGCTTTGGTTCCCTCTGGCGTTCGAGGGATTCCCTGACCTTGTGGAACTGGTTTCAGGGAAGAGCTTCTACCCTTTGTCTATAAGTTGGGAGGCTTTCGTTTTCCAAGAGCTGTGGCTGACTGAGATCTTTGAATCCCTCTTTAGGATTCAGCCCAGCCAGGTCTCATAGCTTCTCAGTCACAGACGAGCTCAGTCAAAATGTCCAACCTTCACTCAAGCCAGAGCTCTGACCCTCCTCCTTTTGCAAGCTAGATGCTCAAGGACAGCCCTTTTGTGGAACTGACATGAGCTGAAGGGCCAGGTCACTTAAATTATGGCAAGAGGAATGATGAGTGGTCAGCCAGACACACTCTTGCTTACATAAAACCCAATAATGGCCTTGATTATCTTCATAAATCTAACTTCTACCTTGGTCTATAGCCCTTTGTAACCACTCCAGCCTTTCTCCACATTCCATGACCTTTCTGCCCTTCACGTTCTTCACAACATTCATTTCTTGAAAGCCAAGTGTTTCCTCTCATGAAGACCTCTGCATATGTTCCTTTCTCTGCCTCAAATCCTTTTTCACCCAGTTCTCCTTCCTCTTACTTCTGCTTAGTTAAGCCTAATTCTTCAGATCTTAGATTAGATATCTCTTCTTCCAGGAAGCCTTCCCTGACCACCCAGACAATGGCTACATTCCTCTTGTCCTGTGCTTGTTAGTCCTTGTCGTGATTGCCTTTGTCCCCACTGGACTGTAAGTTCCTTAAAGGCAGGGATCATATTTGCCTTATTTACTACTTGATCTCTGGCATGGAGCACAATGCCTGGCACATAGTAGATGCTCAATAAGTATGGGACAAATGATGGCTTGAAAGCAATTGTGAGACCCTGAAACCAGCCAGAGTCTGGGGTGTTTTCAGACCAGGCTCCTTGTATTGCAGGGGTATGAGAGGGGTTGATGCTGACAACAGCTGGGACCTGGAAACAACAGCGCAGAGGAGACCAGTCTGTTCTTCTCTGGCAGCAGGAAGGAGCTGCAAAAATGTACTGGGCAAGGAAGAGAGTGTCTCTGCAGCCAAGACTCGGGGCTGGCAGGCTTGAGGTCTCTGTCTAGATTCTGCGGGTCTGCTCTGCCCAGGGCCAGCTGGAGCACTTTTTGAGGCCACATTTCATGAACTGCCTGGATCCAATCAGCAGATCTCTCTCAACACATCTATTGATGTTCCTCCACTCAAATGTCAGCCCTAATGGGAGGCTGATGATTTGTCCTTTCAAAGTCAGGTCAAGGGCAAAGGAGGCTGCAGGATTTGGGAGAGAAGAGTGGAGAAGGCTTAGCTGGAAGGGTGGGTGGGGGCCGCTGTTTGCTCCGTCTCCATTGTGTCTTGGGGGCTTTTCTCTGTGACTGGAAAGGCTGGGAAACTAACCACTCCAGGCTGACTAAAGGCTGGAAAAAAATAGCAGAGAACAAGCTCGTCTCTTGTTTGTTCTCAGGGTTGTCACTGATGGCATCTCTGCTCTCTGACTCAAGACCGGATCGGGTCTGGCCTGCCAGATGCTTGGGGGTGCCTCCGGACACGTGTGGGGGGGAAGGGCTGGCAACCCGGCAGAGGAGCCGGCATCCTAGTCCTCCCTCAGTAAAGCAGGTTGAGACTGTGAATGCCGAAGCTCGAGTCTCTGGGTTTGAAGCCCAGCTCTGCCGTTTATTCCTGGCTATGTGACCTTAGGCAAGTTACTTAAAAGCTCTTTGCCTTCATTTTTCCTTTTGTACCTATTTCACATTTTTAAAGTCCTTAGCATACTGCCTGGCACCTAGTAACTATGGAAGTAGCGTTTTCATCTGTAAAATGGGAGGATTGGATCCAGTGAACTCTGAGAACGCTTTCCATATAAAATTCATAACCACTAATGTTGTAAATCAACTGTACTCAATATAAAATAAAAATTAAAAAAAAATAAAACTCATAACCTGCCTGGGTTCACATCCTAACTCCATCATCTGGGGGTTCTCAAGGTCAGGGACTGACTCTACCTGGGTCAAATCTGTCCCCCCACAAAAGGCCTGGGACAGTGCCTAACACATTGTAGGTATTCAAGACGTTTTAAATGTGTGCATGAATTGCTTGGTGAGGGTCCTATGAAGGGGAGTAAAGACTTGTTAGGAAGCAATAAGGGCTGTTCTAACAGCTGTACTAACAGCTAGACCTCACCCCAGGGACCAAGGCCTTCAGGAAGAGGAAGAGGTCTGCTCTGTCTTAACAGATGGATTTGTGGTCTTGAGGAGTACTGAAGCCATGAAGAAAAGGGGGACAACCAGAATTTGGGTGCCCTAAGTAGAGGAATATGTGAGGACACTATGTACACTGTACACTATGGTCTGGCCCCCTGAGCACGGAGGCTGGCTCCCAGCTGACCTGGAACCCAGCTACCCAGCCGAATGGAAAAACTAGTGGACTCAGAACCCAGGGACCTGAGTTTGAACCCAGCCCTGCTTTACTCTATCATGTGCCTTGGGGCAGAGCACATACTATGTCAGACAATCAATTTTAATAAACTTGGCAATGAATGTTAAAGCACTTCTCACCATACTGAGAGAATGGTTGGCTGGAAGCATCACTACATTCAATATTCTCTCTTCCTCTTTCAGGATGTCAAATTATACAACTTCTTCCTGGAAATGTTTAGTTATCAGAGTGCTTTTAACATACCTTCGGTATGCAGAACACCCGTGCAGGGCAGAAACCTTCCTTCTGCCCATTTTGGAGATTTGATTCAGAGTGGTTGCTAAGACCACCTAACTAGCTGAACCCAGATTTGCAGACTGCGAACCTTGCTGCTTTTCTTTCTTCCTGTGCCTCCCAGCCAGTGGTGCAAATCTCCAGCCTAACAGGAGATCTTTTGGATGGTTGAATAAGGAAGAAATGGAGAGCACATATGTGGGGTGCATGTGATCATGGCTCCAACTTTCAAGCTGGTGCCGCCACTACTGGTTACTAGAGACAGAGCACGAGGACCCATAAGCTGGCTGGCACAGCTGTGAACACTGGGGGCTGTTCAGCTCACCCCCGTGCGAGGCACCCAAGAGGGTGCTGGTTACTGAGACAAAGTAGATACTGAACTCACAGTAGGGAAATTCTTCTAAAGAAAGGAAAGCACTGGTTCTTTGACCTGTTGCAAGATCTTGATGTTTAATGCCCTAATAAAGAAAAACAGATGACTATATCACAAATTTGTTTTTCGAATGTATTTCCCAGATGTATTTCAACATAAATAATTTCTTTTGTAATGCTCTGTGTTTTATTTTATGCATTTAAAAATGTAGAAGAGGCCTGTACTTTTACCAGGCTATCAAATGGCACAAAATAGGTTGAGAGCTCTTAAGCTAGAAGCAGATTTATGTGAAGCTAATAGAGTTTCAGCTTCAAGGTCCCTCACTTTACCATGCTTTTCCGGACTCTGTTCCTAAACTTGTATTTGTTACTTTATATTATTTCTCTTAAAAGAGCCCAGCATTTGTACATGTTTCACACCCCATAATATAAAACTTTGCTCCATCAAGACATCTAGCTTGGTAGTGGGCACATAGTAGGCTTTCAATAATTAATTTTCAGTCAATAGGTTCTGGGAAATTTAAATGATCCTTGAAGTGTATCTGGAAATCTTGCAGACCACCGCTTGACCTCCTCCACTCCTGATGAGGGCTGGGGTATTGGCAGTTGGGGTAAGAATTGGCTCTACAGAGGTGAGCCTGGAGGGCTGGGACGAGAAAAAAAGTCACAGGGGAGAGAAAGCACTGGAGGAAAATGAGTGCAACCACTTTTCATTTGGGGCCCTTTAGTAGTGCAGACATAGATGTCTCTGGAGTGTATCCTCTCAGTTTAGAAGGAAGATTTAAGAACTTGGTTTGAGGATTCGAAGCCTAGCATGAACAGTGAGGTCTATTACACCTCTTCACCAGATCTTCACCAGGCAACTCTGTACTCTGTGCCAAGGATTGTCCCAGGCGCTTCGGGGGTACGGAGTTGATCCAGGTGTATTCCCTGACGTTGAGGAACTCCCAGCTGCTGGGTAGATTTGAACCCAGGCCCTCTGACTCCCTGTTCTTATGTTCTAAATTAATACTATGTTGCCCAGTTAGAAAACAGGCAAGTCCGCCTGGAGCAATCAAGGAAGGCTTCTTAGAAGAGGTATCACTTTTGAGCTGAGTTGAGTTCAGCAAGTGAATGAAGAAGGAAGCCTATTCTAGGGAAACCAAACAATAAGTCCAAAGGCTAAAAGGTGTGAGGAGAGAAAGGCATATTCAAGCAACTGCAAATTACGTGGAATGGCAAAAATAATAATAATGAAGAAAAGAGGGTAGAAAATGTAAAACCGATAGCTAGTGGGAAGCAGCCGCATAGCACAGGGAGATCAGCTTGGTGCTTTGTGACCACCTAGAGGGGCGGGATAGGGAGGGTGGGAGGGAGACGCAAGAGGGAGGGGCTATGGGGATATACGTATACATATAGCTGATTCACTTTGTGTTAGAGCAGAAACTAACACACCATTGTAAAGCAATTATACTCCAATAAAGATGTTAAAAAAAAAAAAAGAAAGAAAAGAGGGTAGAATGTGTGTAGCAAGTGGAAGCAGAGGAAGCTGGCAAATAAAGTTGATGAAATAAAGTTGAGCCCAAACCATAAAGCGTTTTCGACTCCTTGCTACTTCGCAATGTGTCTCAATGGCATTGAGAAGTTGTTGGTATGTTTCAGGCAAGGCCGTGGTATGATCAACACTGTGACGTGGGACCTTGTGGGATCTTCCAGGACAGTGTTTCCCAAGCCCAGTCACTTACTTACTAATGTAACCATTTTTTCTTCTTTGAACCCACTTTTTCTCTAGCCTTCCCCACTGTGGTAAATGGTACTCACAAATGTCTGTGCCTCAGGTCAAATATCTATTGGTCATCCTTTATTCCTCTCTTTCCTGCATCACCTACACCCAACCCATCAACAGTTCTCTCTGTTCTGCCTCTAAGACGTATCCCAAGTCCATTCATTGCTCTCCGTAGCCGTCTCTCTGGCCCGGATGACTGCTATCTGTTTTGTAATGAGCTTCCTGCCTTCCTGCAATCGAATCTCCATGCGGCAGCCAGAGGGATCTTTGAAAAAATTCAGATAATGTCAAGCCCTTCCTTATATCCCCTTAAAAGCAGCTCCCCACTGCCCTTGAAACAAAATCCAAACTCCTCATGGTGGCTATCAGAGTCCCAGCACCTCTCCAGTCATCTCAGACTCCGTTTACTCACCCTCTTGTTAGCAGGCTCTGGCCAACTGGGCCTCTGATGGTTTCTAGGACTTGCTAAGCTCTTTCTGATTCAGTTCTTTGGACTTCTATGTCCTCTTCCTATAACACCCTTCCCTGAGCCGTTCCTGCCACCGACTCCTCCTCCAACTTCCAGCTTATCATGTTATATCATTATATCATTTTTAAAGGGGCCTCTGCACAACTCTTAAAGTTACTTTATCACAGCACATGGTGCCTTCTTTCATAGCTCATAAAAAATAATAATAAAATTTAAAAATATATCATCTTGGGACTTCCCTGGCAGGCCAGTGGTTGAGATTTCACCTTCCAGTGCAGCGGGTGCGGGTTTGATCCCTGGCTGGGGAGTTTTAAGATCCCACGTGCTTTGTGGCCAAAAAACCAAAAACATAAAACAGAAGCAATATTGTAACAAATTCAATAAAGACTTTAAAAACGGTCCACATCAAAAAATCTTTAAAAAAAAAAAAATCTGTATTACCTAAATTTGGTTTATTATGCTTACTTATTTGAGGTCTGTCCCATCCTGGGAGCACGTGAGCTTCCTGAGGGCAGGAGCACGCCTGTCCTTCACCGTGGTGCCCCGCAGCCTCACACAGGGCCTGGAGCCTGGAGGACTCAATAAATACTTGTTGAGTGAGTGACTGAATGGATAAATGAGTGTAATTTACTCTCCCAGAGAAAGACTTTTTCTTAAGTTGTCTCTTTCCTTCTAATAAGGGAAGGGTTGCTGAGTGGAAAACCAAAACATACCAGATTATTCCTGCTGGTCTTGTCTTTCTCCTTGGCCAGTCTTCACTTACTGGTTATGAAGATGAATTTCTGACACGTTTTTTTCTTTTTCCCCAAGACGTTCGTTCAGTGTGCTGACTGTTGAGGCCTGTGGTGACAGCTTTTCATCAAGTCTAGGAGGTACAGCTTCTTCCTGCCGGTCAGAAAACAACGCAGTGTCAGAGCAGCAGAGCAGCAATGAAGTCGGCCCATTGTTCTGTGCAAGTTGCAGAGTAGAAGGGACGGGAGAGAATATCTCAGGCTCAGCCCCTTTGTTCTATAAATGAGAAAGCTGATCCTGTCCTGTTTTTCCTGACTGTCCCCCCACTGATCCTAATGAGAGAGAGGATCTGCACAACATCATCGCCCTGTGGGCCATTCCTCGAAGGGTCAGTTCTGCTGGGGACATGGCGGGCTGTGTTGTCAACAGCCTGCTTGTCCTTCTTGAGCAGTTAGGGATGTGCCTGACATCTCGGGGTGTCCTCCATAATTTCAAATTTGGTTCTGTTTCCATGAATTTAATGAGACTTGACTTTTATTCTCAACCCAAATCATACCCTGGGGGTTAATGAGGTTTCTAACTTGATGACTTATAATGTAGGAGTAAAACTTTTCTTCATGAATCTTTCATTTACTTCTAGCAAGATCTAAGGCAGGGCCACCACAGGCAACTTGAGAGTCTCCTGTGACTTGAGTGTCTCATGGCCCTGCAAGTGTGCCCTGTTGAACCCCCATGACTAACTTGAATTAGTTGTCAAGATTAAAAATTGGGCAGCTTTATAGAATAATCTGAGATGATGGCCTCTCTTGGAAGATACCAATATCCGGCAGTTCTGGACCACAGTTCTTCGTGGGCTAGTTGGCTGGAACTGAGTCAAGGTCGCCTTATGCAGACCTGCGGACACTCCCCAGTCGTCCCCACTCTCAGCTGCCTTACATGCAGCTGGCTCTACTCATTTATTTCACCTGCTCAGCTGTTATTTTTTTTTTTTTTTTTTTTTTAGTTTGTAAGCCCAGGAATAGCCTTCCCAAAGCATTCTGGACACTGAGGTCTACGATCACAGCCATGATCTTGTAGACATTCAACACAGCATGTCTCAGCCTTGGTCTTCCCAGTGTGAAGCCAGCTTCTGGGTCTCGGGCTGGTGCTCTCCACTGGGGCATGGTTATCAGGCGCTTTCACCAGAACAACTGTGAAATCTACAGCAAAAATTAGTCCAGAGGGATTTGGTGGAAGGATGCAGGAGAAACTCAAGATAAGGTGTAACTATTGAATATTTTAGGTGAGGAAGGGGGCAGATTCAGGTTCAGAGAATCCCCCCAAACATTCACTTAAGGAATGTCTGTTGAGGTCCTACTATACTCCAGGCACAAAGGGCTAAAAATGTAAGTTATTTCCATCCACTTTCTACCATTGTCATCTGCTTCTGCTCCTCCCACAATTCTGAAGCAGCTCTTGCAAAGGACATTAACAATCTCTGCCACGGACTCAATTGTGTCCCCTCCCAACCCCCCAAATTTACATTTTGAAGCCTTAACCTCCAATGTGATGGTATTTAGAGATGAAGTCTTTGGGAGGTAATTACATTTAGATGGGGTCCTGAGGGTGGGCCATCATGATGAGCTTGGTGAGTTTATTAGAAGAGATGCTAGGGAGCCCTCTCTTTCTCTCTCTCTCTGCCATGTGAGGACACAGGGAGGATGTAGCCATCTGCAAGCCAGGAAGAGAGCTCTCACCAGAAGCCCACCATGCTGGCACCCTGACCTTGGACTTCAAGCCTTCAAAATTGAGAGAAGATAAAGTTCTGTTGCCTAAACCACTCAATCTATGGTTATGGCAGCCCAAGCAGACTGAGTAAGGGGACAGGTCCATTCTTGATCTTATCCCTTCTTGCTCTGGTGCTTTTTTCCTGGGAAATTTCATCTTTTTCCAGTGGTTTCAAACTTTTTCCTGAGCTCCAAACCCACATCTCACTTACAGGCATGTAAACAATAGGACTAAAATAAGCCACTGCACTTCTGCCCATAAATTAATTCCCCCTCCCATGTTTTTGCTTATTCGTGTCACCATTGAATCTATCTTCCAACCTAGAAACTGGGAATCATACGTGATTTATTCATTAGACGGTTGTTTTCTGAGCACTTACCATATGCCAGGAATTTGTGTAAATGCCAAGGATACAGCAAGGTATAAAAATTCCCTGTCCTTGTGGGGCTGCCATTCTGGAGGACTGTTCCTTCCCCTTCGCCTCCATGTCTAGTTGGTCTCCGTGTCCTCAATGCTTAAAACCTCTCCAATCTGTCCCCTCTCCCCCATCCCCACTGCTTTCCTCATGCTCTCATCACCTCTTACCTAGACGGCTTCATGGTTTCCTAACTGGCCTGATACCAGTCCGCTTCCACCGCCACCAGAGTGGGCTAGAAAAAATCAAATCTGCTCCACAGCTGAAGACTTTCTCTATCTCCCTTTTCACCAAGGAACACTTTTGTTTGGTTTAAGGCAAATTTTCCTTTTTGATCTGGCTTCTTCTGACTCTCTAGCTTTTTTCCTATGAAGTATATAATACGTACGGAATAGCGCCCGCAGTGTAAGTAATCCGAGTGCACTTTGTACCCTTCCCCAAATATGTCAGGTTCTTTCCTGATACTTCCTTATCTTTGCACTCACTGTTCCCTCGACCTGCACGGACCTCCCCACCTCTTCTTGGTCTGAAGTTTGTAGAGCCCGTTCTGGTGCTATCTCCTTTCTGAAACTTTCTTAATTTTTCAAGGTAGTTTTCAAGGCTAGTTGCTCCTACCCTCTTCCCTACCAAATTCCCACGGAACTCATTACCATTGAGATACTTACTGAATTCTACTGTTATTACCCGTCTGGCTGATTTGAAGACAGGATCTATGTCTATGTCTATTTATTTTAAAATCTCTAGCACCTGTACTTGACACATCATTCCTAAAGATGTGTTCTCCAATCTCAGAGAACTTTTGCTCTGATAGGGAAGCCAGACCTGGGTGCATACAGGAAGTCCATGATGAGTGCTGTATAGTGTGAGATCTGTTCCTAAGTATCTTGAAGTGTTTATTGCTTTGTGATTAGGAACTTTTGTTCATTATACCTTTTAATTCGTTTCTTCTGGTGGGTGCTATAGGACTGTGCATTAGTTTCCCATGGCTGCTGTAAAAATTTCTAAAAGCTTGATGACTAAAAACGACAGAAATCTATTCTTTCACAGTTCAGGAGGCCAGAAGCACAAAGAAATACCACTGGGCCGAGGTCAAGCTGTTGGCAGGGCTGCTCTCCCTCTAGAGGTTCCAGGGAAGAATCCATTCCTCACCTTTTCCATCTTCTGGTGGTTGCCGGTGTTCCTTGGTTTGTGGCAGCATCATTCAATCTTCAAGGTCAGTCTTAAAACCCTTCTCTGCTCTGTCTTCATATTGCCTTCTCCAGTGTTTGTGTGTGTGTGTGTGTGTGTGTGTGTGTGTGTGTGTGTGTGTGTTTGTGAAATCTCCCTCCTATGATACATATGATTGCATTTAAGATCTACCTGGAGAGATTGGTTCAAGATGGCAGAGTAGAAGGACATGGTCTCACTCCCTCTTTCAAGAACACTGGAAACACAAATAACTGCTGAACAATCATCGACAGGAAGACACTGGAACTCACCAAAAGAGATACCCCACATGCAGAGACAAAGGAGAAGCTGCAAGGAGATGGTAGGAGGGGCACTATCACAATAAAATCAAATCCCATAACCTCTGGGTGGGTGACTCACAAACTGGAGAACACTTACACCACAGAAGTCCACCCACTGGAGTGAAGGTTCTGAGCCACACGTCAGGCTTCCCAACCTGGGGGCCTGGCAACGGGAGGAGGAATTAATAGAGAATCAGACTTTGAAGGCTAGCGGGATTTGATTGCAGGACTCTGGCAGGACTGGGGGAAACAGAGACTCCACTCTTGGAGGGCACAAACAAAGTAGTGTGTGCATCGGGACCCATGGGGAAGAAGCCGTGACCCCTTAGGAGACTGAACCTGACCTACCTGTTAGTGTTGGAGGGTCTCCTGCAGAGGTGGGGGCAGCTGTGGCTCACCAAGGGACAAGGACACTGGCAGCAGAAGTTCTGGGAAGTACTCCTTGGTGTGAGCCCTCCCAGAGTCCACCATTAGCCCCACCAAAGAGCCCAGCAGGCTCCAGTGTTGGGTTGCCTCAGGTCAAACCACCAACAGGGAGGGAACCCAGCCCCACACATCAGCAGACAAGCAAATTAAAGTTTCACTGAGCTCTGCCTACCACAGCAACAGCCAGCTCTACCCACCACCAGTCCCTCCCATTAGGAAACTTCCACAAGCCTCTTAGATAGCCTAATCCACCAGAGGGCAGACAGCAGAAGCAAGAAGAACTATAATCCTGCAGCCTGTGGAGCAAAAACCACATTCACAGAAAGATAGACAAGATGAAAAGGCAGAGGGCTATGTACCAGAAGAAGGAACAAGTTAAAACCACAGAAAAACAACTAAATGAAATGGAGATAGGCAACCTTCCAGGAAAAGATTTCAGAATAATGATAGTGAAGATGATCCAGAACCTCAGAAAAAGAATGGAGGCAAAGATCAAGAAGATGCAAGAAATGTTTAACAAAGATCTAGAAGAATAAAAGAACAAACAAACAGAGATGAACAATACAATAACTGAAATGAAAAATACACTAGAAGGAATCAATAGCAGAATAACTGAGGCAGAAGAATGGATAAGTGACCTGGAAGACAGAATGGTGGAATTCACAGCTGCGGAACAGAATAAAGAACAAAGAATGAAAAGAAATGAAGACAGCCTAAGAGACCTCTGGGACAACATTAAACGCAACAACATTCGCATTATAGGGTCCCAGAAGGAGAAGAGAGAGAGAAAGGACCAGAGAAAATATTTGAAGAGATTATAGTCGAAAACTTCCCTAACATGGGAAAGGAAATAGCCACCCAAGTCCAGGAAAAGCAGTGAGTGCCATACAGGAAAAACCCAAAGAGAAACATGCAGAGACACATAGTAATCAAATTGGCAAAACTTAAAGAAAAACTACTGAAAGCAGCAAGAGAAAAACGACAAATAACATAAAAGGGAACTCCAATAAGGTTAAGAGCTGATTTCTCAGGAGAAACTCTACAAGCCAGAAGGGAGTGGATGATATACTTAAAGTGATGAAAGGGAAGAACCTACAACCAAGATTAGTCTAGCCGGCAAGGATCTAATTCAGATTCGATGGAGAAATCAAAAGCTTTACAGACAAGTAAAAGCTAAGAGAATTCAGCACCACCAAACCAGCCCCACAACAAATGCTAAAGGAACGTCTCTAAGTGGCAAACATAAGAGAAGAAAAGCATCGAAAAAAACAAACCCAAAACAATTGAGAAAATGGTAATAGGAACATACATATTGATAATTACCCTAAACATGAATGGATTAAATGCTCCAACCAAAAGACACAGGCTTACTGAATGGATACAAAAACAAGACCCATATATATGCTGTCTACAAGAGACCCACGTCAGACCTAGGGGCACATACAGATTGAAAGTGGGGGATGGAAAAAGATATTTAATGCAGATGGAAATCAAAAGAAAGATGGAGTAGCAATACTCATATCAGAAAAAATAGACTTTAAAATAAAGAATGTTATGAGATACAAGGAAGGACACTATGTAAGGATCAAGGGATCAATCCAAGAAGAAGATATAACAATTATAAATATATATGCACCCAACATAGGAGCACCTCAATGCATAAGGCAACTGCAAACAGCTCTAAAAGAGGAAATCGACAGTAACACAATAATAGTGGGGGACTTTGACACCTCAATTACACCAATGGACAGATCGTCCAAACAGAAAATTAATAAGGAAACACAAGCTTTAAATGACACAATAGACCAGATAGATTTAATTGATAATTACAGGACATTCCATCCAAAAACAGCAGATTACAGTTTCTTCTCAAGTGCACACGGAACATTCTCCAGGATAGATCACATCTTGGGTCACAAATCAAGCCTCAGTAAATTTAAGAAAATTGAAATCATATGAAGCATCTTTCTGACCACAACGCTATGAGATTAGAAATGAATTACAGGGAAAAAAACTTAAAAACACAAACACATGGAGGCTAAGCAGTATGTTACTAAATAACCAAGAGATCACTGAAGAAATCAAAGAGGAAATCAAAAAATACCTAGAAACAAATGACAATGAAAGCACGATGATCCAAAACCTATGGGATGCAGCAAAAGCAGTTCTAAGAGGGAAGTTTATAGCAATACAAGCCTACCTCAAGAAACAAGAAAAGTCTCAAACATTCTAACCTTACACCAAAAGGAACTAGAGAAAAAAGAACAAACAAAACCCAAAGGAAGCAGAAGGAAAGAAATTATAAAGATCAAAGCAGAAATAAATAAAATAGAAACAAAGAAAACATTAGCAAAGATCCATAAAACTAAAAGCTGGTTCTTTGAGAAGCTAAACAAAATTGATAAACCATTAGCCAGACTCATCAAGAAAAAGAGGGAGAGGACTCAAATAAATAAAATTAGAAATGAAAAAGAAGTTACAGCAGACACCGCAGAAATACAAAGCATCCTTAGAGACTAGTACAAGCAACTTCATGCCAATAAAATGGACAACCTGGAAGAAAAGGACAAATTCTTAGAAAGGTATAAGCTTCCAAGACTGAACCAGGAAGAAATAGAAAATATGAACAGACCAATCACAAGTAATGAAATTGAAACTGTGATTAAAAATCTTCCAACAAACCAAAGTCCAGGACCAGATGGCTTCACAGGTGAATTCTATCAAACATTTAGAGAAGCGCTAACACGCATGCTTCCCAAACTCTTCCAAAAAATTGCAGAGGAAGGAACACTCCCAAACTCATTCTATGAGGCCACCATCACCCTGATGCTAAAACCAGACAAAGATACTACAAAAAAAGAAAACTACAGACCACTATCACTGATGAATATAGATGCAAAAATCCTAAACAAAATACTAACAAACAGAATACAACATCACATTAAAAGGATCATACTCCATGATCAAGTGGGATTTATCCGAGAGATGCAAGGATCCTTCAATATACACAAATCAATCAATGTGATACACCATATTAACAAATTGAAAATAAAAACCATATGATCATCTCAATAGATGCAGAAAAACTTTTGACAAAATTCGACACTGATGTATGATAAACACTCTCCAGAAAGTGGGCATAGAGGGAAACTACTTCAACATAATAAAGGCCATATACGACAAACCCACAGCAAATTTCATTCTCAATGGTGAAAAACTGAAAGCATTTCCTCTAAGATCAGGAATAAGACAAGGATGTCCACTCTCACCACTATTATCCAACATAGTTTTGGATGCCCTATCCATGGCAATCAGAGAAGAAAAAGAAATACAAATTGGAAAAGAAGAAGTAAAACTGTCACTGTTTGCAGATAACATGATACTATACATAGAGAACCCGAAAGATGCCACCAGAAAACTACTAGAGCTAATCAATGAATCTGGTAAAGTAGCAGGATACAAAATTAATGCACAGAAATCTCTTGCATTCCTATACACTAATGATGAAAAGGATGAAAGAGAAATTAAGGAAACACTCCCATTTACCATTGCAACAAAAAGAATAAAATACCTGGGAATAAACCTACATAGATAAAAGACCTGTACGCAGAAGACTATAAGACACTGATGCAAGAAATTAATGATGATACAAACAGATGGAGAGATATACCATGTTCTCGGATTGGAGGAATCAGTATTGTGAAAATGACTATACTACCCAAAGCAATCTACAGATTCATTGCAATCCCTATTAAATTACTAATCGCATTTTTTTAAGGAACTAGAACAAATCATCTTAAAATTTGTATAGAGACACAAAAGATCCCGAATAGCCAAAGCAGTCTTGAGGGAAAAAAACGGAGCTGGAGCAATCAGACTCCCTGAATTCAGACTCCCTGACTACAAAGCTACAGTAATCAAGACAATATGGTACTGGTACAAAAACAGAAATATAGATCAATGGAACAGAATAGAAAGCCCAGAGATAAACTCATGCACCTATGGTCAACTAATCTATGACATAGGAGGCAAGGATATACAATGGAGAAAAGACAGTTTCTTCAATAAGTGGTGCTGGGAAAACTGGACAGCTACATGTAAAAGAATGAAATTAGAACACTCCCTAACAGCATATACAAAAAATAAACTCAAAATGGATTTGAGACCTAAATGTAAGACCGGGCACTATAAAACTCTTGGAGGAAAACATAGGAAGAGGATTCTGACGTATATCACAGCAAAATATTTTTTGATACACCTCCTAGGGTAATGGAAATAAAAACAAAAATAAACAAATGGGACCTAATGAAACTTAAAAGTTTTTGCACAGCAAAGGAAACCATAAACAAGACAAAAAGACAACCCTCAGAATGGGAGAAAATATTTGCAAATGAATCATCGGAAAAAGGATCAATCTCCAAAATATATAAACAGCTCAATATTAAAAAAACAGACAACCCAATCCAAAAATGGGCAGAAGTTCTAAATAGACATTCCTCCAAAGAAGACATACAGATGGCCAAGAAGCACATGAAAAGCTGCTCAACTCACTAATTATTAGAGAAATGCAAATCAAAACTACAAGAGGTATCACCTCACACCAGTTAGAATGGGCATCATCAGAAAAGCTACAAACAACAAATGCTGGAGAGGGTGTGGAGGAAAGGGAATCCTCTTGCACTCTTGGTGGGAATGTAAATTGATACAGCTACTATGGAGAACAGTATGGAGGTTCTTTAAAGAACTAAAAACAGAATTACCATATGACCCAGCAATCCCACTACTGGGCATATACCCAGAGAAAATCATAATTCAAAAAGACACATGCACCCCAATGTTCATTGCAGCACTATTTACAATAGCCAGGACATGGAAGCAACCTATATGCCCATCGACAGACGAATGGATAAAGAAGATGTGGTACATATATATAATGGAATATTACTCAGCCATAAAAAGGAACGAAACTGGGTCATTTGTAGGGATGTGGATGTACCTAGAGACTGTCATACAGAGTGAAGTAAGTCAGAAAGAGCAAAACAAATATCGTATGTTAACGCATATATGTGGAACCTAGAAAATGATAGAGATGAACCTGTTTGGAGAGCAGAAATTGAGACACAAAAGTAGAGAAAAAACGTATGGACACCAAGGGGGGAAAGTGGCAGAAAGTGGGGGTTGTGGTGTGATGAATTGGGCGATTGGGATTGACATGTATACACTGATGTGTACAAAATGGATGACTAATAAGAAAAAATAAATAAAAAATAAACATAAAAAAGATCCACCTGGATAATTCAGGATCGTCTCCTCATCACAAGATGCTTAACTTAATCGCATCTGCAAAGATCCTTTTTTCAAATAAGGCAACATGTATTAGATTCCAGGGATTAGGACCTGATATAACTGAGAGCCATTAACAAGCCTGCTACAGACTGCTATTGATTTTGGTGTATTAACCTTGGATTCAGCAACGTTTAAAGGGTTTGTCTGAAGAGTCAACTTCTAAATATATACAATTATATCACAAGAAATTAACAATTTTGTATTTACCTACTGATTCAAAGAAATTTTATTCTTCTTTTTCACTACGTCTCCCTCTCCCTGTGCACCACCTTCTTTGCATTCTTCTTCTTTTTCTCTTTCTTCTCTTTATTACTTTGGTCTTATTTTCTTATTTTTAAATATTGTGAATAATTTTCAAATAATTCTTTTCCTTTTGTGTTTTTTAAAAAATTTGTTTATTTATTTTTAATATCTTTATTGGAGTATAATTGCTTTACAATGGTGTGTTAGCTTCTGCTGTATAACAAAGTGAATCAGCTATACATATACATATATCCAATATGCCCTCCCTTTTGCGTCTCCCTCCCACCCTCCCTATCCCACCCCTCTAGGTGGACATAAAGCACCAAGCTGACCTCCCTGTGCTGTGCTGCTGCTTCCCACTAGCTATCTACTTTACGTTTGGTAGTGTATATATATGTCCATGCTTCTCTCTCGCTTTGTCACAGCTTACCCTTCCCCCTCCCCATATCCTCAGGTCCATTCTCTAGTAAGTCTGTGTCTTTATTCCTGTTTTACCCCTAGGTTCTTCATGACATTTTTTTCCCTTAAATTCCATATATATGGGTTCGCATACGGTATTTGTCTCTCTCTTTCTGACTTACTTCACTCTGTATGACAGACTCTAGGTCTATCCACCTCATTACAAATAGCTCAATTTCGTTTCTTTTTATGGCTGAGTAACATTCCATTGTATATATGTGCCACAGCTTCTTTATCCATTCATCCAATGATGGACACTTAGGTTGTTTCCATCTCCGGGCTATTGTAAATAGAGCTGCAATGAATATTTTGGTACATGACTCTTTTTGAATTATGGTTTTCTCAGGGTATATGCCCAGGAGTGGGATTGCTGGGTCATATGGTAGTTCTATTTGTAGTTTTTTAAGGAACCTCCATACTGTTCTCCACAGTGACTGTATCAACTTACATTCCCACCAACAGTGCAAGAGGGTTCCTTTTTCTCCACACCCTCTCCAGCATTTATTGTTTCTAGATTTTTTGATGATGGCCATTCTGACTGGTATGAGATGATATCTCATTGTAGTTTTGATTTGCATTTCTCTAATGATTAGTGATGTTGAGCATTCTTTCATGTGTTTGCTGGCAGTCTGTATATCTTCTTTGGAGAAATGTCTATTTAGGTCTTCTGCCCATTTTTGGATTGGGCTGTTTGTTTTTTTGTTATTAAGCTGCATGAACTCTTTATAAATTTTGGAGATTAATCCTTTGTCAGTTGTTTCATTTGCAAATATTTTCTCCCATTCTAAGGGTTGTCTTTTCATCTTTTTTATGGTTTCTTTTGCTGTGCAAAAGCTTTTAAGTTTCATTAGGTCCCATTTGTTTATTTTTGTTTTTATTTCCCTTTCTCTAGGAGGTGGGTCAAAAAGGATCTTGCTGTGATTTATGTCATAGAGTGTTCTACTTATGTTTTCCTCTAAGAGTTTTATAGTGTCTGGGATTACATTTAGGTCTTTCATCCATTTTGAGCTTATTTTTGTGTATGGTGTTCTAATTTCATTCTTTTACATGTAGCTGTCCAGTTTTCCCAGCACCACTTATTGAAGAGGCTGTCTTTTCTCCCCTGTATATTCTTACCTCTTTTATCAAAGATAAGGTGACCATAAGTGCTTGGGTTTATCTCTAGGCTTTCTATCCTGTTCCATTGATCTATATTTCTGTTTTTGTGCCAGTACCATACTGCCTTGATTACCATAGCTTTGTAGTATAGTCTGAAGTCAGGGAGCCTGATTTCACCAGCTCTGTTTTTCTTTCTCAAGATTGCTGTGGCTATTCGGGGTCTTTTGTGTTTACATACACATTGTGAAATTTTTTGTTCTAATTCTGTTAAAAATGCCATTGGTAGTTTGATAAGGATTGCATTGAATCTGTAGATTGCTTTGGGTAGTATAATCATTTTCACAATGTTGATTCGTCCAATCCAAGACCATGGCATATCTCTCCAACTGTTTGTATCATTTTTAATTCCTTTCATTAGTGTCTTATGGTTTTCTGCATACAGGTTTTATGTCTCCTTAGGTAGGTGTATTCCTAGGTATTTTATTCTTTTTGTTGCAACGGTAAATGGGAGTGTTTCCTTCATTTCTCTTTCAGATTTTTCATCATTAGTATATAGGAATGCAAGAGATTTCTGTGCATTAATTTTGTATCCTGCTACTTTACCAGATTCATTGATTAGCTCTAGTAGTTTTCTGGTAGCATCTTTAGGATTCTCTATGTATAGTATCATGTCATCTACAAACAGTGACAGCTTTAGTTCTTCTTTTCAGATTTGGATTCCTTTTATTTCTTTTTTGTCTCTGATTGCTGTGGCCAAAATTTCCAAAACTATGTTGAATAATAGTGGTGAAGTTTGGCAACGTTGTCTTGTTCCTGATCATAGTGGAAATGGTTTTTGTTTTTCACCATTGGGAATGATGTTGGCTGTGGGTTTGTCATATATGGCCTTTATTATGTTGAGATAAGTTCCGTCTATGCCTACTTTCTGGAGGGTTTTTATCATACATCGGTGTTGAATTTTGTCAAAAGCTTTTTCTGCATCTATTGAGATGATTATTTGTTTTTTCTCCTTCAATTTGTTACTATGGTTTAACACATTGATTGATTTGCATATATTGACGAATCCTTGCATTGCTGGGATAAACTCCACTTGATCATGGTGTATGATCCTTTTCATGTGCCGTTGGATTCTGTTTGCTAGTATTTTGTTGAGGATTTTTGCATCTATGCTCATCAGTTGTATTGGCCTGTAGTTTTCTTTTTTTGTGACATCTTTTTCTGGTTTTGATATCAGGGTGATGGTGGCCTCGTAGAATGTGTTTGGGAGTGTTCCTCCCTCTGCTATATTTTGGAAGAGTTTGAGAAGGATAGGTGTTAGCTCTTCTCTAAATGTTTGATAGAATTCACCTGTGAAGCCATCTGGTCCTGGGCTTTTGTTTGTTGGAAGATTTTTAATCACATTTTCAATTTCAGTGCTTGTGATTTTTCTGTTTATATTTTCTGTTTCTTCCTGGTTCAGTCTCAGAAGGTTGTGCTTTTCTAAGAATTTGTCCATTTGTTCCAGGTTGTCCAGTTTATTGGCCTAGAGTTGCTTGTAGTAATCTCTTATGATCCTTTGTATTTCTGCAGTGTCAGTTTTTACTTCTTTTTCATTTCTAATTCTATTGATTTGAGTCTTCTCCCTTTTTTCTTTCTTTTTTTAAAAATTGTTTTCTCTTTATTTTATTTTATTATTATTATTATTTTGCAGTACGCAGGCCTCTCACTGTTGTGGTCTCTCCCATTGCGGAGCACAGGCTCCAGACACACAGGCTCAGTAGTCATGGCTCACGGGCCCAGCCGCTCCGCGGCATGTGGGATCTTCCCGGACCAGGGCATGAACCCATGTCCCCTGCATTGGCTGGCAGACTCTCAGCCACTGCGCCATCAGGGAAGCCCTCCTCCTTTCTTTCTTGATGAGTCTGGCTAATGGTTTATCAATTTTGTTTATCTTCTCAAAGAACCAGCTTTTAGTTTTATTGATCTTTGCTATTGTTTCCTTCATTTCTTTTTCATTTATTTCTGATCTGATTTTTATGATTTCTTTCCTTCTGCTAACTTTGGGGTTTTTTTTTCCTTCTTTCTCTAATTGCTTTAGGTGTAAGGTTAGGTTGTTTATTTGAGATTTTTCTTGTTTCTGGAGGTAGGATTATATTGCTATAAACTTCCCTCTTAGAACTACTTTTGCTGTATCCCATAGGTTTGGGTTGTCATGTTTTCATTGTCATTTGTTTCTAGGTAGTTTTTGATTTCCTCTTTGATTTCTTCAGTGATCTCTTGGTTATTTAGTAGTTGTATTGGTTAGCCTCCATATGTTTATATTTTTTACTTTTTTTCTGTGTAATTGATGTCTAGTCTTATAGCATTGTGTTTGGAAATGATTCTTGATATGATTTCTGTTTTCTTAAATTTACCAAGGTTTGATTTGTGACCCAAGATATGATCTATCCTGGATAATGTTCCATGAGCACTTGAGAAGAAAGTGTATTCTGTTGCTTTTGGATGGAATGTCCTATAAATATCAATTAAGTCCATCTTTTTAAATTTGTCATTTAAAGCTTGTGTTTCCTTATTTATTTTCATTTTGGATGATCTGTCCATTGGTGAAAGTGGGATGTTAAAGTCCCCTACTATTATTTTGTTACTGTCGATTTCCCCTTTCATGGCTGTTAGCGTTTTCCTTACGTATTGAGGTGCGCCTCTGTTGGGTGCATAAATATTTACAGTTCTTATATCTTATTCTTGGATTGATCCCTTGATCATTATGTAGTGTCCTTCTTTGTCTCTTGTAACAGTCTTTATTTTAAAGTCTATTTTGTGTGATATATATGAGAATTGCTACTCCATCTTTCTTTTGATTTCCATTTACATGGAATATCTTTTTCCATCCCCTCACTTTCAGTCTGTATGTGTCCCTAGGTCTGAAGTGGGTCTCTTTTAGACAGCATATATACAGGTCTTGTTTTTGTATTCATTCAGCCAGTCTATGTCTTTTGGTTGGAGCATTTAAACCATTTACATTTAAAGTAATTATCAAAATGTATGTTCTTATCACCATATTCTTAATTGTTTTCAGTTTGTTATTGTAGGTCTTTTCCTTCTCTTGTGTTTCCTGCCTAGAGATGTTCCTTTAGCATTTGTTGTAAAGCTGGTTTGGTGGTGCTGAATTCTCTTAGTTTTGCTTCTCTGTAAAGGTTTTAATTTCTCTGTTGAATCTGAATGAGATCCCTGCTGGGTAGAGTAATCTTTGTTGTAGGTTTTTCCCCTTCATCACTTTAAATATGTCCTGCCACACCCTCTGGCTTGCAGAGTTTCTGCTGAAAGATCAGCTGTTAATCTTATGGGGATTCCCTTGTATGTTATTTGTTGCTTTTCCCTTGCTGTTTTCAACATTTTTTCTTTGTATTTAATTTTTGATAGTTTGATTAATATGTGTCTTGGAGCATTTCTCCTTGGATTTATTCTGTATGGGACTCTCTGTGCTTCCTGGACTTGACTGACTATTTCCTTTCCCATATTAGGGAAGTTTTCAACTATAATCTCTTCAAATATTTTCTCAGTCTCTTTCTTTTTACCTTCTTCTTCTGGAACCCCTATAATTCAAATGTTGGTGTGTTTAATGTTGTCCAAGATGTCTCTGAGACTGTCCTCAATTGTTTTCATTCTTTTTCTTTATTTTTCTCTGTGGTAGTTATTTCCACTATTTTATCTTCTAGGGCACTTATCTGTTCTTCTGCCTCCGTTATTCTGCTATTGATTCCTTCTAGAGAATTTTAAATTTCATGTATTGTGTTGTTCATCATTGTTTGCTCTTTAGTTCTTCTAGGTCCTTGTTAAATGTTTCTTGTATTTTCTCCATTCTATTTCCAAGATTTTGGATCTTTAGTATCATTACTCTGAATTCTTTTTCAGGTAGACTGCCTATTTCCTCTTCATTTGTTTGGTCTGGTGGGTTTTTACCTTGCTCCTTCATCTGCCGTGTATTTCTCTGTCTTCCCATTTTGCTTAACTCACTGTGTTTTGCGTCTTCTTTTCACAGGCTGCTAGTTCGTAATTCCCGTTGTTTTTGGTGTTTGCCCCCAGTGGGTAATGTTGGTTTAGTGGGTTGTGTAGGCTTCCTGGTGGGGAGGACTGGTGCCTGTGTTCTGGTGTATGAGACTGGATCTTGTCTTTCTGGTGGGCAGGACCATGTCTGGTGGTGTGTTTTTGTGTGTCTGTGAACTTATTATGATTTTAGGCAGCCTCTCTGCTAACGGGTGGAGTTCTGTTCCTGTCCTGCTAGTTGTTTGGCATGGAGTGACCAGCACTGGAGCTTTCTGGTCATTGAGTGGAGCTGGGTCTTAACGTTGAGACAGAGATCTCTGGGAGAGCTCTCTCTGATTGATATTATAAGGGGCTGTGAGGTCTCTGGTGGACCAATGTCCTGAACTTGGCTCTCCCACCTCAGAGGCTCAGGCCTGACACCCAGCTGGAGCACCAAGATCCTGTCAGCCACACGGCTCAGAAGAAAAGGGAGAAAAGAGAAAAAAAGGAAAGGAAAAAAATGTTATTAAAATAAAAAAATATTTAAATAAAATTAAAAAATAATTTAAAAAAAGAGAGAGAAACCAAACCAATAAACAAATTCACCAATGATAACAAGTGCTAAAAACTATATTAAAAAAAACTGGACAGACAGATCCCTAGGACAAATGGTAAAAGCAAACCTATACAGACAAAATCACACAAAGAAGCATACACATACACACTCACAAAAAGAGAAAAAGGAAAAAAAAATATATATATATTAAAAAAAAAAAAGGAAGAGAGCAGCCAAGTCAATAAAGAAATCTAGCAGTGATAATAAGCTCTAAATACTAAACTAAGATAAACATAAAACCAGAAGTAAAGTAGATGTAGAAAGCAAACCCCAAGTCTACAGTTGCTCCCAAAGTCCACTGGCTCAGTTTTGGGATGATTCGTTGTCTATTCATGTATTCCACATACAGGGTACATCAAGTTGATTGTGGAGATTTAATCCGCTGCTCCTGAGGCTGCTGGGAGAAATTTCCCTTTCTCTTCTCTGTTCTCACAGCTCCCAGGGTCTCAGCTTTGGATTTGGCCCCACCTCTACGTGTAGGTCGCCTGAGGGCAACTCTTCTTCACCCAGACAGGAGGGGGTTAAAGGAGCGGCTGATTAGGGGGCTCTGGCTCACTCAGGCATGGGGGAGGGAGGGGTATGGTAGTTATAATTGGAATGCGGGGTGAGCCTGCAGTGGCCAAGGCAGGTGTGACGTTGCAACGGCCTGATGCGCGCCATGTGTTCTCCCAGGGAAGTTGTCCCTGGATCATGGGACCCTGGCAGTGGCGGGCTGCACATGCTCCCAGGAGGGGAGGTGTGGGCAGTGACCTGTGCTTGCACACAGGCTTCTTGGTGGCTGCAGCAGCAGCCTTAGAATTTCATGCCCATCTCTGGTGTCCGCGCTGATAGCCGCAGCTCGTGCCCGTCTCTGGAGCTCGTTTAGGCAGTGCTCTGAATCTCTTCTCCTCATGCGCCCCAAAACAATGGTCTCTTGCCTCTTAGGCAGGTCCAGTGTTTTGCCCAGACTCCCTCCCAGCTAGCTATGGTGCCCGCTTCAGGCTGTGTTCATGCAGCCAACCCCAGTCCTCTCCCTAGGATCTGACCTCCAAAGCCCGAGCCTCAGCTCCCAGCCCCAACTCGCCCCGGCGGGTGAGCAGACAAGCTTCTCAGGCTGGTAAGTGCTGGTCAGCACTGATCCTCTGTGTGGGAATCTCTCTGCTTCGTCCTCCGCACTCCTGTTGCTGCGTTCTCCTCCATGGCTCTGAAGCTTCCCCCACACCCACCCACTGTGTCCACCAGTGAAGGTGCTTCCTAGTGTGTGGAAACTTTTTCTCCTTCACAGCTCCCTCCCAGAGGTGCAGGTCCCATCCCTATTCTTTTGTCTCTGTTTTTTCTTTTGCCCTAACCAGGTATGTGGGGAGTTTCTTGCCTTTTGGGAAGTCTGAGGTTTTCTGCCAGTGTTCAGTAGGTGTTCTGTAGGAGTTGTTCCACATGTAGATGTATTTTTTGATGCATTTGTGGGGAGGAAGGTGATCTACACGTCTTACTCCTCCACAATCTAGAAGGTCAGTCCCCTTTTGTTTTTGTAACAGCTTTATTAAGACATAATTCACATACAATTTACCCATTTCAATTGTAAAATTCAATGGCTTTTAGTATATTTACAGTTATGTAACTATCATTACAATCAATTTTAGGACATTTTTCCTCACCCATTGTAAAAAACTGCTTATCCTTAGGACTTCTCTGGTGGTCCAGTGGTAAAGAATCCACCTTCCAATGCAGGGGACATGAGCTCGATCCCTGGTCGGGGGACTAAGATCCTATATGCTGCGAGGCAACTAAGCCAGTGCACCACAACTACTGAGCTGGCGCGCCTCAATGAGAGAGCCCGCATGCCGAAAACTACAGAGCGCACGTGCCCTGGAGCCCGCAAGCCACAACCAGAGAGAGAAAACCCGCACACCGTAATGAAGAGACCACGCACTGTAACGAAAGATCCTGCAGGCCTCAACGAAGAGCCTGTGTGCCACAACTAAGACCTGAAGCAGCCAAAAAAAAAAAAAAAGGAAAATAAATAAAATAAAATACTGTCTCTAAAAAAAAAAAACCCAAAAAACCCAAAATATCCTGCTTATCCTTGAGCCATCAATCCTCAATCCATCCCTCCCCTGAAGCCGACTCAAAGATGCATCCTGGGCTTCCCTGGTGGCACAGTGGTTGAGAATCTGCCTGCTAATGCAGGGGACACAGGTTCGAGCCCTGGTCTGGGAGGATCCCATATGCCGCGGAGCAGCTGGGCCCGTGAGCCACAGCTGCTGAGCCTGCGCGTCTGGAGCCTGTGCTCCGCAACAAGAGAGGCCGCGATAGTGAGAGGTCCGCGCACCGCGATGAAGAGTGGCCCCCACTTGCCACAACTAGAGAAAGCCCTCACACAGAAACGACCCAACACAGCGAAAATTAATTAAACTCCTACCCACAACATCTTCTTTAAAAAAAAAAAAAAAGATGCATCCTTACATAAACCTTTTTCCTTCCTTGCTTCAACCTTCTATCTCTCACTTTTGCTTCCTGAGATCCCATTTCAAATAAACTACTTACATGCAAGCCTGTATCTCAGGCTCTGTTTTCAGAGAAACCCAGGTGAAGACAGTTTTGTCTTAGAAAATAAGTTGGTAGCTTGCTTTCTCTTTAAAATTTGTTTGCTGAGATTGTTGCATTGGATAGCAATAATCTGTTGAATGGTGTTAAAACCTGCCTATGAAACCACATTGTGCCATTTGTGAGAGGACGAGGGGAACTTTTCTCCCCTGGAACTTACTTAAGTTCTTAAATAGTTGTTGGCTTATTCAACTCTTCTGTTTTGCTTTAAATTTATTTATATGATTATATTTTTCAAATTTATAATGTTCTCTTATAGTTTTAACAATTTCTACTGCATCTGTATTTATGTCTTCCCCTTTCTAATGCCATGCCGAATTCATGGCTTCTCTCATTTTTCTTGGTCACTGTAGTCAGGAATTTATTTATTGTCTCTTCAAAGAACTGGCTTTTATTTTTATTGATCATCATTAATTTCTGCTTTTGTATTTATTTCTTTTTTCCTGCTTTCTTTGAGTTTACTTTGAGTCAAACGCTTCCTGAGTTAACTCCTTTATTTTTCTTCAAAAGTTTTAATATATGAGATATCCTGAACACCCAGAAAACCAAAAACCAAATTCCCCACCCCCCAGTTAATATGTATGTAATAGACACCAATGTAACTAAAACCCAGGAACAATTCTCCACCCAATTCGAATGTGTGGGAAACTGGGAGGAGGGTTTCCCGTGGCACCAGGCAATTCTCTGACACCAACTGGGTGTCTAGCAATTCAATACAATTCCAACACTGTCTACCTGGAAATGGCATCAGATTCCACAGGTTAAGGGCTCAGTCTCACAAGAGTACCTTCCCCTTCACTTCAGATGCCACCTGTGCTTCTGGTGGGAGGTTCCAAAAACCCCCTCTTTGGGTTTGATTAATTTGCTAGAGAAGATCACAGAAGTCAGAGAAACATTTCACTTACTAGCTCACCAATATATCATCAAAGGATATAACTCAGGAAAAGCCAGACGGAGAAGATGCATAGGGCAAGGTATGGGAAAGGGTTTGGAGCTTCCTTACCCTCTCCAGGCACACCACTGTCTCCCAGTCTCCATGGGCTCACTAACCTTGAAGCTCTCTGAACCCTGTCCTTCGAGTCTTTACAGAGGGTTCATTAAGTAGTTATGAGTGATTAAGTCATTGGCCATTGAAGATTTATTCAACCTTCAGCCCCCTCTCCGTCTTGGAGATGGGGCGTGGGGACTGAAAGTTCCAACCCTTTAATCCCTTGGTTGTTTCCTCCGGTACCAATCCCCATCCTCAGATGACCTAGGGGCTTTCTAAAAGCCACGTCATTAACATAACAAAAGACACCTTTATAGCTCTCAACGCTTAGGAAATTCTGAGGGTTTGGGGAGCTCTGTGCCAGAAATCTGAAAGACCAAATATATATTTCTTCCTATAAATCACAATATCATACCCAGATTTTAAAAATCTTATTTACTAAATATTTCTTGTATTTCTTAATAAAAGCATTTAAGACTTCACATTTCCATACAAATACAACGTTCGTTGCATCTTGATTTTTTAGAGCTTTGATTATCTTTTAGTTACCAATATTTTGAAATTTTCTTGCAATTTCTTCTTGTACCCATACATTATTAGAATGATGTCTTTAAAATTCCAAATGTATTTTTCTCTTTCTTCTCACATTGATCTTACACTGATTGATCTTATCGCTCTGTGGACAAAGGATATTAAATCTATTCTTTGAGATCAGTTGATACTTCTTTTATTGATTTGGAAAGATGCTTATGACATATTGTTGAGAGAAAACATCATGTTAACAATGATTGCACTGGGGAGAGCAAGTGTCTGCATGCCTGCAGGGAGAAAAGATGAAGGGGATGTAAGCCCAAATAGTTATCTGCCAGATGGTTATAACCAAAGTGAAAGGACTGTGGACGGTTTTTTTTAAAAAATTAGTTTTGTTTGTTGAATTTTCAATAATTTCTCCAGTGAACATTAAAAAATTAAAAATCATTTTACTGTTTTTGTTTTTTTAATTTGTATTTATTTATTTATTTATTTTGGCTGTGTTGGGTCTTCATTGCTGCATGCAGGCTTTCTCTACTTGCGGAGAGAGAGGGCTACTCTTCATTGTGGTGTGCGAGCTTCTCATTGTGGTGGCTTCTCTTGTTGCAGAGCACGGGCTCTAGGCATGCGGGGTTCAGTAGTTGCGGTGTACTGACTTAGTTGCTCCGTGGCATGTGGGATCTTCCCGGACCAGGGATCAAACCCATTTCCCCTGCATTGGCAGGCGGGTTCTCAATGACTGCGTCACCAGGGAAGTCCCAGTTTACTGTTTTTAAAAAGTCTTGATCTCTGCCTATTCAAAAAACTTGAAAAATCTTAGTTATGTTTAGAGTCATGCAGAATGCACTGAATTCTTCCAACCACAGATTGGGACAACATGTGTGAAATGCTGTCTACCAGGGAAGCTCATTAAGACTCAGTGACCAGGGACTTCCCTGGTGGCGCAGTGGTTAAGAATCCACATGCCAATTAAGGGGACCCGGGTTCACTCCCTGGTCCGGGAAGATTCCACATGCCACAGAGCAACTAAGCCCGTGCGCCACAACTACTGAGCCCGTGTGCTGCGACTACCGAAGCCCCTGCACCTAGAGCCCATCCTCTGCAACAAGTCACTGCAATGAGAAGCCCACGCACCGTAGCCCCCGCTCGTCACAACTAGAGAAAGCCCGTGTGCAGCAACGAAGACCCAACGCAGCCAAAAAAAAATAGACTCAGTGACCAGGGTTCTTACTGGGAGCTGGTCATGTAGGCACACTCTGCCTAGTACATATCAGAATTCCAGACTCTTAAAAGGAAGGCAAGTACTCAGCATAAGCCATACTGCTTGCACATTTTAGGCACAATGAAACATTCTCGTTAAAATAACTATTTTCTAATTATTTTCGTGCTGTTATTGATGCTGAGTGTGTCCTGGGACAGTCACTAATCTACCGCATCTATAATTTACACCCTAATGAAAGAGCGTAGCAGGCTCTTTCTAAGTGCTTATTCTAGCAGTGTGTCCCTGCACTGGCTTAGTGCGATTGGTAAAATATAAACATTCTCCTCGGCAGACTGTTAAACCTTTGAAAGCATCGACTATATTCTTCTTAACATTTTCAAGAAAAAGAGTAAAACATTTGAATAATAATTTTTCCTTTATTTATTTTATCACTGAAAATACAAATTGCATTGAACACATTAACTCTATGTCATTTACCTTATTGATTATGAGTCATGTGAGTTTTTGGTCTTAAAAACTAAGTCCATTTAGTGGTAGGTTTTTGTGGCCTCTTTGAGTTCCCTGGACCAGCAATTAGGAAATGCTGATTTATCTGGCCAGTAAATAATAGGATAAGAATTAGAATAAATAATGAACATCTAACATTTATAAGCATCAACAATGTGTCAGGCACTGTCCTAAGTGTGCTACACACATTACATACTTTATTTCTTAAAACAACCCCGTGGGGCAGGTACTGTGATTATCCCTGTCCTCCAGATGAAGGAGCAGGTGCAGGAAGGTCAGTCAGCTTGGCCAAGCTCACGTGGCTACTTGGGGAAGAGTGTATGAACGCAGGCAGACTGTGCTCACTGGCTACCCTTGAATCCACTACACAGGCTGCCTCCTTAGTGCTTTGTTTTGTTTTATTTTGTTTTGATTTGGCTGTCTTCACCTTTATTTTTTTCACTTAAACCCATATGGTGTAGATCTGAGTTTTATGTTAATATGGCATGAAAGTGGGAATTCAATGTAAAGACTCTTAGCGTGTTTAATACTGAGCTCTCCAAATAGCACTGGCCTATATTTCTAAGAGATTAAGAATCACTGAAAATATTCTATGGTGTTTCATGCAGCCCTAAGGAAGAACTGAAGTAAGATTTTGGAATATTTGTAATTTTGACCCATATGCAGAATACGGCATATATATATATATATATATATATATATATATATATATATACACACACACACATACGTATGTGTATATATGTTTTTATATATACACATATGCATGTATATATATATGTTTCATATATACACACATACATATGTGTATATGTTTCATATATACACACACATATGTGTGTATATATATATATTTCCTATATATATATATTTCACTTAGTTTGTCTTTATCAGTCTGGTGGCTTGTTACTTCAGATGATCAGAAAGACAGATACCTGCTGTCCTGGCAGGGTTGTGGGGCTCCCAAGTGTCACCTTAGGGTATGTTAGCCATTGCCTGGAGCCAGGCCGAGCTAGCAGGCTGATCTGGGCAGTTCAGGCTGCCAGGGCCCTGGCCACAGGAGCCGAAGGGAAGAGCAAGGAATCCGGGTGAAGAGACCTTTGCCTCTTGGATGCACAGCTTGGGGAAAGCGGTGCTGGGCAGTAGGGGTGTGGCCCAGGCACAGTGGAGGCATGATGGCCCAGGGGGTGGAGGTGGACTGGTCCCAAGGAGCCTCAGAACACAAGTCTGAGGAACGTGGTGGCCAATGGGTCATTCTGACTGGATTCAGTGCCGTTTTGTTGGGCACAGTTCTTCATCTGAAAGCAGCACTATTCTTAAGCACCTGCTCTCATTCCCAGGCTCTATCCCAGGGCTGGTAAGGAGATTTCACGGCCAATAGCCTCTCATGTGACATATACTAGGGAACCCTAGAAATGATGATGTTTAAAAACATTAATAAGAACTAACATCTACTGAGCTCAAGTGATGGGTCAGGAATGATTCTAAGAACTTCCACATGTACCAGGCCTCTGAGGCCGGTATTGTTTATATCATCTTCTTCCCATTTTATAGATGTGGCAGGTGAGGCCAAGGGAGCTTATGAAAATTGTCCAAGGTCACACTGCAATAAAAGAGGCAGGCAGAAACGGGGAATGGGTTCAAGCTGAGGGAGTTTGGCTCCAGACTTTGCATATCAACTATTATGCTATATGCCTTCTTGGTATATTAGTGAAGGGATTCCTCTCTCTGGATATAAGAGGAGCCCTGAATTTGCTACACTGCATAGAATAAAATATGTCAGTCCAAAAACAACAACTTCTTTCAGCCCTACAGCCCTCTCCTAGAATTCTAATTGTGCGCAGTCCTGTACGGGGTTGTCATTTGTCCAAAGGTCTTCGCTCTGGATTTTCTAGGCTGGGGAAGGGTTCAGTTCTCAGCTTTTAACCACAGAGGAGGTTTTATTACTCTCTGAATAGTTAGTACATCTTTTTACTGCTGCTTTCTTGTCCTATTGTGCTCCTTTTGCCCATCAATTTGCTCCTGAAGAACAAAGACAATCTGTGTATGCTGAGTGATGTCCAGCCACCTCCTGACTGACAGGTCTGGCATGGTGACGTTGAGTCTTGACTCGCCTTCTGAAGGCATCATCACTTATAGGAGAAATGTCCACTGAGGCGAAGGATCAAAGCTGCTGGAACACTGAGAAGCCAAATAGAAGAAAACTACTCGTCTTAAAACCCAAGTTCCAGACTTCCAATAGGTCAGAGTAAGCAAGTCAGCAAATCATCTCCTTAGAAAATAATGATAAAACGAGACAACATTGTCAACCACATCCATTTCAGGGCTCTGGAAATTGACCAAAGGCAAACAACAAACTGAGAAGTGTTTTTTTTTTTTTTCATAAAGAACTGTTGCATTTCATTAAGAATAGTGGGAATCTGTGGCATTCTTGCCTGGACTGCTCCCAGCCCGGTGCCAGCTCAGTCAGTGAGAAGGTTCTAGAAGGATGGGACAAACCGATAAAGCCCGCAGCTTCAGTGCTGGAGGGAGTGCAACTGAGTTTTAGCAGAAGGCAGAAAACCTACCCCCGGTTGTGTTGTCAGTTAAAGGAATGATCCTGGTGCCAAGCGAATGGGGAAAGCCAGCACTTTGTTCCCCTGAGGCTGCAGTCCAGGTTGGGGAAAGCAGTATTATGGCTGACAAGCTAGGAATTTAATTAGGAGATCCTAGAAATGAGACAACTACGGAGCAGCTTGAACAACTACCCCACACCCACTGGCTGCCTTCTGAACACGTGCTGGGAGGGGTGGGGACCAGAGATGATCCAAGCTCTTCACTCATCCCTGGCTAACCGATGCCACGAACTTGCAGAGATGTGAATGGGCGTTTGGGAATCTTACTGGCTTGATAGAAATGTTCTAAAACTGGATTCTGGTGATGTTTGCCCAACTCTGTAAATTTATCCCAAAGCACTAATTTTATACTCAAAACAGATAGATTTTAAGGTATGTAAATTATACATCAATAACTCTGTTAAAAACATTCAAGTTCTAATAAATAGCTCTAAGAAATGTTGTTTTAATTTTTCTTTTGTTATATTATGGCACTCCAAAACCAACTTCTGTCAGAACAATAATTAACTATTTTTGGTGATAGATATTTATCATCTACAATGAGTTCTTCAGCACTTTCTGTCCTGCAAAAGAACTTAGAAGACTTTAAATACCCAAGATCATCAATAAGCAAGACGCACTTGAAAACCATATATTTAAAAAAAAGATGTGAGCTCATGATGTGTCAACGTTTATTGAGCACAGAAGTTTGCCACAGAAGCTAGGAGGCATGCTGTTTAAATTTGACTACCCTCAAGGAATGTACACTGTTACGGTTGTAAGTTAACATACAATAGTATGTTAAAGTTAAATATTATATTAGTATTACTGGGATGGGGCTGGGAAAAAAAGATGCAGCCAACCACACCTGATAATTTATAAAAGATCTACTGCATTCAGTATTGCATTTAATCCTCATAACCACCTTGTGGGTTTTGCCAAAAGGAGGGAAACCGAAGCTCGGAGTTGTTCAGCAACTTGTTCAAGGTCACATACATCAAGCAGAAGCTGATATTTGAATCCATGTGGCTGATTCTCAAACAAGTGTTGGCAAGGATCTGGGGTAACTGGCACTCATACCTGGTAAGTAGGGTGTAAGCTGGTAAAGTTTCCGTGGAAGATAACGTGGCCATACCTATCACATGACAGCTGCATATATTCTTTGTTTTTGGAATTTCACTTCTAGGATGTTTGTAGTATAGTAGAAATGGCCATCAATAAGGAATTAGTTATATTAGGCTCAATTCATAAAATGGAATCCTATGTAGCCATTAAGAAAGAGATGCATCTGACTATAGATATATGAGTAGAATGGTCTGCAAGACAATTATTAAGCTAAAATTAAGCTGTTCCCCACACTTTCTGTGTGTTGTTTGAAAAGGGACTGGCTGCCTAAAGAAATGGGGAATTGTGGATACGATCATGAAGCCAATTACACAATTTTTAACTGAGGTCTGTGGTTCATTTTTAACTGGTGTCTGTGGTTTCCATATTTGCAATTAGCAAAATAGTGAGCTGTTGACTAGGATATGGGACTACCTTGTGATGAAGTGAGTGTTTTCATGGTATTAGTGTTGTTGAATGCAAGCTCGTGTGCCCAGCACAGGGAGGGCAAACAAATCGAAATGTCGGAGTCTGGAGCAGAGAAAGGTCTATTGAAGGTCCGAGCAGGGAGAGCAGGTGGCTTGTGCTCCCAAGACCTGAACTCCTGCCTGAGTTTCAGGGAAGAAGTTTTTATGGGCAAAATTTGGGGGGAGGGCTGCAGAATGTGTAACCTTCCTCTGATTGGTTAGTGGTGAGGTAGCTAGGTGGTGTTCCAGGAATCTCAGTCATCAGCCTTCTGGTTCCGATCTGTCTGGGGTCCACATACTTGTGCTCAGCCTGAAGCTACCGTTCTCCACCTGGGTGGAGGCCTTAGTTTCTGTAGAAGAATTCAGAGATATATATCAGATTGTTCTCCCCCAATCCCCCACCCCACCCCAGGAGGAACCAGGACCTTGTCCCATTGCGGTACTATTGTTTCTTTCTGCCTTCCTTCACTCCCCTAATGAGTACCTGTTTGAATCTGTCCTTTGGAAATCAGGGAAGGTCTAAGAGGCTGAAGGCTTTTTCCTACAAACAATGAACAGGGGACATGGAAAGGCTATTGTGCCCAGGGTTTTATTAGTTTGAAGGAATTCTTCCTAACCTTTCTTCTTATATTCTGGAAGCTCTTCTTTTTTCTGACTTGGCCCACCTACATTTTCAGAGTTAGAAGGAAACTTAGAAATCATGTAGCTCAGTATCTAACAGCAGGTTTCAGCCTCCTAGTGAGTCCTGTCATCAGTTTTGTGGGTCACAACTAGCATTACTTCAATCATTAAAAATTTAAAAATTAAATAATATGGATAAAAAGTATCAGAGTACATTGTACCTAGAAAGACTACATTTCATATTGGGGAACTTTGTGTTTTACAATATGATTTGTGTGTACATATGTGTATTTGTGTGTAGCAGGTGAGTTCGTGTGTGTATACGTGTGGTCTGCATGTGCATATATGTGTTTTTTGTGTGTGCATTTTTGTGTGTGCTGTGTGTTTATGCATAAGTGTCTCTGTGTGTGTGTGATGGTTTAAATGTATTTCTTACTGTTGACCCTGGACTAAAAAGTTTAAATCTATTGTCCTAGTTCAAAATACCTTATATTATGGGTAAGGAAATGGAGGCTCATACAGGACAAGTGACTCGCCCAAGATGAGTAGCAGGGCTAGAATTCCTGCTCACGCATCCAGACTTATAGGTTTCCTCCTTGTTTCATATTTCATAGATGCCTCTGTGGCCAGAGCCACTGAAGGACTTTGCAGAGTGGAAAGGTAGGTAATTGGATTTGTTTTTCTGAAAAAGCATGAGGAATGATGTGGTGGATGGATTGGAGGGAACTTCGTGGAGGCTGGGACTCTGGGGAGGAGGTTTTCATAGCAGCCCTGGTAAGAACTGGTGACTCACTCCAGTGAGGCATTGGCCCTAGGCCTGCTGAGGACGAGCAAGGTGTGAAATTTATTTAGAAGGCAGCCATGACAGGACCTGATGATGAATTTGAATTTGAAGTGGTTTCAGAGAAAGAGTCAAGAAGAAGTTCCAAGTTTCAGACTGGGGTACCTGGATAAATGGTAGGGCTGTTTTCTGAACAAGAGAAAATAGGAGAAGGAGCAGTTTCAGGGGCAAAGATAATGAAGATAATTTGCCTGGATTGAAGGTATCTAGAGATTTTCCCACTGGACACAAATACAGCGTCTGTCACCGACTAGACTTGTGACCTTGAGAAGTTGCTTCACTTTTCCAGGCTTAAATTTTCTTCTTCAAGAAAAGGCAAAATGGTCTTTCTGTGCTAGTCAGAGAGGGGTTCATATGAGATATTTTGGGAATCTTCAAATAAAGACTTCCAGAGGGGAGTGAGAAATCCAGCTTAGGACACGAAAGAGATGGAGCATGGGGATGGAGCTCATTACCTGAGAGTCATCAGTGGAGGTTGAAGGATAGCTATGAAGTGATCTCTTCTTTGGGTTTCATTGGTCCCTACCCTTGAGTGTGGTTTCCAGGGTTTCTTATTGGAAAGCCAGGGGCAGAAACTTCTCACAGTATATCACTTCAATCAAATGCCACAGAAATGCAAAGTGAAACCACTGGGGACACACCCAGAAACCAAACCCACAACTTCTTCTCTCAGAAACTCTTCCTTTATTTACTTGCTTGGTTTCCATTTTGTGCCAGGGTAATAAAACAACTCTTTCTTTCTTTTACTTGGAACCTCTTTATTCAGCTACCAGGGACTTCCCTCTAGTAGGGGCAGCACCCACCCCAAGGACTTACCCCAGAGGCTTCAGAACAGAAGCAACTGCATTTCCACTTGAACTGTTATTTCTCTGTCTAAGGAATCTTCCTGACCAATAATCCTGCTAACCCTTTATGGGAAATTTGGCCTTGGGGCTCCATTTACAGATATTAAATTCACAGTGAAACTGTACAAGACTCCCATTCATTAGAAGTTCCATTCATACTCTCCAAGCTAAAAACCAGGAACCACATTTTGGGTTGTAGAAGTAGCCACTCTAAATGACCCAATTGACCAATTGTTTCTGTTATGATATATATATATTTTTTTGTGAATTCCAAGGGAATTCATGAAATAAAGGGAGGAACATTTTCTTATTTCACTTTTTATATAGACACTAAGATTTCGTTGGGAGGTTACATGCGTATGGGGCAGGGACATTTCTCAGTGGCAACTATCAAACTGGGGCAACGTTAAAGGAAACTGGATGCAGAATTTGCCTGGATTGAAGGTATCCAGAAAATTTCCACTGGCCACAAATACAGCATCTGTCACTGACTAGATTCATGACCTTGACAAGTTGCTTCCCCTTTCCAGGCTTACATTTTCTTCTTCAAGGAAAGGCAAAATAGTCTTTCCACACTAGCCAGAGAGGGGTCCATACGGCGGCGTTATTCTGGGCTCCCCCTTGTAACTTACAGGGAAAATTTCACAATAACCGGAGCCCTTGATGTCCTGCAAATGAAGGAGGAGCGTGTCCTCAAATCCCTCACAGCGGAGCCCACTTAGGGGGCACCAACCTGGCTTCCAAATGGAACAGGACATCTACAAAAGGAAAAGTGATGGCGTTACCTCATAAATCTGAAGAGAACCCGGGAGAAGCTTCTGCCAGCAGCTCGTGCCATTGTCGACATTGAAAACCCAGCAGACGCCAGTGTCATACCCTCCAGGAACGCGGGCCAGCGATCTGTGCTGAAGTTTGCTGCTGCCACGGGAGCCTCTCTATTGCAGGTGCTCCATCCACTCCTGGCAGCTTCATTAACCGGATCCAGGCAGCCTTCCGCTGTGTGTTGTGCGGTTATCAGGGGTGACCACCAGCCTCACAGAGGCGTCTTATGGTCCCTGCGCTGTGTGGACGCTGCCATCCCTTCAGCATGAGGGGAGCTCGCGGCGGGTCCGATGTGGTGGTGCTGGCCTGGGGATTGTGCGCCTGCGCGGCTGCATCTCCGGTGCGCGCTCGTGGGAAGTCAGGTCGTGTCTCTGCTTCTACAGGGATCGTGAAGAGACTGAAAAGGAAGAGCAGGCGGCTGCTGAAAAGGCTGAGACCCCGGAGGAATTTCGGGGTGAATGAGCCGCTCCAGGTCTCGAACTTATTGCTACTCAACCCGAAGTTGCAGACGGGTCTGAAGGCGCAGGTGGCCTCAGCACCTTCTAGCAGCTCCTCCGGAAGGACCGCGGCGCGCAGCCAGCCTCTGAAGGCCGGTCTGCCGCCGCTGCTCAGACCACTAAATGGGGAGAAACAGCCAGAGTGGTCTCAAAGCTGCTCTTAAATAGAAGATGGAAATAAGGTCGATGGAAAATAAACAATTTCCTAAAAAAAAAAAAGGAGAAATGGGATCAGGTGGTTACTGAGTTTCCTTTTGGATCTAAAAATGCTTTGATTTTAGGAATGGTTCTACAGTATTCCTCCTTTAAAGGACAATTGTGTCAGACACTTTGGAAAGATAAATACAATTTCTTTGACTTGCAACTTCACTCAATTAATTAGACAAATTTGTATGAAGGAGCCTATTATGTGGCTGGCATTTTGCTTCGTGCTGGGGAAACTTAGGACAAAGGTCACAGTATCCTCTGCCCTTGCAGGCTACAAAGGAGACAAGACAGCTGTGTTCCAAGATCAGCTTTCTATTTCTGGCACTGCCATGCATGTCCATGTCATTGTCACACTCAGTGTAAAATGGAGTCAAACTCATAATTTATTGTCTATCTCCTCATCTAGCATGGAAGGCAGGAATTTTGTCTCTTTTATTGATTGTTGTATGTCCAGTAACTGGAAGAATGCCCAACATATTATTGGTGATTGAAATACAAGGTGTAAGGATGGGTCACAAGTTTGAAGGATATTTTGAAAGATGATAGACGCTAACACTTGGTGGTCTTCAAACTGCAGTATGCCTATCCAAAAAGAGGTTACAAAGACTTTCCAAGAGATGGATGGGATGGATAGCTTTAGGGAAATCAATTTCCAGATCCTCAACTTCTGTATGAGTTATTCCTCAAAGCTGACCTGCCTGAGAATGCACTAAGAAACCTGTCCTGCTGGTTTCTTTTCCATCTTCCGTTTTACAATCCTTCTTCTCTTACTCCACAAATGAATGGCTTTTCTCTCCAGTCTTACTGAGATGCATTCCCCCAGGTGGTAAAAAAAACACCTGTGAAGAAACTCTGGGAGGTCTAGGGACAGGTATGAGACAGTAAATGGCTCTAATGACTAGTTAATATATTTTTGCAAGTCAAGTGGTTTCCAATACTTTGCTGTCACAAAATTCAAGAACTAATGGAGTTGTCATCTGAAAGATGACTAAAAATAATTTTTGATGGTAGATCACAACATGTTTTTGGCATATAATTCAAAGGGAACTCAAAGAATTGATTGATGTCACTGTACAAGGGTCTTTCCATTCCCACCTACTTAATTATGAACAGGATTTTTCCAAGATTTACATCTATAAATACAATAATGGGAATAGAAATGATGGAGAACTCTGTCTCATTCTGTCAATAAGTAATATTCATCGACAGATACATGAATGAATTGGGGAAAAAAAAAACCCTCCTCTCAATAAAAGGTGCATTTCCAGTACAATTTCCCTTTTTATTCTATAATTGTCCATCAAAGTTTATAATATATGTATGTTGTTTTAGTCAAATGATTAATTATAGTAACTGTAACAAATATAGAAGACTTTTTTACTTAGAACCTTATGGTCACAGGAAACTTAAAAATTTAAATTGATATATATATATATATATATATATATATATATATACACTTATGTGTAAATAAGTTTGATAGGGTGATCAATAAACCATTTTGAAAAACTAAATAAAATTACATTAGTACTGAATTTTGAGGGGGAAGTAGAATAGAATAAGAATAAATAAATTAAAGAAGAGCTCACTTATTTTTTTTAACAGGATATGATAGGGAATTCCCTGGCAGTCCAGTGGTTAGGACTCCGCACTCTCAATGCTAAGGGCCTGGGTTCGATCCCTGGCTGGGGAACTAAAATCCCACAAGCTGCGTGGTGGTGGCCAAAAAAAAAAAAAAAAAAATGGATATGATACTCAAATTGGTTTGGTATTTAAGTTCTATTGGACATTTTTAAAATTTATTTTTAAAAAATTAATTAATTAATTAATTATTGTTTTGGCTGTGTTGGGTCTTTGTTGCTGCACGTGGGCTTTCTCTAGTTGCAGGGAGTGGTTTCCTTAGTTTCTTTTCGTTGCAGTGCACAGGCTTCTCATTGCGGTGGCTTCTCTTGTTGCACAGCACGGGCTCTAGGCGCGCAGGCTTCAGTAGTTGTGCCACGTGAGCTCAGTAGTTGTGGCGCATGGGCTTAGTTGCTCCATGGCATGTGGGATCTTCCCGGACCAGGGATCGAACCGGTGTCCCCTGCATTGGTAGGTGGATTCTTAACCACTGCGTTACCAGGGAAGTCCTCTATCGGACATTTAAAAGATGCATTCCATTGGACACATCAGATATATTTTTAAATGTTTATATTTAGAAAGTTCTGGAAATGATATTTTTTGCAGTTCTTTAAATATAGGATGGACAAATTTTGAAGTCATCTTAGAAATGTATGAGGAGTGCAGAGTTTTGAACATTTTTCTGGGGGCTATGCCAACAAAAAGTCTGAAGACCACTGGGCTAATACTACAAGTGTGGCATTCTAATCCTGGCTGCACAGTTACTGTCAAGCCTTGGGAAATGCCCTTCTTAATCCCTGTGTGTCCATTTCTCTTTCTGCAAAATAAAAAACACACCTGCTTGCTTTCCCTTATTCTCAGGAATGTTCTGAGATCATACGAGATAATGAACTAATGAGAAAAGTCTAGATTATTTCCTGGGGGCAAGTTGGACACCTCTGGGAAGTTTCAATAACTTTTTCAGGTTAACAGGTTAGTTCTCCAGAAAGTATAAATGAAAGGTATTCTTATTACTACCTCTACTTTACTATGGTCTCCCCTTTCCCCCAGTTTCGATTCAGTGTTGGGAACTTCACGGGAGAGATCTAATATCGTAGGGTTAGTTTCTGTGTCACTGCATCACAGGGTTAGCAAGGAGGGACCTAACTCTATTTCAGGGCTCAGTCCAAGGTTCTACTCTGATGGTCAGCAAGAGAAATCACAGACCACACAACAGGAAAGCCAACAAGACTAAACTTTCTTCCCAAATGTATCTTAGCCCAGAGAACATTGACTCAGCCAGAGAACATAGTATTGTCATTATTAACACCTATTCAGGTAACTGAGGGTGGTCAGTCCACATAATAAGCCTTGAACATCATGCAGAGAGTTTCTATTTTATCCTGTGGGTGACAGGTTGTAGTATATTGAGCAGGGACATGTCAAGATCAGATGTTTCTTAGAAATGTTACAAGATCACTTAGCTGTGTGGAGGGTGGGTTGAGGTGATAGGGACAAGGCCATAACATCAGAGACAGAGTACAATCAGGACTCTTTCAGTCTTGACAGAAACTTGGCTGAACTAGTGTGAACAAAATGGGATATTATTGGCTGCTATAACAAAATGTCCAGGGGAGGATCTGGCTTCAGACTAAATCCAAATTCTAGGATGTCATCAAAGTTTTCTCTTTCTCCCCCACCATCCCTTAGCTTCTGATGCAAACTCTCTCTCCACATAGTATACAAGAGGGCTGCCAGGCTCTTATTTTCTCAGTTGAGCAAGTCCAGTATCTGTATACCAATTCCAGGGAAGTTTCTGATTGGTGCTGCTGGGGTCACATGCACATTAATGAACCAATTATTAATGGAGGGTTGGGGGAATGGGTATTCTATTTGGGGTGACTGCCTGGGTCACTCCTGTGATAGAGAGGGTAGGCAGCAAGTCTCCCAGCCCTGGCAGAACCACACAGAGTTGGAAAGAGATCCCCAAAGAAGCCAGAAGAATGGTAACATGCACTGAGAATACAAAGACAATAGCAATCACTGATCACAAGAGCAGAATCTGATTACAGCATGATAGTGGAAATATGGAAGAGAGGACAGACAAAAGAGATTTGGGATGGGGTATTGTTGACATCAGGACTTGTTTTTATTTTCTTGATCTTCTAAAACAAAAGAGATTTGTCTTTGGCAGCTACCTGGAGATTCTGCCACTGTGAGAAGTTTCCAGGTGTTGGTAGCCAGAGAGGGCTAAATAAATATATAGAGGTAAATATATAGATAAAATGTAAATAAATAAATATAGAGAGATATTTATTTGCTTATGACACCTTTCTCAGTTCCTCAAAAGAATTTGAGGCAACTTATAGGGATAATACAGTCACTTAACAGTTACATCATCCCAAGCTCTTAACTAATTTGTCATAGGTGTGCTGCAAATTTAGTTCTTTGCTTCCTGGAAACCAAAGCAAAGAGGGCAACATTATCAGTCAAAAAATTTACAGTGATCATCAGATAAACTTGACTAATATTGGTGTTGACACCTGAAAGGAATATCTCCCCAGGCCCTCATAAAGTTGTCATGGTGTAATGTTGTAATAAGATCTTTCTGTCAGTAAACATAATAGTACGTTTTGTGGGTCTCTTTCTTAGAATGACTTTCAATGGTGGCTAATAATGTCGTATAGCTAAAACATTAGTTAGTAGAGGTGATGTACTCTGCAACGAATCCAGGATATTTTTAAATCCTAGAAAAGTTTTGCAGAAGCCGGGTCAGCTCAACAGTTATGTGTGTAGCTAGCATTTATTTAGCTGTGAATCCCTTTAGCCAGGGTATGTATGTGCTCTCCATCATTCCTTTTTGTTTTATACTCAACTTGTTTCAGTTACTTCCATTACCAATCTGGCTCCTAAATACGTCTGCACGTGTGACCTCTGGAAGAGATGTACATAACCAGTGGTCCAACTCCTTGCCCCTCTACACAGCTCAACGTACATGTTGGTGTACCTCAGTGTCTTCTTTCCCCCTTCCCAGCTGCCTCTAATACTGGTTTTATCAAATACCTCTTCCATTCTTTGGACAAATCCTCGTGGTCAACCCTTTTGTGCTCTTGGCTTCAGGACTTGGAAGGTAAAGCTACCATTTTCATAAAGACCTGGCCGCCCACCCCCCCTTGCAGTTGTTGTGAGACTGGTCTATGTTTTGGATGGTTTACATGACTGGCCTGGAAAGTGAAGCCAAAGGAATTCCCAATGAAAATGCTTTCATCTTGAGCCAAGAAGCCTGAGTAACTTTGAGTTGGGAATGACCATAAGTACTTGTCTCAGAAATCTGAAGTAGCCCTAAGATTTGGTTTTCACTTTCTGGTGTGATGTGAAAGCAATGCTGCTTGCCCAATTAATTGGTGGTAGAGGAAAATCCATGCAAACACCTGAAATGAAAGTCATTTGTATGTGAACTTCCTGCTTTCTTTGAAATTCAGAATTCTGAGGATGAATGAGTATATTTGGCCCCAACTTGTATGTACAGAGGCTCTTAAGATACGAAGGCAACTGCGATGTTTTAAAGGAGCGGTTAACTGTCTCAGAAAAAAACAACTCTTGGATGATTTTATAGTCCAAAATTCTTGACAATGAGTGTCATTTAGGAAGTGATACACATGTGTGTACTTTTGAAAAGAGGAAGTGGGCATTGAGACTTTTTAGTTTAGTGGATTGGGGAGGGCATTGTTGGTACTACATTGGCACAGCAGTTATGCAAATCGGGGGACTGGGCTGATTATAGTAGAAACAAGAGACCAAGAAAATAAGACTTGAGATACAGTTTAGATTTCAAGACAACGATTTATCTAGGACTCTTTCTTGTAAGGGGCAAATGGACAACAAATTTCAAGTGTGGCCAAAAGGGGCATAATTCTAAACTTTTATGTTTTATTTTTTATTATTGGATTTACCCCTTCCTTCTAAAGCCCATTAATTTGCATTTCCTGAGTGATTCTTGCCTGAGTGTTTGGGGGAGATAGCCTTCAGATCAGCTTGGGAAGTAGAGGAAACTCAAATGAGGTTTTTTAATTGTTTACATATTGCTTGCAAAACTCATAAAACCTCAGTTGTTCAGCCCTTTCAAGGCTGCCTTTGCCAAACCCCTTCTAGGCCTCAGACCTCCTGGGGGCGGGCCTGCCTCAGAGCTTCACCGGGTCCCACTGGGGACTGCAGAACATAACATCCTCATGGGAAACTGCAAGTCCCTGAAAGGCACACCGGGGGTTCTCTACCTCTGACTCTCACAGAGGCGATAGCACCAGGAGCTGCTTGGCAAACGGGTTCCAGGCACCAAAATGCCATCGTGGAGGATGTGGCCATCGTGGGAAGGCCTGCAGCAGAGGCGCCCTGGTCTGCAGATGCTGCCTGGTTTCCTGGACCATTCATTGAAACGTCCATGTCCCCAGTCCGCACGGTCGCCTCTCCGGCTCTTGGCCTCGGGTCCGGGAAGTGAAAACTGCTGTCTCCCTAAAGACCCAGCACCCCGACTTGCAGTGCGGTCAGACTGTTTGGGAACTCCGAAAAGGCCCGTGTTTTGTTTTCCTCCCACTCTTAGTTTAGCCAGAACTGCAGGGAGATGGATTTATTCCTCCCATACGAAATATCCCCACACTGAATTATTGCTCCTGAGGCATTTATTACTTCCCTTAAAAAAATTACTTAGCCTGACAGAGTCGCCTGGAGTTCCATTTTCAACCTGATTTGCATCGGAGACAATGACACATCTTAAAATCAGCCTTCTTAAGCAGCAGGGACGGGAGTCCTTCACATCACTGGAAAGAGGAAGCGGATGCTTTGTGATAAACAGGAAAGTCCTCCCTCGCTGTTGCCTGTAAGAGTCCACACCGTTTTCACCTTGAACCCTCACATCTGAATTGCTCCCAAGGTGAACCCCTGGTTGTCTTTCAAATGCCATTTCTAATACATGGGGGGTGCTCTGTGACCTAAAAAGCCCCCTCATAAGGTGAGAGAACACGTCATTACAGACTGTAATTTCTACTGAGAACTAACAGACATCTGGAAGGAAGTAACCTTATGAGGCAGAAAATTAAAGAACTCACTTCCAGCCTTGTCTGTGCACTACCAGAGTCAGGATACACGCCACTATTTTCTGCAAAGCCAGAAAGCAAATAAGGTATTGATTGAATATAAAAGAAGAGAGACTGTGGTAGTAAATAATCATGAAGGAAGTTTGAATGGCTAGTCTGGAGGGTGAAAATAAAACTGCCTTTCACTAAGTATCGCTTTTCTACCTTGTGCTCTTGTACAGTGTGTGAGGAAGTGGATTCAGTAGTCCTAAAAACAAGGGCCGTGTTACAAACATAGGCAGAGCATTGTTATAGAATAGGGGGATGGACGGAGAGAAGGACGCTCGGGCAAAGCATTTCTTATGGCCAATTAATTCGTCCTGGTGAATCATTTCCTACCAAGGCTACTAAATGAAAGACCTTTTGGACTCTCAGAAATTAGGAGTGAGACGTTCTTTTCATTCTGCACAGCTAGACCATAATTCATAAATTATTTAATATAATACTAATTTATACCAACCACTGACTATAAGTCTCAATTAAAATATCCTGAAAAACTCATTACCCATCAACCTGCTTCATAAGAATGTGTCATATCCTATTTAGAAAAAATAAATGAACGTCAGTGCAAAAGGTAATCGCGTTTCTAAGCATCAGAATTCAGCTGGGGTGGTAATAGTCAAAGCCTCGTGCTGAGGATTGCAGACACCCAAGTCTCTTCCAGTTGGACACCAAAGTGGTCTCCTGTAGTCACTTGATAAATATTTGTGTTTCTGACATTATAGTAAAATCCAAGTTCTTGTTTCTGGAATGAATTGATTGTTGGCTCATGACAAATCTTATTTTGACCTTATCCAGTTTCTGCCCCAGTGGCTAAAGGAAGATATAGACTGGGGGTTAGGATTTAAACTAAACTGAAGAGGTCCATGAAGTGAAAAAGGGTGAGTCACTGACCTAGAGAAGATTTTCTAGAGGGAAGAGGCACAGCCTCTAGAAGTGTGGGTTGGTGGTTAAGAACACAGGGTTTGTCTTCAGAGACCTGGGTTTGTGTTCCAGCTCTTTCTTAAAGGACTATGGCTGTCCTTGTTAAGGACTTGCATTAGTTATGGTAATGCTAGCTATGGTAACAAAGAGATACAATGCAGTATAATGGCTCAAACATAATCAGAGTTTTTCTCACTTCTGCAACCGTATGGGGCAAACCCTACTGGACAGCAGGCAGCTCTCTTCATGCAGTGGACTCAGGGACCCAAACTCCTTCCATATTGTGGCTCTGCCTTCTGCTAGGTCCTTGTGATAGCAGCTGGTGCAAGGAGAAAAAGAAACCATGGAGAAGGCAGACCCCTTCTTGGGGGTCTTGGCTAGACCCTTGGCTAGAATTAAGCCTTGGCTTAATTAAGCCAAAGCCTTGGCTAGAATTAAGACACATCACACTCACTCTGTTGATGAAAATCGGTCATGGGTCACATCTAAATGCAAATGGATGGTGGGTGGGAAATGTAGTCCCTGTTTGTTTAGCCACTTCCCAGGGACAACTATGTAACTAAGAACATGGTGGAGAAGGATGAATTTCAGTAGATGGCTAGCTATACCCTCCATAGGACTGTCTGTCAGAGACAGCAGAGATGACATTCTGTGGAAGGAAAGTCTCCAGGATCATAGATCAAAAATTTCGAGAGGGGAGGGACTTAAGAAGCGTCAGCCAGTCACGGGGTTTCAAGCTTGAAAACGATGAGATTAAACCTGAGTGAAAATCAGGCTGAGGGGCTCCTCTGGCAGCTGAGAGAAGAGGTGTCAGGCATCAGGAAGAGTAGGGTCCACCAGCTAGTGGAAGTGTCAAAAGGGTGGGTCCCAGGCTTCCCTGGTGGCGCAGTGGTTGAGAGTCCACCTGCCGATGCAGGGGACACGGGTTCGTGCCCCGGTCCGGGAAGATCCCACATGCCGCGGAGCGGCTGGGCCCGTGAGCCATGTCCGCTGAGCCTGCGGTCCGGAGCCTGTGCTCCGCAGCGGGAGAGGCCACAACTGTGAGAGGCCCGCGTACCGCAAAGAAAAAGGGTGGGTCCCAATGATCAGGGTTTCTCTTCGAGAGAAAACTCTGCGTTCTGTGCTGAGGGCTATCATTACAAAGATGGTTGAGGTTTGCCTCTACCCTCAAACAGGAAATAGAGAAAAATCTGTATTCAGGAAGCAGATGACAATCCTTGGAGGCTAAGTTGCACGTGTGCGTGCGTGTGTGTGTGTGTGTGTGTGTGTGTGTGTGTGTGTGTAATAGAGAGAAACAGTTGCATCAAGGAAGTAACACCTGTGCTCTAGCAATGAGTTGGTGTTAGTCAGATAAGGGGAGTTGGTCTAATTTTAAGAAACTAAACTTCTCTTCAGTAGACTCACCTGGTCTTCCCTACCTTAATTAGCTCTCTGTAGTTTGAAGTATCTAAACAAATACCAAGTAATGTTTAAAGAAAAAAATGAGGTCATCACAGAATTAAAGCCCATGGAGATGTAAGTACAAGCATGTTTATTGCATCGCTGTTTTTAGTGGCAGAGATCTGGGAAGATTCTTCATGTCCATCAGTAAAGGGAATGACTAATAAAAGTATGTTCCAGCATACTGGGCATTACTATACAGCTGTTAAAAAGAATGGCTTAGGTCTGTATGTACTGACCTGGAAGGGTGTCCACAGACAAAGCAGGTTGCAAAGCACTGAGTTTTCTGTGCTCCCACCTTTGCATAAACAAATTGAAACACAAAACCTGTATGTGTGTATCTGTTTGTATAAGTGTGGAGAAAGGTGTGTGAGAATACACTCTAAGTATTAACATCAGTATCTGGAGGAGGGAGGGGGGCTTGAAGATTGAAGTGAACTTTTCCCTTAAGCATCTGTTTTGTAAGTTAATGATTAATAAACAAGAAAAAGCCTACAAGGATGTGTTAAACCTCAGAAACTGGTAAAATACAGAATGCCTCCTCTACCCAAACTGTGATCATTTACTTCTCCTGTCAACAATTATTGGGTATCTACTGGGTGCCAGTGCTTTCACGGACACTGTTTTATTCAATCTTTAGAATAATCCCAAGAGATCTTATTTGCAGAAGGTAAAATAACGTAGAGCTTTAGTAACTTGCTTAAGGTCAAATCACTAGGAAGATGGTAGAGTCAGCATTGTGCCCAGTCCCTTCTGGCTCCAAAGCCTGTGCATCCTTGCTTACACCTCTCTCTTAAAATTGGGAGGATAGGTGGCCCTATTTTTTAACTCAGGAATTCTAGCATCTAACTCAGCCAGGTAAACTAGTGAGGGTGCTAATTAATGTATGGAAGGGTGATCTACAGCAGATAAGAATCCTGTTGGGAATAATCCCAGTCCTTGCTGAAAAAGCTAATCAAAGGGGCTGGAAAGACCCAATTTTGAAAGAATCCCCTTGGAGGTGAGTCACTTGGTGACATCTCTACCAGAGGCAGGGAAGTGTGAAAGGAACATGGGTACACTGGTATAATCTCCTTTGATGGTCTTGGGGTGGTGGGAAGAACTGCTCTTCTTTTAGCTGGCTTTGCCCCCAGAAGTGTTTTGAGGGGCGCTTGTGGGTGTAATCTCACTTCCTTCCTTCTCGAGTTAGGGCTCTTCACTTATAATTATGGGTTTCAGACAATTGAAGCATTTCGAGGCCATGGATTTCTTCAGAACATATTTCAAGCCAGAGAGGCAGCATTGCTTAAGACAAAGAGAAAACTCATTTCTAAATTCTTATTGGAGTTGGCAGTTCTGGCAAGGATTTAAAAAATGAAGATCATCTTTCTTGGTGGGCTGAGTTTTAGCGTCAGGATTTCAGGTTACAGATGTCACTGTAGGAGGTTTCGGTCACGTTACCACTCTCACTCGGGCTCAGGCATTTTCGTGGCACTCTTCCTAGGTTGGCTTTCCCCCAAAGTTCCAAATTAATAGGAATATATTTCAATGAGAAAAAAAAAAGATACTAAAAAATGATTTAAGAAAAGCTAAAAAAGAAGGAAGTCCAAGGTAGTGGTTCTTTACATTAGTGTCACCAAGGGACCTTTAAAAAATCCTGGACCAATTAAATCAGTGTCTATGGGGGTGGGACCCAGGCCCCCGTGGTTTCTAAAGTTCCCCAAGTGATTCCACTGTGTCGCTGAAGATGAGAACCGCTGGCTTAGTGACCAATATTCTCACCCAGCTGAAGCAACAAAGCTCCACTAGCTGTGCCTAGATTTTCAGGGCTGGGGTCACCCCAGGGGAGCACTGACAGCTGGTGCAGGACTTCGGGGCTCAGTTAGAGACCTTGGTGCAAAGAGGACTTCGGGCTCCACCCTTCAGCCCAGTGGCGAGCAACCTGTCCTGTTCCGTAGCCAACTGTCGAAAACCAAAATATATTTATGGGCTGCATTATTTTTCTATTCCGAATGAAAATAACTTGATCGAAGCCCATAAAGAAATGATGAGTGTTTCAATGTAAGACGGACTATTTTACTAAAAGAAGAAGGCTATGAAAATTGGCAACTCTGAATTACTTAAAATATCTATCTGGGTATTTTTAAAAAAGGAAACTGACTAACCTTCTATCTTCAGATTACATCATGGACCTTATAGTGAAACCAGGTGGTCTGTGGGTGGTTCTGGAATGTTGATTGCTCATCTCAGCTTTAGTTTAAGGTTCTCTAATACCTGCGTGGACATTCGCTAATTACGTCGATTTTCTGAAACTCTCTACCTATTGAGGAACAGTCTGTAACCTGCTTTAGACTTGGCATTTTTCTTCACGAGACCAATAGAAGTGGTTAAAATGTGAAAAACGGCACCAACTGGCCTTGGGAAAAGTGTAAATGCAGGCATCATCTGTTCACGTGGCAAATTTGGGAAACGCAGTTTGGATGCAGTCATTGGCTCTGACAAAACCAGCAGCTATTAAATAATAAAGTATTGAAATTCCAGACTGATAACTTTCAGCAGTAACAATGCTGGCTCTGATGTGCCTGATGTTGTCATCTTTGGATCACACACACACACACACACACACACACACACACACACACACTCCCATACTCTCCACGATCTTCTTGGCGATTCCCTGCATTTCTTGTTCTCCGGAGCCCTTTGTTTCTTCGCTGATAAAAGCTTCCCGGTGGGGATTTCAGTTGAGGAAGAGTGAAGAGGGAAGAAGTACAGCCAGTGTAGGGCTTGCTAGTGAGCAAAAAGACATATCCTATGAAACAAAGTTTTAATTTTTATTTTACATATTTATACATAAAACTTTTAAGGAACCCTCTGAATCCAACAGAATGTTAATAGCACATCTAAAAATGAACTTCAGGTAGTCAACATTCACAAAATGTTGAAAACTGATTAAAATATACATATTACAGAGACCTACAACTTCACTACGAGGCAGGCATGTATTTTTTGACTTGGATAGCACCGTCATTTACAGTTCTTCTTTAAAACTACAGTGAAGAATGAAAGCAGTCAAATGGTAAAATACTGCTCCAACTCAGAATCTCTAAACAAATAAAAATAAAGTTAAAACTACCCTCTTTGATTAACCATGATTTGGGATGGTGTAAGTACTGTACATTTTTTGTAACAATATTTTATTAAAATGCCTGATATTTAGTGGCACAGTAAAAAAATTAAAATAAATTAAGAAGCAAAGGCCAATCACTGGACGTTAAGCTTCAGACATTATCGATGACTAACACTGATATTTGTTTGTTTCTATGCCACCTTTAGCAACAGCATTTTTACAACCACAGAAGCAAAATAAATTCTAGCTTGTCCTCTGGTTGGATGGCTTCTTTTCACTTTGCAGGCATTTTCTCGGCCATGTGCTTCTGCTGACTCTCAGCGTGTCTGTAAAATGAATAATACAATTATTTAGTGCTAAGGAGAAAGCCAAACTGCTTTCCCATCAACAGCTAAGACATCCTCCAAACGGAGGCTCGGAGTTACTCATAGTGAAATCAAGAGACTCAAGAAACGGTACTTCGTTCAAATGGATTCGCCCTCTTCCAAGTTTTATATTCTATGTACGATTCCTTTTATTTAGTAAGCCACTGGATTAACCTGAGACGTGTAGAGGTCACATTCCTTTGAGAAGAAAAGTGCCGTGTTTAAAAATGAAAAGAGAAAAGTAACTAGGATAATTTATTCCACAAATGTTTAATATGTGCCTTCTCTGTGCTCCTGGTGCTGGGGATTCGGTGGTGAGCAGTGATCTTTGTTCTCATGGAGTATATATTGTAATGGAAAGAGACAAGAAAGGAACAGACAGCAAGCAAGGAGAGAGCAGATAGAAGATTAAGTGCTAAGCAAAAAGTCAAAACAAGGTGTTGTGATAGAAAGTAACTGCATGACTACTTTATCCAAACACGCACGTAGATGCAAATCTAAGTATTAACAAGGCTGTTGTTAATAATACAATAGTTCAATTTTATTCTTACAAAGGCTAATGTCTTCCAAACAAACGGTAGGCCTTTGTGGTTGTCAAGATTTCCCACATTTGCATATTGTTTCCCCCTCAGTTAGTCCCAAGGGCATGATCACGGCAGTGAGCGGGCCACAGGGTGGGGTGAGTCTTACTCATCAAGCCCTATTACGGCCTGTGAGCCCAAAGTTGGGCTAACCAGCAGCTGGCCAGTGGAGATGAAGTGGGAGGAATGGCTAAGCTGCTTACATCACTCTATCGGGCACTAAGTAAACGTCTTCCCAGGGAGTGGCAGGGTCTGAAGGCTGCAAGAAACAAATGTTTTGAAGGAGGATCTTAGGAAATTATAAATCTGGCAAGAGAAAAGCATCTAAGGGTGTGGTTTTCAGCTGTCATCAAAGGTCCAGGGGCAGTTTCTGGGTGCTGCCTAGCCTTGGGTAGTCAGTGACATCAAGTTTAAACTCACTGGCATTATGCAGAATGTCTCCCATCTGTGTTACAGGGCAAATACATTCAGAAACAGAGAAGTGACAGCAGCGTCCCTGCCACATGCAGCAGCCCACAAAGAATATTCTGATATTCATTTACCAACAAAGGGACTCAGGAAAAAGACATCAATAGCACCCTATTCCTAAAAAAGAAATTATGCCTTCTAGCAGACCATCTTTTTTTTTTTTAACATTTTCATAAAGTAGCTCATGGGCCTCACTTGAACAAATTCAGCTCAAGAAATATTTTGATGCCCAGTGACTAAGATTCCGTGGTAGCTAATTAAAGTGTAGTTTCTTATAGCAGTTTTAAAATATGTATCAGTGTGTGTGTGTGTGTGTGTGTGTGTGTGTGTGTGTGTACGTGCATACAAACAACAAGGGGTTTTCTGAGACAGAAGGAAAGAACAGGCAGGCAAGAGCTTCAGAAAATATTGAAAGCTGGGTGTTATTTTGAGACATACATACAAGGGTGAATTTCATTAAAATTGTAAACAAAGGAGGGAAAGGGTTTCCGATCATAAAACCAAAAGGTTCTCGTCAACTATTTATAAAGTCTTTACTAGGATTTATTTCACTCAAGCTCCGCAAGGACTTCTTTTTATCAACAATCCCTATTGAGGACCTACTACGTACTTGGCAGGCCCTGTATTAGGTTCTGAGGACACAGCAATGAATGAAAATAGTGTTGTCTCTGCTTTCAGGGGGCTTATAGCCAGGTTGGTTGTAAACCATATAACACAATAGGATTAGCCTCTACTTGGGAGGGATGCCATGCTGCCAGGAGCACAGAGGGCCCTACATCAGTCTTGGGGGATCAGGGAGCACTTCTCCAAAGAGGTATCTAAACGCAGGGTTTTCAAATTAGGCTGTGCGTTGGAATCATCTGGAAAGATTTAAAAACTCCTAATGCACAGGCTACTTCACAGAATAATTAAATCAGAATCTCTGGGAGTGAGACCCAGACATCAGTGTTTTAAAAACTCCCCAGGTGGTTCCAATGTGCAGCCAAAATTGAGAACCACCGATCTGAACTGACACCTGAATGGTAGGAGCTGCACAGGTAAAGGGAATAGGTGAACAGGGCTTCCCAGCGGCCAAGCGCTTGGCCTTCTGGGATCTGGCTGCAAAACTCTGGCACTGCAACCTTTAGGGAAGTTTAAGTATCCTTAGATCCCTCCATGAGCAAAATTCTATTTCTGCAGCCAGGAATGGGCATAGAAACTTCTCCCCACCTGCTCTAATTTAAAGGGTTCCTCCAGTACCTTTAAATTAGTGACTCCTCTCCTTTGAACCCCATGGTTCTGCCCACCCTGTCTCCCATGATCACACCATCTGAAGGGATAAGCAAAATTCACTGCAAACCTAAGTAATAGCCTAACATTCTGAGAGAAGGGAGGAGCCTCTGAATGTCGTCTTAGCAACGAGGGGTGCCAACGCTGCTCTGAGGGGCAGAGAAACAGTCTCTGTTATCATAGGCAAGCCACAGAATTGACGAAAGAGTCTATATATTTTTCAGAAGATGCATGTCCTGGTTGTATATTTCACTACTGATTTCCCATAATCTTAATCCCTATATGCAAAGCTGTTAGCGTAACAAAAAGGCAGGTGTCTTACAATTGTTGGTGCAGTGCCCGAATACGGCTGTAGGGGGCAATAATAGTATTTGAGTGTTACTATATTTCACATGCAGGCAAATATGCTAAGACGGTATGAGAAGACCTTCTGGGTTTTTGGGTTTTCGTTTTTTTGTTAGGGGTGAGGCAATATAACATCCAAAGCGTACAAAACAGAGTGCTGCCCATAGGTCTTTAAAAACTAACTTAAACATAGTTCTGCAGCATTTATTTTGCTACCCGAGCTATTTTTATAACACTGCGTTTAGAAAAATATTTTACCCAGTGTTACACACTGAGAAGTGGTCCCTGTGGTGAGTGCTGAGAGCATTTTCACTACATATGTTTTCAAACTTCTCCTGGATGGTTCTGGATCATGTGGTTAATTCCTTATGTTACCGTGACAAGCAGTTTTCTTTCTCTCCTTGGGAGCTTCTACTCTCTGAATACCATTTCTGGGATTAATAGTAACTGTTGCCTTGTGGTTTAAAGACTTCCTATAAACCGTCTCAGACAAGGCGGCATCGTAAATACAGTACAGGATCATAGGAATGCTCACGGTATTTCATATACTTTATATATTTATGGTGAGAGGCCTTTCCACAAGGAAAACTATGAAGAAATGCAAGATCTTGACCAGCATTAGCCTAGTTTCCCTATGCCCCAGGGAAGGAAGCATTCTTTACCTCTTTACAGACAGGCGCTCGGAACCAGGCCCAGCTAGAAACTCAAGTCTTGGAGTCTCCCCATGGTGAGAGCAATCTGGTGGCGCTGGTGCTGTGGAAAGATGCCAGTGTCCTTGCCTTCCGGGCATGGCAGATGCGATCAAGAGTCAGGTCATATAACACCAAGTGCCACTTGGTGGTACCCACCACGTGCTGGAATCGTGCCAGCATGGAATGGCTTAGGGACGACTCTCAAGGGGACAGTCCTTCAGGATAATGTCCTTAGGCCAGAATTGCTGACCTGATTTAAGTGGGGGTGGATGAAGTTCTAATGCACTTACAATCCATCACTAGGGGAGGATGGTTGTGAAGAAGCCATGCATTTGGATGGGAGCAGTTTTGGCCGCTTCCCCTCCATCTAAACAGCTGACACCAGCAGAGATTAGGCGAGTTACTGATGGAAGTAAGGAAAGAAGTTCTCTAGAGCTCGCTCTTGCCTTAATTCTTAGACTTCCAACCATCCCAGGCTTCCTTCCTTCTTTGCAAAGATGAGGCACCACTGACCTGGTCAGGTCCTCGATGTCCACCAGCATGGCGTCTTGCTCTGTGTGCAGCTCATCTCGTATGAGGAGCAGCTGGACCAACTCTTCATTCAAGCCTGGGGCAAAGAAACGAAAGCATTTAGAAACAGGTAAAATTGCATCTAAGTCAGGACGTGAAACCACTTATGCACCATTACGTACGTACGATAGACACAAACATATACACAAACAGTTAAACATAGCAGGAGACTATTTTTGCTAAAATGTAGAGTTCTTACATTAGCTTCTCATAAGCCCAGGAGAGGTCACCAATCTGAGAGCACGACTAGCTTGCATACTTATAGAAGTGTTGACAGAAAAGGAGTACAAAGTATATCCAATTACACTCACATGAGAGTGGGAAAAGAAATTGTTAGCCGTTAGGAAAACAGCTTGTTAGAAGAAGTGGGATTTTGTTTTCAAGAAATGTGTACGCGGAAGTCTGGGGCACGTTAAGTTTTCCACCGTTCATCTTCAGGGTGCTCCTGCCACACGGAGAGCTGGGGGGGCCACTGCACCCGACAAGAGCCCCATCAGACCCCCCCAGCTGGGGAGGAAGGCGCCTTGAGGATGCTCAAAGGCTCCTCGGGGTCGAGGCGAGGAGCCTACGTGCAGGTTGTTCTAGGAAACAGTAATATCTAAAGCTGTGTGAGAACCAGATGTGTAAGACCTGAAGAAACAACCCCTGAATTCTCTGGACAATGGGTGCTGAGGAAAGCATTCTTCAGGATTTCTACCGGGCATAAAATAGATGGAAACATAACTAGTCTTCCTGAAATCAGTGTACTGGGTTTAATTTGGCTTCTGCCATTGAAAAATATAAACAAGCAGGGAGCTCTCTCTTGCTTTTCCCCCCTCACATCAGCTAAGAGTGAAAGCTTCTAGGTCTGGACATGTGGACACATGAGGGATAGCATTCATTTAGCAAGAGCTCTGGGCCCAGAAATCAAAGAAAGGAAGCGGGTATTCAGCGAGGTCCTCCTTGGAAATGTTTTCAGAGATCCTGACCTCAAATGATGCATTTGTCTGCCTTTAGTTCAGATTAGTTTTCAATTTAGAAAAGGACCAAAAAAGTCATACAAAGAGGTCTAAAACTCCATCTACTCCTGAAAAGGACTAGCTGGCAATGTTATTATTTAAAAGTCTAAGAAGGATGTTTCAGTGGTAAAAGATCAGAAAGCCTTTTAAGTCCTTAATTCCTAGTAATTTATGCTCAACTAAAATTAAAATGTAGTAGAATTTTTTAAAAGCCTGTGAATCTATGGTTTCCTAATTAAAATGTTAAATCCTTTCTCTTGATTTTTTTTTTTTTTTTTCTTTTCTTTCTGCGGTACGCGGGCCTCTCACTGCTGTGGCCTCTCCCGTTGCGGAGCAAAGGCTCCGGACGCGCAGGCCCTGCGGCCATGGCTCACGGGTCCAGCCACTCCGTGGCATGTGGGATCTTCCCGGACCGGGGCACGAACCCATGTCCCCTGCATCGGTAGGCGGACTCTCAACCACTGCGCCACCAGGGAAGCCCCTTTCTCTCGATTTTAAAATGCTGAAGGTATTAACTTGTCACTGAATACATCCAATTTTATTTTTTCTAGTGGGTTCTTAGGGTAGCTTTTTATACTAGTACTCAGTAGGGTGCCTGCATAGTGAGTGGGAATGTCTTTTCTGTATGAAGTTTTAAATTTTTTATTATGGACATTTTCAAAGAGATACAAAAGTAAAGAGAATTGTTTAAGGAATCCCCCTGCCCCATGCATCCAGCCAGCTTCAACAGTTATCAACTCATGGCCAGTCTTGAACTCACCTATCTCCCCTTCTCCCACTAGATCATTTGAAAGAGAATTTCAGACATCATATTATTTCATCTGTAAATGCTTCAGTATGTGTCTCTAAAGACAGGTCTCTTTTTTAAAAAAATTTAACATAACCACAATACCTTTATTGTACCTGAATAAGTAAATATATCTAGTTGGTTTGCATTTGGTTGGCATGTCTCTTAGGTGGTTTTAATCTATCAGCCTACAGATTTTATGGACTTGTATGTTCCAGAGGCTGGAGGGCTCGTGAGTTCACCTGGGCTAAGCATGCTGTCCCAGTGAGCGAGCTCTCTCATTGGTCCAGCACCTGCCCTTCCCTGCGTAACCGATCACTTCGAGTGAATGCCACTCACTGACCACCCGCCCTGCACACTTCCTGTGGAGGCCCTTCTTCATTCTGGGGGGAAAAGGCCCACGCCTTCTCACCCTATAATTTTCACATATCGGTCACATATACTTTCACCACCTGGAGTCCCACAGCATAAGTCGAATAGAATTTGATGACCTAAAATGAATGTACGTGCAAGTAAAGCTGAGCGTATAACTGTATAATAAATGAATTGTAACTACGAAATTATATTCTACAAACAGGCGTTGGGAGCCAACTATATGCCAGGCACTGTGCTGGGAGCTGGGGATTTCAGGTGAATAAAAAGGATCCCTAACCTCTGTGAACCTTGAAAAAGTCTTAAAGTTTCTCAACATTTTACAGTAAAAAACCCAAAAACAGAAAGAGAGCGTTGTGATTCTCTTCTTTTCCTTGCAAGTACACAGGAGGACCCCAATGAAACGTACCAAGGAGCTGAACCCAGGAAATAGTACTATCCATCCCATGGTATTTTACACTTAATATCCCATTTTCCAGAGCATCTTACACTTACTTTCTATCTGGGAATGGAGATCATTGACTATCACTTGTAGCTGCCCAATAGTCATGTCTCTCAGGTCAGTGGGCTTTAAACTTCTTTTCATCAAGCATTCACTTATATGAGGCATGTGTGGCAGCTGAAGACAGAAAGGGAAGAAATGGAGGGGTGAGCTGTAAGCGCACTGAACGTACGACCCAGTTTTCTCCTAAAAGACCCACCTTCATTCACCCACTTCAGGTTCCTTGCTTAAAAGCTTTCCCCATCTGACTTTCCCAATGCGAGGCCCTCTATATATGCACATCGTCTGAAACACTATTGGCATCAGAATGGGACACTACTCAAATCAAAAGCTTTTGGACTGGTCTACGACTGAGAGTCAATTATTATATCCACAAATGAATTACCAGGGAGCTCAAGTAATGTCAATGACATGGATAAAATTAATAATATCAGCTACTTATTAACTTATAGCATGGTACAAGCACTGTGCTAAGTGCTTTGACTACTTTTTCCACAATCGTGCTCTGACACAGCTATTATTATTATACCCATTTTATAGATGAGAAAACTGAGACGTGTCCAGAGCCCCACAGTAGGTCAATGGCAGAGCTAGTGTTAAGCTCCAAAGCCCAGGGCTCTCATCCACTCTGCCATACTGTCTTCATTGAAAAGGGGGGAACATGAGCTAAAGCAATAGTGAGTTTGCCATAGCAATGGGTTCTTAAACTGAGAGTGCTTTAAAGGAATTAAAATATTCCCATGACAGCTAATACTGCCCCTAAGAAACACAGTAGATATGATTAAACTGAGATTGCTTTAAAGGAATGAAAATATTCCCATGACAGTTAATACTGCCCCTAAGAAACACAGTAGATATGAATCAAGAGCAAAGTTTACTTTTGTGAGTGAAATCTGTTGCGTGTGTATCCTTCAGTGATACAGTAGGAAGGAAAAAGAAACAGACTTAAATGTTTCTCAATGACAGTACGTTTTACACACTGCCTTGTAAAAACCCAAGTTTGCATAACTCTGGGAAAGGACTGGGACAGCCTCAACCATTTGCAGCCACCAAACACTCGTTTGCATTTCAGCGTTCGCTGCTTACAAGATCAGCGACGGGAGACTTCTTCCTGTTCTGTTTTTCCACTTCTACTTGCATTTTGGCCATTGGTTTGGCCATGGCAAGGGCCATTTTGGCTTCGGCTTGCAATTTCTTTTGCCTTGTGAGGAAATCCATGTCATCCAGGGATTCGGATTCCTCTTCAGTAGTGTCTCTATCGGAATAGGAAGAACTCTGTTTGCTCTGTGAAGGGAAAAAGAGTAGCCCTGAGCTTTGCGTGCCGGGTACCGTCTTTGGAGCTGAGCTACAGTCTTCCCTGAGCCCTCTCTCAGAGCAGCCAAGGGTTCCCTCCATCAAGGGACTCAACTCTTGATGTGATTTGTACCCATCGCAAGTAACGTTTTAAAAGCTACTTTATTTCCTCAGTCAGTGACAGACTCTGATTTTAGCATAAAAAGTAACATAATTAATAATAGGGAGAATACATATTTGCAACAAACTTGAGACACTTCTTTGATTCTTACTCTCAAACCTTTCTTGAAGTGAACAGACACAGCAAAATATTTAACCCAGAGCTAAGGCGGTGCGTTGCTCCCTGGAGCGGACGGGATCTCAGATATCCTATGAAGTTCTGACGCGGCATTGCACTCAACAACCAACACGGTTTCCTATTAGTTAATCTTTGGTAAGAAAGGCGATAGACCTCCCAGAGAGGACAGAAATCCAGCAACAAGCACCCAGGATCATCAAGCCATCTTTTGTAATACATGTGCAAGGAATAGTAACCAATGTTTAACCCACATTACCTTGCTGGCTTCTCTGAGCAACAGCTATGTGCTACCATTCCCACCCCTGCCTGGACCCCATCCCCTGCCTTTTAAAATGCGTCCCATTGTTAGTCTGTGCTCATATTTCTAAGCCCAGTGGGGAAGGATTGGTATATAGTGTATTTTCTTTTATAATTTTTAGGGCCTATGTGATTTCTCTTACGATTTAGTATGAAAGTCGTCGCTAACTTTCACAGAGCTTATGTATCCTTCTTGGGTCACAGTTTTGCTTTTTCAATCACTGTCAGATTTTAGGAGCATGCCATGTCAAGAAATGTCATGAGACACCGCTTTTTTAGCCTCTGACATGTTTGTTTCTGACTAACAACAGAAAAGAAGCTAAACGACCAGGAGCGCACACTCTGAGCCTCAGTGGCCGCCTCGGGACTCACCATGGGAGACAAGGGGGTGTCCAAGCTCGTTTCGGTCTTGCTGTCATCGGCATCGCTGTCCTTATCGCTGCCGCTGTCGTTGACAAAGCATATCTGCAGGTTCATCCCACTCTGCAGGCTGGGCAGAAGGAAACAGGACACTAATTCCATTCAGCTATTTGTTATCTGGTAGCAACCGAAAGAACTGCCTGATTTTGCTAAAGAAAGTAGTTTAATGTGTTCTTCACAGGGAGCAGTGAGTGAGCAAATATTACTCCCAACTCATAAATGATAACTTTTACTAGAAGATAAGAAAGATAACTTGATAAGCTGATAAATGATAAGATGATAACTTTTAACTCATACTGTATTCGTTTTATTTTCCACACACAAATTCACGCTGGGAGAAAAGTAATTTCAGGCCACATGGTAGCACCCAGCACAACATCAAACACATAGTTGGTACACAGTAAAAACGCGTTGAGACACTGAGTTTACATTTTTTGTCGATGAAGAGGAATGGGTCCTCAGCCAAATGAGGCTGCTTGGTGTCAGCTAGTATCCTGCCCCACGGGGACAATCCAATGATGTTCATTAGATACAGCATCCCGGGGCCAGAGCTCGCCGAAGAAAGACTCCTTTTTATTCCCAAATAAGGTCGTCTGAAGGAAAATTTTATTTGAGGCGGTTGTCAAAAGCCAACCAAGGGAGCCCATTTATGTCATTAAGAAAAAAACACACCAGAGGTTCACCCTCGAGAAACTTAAGGAAACGTCCAGCTTAGTCAGAAAAGCAGAATGTTGGAACACAAGGCTCTACAGACTGCCTCGCGTACAGAGCCTCAGAGGCAGAGATGTCTTGGGAGCTCATTATGCTTGTGCCGAATCTGGGAAGCTCCAGAGGGATGTTGCCGGAAATGTGGTCACAAAGGGCCAGCCGGCTGTGTATCTGCTATACACGCAACCAGGCAGTGGATCCAACTCTGTGTCCTAACCTTCATCTGAAGTCGAACACATTTCATTGTTGTTTGACAACAAAGTGTTTTTCAAGAAGCACTTTCTTAGCATCCCTAGTAGCCCCAGTCTGTAAGTTTAGAGAAAGAAAAGGCAGAAGGAAACTCCTAAGCAGCAAGGGGTCATAAGGAGGCTCCTGTAAGCCAGGTTTAGGACAGGGGACACCAAATCTGCTCTGGCGTTATTGTTGTCCCAGTGAGAAATGCAAAGAGCAACTCGTCTGATAGCTGACATTCCCATTTGCTTTTTTTTAAATTATTCAAATGGATGCTTTGCATAAATTGCTCAAATGACTCATTTAAAGCACTTTGATTGAAAACAATACAGAACTCAGAAAAAGAAAATGTACTGATTTAACACAGGCACCATCATTGTTATGGGTATGTACCGCCACCTATTGTTAACTTCTCTAATGACTGAAAGTCCCAGCTTATTTTCCCCAGGAGAGAAACGCAGCCTTTCCCTCTGTAGGTCCAGTTCCATTCCCCCACTACCCTCCGGTGCAGGCAAGCAGACCCAGGCCTAGGGCTGGCCGCAGAAAGCGACAGGTTCTGCTGTGATCAGCTCAGGGTGCTTGGAATCAGTAGGACTTAGGTTTGAATCCTTACTTCTTTCCCAAGGCACATTACTTTATGAACCTTAGTTTCCTCATCTGTAAAATAGGGTGAATAATTCAGTGGTTTGTAGAAAGGATGAAAAGAGCTCAGAGATGGGCACAGGGCAGGTGCTCTGTACCTGTTCATTATCCTCCTTTCTCTACTTCCTGAAAGCCTAGACAAAAACACCCACAGAATTTTAAAGGTGATGTGACTTTGTAAAGGGACCCCTGCAGTCACCTACTTGAATACCTGGCGTGGTCACAGCAATTCCTGATGCACAACTGACTCACTGGGGGCATCCCGAGCTGACTTTCACTGTTAGGCAGCTTGAATGTTTATTGAGCTGGAATTTGTCTCCTTTTAACTTTCTATCATTAGAATATATATATATTTTTTTCCTGGAGAAATATAATATGTTCAGGTTACCCTTTGATCCCATATAAATTAAGTTTTAAAATTTATTGTCTGTAGTTGGTAAAAAAAAAAAAAAACCCAAATCAACCCATTTTTAACAATAAAACTCAAGATACATGGATCGGACAACAGTGGAAATTTAAAAAGTGCAAATTAAAAACAGACATTTTAAAGTCATATTTTAAAATAAAAAAGACATTTTAAATTAAACCTAATTCGAATCAAGGATTATGTAGTATTTCCTATTTATTGAATAACTAAAGTCTTGAAAAGAAGACACTATATACACAGATTATAAAAATATAAAATAACACATGATACCACTGCAAAATAAGGTTTAAAACATCCAAAGATATATATTTTCATTATGAAGAAAGTCTGATCGTAAATTCTGTTGTTCTGCCCCCAAATTGACCTTTGTGCTAAGGATCAACTCAGACCTAGATCAACTATCCCATGCAGTGTTTCTAACTCAGGAAAGGCCAAGAAAAAAGAAAAGGGAAGGATTTAGTAGTCGGAGTGAAATGAAAAAACACCTCAGGTAGAAATTCAGAAAATCGCCTTAGTAACACATTATCACCGTGGGAAACTGAGCAGAGCTTCTTACAGGGTGAGCCTTATAATTCCTTATAGTGGTAATCACCAAGAGTGTTACTCTCAGGAAAAGGAAATTATATGATATTACAGCTAATAGTTCAGCGGGGATTTTCGTACAGACATCTTAAAACGGACTCAGGTTTCAAGAAGGATTTGTTTGCCTTTAGCCTTTAAGAGGGTTTAAGATGAAGGCGGCCTTGGGGAAACTCGACCACAGCTCCCAAGCAGCGGCCAGCGCTGAGGGCCTTTGTGCCACTGGGTCCAGGAACGATAACCCCTGTTCCTGGCCCCTTCCCATCCCGGGGAGGCATGGCTGTTCTGAGGCTCTCCCTCCAGCCACTCGGAGCCCCGGTCCCTCACACTGCGGTGTCTCGCCTATAACCAGGCTATGCAGTCTGGCGAAATCCCAGCAGCCGGGGGCTAATTTGCTTGGAGCTCTCAAGCACTGTCTGAGGTGAAAACAAAACACTAACCTCTTCTTGTTAATGAGTGATATAATTTAAGGTATCCAATTCAGGGTCACTTGATGTTTGGAATGGCGTTCGGCAGAGGGCTATGAGCAAAAGGCTGCTTGATGTCTGCCTTGCCTGTGGATTTGATTACTGGAAGGTCTGCGTCCTGGTCACCCCGGAAACCTCTTCTCCTTATGCCATGAAAAACCACACTGCAGCCCAGAGTTACTGACAGGGAGCCGAGGGTATGGGGAGGGGGCTGTCATGGATGGAGAAGGCTCAGAAACATGAAGAGATAGAGACTAAGTGTGCTTCCTGGACATCTCAGTGTGAGCGAACGTGGCTTTCTGAGTGACAGTTCCCGTTGGCCAGGATCGGGAAAGCATTTAGTTGATAGGCTGTTCAGCACCAGTGTCCACTTGGCATTTACAGTGAGGAAAACTTACTTAGAAAACACATGTGCTGACCTCCAACTACTGTCAGCAGGGATATTATGAAAATATGCTCGGAATTGAGAGAATGATGGAGATGGCAAGATCTTAACTACTAAGAGGATATCTCGAAGACCTAGCTACCTGGTGATGTGGTTTGGTATAAAGACAATACCTTTTTCAAAATACAGGGACAAGACCAGTTTACTCCGTGGGAGAAGTGATGGGATGGTCTTTAAGTTTGCTGTGACCTCTAGTGGGGCAGCAGCATTGGGAATCTGGCCTTTGTCCTTGGCCTTGGGTTGCAGTGACTGGGAGTGGCCTGGTCTGACGGCCAGCTCCGAATCCCAGAACCATTTGGTGTTTTCTGATTTTAAAAACAGGAATCTCCCAGCACTAGCTTAGACCGCCAGCGTCCACAGAGGAATGCTGAAGATTCTTTGGTTCTATCCCCTGCATCACGCCTTAGTTAATTTCACTTGAACGGTTACAGTGAATTTGAGTTTAAAAGTGTGTTCACTTCATTCTCTCCTTGGGCTCTACAACCACCTGTGGATTCCAGGCAAGGCAGCGGTTACTCAAAGAAGTCAGATAACTTGCCCCAGATCTGTGACAGCCTGATTATTAAAATGGTCCCAATTCTTCCCGTCTCTCTATCTGGTCCCCCTATAACAAGACTGCGGGTTCTCCGTCAAGAGGTGGAGTCTATTTCCGGACCCCTGGGCTGGCCTCCTGACTTGCCTTGGCCAACACAATGCAGAGGAAGTGACAGTATTCCGGTTCCGAGCGCCTCCATCCGCCCACCCCCCCCCACTCCCCGCTGCCCCAAGGAACCGTGCCGCTGCCCGCAGAACAAGTCCAGCTCAGCCTGCTGGCAGAGGAGGGACTTCGTAGCACAGAACTCAATCGGCCGTTGTCCCAACTGAAGCCCCAGGCGCCTGACGGAGCTCAGCCAAGAGCAAGCCGTAGCGGTACCTCGCCAACCCGTAGCCAATCGATCATAGACACACGAGTAAGCCCCGTGGGAAGCCAGCTCTGATCAGCAGCGGAAATCAGTGCTTATCATCGGATGCCACCGATGTGGGTGGGTTTTTATTACACATCACCACCATGGCAACAGATAAATGGTACAAGATCACGAAGCAAGAGACTATAGGCTGGGCCTCTGGTGTTTGAATCCAGTGGCCTTTGCCCCATACTGCACTGCACTTAACCTTTGGTTTGGATATATTAGGTCTTGCCTGTGATGGCAATATAATTTTAAGCACATAATGCCTCCTGTAGTTGCTTATAATTTCAAGGCAATCGTATGGTTTCCTTAAGAAACAGAGAGGAAACTCTGAAATGCCTATGGATTTCAAACATGCATTGCTCATCTTCTGTCCAAAACCAGTGTGGCTGTGAGAGCCTCTGGCCCTGCCATGCCATTCATTACTCAGTATTCCCAACTAGTTTGTGGCTGGGCTGTTAAAATATATTATTTCTATTTATTTTAATGAATCTCCGATGCATTATTCAAAGGCTTTCTACATAATGAATATTATCACCCATTATCTTTTCCTGTTTCATGAGAATTTCAAAGGGGACGGAATATAAAATGTGCATTGTAATTACCCAAGGGTAGCTGTAAACACATTTCATTTTTCTAAGGATTTGTCGTGAAGAAAGAACGTGGAAGCAATTGAGGTTTGGGTAAGTTCTAGATGTACTGCGTGTGTGATGGTGCGTCTACAGAATGTGCTGAGGTGGGTTAAAATGAGGTGCTGCTATTCCTTAATAAATTGTGAAATACCTTTCCCATTTCCCAAACCTTGCTCCTTACTCTTCTTTTCCCTACTGACTGTTTTGTATTGACATTTACCATGAAAGCTACAAAATTACTATTGAAAAAAAAAAAAGGAAAGGCAAAGTTTCTACTTCTCAATATTTGTTATTGTGAAAATAAACTGCTATTTCTTATTTTACTTTAGTGGGATTGTGTTAACTTTCTTTTGCTAAAGAGTGTGCAATGCATGGGATGATAATTTGACTTTTTAAAAATTTAAAAAAATTTAAAATTGAAGTATCGTTGCTGTACAATGTTGTATAAGTTACAGGTGTACAATACGGTAATTCTCAATTTTTAAAGATTATACTCCATTTATAGTTATTATAAAATATTGGCTCTATTCCCTGTGTTGTACAATATATCCTTGTAGCTTATTTTATACCTAATAGTTTGTACCTCTTACTCCACTACCCCTATGTTGCCCCTCCTGCTTCCGTTTCCCCACAGCCATCTCTCCTAGGTGCCAAAGGTGGTAACCACTGGTTTCTTCTCTGTATCTATGAGTCTGCTTCTTTTTTGTTATATTCACTAGTTTGCTGTATTTTTTAAGATTCCACATATAAGTGATATCATACAGTATTTGTCTTTCTCTGACTTATTTCACGTAGCATAATGTCCTCCAAGTCCATCCATGTTGCTGCAAATGGCAAAATTTCATTCCTTTTTATGGCTGAGCTGACTTTTTTAAAAAGAGTGATATTCACATAGGTGCAAACACTGCTGGTCTAACATATATGATCATACACACAGAAGTATTATAAATGATTTTTACAACTATATTAGAAAGAAAGAGGATGTTTAACTGTTCATTTGATGATCAGGCAATAACATCTCTGCAAACCCCACGGCACCAACTGGCCAGTGCTGAGCTGATGCCTCCCCTTTGGCCAGAGCACACACTTTCTAGTTCACTACAGTCCCACCTATTGCCTTTTATCTGGGCTACTTCATTCCTTTATGTTTCTTGCTGGCCCCTGAAGGCATGTTACAGTTCACGGCCCCTATATTAAGTGGATGCATAGTAGTAGTTGATCCAGGGACAGCAATCAGGTCTTCTAACAGGTACCAAATGCTTGGATCACTAAATCACAATATACAAATAGAAATGTGGACTCTATAGAGCATTGGAAGGGAACTCAAAAAAATACTTACTAGACACTCCCTATCTTATAGATGAGAAAGGAAACACTTTCACTTACCTGGACATTAATTAGTAAGTAAGGTGTTAACCAAGAAGAGTGAATGAGCGGGGAACTAACTGCAGTAGAAAAGTGGTCTGCGGGATGGGGGAAGCAAATGCAGAAGAGGGATGGAAAGCCGGCTCTCCCACTGTCATGTGCCCAGAGCAGTTAAGGGCAGTTTCAAACTCTGTGCTAGAGATAGGGCTGGGGGAAAGGGGGGCACCATGTCTCTTCATGTCGTGTCCTCACCCCACATCTTACAGGACTCAGGCTTTTGGCTTCCTCAGCGAAAGCCACGGAAGGTAGCTCCGAAGACGGCTGGAGTGTGAATGGCCCTCTCTGGGTTTTCCTCTCCCGATCCTGCGCATACTTTTTCTCTGCTCCCTTTTCTAAGGCTCATTAGCTCTGGCCCTTCCATCTGTATGTGTTCGCGTGAGGGCTGGTGGGCATCCGACTCCACGTGGCCACAGAATCTTCTCACTACTTAAGGAACGGATGGAGAAGTGGACTAGCGTTCACCAGCTTTGCTGTGGGGAAGCAGCAGCCCCTGTGGCCTAACCCGATTCTCTAGGGAGCTATAAATACTTGCATTCCTCAGACAGCTGCTGATTCTAATTCCACATCAGTGTCTAGTTCCTTCAATAATGACCACGTCTATGTAATCCAATTTGGAATTACAGGATCTTAATGTTAAAAAATGCATTTTTACCAGAAGTATTTTCTGCACGCATTGAAGACCAGAAAGGGTACTCTTCTGATACTGCAATAATAATGGAATAAAACAGCCATCTCTCCTAGGTGCCAAATGCGGTCTGCTTTCCCTTAATCAAAGCCAAATGATTTCTCAGCAATCTACTTCCCGAAATAAAAAGAATGACCACTTTTGAGCATCTACTATATTGTAGGCACTTCATATATATTACCTCTAATCCTCAGATACACCTAAAACAAGTATTATGATCTCCATTTTGTATATGAGAAAACTAAGGCTCAGAGGTTAAATTATACAGGGTCACAAAGCTGGCATTTTATTCTAGGAGAGTGTGGTGAGAAGCCAGGGCACTATAAGAAGGCTAGAATAAATTCATGAATGGAAGAATAAAAGAGAAGATGAAAAAAGAAAGCAAAACAAAAAATTGGAAACAACTTCAGTGTCTAACAATAAGAGATTAAGTATATTATGGATTGACAATTATACACTGATATGTATAACACAGATAACTAATGAGAACCTGCTGTATAGCACAGGGAACTCTGCTTACTGCTCTGTGGTGACCTAAATGGGAAGGAAATCCAAAAAAGAGGGGATAGGGCTTCCCTGGTGGCGCAGTGGTTGAGAGTCCGCCTGCCGATGCAGGGGACGTGGGTTTGTGCCCGGGTCCGGGAAGATCCCACATGCCGTGGAGCGGCTGGGCCTGTGAGCCATGGCCGCTGAGCCTGCGCGTCCGGAGCCTGTGCTCCGCAACGGGAGAGGCCACAACAGTCAGAGGCCCGCATACCACAAAAAAAACAAAAACAAAAACAACAAAAAAGAGGGGATATATGATACATATGGCTGATTCACTTCGCTGTACAGTAGAAACTAACACAACATTGTAAAACAACTATACCCCAATTTTAAAAAAGATTGATAGAACTACAAAAAAAAGTATATTATGGTGAAATATATGACGGGCCATTATGCAGCTAGTAAAAATATATATAATGGAACAGTTATGAATATGGGCAAATATTCCTGATGTATTGTTAAGTCAAAAACAGAAACAAAAACCAAGCTCTAAAACAACAGGTATACTATGATTCCAAGTTTGTAAACAAAAATGTGGAGCTCTCTGTACAGAAAAAGTGGCAGGAAATATACCTAGATATTTTTTCGTGGAAGAAATTCAGTTGACTTCAAATTTTTCTCTTTTGAGTGCCTCTGAGCTGCTATGTGTGGCCTTTAGCAGGAATTTAAAAAAGGAAAAGGAGAGAAAATGGGTGAGTTGATTAGCACTGTGTGTTGGAGAAAGGTGAGTAGGATTAAATATTTGACAGCTGGAAGAGGATGGCTGCGTGTCTGACTCAGATGGTGTCTATGCAGGGACCATGACTCACGTATGAGTCAGCCTGGGCTTTTGTTTTTGGCAGGGTGCTGGGGGTAGGAGATCCTGCCCCCAGCAGGGGGGAGGGCAGTAAGAAACAAATGTTCTTATAAGTGAACATTTCTGTGGATGGACTCTTTGACTCAACTGTTGCCATCCCTCCCCAACCCAGTCTCAATCCCATTCTCCTTTCTGGATCTGCATAGATGATAGACTCTCAAGTAAAGGATATACATTTCACTCTTTGTATTTTTAAAGCCAGCCTGCCTATTTACTCTGCTCAGCCCAGACAGAGTTTAAACTTGTATCTGCCGGACCTGCTGATGAGTTTCAGCTGCTGGAGCTGAAGTTAGGCTCATCCCCTCCCGGACCGGTGTTTACCTCTGTGAGGCTGGGGTAAAGATACGGCAGTTGAAGAGTCAGTGCCTGTGGATGTTTTTGAGGGCTATGGTTAGATTTGGTGAAAATCTTAATTGCAAATTCTTTTACTGTCTTGAACACTGAATCACTGCTTTCACCACTTCTTATGTTTATGTTTAAAATAATGTTGGGGCTGCCATTTAGGCTTGGTCCCATAGTAAGCTTCATCTCAAAGACCTTCTGTTTCATGACTTAATTTGTGGTCGTTTGATTCTATTCAGTCATTAAAAAGAATGCAGTAGATTTACTGAATTGCATTAATTCTATGACGCACGGTTATTCATCTTTGGCCATCTTCAACGTCGGGGTATGTCTCACGATCTCAGCCACCCGTGCAGCTGGTGGCATGACTGCTCTACTGGGCTGTAACTCTGTCAGCCAACAAACCATTATAAGGACCACTGAAGAAGAGGTGGGCTCTGGTAGTTGACCATTCATGCCTTCTGATAATAAAAAAGTGCCAGCATCGAAACCTGCAGAATGGGGGACAGTGGCTTGGAAGGTGAGGCACAGCACCTCCTGATGGCACAAAGGGTGACACTGGGGGGAAAAGCAAAGATGGACAACTCTAAGGGAAAGTGGTTAAATGGAGAATTGAATTGTGAATGTGAAAAGGGTGTAGGACTACCTTAACTAATTTCACTTTTTCTTATTTTTTTTATGCACAAAAGACACGTGTGATAAAAATATATACCCAAATAAACCTGAAAGGACTTTTCAATAGCTAAAACAAAAATTCTGGAATTCTCTGGTGGTCCAGTGGTTAGGGCTCCACGCTTCCACTGCAGACCCCGAATAGCCAAAGCAATCTTGAGAACGAAAAATGGAGCTGGAGGAATCAGGCTCCCTGACTTCAGACTCTACTACAAAGCTACAGTAATCAAGACAATATGGTACTGGCACAAAAACAGAAAGTTAGATCAATGGAACAGGATAGAAAGCCCAGAGACAAACCCACGCACATATGGTCACCTTATCTTTGATAAAGGAGGCAGGAATGTACAGTGGAGAAAGGACAGCCTCTTCAATAAGTGGTGCTGGGAAAACTGGACAGGTACATGTAAAAGTATGAGAGCAGGGGGAGCAAGTTTGATTCCTGGTTGGGGAACTAAGATTCCCGCATGCCGCAAGGCACATCACCAAAACAAAAAACAAAAAAAAATTCTAAGTGTTAAGGAGGCATGTGTCACCATTTAATTGGCAGTGGTTTTCTGAAATATCTTCCATGGGTTTTTAATGCATGTGATAATCTAAATGAGAATAATCTGAGGGGAACAGAAAATTTTACAAAAATACTGAACAAAAGGATTGTGTTAAAACTCCAGATGACAGAGCTCACATGCAGTCAGTGAGGCTGTTTTCTCATAGCAGTGAGTGCTTACGTAAACTCTCGAAGGAGCTGGTCTTCATATGAGCTGTGTGTGTCCAGACACATGTGAGGGACCACTGTCTAAAGGGAGTGCAAATTTCAGTAATAAAGTCATGATAACTTGTCAAAGATGATGCACCAATGAAAAATCATTTCTAGAAGTTCTCTTAATTAAACATTTGGTTGTCCACTGGAGCCATTTTTAAATATAAAATGCAGCCCCTGTGGCCTTTTTTCTCCCTGTCTCCCACTCTTTTGCAGCAGCTCTGACAACTGAATTCTCACTGGCGATAATAATAAAGTTCATAAGACAGAGTACAGCTGGATATGCCTCTAGCAAGATGTCAAATTTCGCTTGCACAAAATTAATTGCACCTAATTAAACTGGGGTCATTGGCATTATTGTAAAGTGAGGCTATTTATTAGACAAAGAAAATTTCACAAATGCCAATTTGCTTTTCTTTCAGGTTTGTAAAAGAGAAGAATTGCTTACATGATTAAATTTGTTTTGCCATTTTAATCTTATTACTCTTCAAAAGAGCCACTTCAAATTTTGCTTCCCTTTAAAAACTGTGTAATGTTTTAGAATACTGCAGATAATTCTTGGAGGAGGGCATAAAAATGATAGGTTTTCTGTAGATTACCTGATGAATTTTCAAAGAGTATAAAAGAGAATTTGCAAACTACCATTTGCAATGACAGGTACTGTGGAATTACTCATATGAAGGATTTTCTAAGCAAATTAATAGTACACATGTATGAGATTAATATGAAGTTCAAAAGGTATGTTGCATGTTACAAATAGGTTGTTGTAGTATGTACCTATTACTTCAGGAAAGCAAATTTCATTGTGTTGAAACAGGACAACCTCTTCTCACTCATGCTGGGTATATATGACCACTGTGCTTACTTCTTCCAGGAAATTATGCAAAAATTATTACTATCAGAGACAAAAGGATGATTTACTTTCCTGGCAAAATGAGGCTGGTTTGACCTGTGATCTGTGGCAGATTATATATTCAGATTCTCAGTTCCTCACATTCGAAGCTCCTATGAATCCAATTTCTTTAAAGCCTCTCTAGATCACTGCTATCTGTCCTATCGAGACAACTCCCTGGGCTATGGTGCCTCCCCGCTCCCTCCCCTCCACGCAGCCCAAACACAAGAGGAGGTGGTGGGTAACTATTACTGGTCTTATCTCAGCCATTCGCCAATAAACCTGTAAGAACAAGAAAGAAATGAGTTTTGATCTAGGGATGTTGGAATGGCTGAGATAAGTAAACAGTAATCATTATTCAAACGAGCGTCTCAAAAGCTCTCTGGGGCATTTCTGTTTTTCATAATCTTCACAACGCATGGAGAGAAGGGTATATAGCCTTTTCCAGGTTACAATATTACATTGCATACTTTGTGAATAGACTGTATTATGTTGTATTTATATTTATGTGCATGTAAATAAAATCTATCTTGGGGTAAGGGAAGAAGAGAAGTTGGGGGGTCAGGTTCATTTTGTGTTACTCTGAGAAAAGGAGAATGGAGATGGCAGAAAAAGTTTTCTCCATGATGTCAAATCAGCTTGTAATGTTTGAAAAATGAAAGACTTCCTAGATGTCTGTTACTAATGACCACTCTGTCCTGTGTTTTCATAGCAGCCAAGCCAGTTTCCATTCCTTTAATAACACCAAGCTATATAAACTCAAAATCCGAAATATAATGCTGATTCAAGATTAATTTGGTCAATGAAAAAATATTTTATAGCAAAGTATTATACTAGTCATAAGAGAAAAGGAATATTTAATTTTTCTAAGAACATGAGTAAATCTAACATTTCTTAGAAACTTCTTTCAAAAATAGGTCATTCATTTCTCTCATTTCCTTTTAAGCTTTTAGCTGGAACATTTTTAAACAGAGAAAACGGACAAAGGTCATACGATCTCAGTTTGAAAAGTCTGATTATGTGTGGATTAGCACATTTTGAAGAAAAATACGGCGCTTCCTATACTGGCCACATTTCAGTATAAGTCAAATTTAATTAGTTGAGTTATGAAGCAATATCAAAAATTCTTTTGCTGCAGTACTGGGCATGAAATGTCTTTATGGGATTATCGTAAGTCTAGCTTACATTTAATAGCTTGTCATTCTCTTAAAAAGTACTTTAGGAGATAGCACTAATTAGAAAAATTCAGTGGGGCTGAAACCCAAAGGCCAACAGAGAAGGACTTACTCTCATAGGAGCAGCTTAAACTTGTCTTCCCAAAGGACCCTCCCACTACTTCACAATTCCTCACATAATATGAAGTGAATTTTTACAGGTAAACACCCTTTAAAATGCATAAATAGAAGTCCACTATTTTGCCAAACGATCCTACTTACCTGGGTAGGCCCTGCCTTAAAAGTAAGCTTAGCACTTCAGAACCCATTGCTTGGGCAATTAATTGTAAGTCCTCAGCCTCATTTAAAATTGAGTCCTGAGCTCCTTAAAGCAGTAAATTCAGCTAATATTTACCTGGTTTTGATTATTTAACTAGTTCAACAGGTGCGCTTTGGAGCATTCTGGAGTGCCACATCAGTGACCTCAAAGTTCTAACATCCCTCAAGTACTTTTGTAAGAAAGAGGTAAGGTACTTCTAGCTCAATGAAGAATTTCAGGAATTGTAACACATCAGAGAAACACTAATTCTAATAGGGATGGAGAATATGGGTTACACAATTGCAACTGAACATTTCCTAAGGCTTTTCTCCTACATTATTCCTGAGGAAGGAGAATGGCAGTCAGTCTTTGCAGACTTTAAATTTACAGGGAAAAAGTGACATTTCTTAGGAACGTTAAGTCTCATTATTAACCATCATCCTAAGGGGGATCCAAAAAGTCATCGTGTTCTCAGAGAGGATGATCTCATCCCAGAATGTGGAGAGGACAACATATGAACGAACAGGATATAAATAATCTTCCTTATGGCGAGTCAACAAGTGTAGCTTGTTATGAGCTACTGTGAAATACGTATGTGTTTATTAGATAGCTGTGTCTCCAAAGAGGGTAGATGACTAAGTGATTCTCAAATTCTGCTCTGCCAGAAGAGTTTCAGGTGGGCTTTGAGGGTTTATAGGGGAGGGACGGTGAGGGGCACTGAGCGCGAAGTAGAGCGGCATTGAAGGGAAATGGTGGCAGATGGCATGTTCTGGGCAGGGGTATCCCAACCCCTCTCCTTCAGTCCTCCTGGACCAGAGGTCTGCTTTGTTTAACATACATGGTTTCTGCACAGGATTTTACATTTCTGCTATTAAAAATAACAAAAACCTTCATGAGACTTCTAGTTACACATGGCATATCGAACACAGGAATTTATCTTCTCTCTCTTCTGAAATCCTACTAAAATAATATTAAAGGAAGAAATAAGGTATGAACTTACATGGACAAAGGAAATGGAAAAGGAGACAGTGGCACACAAGAGAGTTTTTTTTTTTTGCGGTACGCGGGCCTCTCACCGCTGTGGCCCCTCCCGTTGTGGAGCACAGGCTCCGGACACGCAGGCCCAGCGGCCATGGCTCACGGGCCCAGCCACTCCGCGGCATGCGGGATCCTCCTGGACCAGGGCACGAACCCGCGTCCCCTGCATCGGCAGGCGGACCCCCAACCACTGCGCCACCAGGGAAGCCCCCACAAGAGAGTTTGAAAATATTTTGAAAGACAAAATGCAGATGGATGAGGGGTATTTGACTTAACTACTTCAATTTGCTAGGTGTCTGCAGGGGTGACTGGTGGAGAAGGCACATGCATTTTCACTTCAGGATCCTGGAAATACTCAGGTGCATCCAAAGGCAGGGGAGTGGGGTAAGGCTGCATACAAACCAAACTGATTAAACAACTGAAAGGAAAACCTAGATCTTCTAACGTGCCCTGACTACGTGTGGTCTGGCAGGATGAGAAAGTTTACTATCTAGAGAGGCTGCATCAGGGGAGCTCTGGGCTAGGGCTCCCTCAGGCACAGCTGAGGTGGCAGTGAAGCGCCTTACTGAAATCAAAGGAATTAAGTGAAATTCTATGTGCTGAATGGTCAACCATTCCCCTGCTAGAGTCTTACACTGGCAGCCAGGCTTAAAATTCCTTAGGATGAAGTTGAAGAGTTCTTCCCTGTGACAACTTACAGCCCAAGAGCTTTGAGCACTTTTAATTGGATGCACCCTTACAAATAGCTGTGTTTTTATTTGACCATTCTAAAGTGAAGTTCACCATTCATTAATGCAACAACTATTCAGTGACTATGTATTAGACACTGTGTAAGCAATAGTTATGGTGGTGAACAAAACAGACAAAGGCCTGCTCTCTTGGGGTTAATTATTTTCGTACTAGAGAAAGACAAGGAACAGATTAAAAATATATATAATACAACATCAGGTAATGATAAGGACCACAAAGAAAAACAAATCAGGGTAAGAGGATAAGCAGGGTAAGAGAATAGAAAGTGGTAGGTAGGTTGGGAGTTTACCTTTTAATTGGGTAGTCAGGGAAGGTCTCTCTGAGAAGACAATATACGTCTCCAAGCCCCAACCAGAAACTTTACAACAGCTTTTAGTGTTTTACACTTAATTATTAATAGAAATCAAAATGAACAAAAAAACAAACTCAGAAAAAATCATGGACAATGTAGAAATCAGAAGGAAACATTTTGAACAATTTAACTAAAATTAATGCCCTCAGTGAAATGAGAAAGCATGATGGGAAAAATTTTGAAAACATAAACAAAATGGACAAATTCTTAGAAAATACAACTCATCAGAACTGACTCAAGAAGAAATCAAAAGTGTGTACAATCTTAAAAACACTTAAAAAACAGAAGCTGTTAAAATCAAACATACAAAGTAGACACTGGGCCCAGATGGTTATACTGGTAAGAAACAGCTCATTCCAATATTATGTAGACTTTTCTTAGACAATATGAAAGGGGGAATAGTAGCTAATTCATTTACACCAGCATAAACTTATACTAAAACCAGAAAAAAAGGTTACAAGAAAAGAATACAACAGACCCATGTGACTCATGAATGGAAGTATAACAACCCTAAATAAAATATTATGTATAAAATCCAATACTGTTCAAAAAAAGATAATACCCCCAACCAATTTTGGTTTATAATAGGTATGCAAAGATTGTTCAATATTTTGAAAATCTATAAATGTAATTCATTATAGATTAATAGAGAAAGTCATACAATCATCTCAACAGATGCAGAAAAAGCACATGATAACATCAAATACCCATTCATGATAAAAATGTTTTTAAAATTATGAATATAAGGGAACAATGTTAATCTCATAAAGAGTAAAATTAAAGAAAACATAAAATTAACATCATCCTAAATGGAAACATTAGAAGCATTCCATTTAATATGAGAAATGAGCTAAGGATTCCAACTACTACCATTTTTAATCCTCAGTGTACTAGGGTACCTATCCAGTGCAGTAAAACAAAGAAAGAAACCAGAAGTAGGAGGACAGAAAGGAATTTTAAAAGCTGCTATTTTTTGTAGATGATATTGTTTTAAACGTCCAAAGAATGTACAGACAACTTTACTGGAAATAATAGGAGAGTAGAGAAATACTAGGTATAATAATAACGAAATGGCTGGATACACGACTAGTGTACAAAGTAAGCTGCAGCAAACAAGAAAGCATTATCTAAGAGAATTTAAGATAATATCAGAATATCAAATATAATATAACAAAAGATATGCAGTATCTCTAAATGGAAAACAGGGATAGGAAAATTTAATACTGTGAAAATGTAATTCTCCCCTAAATTATTGGGTTGGCCAAAAAGTTCGTTTGGTTTTTCCCGTAAGTTCGTTTTCCGTAAGTTCGTTCGGGTTTTTCCATAACATCTTATGGAAAAACCAGAACGGACTTTTTGGCCAACCCAATATTTCCAGATTCAGTGCAATTCTAGTCAAAAATCCCAAGACAGTATTTTGCTGAACTTGATTTGATGATTTAAAATTTATATGGAAGAATAAAAAACCAAGAATAGGCAGTAAAAGAGTAAAGAGTCCAGATATCAGGACTTATTTTGAAGCTATAGTAATTAAAACTGTATGGTACTGGTGCAGGGATAGAAACACTAACCAATGAAATAGAATGTATTCCCATTAATGTATAGTCATACATAAGTGGTCTGTTAGATCAGTCAGTTAAAGAGAATTGTTACTAATAAATATGATGGAAAAAATGGTCATGTATATGGAAAAAGATGAAATTAGACTTCTCCATTCCAAATCAGGAAACCAACCCCTGATTGCTTACAGACTTAAAAAAAAAAAACACTTTAAACTCTTAACAGGAAATCTAGGTTAACGCCTTTTGGACCTTAGGGTAGAAGAAGATTTTTTATAGAAGCCTCAGAAAGCACTGACTCTAAAAGAAAAGTTAGATAAAAATTACCATTAAAATTAAAATTAAGAACTTCTGGTCATAAAGACACATTGAGTGAAAAGACAAGTTACAACCTGGGAGAAGATATTTGCCATACATACAGCATATTAAGGATTAGAATCATAACTAAAGAACTTCCATAAATCGATGAAAAAAGCATAAAGAATCCAATAGAAATTTGGACATGAGGCCCAAAAAGACATTTCACAGAAGGGGAAACAGAGATGGCTAATAAACATAATGAAATATCATTTAATACCCACATTCAGTTAACAAAAGTGTGAAAGAAGTTGACAATATTGAGTGTTAGAAAGGCTATATAGATCCGCAGGATCTCTGAAGCATTGCTGGTACGAGTGTAACTTGTGCAACTATTTTGAACAGTTTGGCATTATCTTCTAAATAGGAACATTCATGTATTTTCCTAGGAATACCAGTCCAAGGTACACACCAGAGAGAAACTCTTGCACACAGACAGCAGAAGACACATGCAAGGATGTTTATAAGCAGCACTGTTTATAAGAGCAGAACCTCTGAAACAACCCAATGCCTATCGTCAGAAGAGATACATTCACATGGTGGAATATAATACAGCAGTCAAATCAGGGACTGGCAAAGGGGAAAATGGGGCAATTTACATTTCAGAACAAACAATAAAATTTCTCAAGTAATCATAGTTTACTACATGGTTCAAGGTGAATACTATATGAACTTAATAATGTAAAATTGAACAGTTATTTGACCCCAAATTATAAAGTAATTATATTAGGAGGATGGGGAGGGATATATAGATATGTCTGTGGGAGGGCTGTAAAAGAGAGTTAAATCCCAACCTTCCGTATTTAGCAGTCAGTAAATGGTTTAAAAGTAAAAGTTAAGAAGATAAGCATTTTACTCAGAGATATAAATACCAGCTTAAACAACTAAGGAGTTAAAAGTTATTGTTTCTGGAGAGTGAGATGAGGATAGAGAGGGACGGGACCAGGGACTGTTACTTTTATGTTGTTATTATATACTCTGTAGTTAATTCTACTTTACTTTCAAAGTCATATAATACACACACACACACACACACACACACACACACACACACACACACACACACAACTTCGATTTTAAAAACCACAGCTCCCGTTTGGACCAGATGGATAGGACATGGCTGAGCAAAGAGATGGCGTTTCTAGAAGAAAACTTTTTGGTGCTCTGGGGACTACTAGAGGGCAGTAGCAGAGATCTATAAGGCTATGGGGTCCAATCTACTCATTTTACAAAAATGAGGAAACTGAGGCATGGTAAAAACTAAGTAAATTGCTCAAGTCTCAGAATTAGAAGCTGACTGGGACTAACCCTCAGGTGTCCAGGTCCCTAGGCCTGAGGTCCTCCTGCCACATCCCACTAGGAGGAGAAAGAGGTGCTTCCATGGCAAAGGGGAAGGCTGACCTTCCAACTCTGGAATGACATATGCCGAGAGCGAGGGAATCCTCTGAGCCTGAGCTGGCCCACACCCAGCTGAGGAGGACATGCATAAACACTGCATGGCCAGGCCACAGCTCCTGTCTCCAGGCACTAACCCATCAGGAGTGACTCCTAAATACGCACATATATGCGCGTGTGCGTGCTTTCTGATTTTTGCTGATTTAGATGAATCTGTAAGGATCAGACAGAAGCATGAGGCTTACTGAAAGCTTGATAAAATCGATACTAAAGTGTCTAATTCTGGGCCTTATATGAAGGAAAGAGTGGAAATCCGTTGGCTGAATGAATGCATGAATGCTATCATTTGTCTCCCACACCTGGTTTAACATGGTAAGTATACCTAGTATTTATACAGGGAATATTTGCTCTTAGAGAGCCCAAAGGAAGAGCCAGACATTCTGACACGAAATGGATATTTGGGGAGGGATCGAGAGAATGCTGATGGGTCTTCAGTTACTACCATCTTTATTAAAACAATGTTTTATGTGCTTTAATCGCTTGGAATACCTGTACTCATAACAGTTAATTTTGCAGATTGTCTATACCCTCCCTAATCAAAGTGTGACCTATGGACTGGCAGCATGAACATCAGCTGGGAGCTTGTTAGAAATACAGAATCTTGGGACTTCCCTGGTGGTGAAGTGGTTAGAATCCACCTGCCAGTGCAGGGGACATGGGTTCGAGCCCTGGTCCGGGAAGATCCCACATGCCGCGGAGCAACTAAGCCCGTGTGCCACTGAGCCTGTGCTCTAGAGCCTGCGAGCCACAACTACCGAGGCTGTGTGCTGCAACTACTGAAGCCTGTGTACCTAGAGCCCACGCTCTGCAACAAGAGAAGCCACCGCAATGAGAAGCCCACACACCGCAATGAAGAGTAGGCCCTGCTCACCGCAACTAGAGAAAGCCTGAGTGCAGCAACGAAGACCCAACGCTGCCAAAAATAAATAAATTAATTAATTAAAAAGAAAAAAAAAATACAGAACCTTAAATCCCACCCCAACCTACTAAATCAGAATCAGCATTTTAACACGATTCCCAGGCGATACATACGCACATTAAAGTTTGAGAAGCTCTGGCCTACAATCCTATTTTCTAGATAGAATCATAATTTTAATATATTTTAATTGGAATTAGAAGTTATGCAAATGATCAATGATACCCTGAAATCAATTAAGGTAAAAAAAAAAAAAACACCTGCAGGACAGGTTAAGCTCTGTAGTAAACATTCAATGATCAAAGTGGGAATTGTATTTCTCAGTTACCAGTATTCATTGCAATCAAATGCATCGGGGGGTTAGGCTGGATGCTTTGGGACTGCTTAATGGGAAATCTGGTGGTCTGCCACACTTCTCCAAGCATCAGTCAGCTTGCTTAAGAGTGTAGCTTGATTCCCCCTTCACAATGCAAAATCAGAATTGTGTCTAGAAAAAAAATGAAATATAGAAATCTGACCTCAAATGGCTGGGCAAATGGGCCAAAAAATCCCCAAAACTAAAACCCAAAAAACAAACCCAACAAACAGGTGGAGAGGGATCTGTCTAGCACGCAAATAAAGGTGGCAGTATTATGGGGAAAAAATCCTCAAGGATTTAAAGGATATCTCTTATTAGACATACATAGTCAGATGACAAAATCCATTAGGTACATATCAGAAAATCAAAACACTCACCGGGAGGAAAGGCTTGGCTTCCCACTTTTGCTACAGCTGGTATAAATTCCCGGGCCATCATCAAAGAAGCTTCCAAGTGCCAACTTCTGTCGGATAGATTCTCTTTCATTTTTCTGTGCCTAAAATTTCAGGAAAATAAAACATGCCGATGAGCAGGCAGATACGTCACAACCAGAGGCGATCTAACGGCTAAGTCTCTTAGAACTATAATATCAGACAAAAAGTAAACAAGCCAAAACACAAGAGCATTTGAATTATTAAGACTGAAATTCAACCAGTCTTTCCTGATTCCACGTCTGTGAGCATTTTCAGTGCTTTGGAGTCCTTTATGATCACTAGTCTCGGAAAGCACCATCCCGGTAGTAAATGATCATCATCAAGACAGAACCACAGTTGACCCCTGAACAACATGGGTTTGAACTGCTCAGGTGCACTTACAGCAGATTTTTCTCAACAGTAAATACTACAGTGCTACACCACCCACAGTTGGTTGAATCTGCGTATGCGGAACCACACAGACGGAGGGCTAACTATAAATTATAGGCAGATTTTTCACTGCGTGGAGGGTCGGCGCTCCTATCCCCAGGGGTTGTTAAAGGGTCACCTGTAGGTTATTTGGCACTATAATCTTTCTTCTTCTTACCTGCTAAATATAACAGAGTAAAGTCATGGAGGGCAAGCACTTTGTCCTAAATCAAATCACTTTTGTCTCAAATGTGGCCCCTCCCTGGATCTTTTCCCTTCTTTACATGGTCCCTTCAGTCCACTTTCTCTATGGCAAGAACATTAATTCGTTCAACCAACAGGCACCAAGCCTCTCTGAGAGGCAGGAGCCACGCTGTGACGCTAGAAGACGGCCCAGGACGGATAGACACAGCCCCTGCCTCCACCCATTACAGTCTTGACGGGGACTCTTGTTTCCATTCAAGCTCATCTCACCAGGTTTAGATTGTGAGAAATCCTAACCTAGTGCCTGGAATAGCTGGAGGACTCTCACTGGACCCATCTGTTTCATATTTTGAAGGGAAGTCAGGTCGGTGTGCATAGGAAAAGGATTTGGTAAACTACACTACTGAGATAACTTGGATACGTTTACAACGCTTGGCTTCGCATAAAAGTCCCATAAAAACTCACCACGCTGAACTTTTAAACCCTTTAAACAACAGAAGATGAGGCATGATTTCCTTAGCTAAAAATAAAACAACTACAAAAAACAAACAATGAGTTAGACATCCTGGGGTGAGAATGAGATTTTGGTTTTCTGTTTCGTGGGATGAGGGAGGCTGTGAGAAGCACCATTTTATGTTCTGAGCAGGGCGCTGAAGACTCTGCGGAACAAATTATATAACGAAACCCAGCTCACGTGAGTGGGTGTGGTTACGGGACGCACGACCGCCTTGACTCTCTCAGTAGGAGGTTCTGGAGCCACGTTTGCTGCTACCAGTATCCAGAAGTTACGGTGAAAGCTCTGAGCCATCATCTGAGCATCACTGTGTCACAGGAATGAAATGTACAACCTATGGGAAGGACAGGCTGAAAAATGGCCTCATTTCATCCCCAAGTGAAGGGCAATATACTACAGGTTAAGGCTGCTGTTTAATATGATAGTTAATAGTCACATGTAACTATTTACACTCAAATTAAAAATTAATTAAAATAAAAAATTCAGTCCCTCAGTCATACTAGCTGCATTTCAAGAGCTCCAGAGCCACAGGTGGCTAGTAGATATCATATGGGAAGCACAGAATAAAATATACGACAGCGCAGCACCGCTAAGACAGCATCAGCTTCAACCGTCTGCATCAGAACTTCCTGCAGAGACTTTAAAATGCACATTCCCATTGCTTCTGTGCCTTTGGGCTAAGATCAAGTGTAAAGTACACATCCCTAGACTCTATCACTGGGTATTTAGTTTCAATGGGGTTGAGAACTTCTGGTTGAAGGAAAGCTCATCTTTATTCTCCTTTTCTCTAACATTTTAAAATTCGTGGACACTACAAGCACTCTTTCAACTTTCATGCTTAGCAATTATATTTAAATCTATCTGTCTATATAGATATCCCTCCCCCCCATTTTGTCATGCACCAGTGGAACTGTGTCATACTAGGAGCTCCTGTATTTGTGTGTATCTGTTAATACAGCCACAAGGTGAAAGACTACTTTTTTTTTAAAAATTAATTAATTTATTTTTGGCTGCATTGGGTCTTCCTTGCTGCATGCGGGCTCTCTCTAGTTGCAGTGACCGGGGGCTACTCTTCGTTGGTGTGCGTGGGCTTCTCATTGCAGTGGCTTCTCTTGTTGCGGAGCACGGGCTCTAGGCACACAGGCTTCAGTAGTTGTGGCACTCAGGCTCAGTAGCTGTGGCTCGCAGGCTTAGTTGCTCCGCAGCATGTGGGATCTTCCCAGACCAGGGCTCAAACCCGTGTCCCCTGCATTGGCAGGCGGATTCTTAACCACTGTGCCACCAGGGAAGTCCCAAGACTACTTTTTTTTTTTTGTGGTACGCGGGCCTCTCACTGTTGTGGCCTCTCCCGTTGCGGAGCACGGGCTCCGGACGCGCAGGCTCAGCGGCCGTGGCTCACGGGCCCAGCCGCTCCGCGGCATGTGGGATCTTCCCGGACCGGGGCACGAACCCGTGTCCCCTGCATCGGCAGGCAGACTCCCAACCACTGCGCCACCAGGGAAGCCCCCAAGACTACTTTTATACAGTTACAGATGTGATGCTGATCTCATATTGTTACTGGGCTAGCACAGCACTGAGCCCTGAGAAAGTAACCATGAAGTCGTAAAGGGAAGTAAGAATGCTTTTAATTTCACTAACTACTTGCAACTGTACTGCTGGGAACCTTAATTAAAGCAACCCACCCTTCCAAATATGTAAGGCTGGTACTGGTGATGGTCCTGCCAAAACAGAACCACAACACTTGACATCTTTATTTAAAACAAATTCATTTCAAAAACCCCAAATCTGCCACACAGATTCAATGTAGTCAGTGAACCTATTTCTCAATCCATATAACAGCCAAAAGAGAATCTCACTCAATGTCCTCTACAGTCAGAAAACTGTTGAGTGGAATGAAATATTCAAATATAAAATCGGTAGATCACAACATGAGTGTTAATGACTAATGTTGTCCAACACCAGCCTGGGGTCTGGAAGAGGTTTTATTTAAAGAAAACACCTTTCCCAGGTCTGAGGCGTGAACACACACTTGATCTCATGTCTATCTTTCCTGATTTACTTTGTATGCTAAAGCTACAGATCGTGGAGAAGGTCTTAAAGATATTTCTATTTACACTAATTACTAGTTTTATACGGAATACTTCCTTAACAGTTTAAAGACAACTGTTTTGTAATACACAAGCTTTCTCCCCTTCTCCTCTTCTCTCTCTGGATCCCACTGAACAAATGAAGAAAAGTATAAAGCATATAAAAGCCACCATAATCCCACCACTGAGACACAGATCGCTGCTAACATTTTGGTATATTTTCTTCTAGTTTTTTTTTACCTTATATGTGTATTTTTCTCTTTTTTATAAAATTGAGATCATAATGTTTATATTATGAGAATTTCCCTCCTTCATTCAAAATTCTTAAAAACTACAATTGTAAATGGCTGCATATCATTCTCTCCTCTGGAGTTATCTTCTATTGTCACCCATTTGGGTTGTATCCAATTACAAATTACAGAGAAGTTAGCATTTTACATAAATTCCTGCCCACATGTCTGATTATTTCCTCAGGATAAGTTCTGCAAGTGGAATTACCAGATCAGCTGAGTGTGAACACTTGTTGAGGCTCCTGACACATTCTGTCACACCGCTCGAGGGAAAATCTGTTCCGATGTACATGCCCACCAGCAACGGAAAGGGTGCAGTTTTTACTATATCCTGGCTAACACTGAGTATTTTCACTTAAAAAAAATGCCAGTGTTTTTAATTTGATAGGCAAAAAGTGCTATTCTTTTTATTTCTTTGATTACCAGTGAGATTAAATATCTAAATTTTTTCAGTTAATGTACTTGCTTTTCTCTAAACTACTTACTCCTAGCTTTGCTTATTTTTCTATAAAGGTCTGAGAGTTCTGAACATTTTAGAGTAAGCATATGATTAGTCCTTCTGAGTTTGGCATCTAAATGTTATACAGTTAAGTCAATAGCTCACTCCCTCTTAAGTGTCTGCTGGCTCTGTGCTTGGAAAGCCCTTCCCAGTCCAGAGGTAAAGGATCCCACTTGATGTTGGAGGATTAAATGAGAAAATTTAGGTAAATTGCTTAGTAGCAGTACCTGCCCTATGGTAATGTAAATCTGCAATAAACAGTAGCTATTATGATAGCTCATCTGAAGATGAGGAAACAGAGGGTGAAGGAAGGTTACCCGACTGTTAGATAGAAGAGCTAGGATTCAAGTCCATCTTTCTGGTGCCAGATCTTCCACATCTCTTCTCTACATCGATCGGTAAGATGTCCACGTGGACACCATGTTGAAGATAAGAGGCGGGACTTATTCGATTCAGATCGACTTCTTTCCTGAGACGGATGTGATGCTTTCTCAGAAAAGGAGAACACACCTGACTGCAAAACATACACACCACATGCCTAATCATAACCGCAAATACTTACAATACAAATATCTTGTTATCAGAGCCACTCTTTGGACACCACTGCTCAATCTTCCTTTCGGAACAAACCGCCCTAACCTTTCAAGTAACTATGATTCAACTGACTAGTAAAACAGTTTTTCTCTTAAAATTCAACAATTGGAACCTGATTTCCTCCTTGTTGCCCACATGTGTAAAGTATGAGTGTGTGTGTGTGTGTGTGTGTATGTATGTGTAGTTTCAAACTTTTTTTGTTCTCTAAGGAATTACACCTGCAGGGCAATTATGTCCTCCAAACCCCCAAAGTCCAAACATGCCCCAGGGCGAGGAACAGCGAAGTGCATGGGAAAAGGGAGAAGCGGACTCAAAACTACACTCGCCCAGTGTGTTTATGGCAAGCGGAGCCTTGTCCCCTCCTAAAATGGCCTTGGGAAATACTGTCATAAAACAAAAGTGAAACGTCTAAAATGGATATTGCAGGCAAAAAGCAAGACGGCACCTGAGGAGGAATGGCTCATCACTATGAGACAGAAAGACTATCGAGACCATTATCAAGAGTGAAATTGTGCTCACAAACTCACCACTGACCAGCCACAGGCAGTGTTTTGTCCTTGCCTGTCGACGAATTCCCTGCTGCCACCCCCTGTGCCTGGGCAGATAAGGCTCAGCGATGGCTTTGAGGGCATCCTGTGAGCCAAGATCTCAGAACACAGACCATGAGCCCTTTCAGACCCCGAACGCTGGTGCTCAGCCTTTCCCATTGTGCCACCGTTCTGCTGCAATTCCCCAAAGTCGACCAGAAGAAACAGGGGGGATTTGGTAAAAGAAAGAAAAAGCAAACGGCCCAAGCTAATGTTCTGCTTGGGTAAATATCGGCTATCTCCAAATCTGGTCCGTCCCCAAGTCCTTTCCATACTTTCTTCGGGACACAGCTGCACCCGGCCCTTACACACCGGTTACCCGAGCCCCTCCTTGGGTCCCGCCTTCGTCCCTCTGGCACCCCGTTCACCTTGCTCGAAGCATCCTTGTGTCTCTGAAGCAGGGGCCACCTAGTCTTTCACATGCTGGTCTTATAAATGGATAAGCAGAAGACTGTGTGTCTTGTGCATTTCTAAAATTTAATTGGCAAACTGCATGTTCTTGGGGGCAGCTGCGGGCCCACTGAGGTTCTCAGAAACACACTTTAGAACGTAACATCCTGAGCCTAAACTGAAAGCCAGCTGCTGCTCAGGACACTGCCAGCAGTGGGTCCTGCACAGATGCTGATTCCAGATAGCTGGAAAGGAGAGGGCCTGTCTGACCCAGAGGAAGGGGTTCCTTAAACTCCCCAAAGGAGGAAGGTATTTAAGGAAGCTTGGCTTAGAGAGTCAGGGGGCGCAGTTGATGCGAATGGCACAGCAGTGCTCTAGGAACAAAAGCAGATGTTAAGCTTGGAAGCAGGGACAACCGGGGCCTGGATGGGATTCAGTTGTGGGGAAGGGAAGTGGGAGAAAGGAAAATGTTTCCCCCCAGGTTTCCTGTCTTCCATCTCTTCCCTGGATTGATCTTCCCCTCCTTCCCAGCTCCACGGTTTCTTACTTTCACCTGGGCACCATGGGAACTGAAATCGCTTGTTATATCATTGGGTGTGCTTATTTCATAATGCTGCCTCAGTACAATTCACTACAAATCCAGGAAGATACCACTTCTAGCAGCCTCCTCTCTGACTTGCTAAAGCTGTTACCTCTGTCAGTGCTTCTTACACTTCAGGGTGCATACAAATCCCCTGGGGATCTGATTAAAATGCAGATTCTGATTCAGGGGCTGGGCCTGAGACCCTGCATTTCTAACAAGCCCCAGAAGTTGCGAGGGGTTAGCTATTTCACAAGAAGTTTCTCTAAGTTGCAGAAGCCTCCAGGCCTTGAATTTTCTTTCTCCATCTTCTACCTGGGTGTCCCACACGGGCCTCCTGTCTGTTAAAGCAATGATAACCAATGGGAAAAAGGAAAGCAATGTACCATTGAGAAAAAACTTCCTAAGGGCTGGGGGCTGCATTATTCTAGAAGCTGATGAATAATACCCTGGTCCCCCAAGGCCCAGGAAGAAACTCTGGATGCAGGGAGGTTGCTGTGCCGTCGGTGTGCCAAGTGGAGAATCGCCTGGGTGGGTACACGCACAACGTGGCCCCCTCTCTCTCTGGTCACAAATTTCTTGAAGCCAGTAGTGCTCAAACTTGATTATGCATGAGAATCACCTGGAAGGCTTGCAAAACCAGAGACTATTTTTCTGATTCAGAAGCTCTGAGGTGGGGCTGAGAAAGTGCATTTCTAACAAGTGCCCAGATGCTGCTGGCTCAAACATCCCGAGAACCATGGCTTTAAACACCTGAACAGATCGAGGAGCTACATGCAACACAGAGTTGCTTCTTCTTTAATTGAGCACAGATCTGTTGCCTGGGGAATGTCCGGACTCTGGATCCAGGTGCATTGCATTTGCAGCCGTCTGGCCTCTGCCAAAGGCCTTGCCAGGATGCCTGTTTTGAAGCAATTAATGATCCCGTTGCTTCAGCGCAATCTATTGCCTAGTGATATCTGGCATCATTGCCATTAGCGGCATCCCCCAGGGAACGCAACTGGGATTCTGGAGCTCCCGGTGGAAAAGAACTAGTCACTCTTATTTCTCTCCTCGGCTTAAGAAAGAAAGTTTTACTCTAAATTTATAGGCAGCATTCTAGTGTGGAGGAGTCTAAGGCTTTTAAACATTAGGAATCAGAAGGACAGAACTGATTCGTTAATCAGGCACATTTTATTAATTTTCTTTAAAACAAAAAATAAAAGAAAACCCAAATATACTGATAGTCCTTTCTAATTATTTTCTCACTATGGGTTTATCGCAAGATCAAAATACAAAAACAGCATTCTGTAAAAATATGGATTGTATGCTTTTGAATGTCAAGGGCATAAATACTTGCTCTGTGCAGGTTATTTCAAGTTCTTGCATCTTACTTCAAGACGCAAGCTTCCTGGGAAGAGCTTTTCAATTATTAGTGGAAGTGAACGTTAAATAACCTAGTATCTTTCCATCGTATCACTGAATGGATAGTAAGTCTGGTTATTCTGTTTTCAGTTTGTTTTTCTGACATTTTCTATTTCAGATACTTACACTGAACAATCCAGAAAGCTCTCCTGAAATGCTGTTGAAATCTCTTATCTGTGCATCCTCTCACCCATCTACCTAAACAAGTCCTCTGGACTAGATGTCAGGCCGGGCTGTTGGGCAATGTTGAGACCTGAGTTCGACTTTCTCAGCATCAGACTCATGGGAGAGCTGCCTTTAGATACCTGAAGTCCAGGACGGGCATCCATGGAGGGTCCAGGGGCCTCCTGACATCTGTTTTACTTAAGGATTTGCCAGCATCGAAAGGGTTGGGATGCCAGTTCAGAGGATGGAGATGTTTGCTTACAATTAGTTAACCCTGAGGATGGTTTGGCCTATCGACTGCATTCCTTCTCCTCACGCTATAGGGAGAGGAGATAAACATGAGCAGGCAGACAGAAGTGCCGTCCTGGGCTTCCCTGGTGGCGCAGTGGTTGAGAACCTGCCTGCCGATGCAGGGGACACGGGTTCGAGCCCTGATCTGGGAGGATCCCACGTGCCGTGGAGCAACTAGGCCCGTGAGCCACAACTACTGAGCCTGCGCGTCTGGAGCCTGTGCTCCGCAACAAGAGAGGCTGTGATAGTGAGAGGCCCGCGCACGGCGATGAAGAGTGGCCCCTGCTCGTAACAACTAGAGAAAGCCCTCGCACAGAAACGAAGACCCAACGCAGCCAAAAATAAATAAAATAAATTAATAAACTCCTACCCCCAACATCTTCTTTAAAAAAAAAAAAAAAGTGCTGTCCTGCAGAGTCCCTAACACTTGAACATCTAATTGTTAAGGACCGGAGCAAAAGTATTTAACAAACCCCTAGGGTTGAAGTTCAGTAGCCATTTCCGGCTGCATGGGAACTCTGGTGGAAGTAAAGGAGCCCAGAGCAATCTACAAGGATGACTTATGTAGTGGGAGTGTTTCAATGTCAAATCCTAAAGGGACACAGTTGAAAATTTTCCTCACCTCTGAGCAGCATATCCAAAACATGCACTGCTGGGTGCATCTTGAGCTCTCCCGGGTTCTCAAATGATTGCCTTCAGAGACTACTTTTAACACAGGACAGTGTTATCTGGGGACTATTTTTAACAGGTGCCATTTTACAAGTCTGTAAAACCACCTCAGTCATTCAGTATCACTGTCAGAACACAACAGTCCAAAACACCTACTGCAAGGTTATGCAACAGCCAAACCACAATCAACCACCAGGAAGCTGGTGTCCCCCGCCTCCCAGGTCAAGGTGGGCTGAGGATCTGGGGTAGCCGAACACAGGTGTGTGACCAGGAGGGAGAGCAGGAGCCCGGCGCAGGGCAATCGGGACCAAGAAGACCCAAGTTAACCTCTTCACTCTGACACTTACTACTGCAAGTTACGGAAACACTTTAAGCCCCAGTGTCTTTTTCTGAAAAAGGGGATAAAGATACCTTATTTTTTAGGTTGTATTAAGGATTAAATGAGGGGCTTCCCTGGTGGCGCAGTGGTTGAGAGTCCGCCTGCCGATGCAGGGGACATGGGTTCGAGCCCCGGTCTGGGAAGATCCCACATGCCGTGGAGCGGTTGGGCCCGTGAGCCATGGCCGCTGAGCCTGTGCGTCCGGAGCCTGTGCTCCGTAACATGAGACGCCACAACAGTGAGAGGCCCGCGTACCATAAAAGATAAATAAATTAAAATAATAATAATAAAAAAAAGGATTAAATGAAATACTATATAGAAAGTACTTGGCACAGTGCCTGATCCAGAGAGATATTCATTAAATGGTCTTGTTGCTAATATTAAAGGTAGGGGTGGGGTAACCTGCTGAGAAGAGTGGAGAAAAGGATAAAAGAGATCCAGAAATGTCCAGAACAGACAAATCCAGAAAGACAGAGAGTACACTGATGATTGTGGTGGGGAGGTGGGAATTAGGAGCAATTGCTAATGGGGACAGGCTTTTCCTGGGGGGTGCTGATGCAAATATCCTGGACTTAGATACTAGTGGTTTGTAGAACCTTATGAAATACTAAAAACCATCAAACTGTACACTTGGACATGTCAATCTTATGGTATGTGAATTATATCTCAATTAAAAAATAAACCGTACCCTCCGCCCAAAATGTGTGTGTGTTTATTTTTTAAATTGAGGTATAATTCACATATCATGTATCTGAAAAATCTCGTTATCTGAAAGAACCCACTCTCTACCACGCTGGCTTACCGAGGTGCGCCAACAGGGTGATACGATGCAAAGAAGCCTGAACTAGGAGTTACGAGCCTTCATATTTACAAGACCTAAAACCAACCGGGCCCGTTCCTCCCTTGAAAGAAAAGGAGACCCTGGCCCAGAAAGTGGAAGAGACTGTCCCGGGGGGCTGAGGTAGGGCTGGGCTCCGGGGTTCAGTAACTTAACGGGGTTCCTCAAGCATATTCAGCCCTTCCAGACAGGAAGACGGGAGGGTTCATGGAGGTCGACGGCTGCTTTTCCTCAGTAATTGTGTGGGGAGGGCAGAGCTCTTGTCTGGAATGGCAGCTGGCATTCTGCGTTCCTGTTTATTACAGTTTATCTCAAGCAGTCATTTCCATTCACCTTTTTAAAAAAACATGAGGCGCAGCTGTGGCTTCACTTTAAATATTGTTCCTTCCAGGCTTTTAATTTGTTCACGGGCTCCTCCCTAATCTTTCACCATAATTGGATGCACCGCACTAGAGACAGCACCCCGGAGAAACAAAGCCAGGCAAAGTCGGCTTGCCCATCCTCCGACCACACACGGCCCTGCCCGCAGCTCCTTCTGCCCGGAGTGGCCTGGGGACAGAAGGTAAGGCCAGCCTGCCGGTGTTTGCTCTGCTCTGGGACAAAGTGGGAGCCAGTCCTCTACCGTGCTTCATGTTACATTTTCTTCATTTCCTCTCTCTCTCCACGGGTATAATTTGGATCTATCCCCAGCCCTGAGATGGTGCAGGCTGTGCGTTTTCTAGGTCCACACTGACCATCGGAAGGTCCACATCCTTCCAGGTGGTATCAATTCCACGGCAGCTTATTTGTTTGTACGCCTCCCCATTTGGACTGTGAGCTCCTTGAGGGAAAGCCCAGCCTCCCTTTCGGGATCCTGGCCCCGCACACAATGCTAGGGACACAGGAAGGCTCCTGGTGAGTAACGGCTGACGGGATCAGGACATCGACTGGCAGGCTATGTGCCTCTGTGTCCTCAAGACAATGGGCTGTGGGACCCAGCGGGTCAGAGGCTGCTCAGAGAAAGGCAGGGCCGTGATAGACCGGACTTTCACACCTAGGTTTCTGCCAAGGTGCAGGCTTTCCTTCCTAGACACTAAGATGTGCTTTCTGTTGAGAACAGTCTTACTACTATTACTGAACAAACCAGAGGTCCTTAATGAAACATCAGTACCTTCCCCAAGGAACTGGAACATATGTGTACTCTTTTCCTTCCTTTGCCTGGGTGGAATCTAATTTTAGTCATCATAAAGTGACCTTTCCCCTGAAGGCTGTTTGCCTGACTTTGAAACAACCTTGTAAAATAATCCCTATATACATGCGGTATTTATCAGTGCAACTGGTATAAAAAATTCTACCGTACCCAGGCAGGGATATACCGATTTTCCAAGTGTTTTGGACAACTGACCTCAGAGTGACAGGAGATGAAAGAAGAAATTATTAAAACTTTTATTTTTATTTACGTTTTAAACATCTTATTCTTAAAAATATCTATTTGTATACAGTCAGCCCTCCATGTCTCTGGGTTCTGCGTCTGCAGATTTAACCAACCAGAGATCAAAAATATTTGGGAAAATGCCAGAAAGTTCCAAAAAGCAAGACATGAATTTGCCATGTACCCAGCAACTATTTACGTAGCATAGCGTTTACACTCTATTAGGTACTATAAGTAATCTAAAGATGATTTAAAGTGTACAGGAGGATGTGTGTGAGTTATATGCAAATACCGTGCCATTTCATAAAAGGGACTTGAGTATCCTGGGATTTTGGTATCTGTGGAGATCCTGGAACCAATCCCCTGTGGATACCAAGGGACGACTGTATATGTTTTATACATAAAAGATGTATTTTTACAGTGGTATATATGTGTAATTTATGAATAGAATATATGTATAGTAAAGGCTTGGGCTCAAAAACATTTTACTGATGAATACAAGGTGAAAAAACCCTACAGACCACTGCTTTATGGCATCTAATTTAATTTTCTAGTTAGTCAGCCAAACAGCAAAAACCAAACAGAGAAAAAAAACTTAGAAAAGAAAGATTCTAATTAGGAAAAGTGATTTTTATATTAGCTAATTATTTTCTATCCTTTGTATTTTAAAGAAAGCATATGTTGCCCTGTTTCACTAGAAGTTCTTAATGAAATGATCAGTAGTGGTTTTTTTAAAAAGGAAGCCTTTGTAGTTATCATGATATGCATACATTTGAAAGCACTTTGCCTGAGAAAAATAGTTAAAAGCTGAAATGACAACAGAACGACTTCCATGTTTAGGGTCCACAACAATATATACTGATCTCTGGGCATCTTCTGCATCTAAAAGTTTCATCCAGTGGTCTTTTGTTCTAACCTCTCAGATACTATTTCTCTTGAAGTCACATGTGGTGTTCTACTGCCTTAGTGAGATTAAGGGTTATACAATTCAGCTCTGTTTTGTTGTTGTTGATGTTTTAAAGCTACTTGAGCCTTACATGTTTGTCACTTTAGTCAACGCTGTATCAGGTTGCCTGCATACCATGGCTCGGTCATTCCAGGCATCTGGGCTCTCTGTTTCTACGTAGGATGAAACTACAGTGGTCATTACTTTATTGTTATTGCATTAGCAGTGGTACGTCTTTCATTTTCCTAAGTGCAAACTGACCTACACGTTCCTAGCTGAGAAACGCTGTGACAAAGAAAACCATGACTAGTCCTTTGGAACTGAAAATAGAGGCAATATGAGAACTGTGCACTTGTTCTACTGGGTTGGGTAAGTGCCCGACTCTGATTGCTGAGTGTCCCAAGTATCTTTTGCACACCCACTTCCGGCAGGAGGGGACATCGGAGAGGTGTCAGGGTTTCAAGACTCTATGAGCACTTATCCCCTTGGGCCCTCACTTCCTTCTTGGGGATCACAAAACACACAGGACAAAAAGGACAAAAAACATACAGATCAACAAGGCAGGTCATTTGAACCTATTTAAGTTTCAGCTCCTGGAGAAATAACATAAACTATTGTGAACTGCTCTAAGAAATAAAGTATGTCCTTAAAACAGGCCTCATACTCACACACAGTTATGTATGTAAGATTTAAATTACCATATTTTACATTATTATATGTAAACATCTATGAAGACAGAAGCTTCTATCTCAATCTAGGGGAAAAAAGTTAGTGACGTATTTGATCAAATTCAAAATTTAGGAGCAAGTTTTACTGTTTTAGGATATTTGCCTTTGAGGGAAAACAGGTCTTTCTTTCCAGGTCCATGATGGAAGGTCCCTGATTCTTCATACTGGGCTGTGTTGTGACCTACACTTGACTTATGGGAAATAATAAGGGGGAAGGACATAGTGTTTAGCCTTCTGTGGACAGACAAGCATATGCTTGTAGTTTAATTTTATTACCTCACCCATATAACTAAAGCTATTTTTACTTGGGGCTGTTATTACCAGACAATTACCATAAAAAAAATACCAAAAATATATTTACTGACTTTCAAAAGAAAAGGCAAGCAAAGAATTAGCAGATACTGTACCAGTTTTTTTTTAAAACCTCACACTTCTCTTAGTAAAACTTTATATTTTTCATTGTTTAAAAAAGCCAAACTCAGAAAGATAGATTACACATGCTAGTAATTATTTCTTGCAGGTGAACTGTCAACATGTCAGTAATTTAAAAAATTATTCCTTCACATAAAAAGCCTGCCTAGAAACTATATGCATAATAGAATGTTTTTCAACTTCAGAAGAACAACATGTGTATTCCAGTTACTGCTATAATATATTAATGAATACAAACTGGGAAACACAGAAAGAAGAACTCTCCCAGCTTAATGCATTCGATTCTGAGCATTTAGCCTTCCTGAATAGATTGTGGCAATGGCCACTGAGTGTGGAATTTGGCCACTCCTCAAGGGTGATCTTTCTCCCAGTTAGAAAAATGGTCCGATTGTTTACAAACAAAAGAGCTCTCCCCCCTTACCTTTTTATAATCCCCCTCCATGTCCAATGGGGATTCTTGACTGATGATGTCATCCATTCCATCACTGTCCAAATTCATCCTTTAACTCTTTAGAATTTCACTTAAGAAATAACCTCCCATGAATTCTGATAGGCTGACGTGCAGTTGCCCAGGACCCTGGTTACCGCTCATGCTGACATGGAGAGCCGGCTAAGAGTCTGTGTCCGGCTGTACGTAACCTTGCCCCCCTCTATCTCAGAGACACCGCCCCACCTGGCCTCCCCGGTCTGTCCTGCGCTCCAGCACGGGGGCAGCTGCTGTTCTCCGAGACTAACTCTGCCCTGACACTCAGCTGGTTGAGTCCAGTCTTCCCACGTCTGCCGTCACCTTACCCTGGACGATCCTGCCTGGATTCCTCTCCCCAGCACCTTTTCTACCCCAAGTCGAGGAAAAGCTGATTCAACTCCCCAACTCCCCGCTTCAGGACTGAATGTGGATAGGAGTTCTGTAAGGAATCCAGCAACCTTTTACTGAACCAGGGGTAGAGTGTATGGGATAAAAATAGATGCAAAGCCCAGCCTCGCAGACTTCACTGGTGAGTTAAAAGCCGGGTCTTCCATGCCAAAACCAAACAGTATAATTTAAAAGTTAACCTGTAAGACAGATGCTTGCCTTTTTTTCCCTTTTTCCCGTAACCAATCGTTCCTTAAAATCAGATGTAAAAGTCTCACCTTCAGGGAGAAACCCCAGCACAAGAATGAAATTCATTTCCAACACATTTCCAAATTCATTTCTGCTCCAGGATCGCTGCTTTGTTCTATTAATATAGGCAAGAGAAGATTCATCAACTTTTCTTTAAAAGCCGGTGGCAGCCTTTTTCACAAAAGAGGACGTTCCTTTCTGCCGCTCTCTTTACCCTTTTCCCATGACTTTTGGTTTTGTTTACTGGCTTTACATACAGAGAAGGAAAAGGCCCACAGCTGGAGGATGTTTTGATGCAAGAAGCAGATAAACAGAAGTGCACACACAAACACACACTCCTCGTTATCGAATTACGACTGCCACAAACTAAAACTTATATCCAGTATTTTTTAAAAGTTCCTGTGTGCAGGAGAAATGGGCCAAAGAAGAATTCAAAGGCCAAGGCTCTGTTCAGCAGCACTGTCTTATTGTCTGACATGCTTAGACAGGAAGCAGCAAATGGACCAGTCAATACTTCTTCCAGTGTGAACTCCTGACCAACCTCAATGCTGTTAAGGACAGAGTTCTAAAGCAAAAGTGCTGTTCAAGATAGCGCTTGGCATCTGAACCTTTGCTGACATGCTCACATTCACTTGTCTACCCTCCCTCTCCACAAATTAAAAAGAATTCAATTCGTGGTACACTTGTAGCATCAAGGTGTCTCACTGTAGTAGCCCTACTTCCTTAAAGCAAATATTTTCCTTGCAACCCATGACCCATATCCAAACACCCCTTTAACTCCACCCACCCTCATCCTCCACCTCAGTTCCCAAGAGAGTATCTTGTACCTTTGTCAGACAGTTTGACGGAAGTTGTATCTCCCGAGCCACACTTGCTTTGGGGAAGGGCTTCTCTCTAGCAGAGATCTCCCTTGTCCTTGGAACGTTGTCCACAGAAGGAAACATTAATAGTTCATACGAGTGCTTTTCAACCGAAATCTTCTGTGGAAACCACATACATTTACAAGGTAAACATGGGTCTGCTCAGGTTGGAGAAGGGGGCCTACCGTGAAGTTCAGTGATTTCAGTCTCTTACCTAGGTTAGCATCCTAGCCCACTTAGCAGTCTATAATCAAGAGCTAACATGGATGCAGCTATAAAAATTTATTAATTTATTTGGCTGTGCCACGCGGCTTGCAAGATCTTAGTTCCCCGACCAGGGATTGAACCCAGGCCACCTCAGTGAAAGCGCTGAGTCCTAACCACTGGACCGCCAGGGAATTCCCAATGAAAACTTAGAGAGTACGAGACTTAGTAAAGTACATAAAACTATAAGCCTAATTACTAACACCTTTTGACTTTAATTTTAACAGGGTGGCCTTAAATATATAGTTAAAATGACTGAACCCTCACTATTAACGATGTATATACATATTCAAATTAATTTACATACACCAATAATACATTGACCGCATACATACATATACATGCATATGCATATACATTAATAATATATTACCTTTTGGAGAAGGGCACCTCAAAACCTCAAAAAGATGGAAATTCTCCAGCCATATAACAGCAGCAAGGATTAGTACTAAGAAAGTACTAAAGATCATTCCCCTCCTGTACCCCCTACATCTTTTCTTGGCATAAGTGATTCTCTCATAAGTACTATAGAGAGACAAGTGATAAATCATGTCCTCTTGAAACTCGGTCCCCAGTGGTGATGAATTTATTTTGCACACTCCCTAAAGAAGTGCTCAGCACATAGACTTGTAGTCCAGACCCCTTCCAGAAGGAGCTGTACCACCGCTATCTGGATGGCTTATGCCGGCTTAAAATACCTGCTGTTTTCCTAACATGTGAACGGATCTTCGATGTTTTCTAGAGCTTTGCTACTCAAAGTGTGTCCTCCGACCAGAGCATCCACACCACCTGGGAGCGGACTGCAAGTGCAAATGCTCAGCTCTCACCCCAGACCTACTGAATCAAAAAATGCACTTTTAAAAGAACGCTAGGAGTTTTTGAGTGTGCTTTAAATTTTAGAAGCACAGCTCTAGACCTTGAAAACATTCATTATAAGAGATTATATTATTTTAGATCATATTTCTAGGCATGGTGGCAACATCTTGACTTTAGATGCCTGGAATCAACGCTGTAATTAATTTCACTTCCAAGAGGTCCAAATGAATGCAGGAAAGGAAAAAACAAAACAAAACACGACCTCAAAAGGCTTGAGCTGAGCATAACGTTTGGTGGTTTTCTAGCAGCTACGCACAAACAAGGGGATAACAGTCACTCATGTCTTTCCTACAGAGAATTCTTCCTGGTTCCTTCCTCTACTGCTGCCCTCTCTAAAATGAACTGTGCTGGCAAAACATGGGCCCAGATACTAATGCTTCCCCTTAGAAAATGTACACAGAGCCACTTACAGTCCCTGAGGTTGAAAGGGCCTCTGCTCACCCCCCCTGCCCTGAAATTCAAGGACTAGAACAGAGAGCTTCAGTTTCCTGTCAAGCCCTGATCTGAACTGCAAGGTGCATTGCTCACGTGAGCTAATGCTTTTAAATGATCATTATCGGTCACCGGTGGAAATTATTGACTGTGAGAACACCGACCGCATTACTGGGAAATCACTTATGCATTGTCAAAAGATTTTCCTATTCCTATTGATGGAAACTATTTCATCCTGATTAACCCTTCAGCATCCCACCGCCTTTCCTTCCACCTTAATATCCAAATTCCATGCGCTATACAAACTGACACCTGACTTATAACCTCTTTTCAAATAAACTATTTTCTTCTGTGCAGTGTTCGTCTAAATTTGCTTTGCTTTTCAATTAAGGTATACCGATAGCTAGATAAACCACGAACATATGCGTGCAATTTTGCAATGGACTTTTCAGTGTAGGTTTCAAAAGTTAAACTAATGGCATTGGGAGCATGGAGTGGAGGAGGTGAAAGTGTTGGGAGGAGACAGAGTGCCAGTCGTTGACCCACATCAGAAAAACTGAGGACCACAGACATGAAGCTTTCTGCCCAGCTGAAGACCTGAGTACAAGAGACTCAACTGCAGTCGCTTGGATGACGGCGGCACGGCTTCCGAGGGAGACCAGGATTAATGCCCTCATTATGTTTTTCTGTGTTCTTAGCATTCTTTCCCCCTTAATGGCTCTCCTACGCTGATTGTCACTAGGCCTTCGGATGGCTGTTTTCTTCTGAATTCAAGCAATTTTGTCAAAGTACTTTCTATTTCAGGAAGCTTGGTAATTTCTGATGCTTCTAGATAGTGCCCAGGGGAATACTAAGTACACCAAGATTTCCAATTTTCCCTTGGTATAGAGAATAGAAATAAATAATAGAATACGGCGCTATGGATGTCGAGCTTCTGCATGTGAAATCTTAGTTTAAGATCGTGTGTGTGTGTGCGCGTGTGTGTGTGTGAGAAGGTGGGGTCTCTACTCTCCAAAAATCATGCATGCGCTGATATATATCATAGTGATGTTTCCATTTCCTTCCCCTCGTCTATCCCCAGCCCCTTTCCAAGAGAAAATACTAGACTTTTGGCTTAAAATATGCATATGCACATTTATTTCTTAAAATCGCTTGATGTCTAAAACGTGATGTTTGAGGCCCCCAGTGCTACTTTAAATAGGAATGATGTGCTTGTGCTAAATTTCTATTTCAGATCAGGCCCATGATGAAATCCTGTTAAGATGATTTCCCCCCCCGCATTTGGGCACCTATCACTGTGCTCCTTTTGTGGTAAAAAATATACAACATTAGATTTTCAGATATACAGCCTAAAAACAAGTGCAGACGAGTTTACATCCAGAACTATTTTCTTAATTTTTAAGGTGATGGATATGTTACTCTCTCCTCAGACAAACACACTGTATCTCAACGAGGCAAAACACAACTATACCCCAACCAGGCAAAACAATGAAAACAAAGAAGTCTTCAGCACTTAACTATGGGGAAAAAAATTTCCCAATCAAATAAAAATCTATAGAACAAGATGGAAAAATAACTTCATTGAACTTTAACTTTATTTATTTATTTTTCATTGAACTTATATTTAAAAGCCTGTATCAAACAGTGCACTAAATGCTTTGAAATTCCCCCTCTCCATTAGGTCAATATATTTTTTTCCCTGCTATGGATGAAACCAGGCTTAAACTGAGTGGAATCTTAAATGCAGTCAAATTTGATACCTTGTTTTCTCATTCACAGGAAGAGGGACTTGGGAAATGAGCCCTCCCTTGCCCTGGTGTCAACAGGGACAGACTATATTTCCTTTCTTTTGTTAACCATGAGATAACCCACTAGAATCTGGGCATGAAGGGCTGTTTACTACTTTCTCCAGCAAGAATTTTTAATGTACTATTTAAACTGATGTAACCCCTAGTTTTATCATTTGAGACCAATATAGGACATCTTTTATTTTATGTGCTGGGTATGACACTTCAGTTGGGCTGAACCATTTTGTCCAAGAGGTATTTGGTGTTTCAGCAGCCAGTAAAATTATCCCTCTATATGGTAAAAAGATTTCTGAAAACTTTGCAAAATTCAATATATTAAGAAAGGTGGCTTGAGGATGAGTATTTGCCTCAACTGACCACAGGTATTTTGAAAAAGTACTTGGGGATGGACCATGAGGTTCACCTTGGAAACATTCTCTTGGTGAAGGAGAGGTAGGTATGGAGGTGTGTTCTTAATGCATTGTCTCTGGGAAGGGGGGGTGTCTGTCTCTTTCATTTTCTTCTTTGCACTGTGTCTCCCATCTCGGCAGATGGGATGCTGGCAACTGGGCAAGAGGCTCGTAAGCCAGCTATAAGGAATACCAGGATCAGCTTCCCCAACTCCCCGTTGCAGTGCACAGATCTGAGCTTCTCTCTGGTATTATGATGCAAAATCCTCGTCCTGGGGACTCGGAACAGCACCAACTGCAGAAGGTGCGATTCAGTCCAACACACATTTATTGAACACATACTCCGTTTGCGGGGCAGGAAATGAAAATCAGGTCTTTGTTCTCAAGAAGCCTGTCGTCTAATGGGGGACACAGACTTATATGTCACTAGCTGTAAATGGGTTCTAACAGAAGTAAAAGCAAAATGCACTGAGAAGGAGAAAGCTTCCTGAAGGAGGTGACATTTGAGCCTCAGAGTACATCAGCTTGCAACAGGTAGAAGCAGGTGTGTGTGTGGCAGACTTTGTAGGCTGAGGCATCACAGCAGAGAAAAAGGACTGATGGCAATTTGGGGGCAGGAGTATAGGGCTTGGAGGGAGGAGTGTTTCTGCCCAGGGTTCTGATCATGGTTAGGCCTTGACTGCCATACAAAGGGGTTGGAAATTTATCCTAAAGAAAATGCAGAAGCGTCAAAGATTTCTCCTCTGCTTTTTCAAGACCAGGAGTGTATTTGAAGAAGAGTTTCTTTATGCTCCCAAGGGAGGAAAAGGACGAGAGTCATTCACGTACCATTTTACTTTCTTTCTCCTCCATTCCTATGGTAGCTAAGAACATGAGGGTGTGGTTTATATCTGGGGTGGTGATAAGGGAACTTAAGCAATGGAAAGAAAGGGATAAAAGCGTGTCATTGGCTTTCCATTCACAGCAATCTCCAAAATTAACTGCAGGGAGAGAGGAGAAAATATTTGGGAGTTTTTAAGCAAAATGGACCCTTTGACCTAAGCGTGTACTTTCAAGTTAATGATATTTCAAAGCTTTCTATCAGAGATCGTTTAGAAGAGTCTGGCCTCTCGAAGGCTGCCAGGCCTGAAGCTGTGGGCAAGGCTCTTTCCTGAAGAGACTGGCTTCCTCCCAAGACTGGAAAATGGAGGTTGATAGCTCTATCCTTTAACACGGCTACGACTGAAAATGACAACACATGCCTCAGTAACCTCTGTGCTAATGTAAACCCTTGGAGGGAGGAAAGTACACGAAGATGATGACAATGTGAGAACCTTTAAAAGCAAAACAACCATGAAAAATTCTGCCTGAGAATTTCTCTCTGATCATCCCTCCTTGGATTAAGTCGTTCACAGCACAGTGCATCCACCCACCTCAAGCAGTGGTTTTCAAGCTCCTGGAAGCAGTGAAACTCTTTTTTCAAAACAGTCATCTATTTGGAAAAGCAATACATGAGAATCAGCTATACTTCTACATATTAGTAATAAATAACTGGGAAGTGAAGTGATGCATGGTTTTCCTGGGCTGCTTATAACCTTCACTGAGCCCTTTATGTGCATTGGGAGAAGATGGCTCTTAATTCACAGTAACTGACTTGCTTATGCAGAAAGGTGGCCTCTGGCAGGGACCTGCCAACTCTCATGCCAGGATGTTAACTAGGAAACATCCCATTTCACAGATGAGAAAAGTAACAAGAATTAAGGGGATAATCGGACCCACAAACACTGAAACCGGGGCAGATTAATGGTAGGAGGTTAGAATAGGAATAGGATTGAAAGTCACCCCAACGGCCATCAAAATGTAACAAACCACAATGCTATAGAATGTTTACAGTGTCTTTCTTCTTAGTCAATTTTATATACAGTAGGCACATCCATCCATTTTATTTGAGAGCTTGTTCTTAGCACTGGGAGAGCAGATTGACACAAACCTAAAAATCCCTGCCCTCATGGAGCTTCCATGGAGACAGGGAGACAGAAAATAGACAAATGAGTAGGAGTCTGATGGCTGGTGATGAATGCCAAGTATAAAAATAAAGTGTAATAGAAATACTGGGATAGAACTGGGGAGTTGGAAGTTGACATAGTAAGTCCAGAGAAGGCCTTCACAAGAAGGTGACATTGGAGCAAAGATCTGAAGAAAGTGAGAGAGAAAGCCATGGAGGTTACCCACAGGACAAATATAGGATGCCTGCGTGAACCTGAATTTCACGTAAACAGTGAACAATTTTTTAATATAAACATGCCCCAAACACTGCAGATCATTTGTTAAATCTGCAACCCTACACAGGGTACCCGGAGGAAGCACATGTCAGGCAGGAGGGGCAGCAAGTGCAGGGCCAGGCCAGCATGGGGGGAGGGGAGGAAGGGACGGGGGGGGGGAGGAAGGGACAGAGGGAGGGGGACGTGGGAGAGGACTCTGAAAGGCATCAGGGGTGAGGTGATGTGGGGCCCTGGGAGGACATGGGCTTTTATGTCGAGGAGGAGAATTTTGAGATGGGTGACAGGCTCTGACTTAGGTCTTGAAAGATCATTTTGGATACTTGTTGAAAACAGACTATAGAATGGGGGCAAGGGCAGAAGCAGCCCCAGTTAGGAGGCCGTTACTGCTGATGATGGTAACAAGAGTGATAACAACATACATCTAGACACGTGCACCAAAATGCCCAAGTAAGTTTGAGGGGAATGGCCTCCGAAGCCCCCTTCATGGGCTCTCCATTAAGAAACCTTGGTACACATTGATGGAGGAAAGAAATCAGCCCTACAAATAAATTCCTTCTACTAAGATGCTAACCTTGAGGAATTTGCTTTAACCACTGCATTATCATCCTTAAGAATAAGTAAATAAATAAATAAAGCCTTCATCAGAAAAGGGGAAGTTTCTGAAAAACATCAAACTGTCGATATCACCAGTGACCGTGACAACATCAAGCCAAGAACTTAGAGACACCGCCCTTGCTGAATCCAAACGCACATGGTGCCCAGTGGGTTCTAAAACTGAGGTTTCTAAGTAGGATTGAGACATGGCTTCAAGGTTAATGTTTTTGTTTATGCTGAGTTATGAATAAAGGGAGAGCATTTCAAAAGAACATACACATGAAGATAGTCCTATAAAACTCCATGGAGATGCAGAATCCACTGCCTATTATTATCTGCCGAATGCATGTAATTTTATTGTGAAAATAAGCAACAAATACTTCAAAGCTATTGAACACATAATGACTGTTATATGTTGTAGTTCATAGAAAATAAAATCAATGTGTCTTCCTCTGGAAGCAGTAGGCTAAAAAATCTCTCCTCTCCAGATGAAATTGCTGATATCTGACCAATTTTTGACTTGTAAAACCAGTGATTCCACGTTCAACCTAATGAAAAGATATAGGGAATAAACTTATAGTATCTTGCCTTTCAAAAATTAAATTACATAGCATCTCTGAAAACTGAGCAGAAAAATGATCTTAATTATTATAGTAATTTAATCACCTGTAGCCATGCCATAAGTAGGTTAGGCTCTCCCTGGATGTTGACACTACGCTCCCAAACTGTATTCTGTGTAAGTTTTGGTTGTTTCCTCAGATCATGACCCTTTTCTCTTGGAAAGAATTCCTACGAAGTACCATCTTGATATTTAGGATCTATGGCCCTAAATGTACTATAAAATAAAAATACTATAAGACAAGTCTACAGTTACAACATTCCAATTATTAAGCAGAGCAAAAGTGGATAAATACACTTTCTAGGCACATATTACTTAGCTGAGAAACGACTGCCTTGAGTCTTGTGAGATGTACTCTCCTGCCTGCATATAGTCACCACTGTGAAACCCGACCTTATGAGAAACACCTGCTGGTCTCAGGTAACCTACCTCACACAAGGAAGAGGCATTGTTAGACTAGAGAAATGGTCCCTTAGAGCTTCTAAACTCGGTCAGTTGAGTGATACCCTAATATTAACTATCCAGGACTTGGACTAGCCATGCTTGCTGCTGCAAAGAGCAATTTCTCTGAGAACATTCTCGTTGTCTGTTGACAACGAGGATACTTTCAATGTTGCCTCCACAGTCCAGTCACGCTCTAGAACTGGTCTTCTGAAATCATCTGTGTTTACTTCAACACTCCAGAGAGCAAATTAGCACACAGATGAGTATGTATTACTAGAAATGTTCTATTTGGAGTTTTTTATGCATGTTGGTACCTTAATTCTTATTTACTAGTCATTTAAAACAACACACTAGTAAAAATAAGTTTGGAGAGACATACAAGAGCAACTTTAAACGTCAAGTGCATGCCAGCTAATTTTTGAAAATTCTTAGATCATCAATTATTACTTCCTATTTATATAATTTCCTTCAAGACAATCCCAAAAACTGTATGTGAAGCAAGTCGCAACCCTATGCAATGAGCAAAAATCGTATTTTTCATTGTTATCTACGTGAAATTCCAGATAGATTTTCCTTCTCCAAAGCGCCTGAAATTCAATTACAGTTCAAAGCAGTTCGTCTCATTTGCACAGACATACAGAATGTGCAAAGCACAGATCACCTCAGTGGATTTCACATATGCTTTAAAGGCCAAAGAAGCAGTGTTTTCTGCCCCATTACTCCCCAGAAAATCTAATTACAATTCAGATACTGTATGCGATGAAGGCCAGCAGTGGAGGATAGCAAAATCCCTTGAAAATCCGGAAAGAGGCAACCTGCTGCTTTGGAAGAGGAAGGCCTCCTCTCCCAAAGGATGCCGGCCTCACAATCAGGCTTTAAATCTTACCTGATACGAACAGTTCTCCTGATGTACCATCTCAGTGCATCCTAGGGCGCAGACCCCAAACAGGACTGCTCAGCGAAGCTGCGGAGGGAAAGCGCGGAGCATCCGCTGGCGGAGAGCAAGCCCTGGGAAGGCAGGGGCTCCCCGCAGATTAAAATGGATGCTGTTTCGCTGATCAACCTGCGCAGTGGCACTGCCTGTGCCGGGAAGCGCGCAGCGAGCCGAGCTGCTCTCCTCGGAAAGCAGCAGTGAGGCTTACAAACATGGAGCTAGGACCGGGCTGGGGGAGGGGGCGCGCTCATCACTGGCACAATCAGCCAATTATATTATAGGCACAAAGGAAAGGATCAGTCTGGGGCTGGTGTGACCTTCTGGTGCTTTATGAAGGCAGTTAACTGATGTGGAAACATTCTAGTCCTCATTAAAGGGAAAAAGGCCGGCGAGAGAGAAAGAGAGAGACAGACACAAATCAATGTTGCAGTTGAACATTTCTAACCTCCGGCATCATCCTTCCTGCCCACAGATGCTGCCTGCATGGTGCTTATGAAACGAGAGGCCTTAAGGATCATTTCATAACTTTTAACAGGCGAAAGGGAAAACAATCCATTCTGAATATTGACACTGAAGGGATGTTCTCTGTGTTGAGTGTCTGAAATGTTTGTCAACTTTATGACTAAAAGGAGGGCCTTCACTCTTTAAAAAGAATATATTATTGTGTAATTCTTTTGATTTCCCACTTCTTTTGGGCTCTTATCAGCATGCTTTTTAAGTCAAACAGAAATAAGATGAAATAATTTTCCTATAATTTTTTAGGGAGGGAGCTTATTAAAGTATTAAAGTCAGTATAATTAATTCATTTCATGAAAATGAAACTAAACTGCAAGTTTTTTTTTGACTGTAAGGCCATATATGTATATGGCCCAATGCTGTGACTTGAATATATAGACACCCCCAATATATCACAATATGATTGTAGAGACTGACCATTTCACCTAAGAGACAGTAATGGAAAGGATTCTGGGCTTTCAGATAGTAATCGAAGGACATACAAGTTGGACCATACATGTCTCTGGTAAAAAGAGTAGCCGATTTCTAAAATACTTCAGGGTGGTTCTAGGATTTTAGGATATATAAAGAGGAACAACTAGGCTTATAAATTCGTGAAGCTAATTTAATGACAGATAATTTAAAAACTAAACACAATAAAATTTTCTTATCTATATTTCTTAGTCGCCATAGGGCAACTCATCTTGCTATTTCTTAATAAGATGGCTCTGAGCAAATCAATGATATTCAATAAAATCTTGACTGAATTTAAACCATCAAATAAAAAAATCAATAGAGATATTATTCTTAAGCTATTTTGGTATAGCTATATCTATCTATCTTCTTAAATAATCTTACTAATAACTGCAAAGTCTTCATTATGCTATTAATCGAGAAAAACAAGTACTTTTTGCCCGACGAATGGAATCAACATGTTTGACAAGTTTTCATATCAAGCTCGATCTTAAGGAATGCTGAGAGTTTGTGTGAGGAATATTTGGTGATATATTTTTAATTTTATAACATCTCTGCTTCTCGGAAAGAAACAAACCTATTTTTCTAAATATTCTTAATTTTCGTGATTTGAGATTCTGATATGAGAAAAGGTGGCCCTCTGAGTTCAACCCGAGACACGCTCACAAGCCTGGCTTCAGCTTCCTGTTTAGGACAGTGGAGAGGTGGCAGGAAAGGCCCAGCTGATGATCTCACAGGCTGGCATTTCAGCACTGGCCCAATGGGTTCAAAGGAAAAAGCACTCTGGACGTGCACCCTGCAAAGCTCACAGGCCTTCTCCCTGGAATCTAGGAGAGAGCTAGGCCACCTAACATGTGCAAGACTTTTGAGGCCTGTTCGTTGGAGGGTGGCACAATGAGAGCTTGATGAACAAAGCAGAAGCCTGAGCTAGATTATGAGTCTTCTTAAAAAGATGATGAAGAAAGGAGGACAGAAACTCTTCAGTGAAAGGAAATAACATGCAACATATCCCCATCCAAAATTTCATCCCTCCTTATTGAGTAATCCCTACAGGACAGAGACAGAGACAGACTTCGCTGTGGAGTGCCTTGCTATACAACTGCCCAGATGAAGGCTCTGGAATCCGAAGTATGTGCAAGGAAAAGTAAGCCGCAGTAAAAGTTCCTTTTGCAAGGTAGCAAATAAGATCAGATGGAAATTTTATGCCGAACATAAAACACAATCCCAACTTTCCAAGACAGAACAGCTTTACTTGAAAGGCTGTTAAAACTTTATCCAAGTTACTACTTTGACAATCTATGACCTTAAGGCTTGGGAACATGATTTCAAGCTATACAAAGGTCTAAGAAGTTGCTTCCTGGACTCTGTTCTCTTCTGAAAACTGAAGGCTCTGGGATATATTACATAAACTCCTAAAGACATTTATCATGTGTTGTTTTTTTTTTTTAAAAAAAAGCCTAAACATGATCCCACTCTTCACAGTTGCTGTTCCATAAATAGTGGAAGTGACTCAGAGGTGGCTCTGGGGAGAACAGATTTCTGACAATTGTATCCTAAATCCTGTCAAAAAACCTCTCAAGAGGTATAAACAAGATAGGAAAAAAAAAAAAAGGAATATGTCAAGCAAGCTTCCCTTTATAGTCATTCATTGGAAAGGACTTTGTGTTATAATTTAAACTATGATTTGCTAGTACAAAAAACTTTAAACAGAAACCAGCTGTTCCAAGAACATTTAAGCTAGAATTACTTACCAAGCTACAGTGACATTTGTTATTTTTGGACTAAAAAATATTGATGAACTGTTTAAGTGTGATCTATGTAGCATAGAGATTATTTTTTCTTCTCAGGTCTTCACAGCTTCTCTTCCCATAAAAAGTATTGGATTTCAGATTTACATGGGACCTCAAGAGATAAACTGTTATTTTCCAGATATGGAAACTGAGGCCTAAGAGACTTGTGACATGCCCAAGAACATAAATCCTCCAACAGCAGCAAAAAGGCCTCAAAGTAAGAGGAAAAAAGAAAAACAAACCCTCCACATTTTCTTTGTGAGTGTGTTCATATAAAAAATGCTAAATTGAGGGCCACTAGACTTGGAGAAATAAACCCCCTTTGACTGAGCCAATGTAGGCTGGCCTTGAAATCAAAATCCATCGTAAAGTAAGAGGGAGGTTGCAGTGTGGTTCTACCTAAATCCGAATCCAAGGTATGTTTTCAAAGAAGAAATATTAGAGCATTTCCTCATTAAGCTAATGATCCTGTTTCTGCCACCAAGCAAACTATTATGTCTTTAAATCCAGAAAAACATTTTTGCATTTGTGGCAATTAATAGCAACAGAATGAAGATGGCCAACAGACACATGAAAAGATGCTCAACATCACTAATCATCAGGGAAATGCAAATCAAAACCATAATGAGATACCAGCTCACATCCATCAGAATGGCTGTCATCAAAAAGACAACACATAACAAGTGTTGGAGAGGATGTAGAGAAAAGGGAATCTTTGTGCACTGTTGGTGGGAATGTAGATTGGTGCAGCCACTATGGAAAACAGTATGGAGATTCCTCAAAAAAATTAAAAATAGAACTACCATATGATCCAGCAATTCCACTTCTGGGTATTTTCCCCAAGAAAACAAAAACACTAATTCGAAAAGATATATGCACCCCTATGTTCATTGCAGTATTATTTATAATAGCCAAGATATAGAAGCAACCTAAGTGTCCACCAACAGATGAATGGATAAAGGAAATGTGGCATATATATATTACTCAGCCTAAAAAAAAGACGGCACTCTCGCCATTTGCGACAACATGTTTAGACCTAGAGGGTATTATGTTAAGTGAAGTAAGTCAGACAGAGAAAGACAAATACTGCATGATTTCCACTGCAGTATTCCACCATGGAATACTGCATAAATTCCACTTATATGTGGAATTTAAAAAACAAATGAACAAACATAATGAAACAGAAACAGACTCATAGATACAGAGAACAAACAGGTGGTTGCCAGGGAGAGGGGGCGAGGGGTAAAAAGAAAAAAAAGATAACTATGTGAGGTAATGAATGCTAATTAGCTTGACTGTGGTGATCACTTCACAATGTATATTAATGTGAAACCATCACACTGTACACCTTAAACATAAACAAATTTTGCCAATTATACCTCAAAAATGCTGAAAAAAAAGATTAAAATAAATGAAATTTTGAAATAGCAACAGAATGAAGGGTTTTTTTGCAGGGGGTAGTAAATACGGTGGTTAAAAAGTCACATCTGCAGGTCATCTGAGAATACAGTTTCAAAAATGAATTACTGGGATCAGGGACTGACTTGGGAAGGGCCTAGGGAACTTTCTGGCACAAGCTGTATGACTTGAAAGGGCCTGGTTTACAGAGGAGTATACATTTGTCAAAACTCATTGAATAATACATTTAAGATTTGTGCATTTCATTGTATGTAAAATTTACCTCAAAAGAATAAAAAAAGATCCAGTTAATGATATGCAGCTGAAGTATTTAGGGGACGTCTTAGGGATGTCCGCAACTCACTTTAAATGCATCAAATAAATGAGATGAATTGATGGATGGATAGATGGAAAGCTGTTGACAAAGGGAATTTAGTAAAACAGTAATTGCAGAATCTGTATGGTGCATAAATGGAGATTCGCCTAAAAACTTTTCAGTTTGAAACAGTTTGTAATGAAATATTGGGGAAAAATGAAGTTATTGGGGGTGAGGAAGATGAGCAAGAAAGTCATTGTTTTAAGCAATAACTTTTAAGCTTTTCCTTAGGAATTTGTGGAAAGCAGGTAGACATTTTATATGGTGTTATGTTGTGCTTCTTTACCAGGCAAGGGAGGAAAAGGAATTATGAGGAAAATTAATCCTGTTCACATCAAAGGGAATCGGGTCCTTGAATAACCTGCCCAAAGAAGATCACAGTCTGCGTCACCAATGACGACAAACCTTAGAAAATGGCTTTACAGTTTACAAAGTACTTTCCCCAACATCTCCTTTTACTCTTACAACCTTGTGGTTGAAAGAAATTCCTATTATGTGCCACGTGAGGAAGTGTTTCTGCCCCCAAGGAGTTTGGTAAGGGAAATAGGCAGTATACAAGAATGAGTAAAGTGCTACCAAAGAGATTTTTTTTTTTTTTTTTTTTTGCAGTACACAGGCCTCTCACTGTTGTGGCCTCTCCTGTTGTGGAGCACAGGCTCCAGACGCGCAGGCTCAGCAGCCATGGCTCATGGGCCCAGCCGCTCCGCGGCATGTGGGATCTTCCCGGACCGGGGCACGAACCCGCGCCCCGGTTGGCAAGGATAGTTGGCAAGTTGGCGTGAGCCAACTGCCCAGCGTTGTTGGCTTTGAAGACACAGGAAGGATCACAAGCCCAGGAATGTGGGAGGCCTCTAGAAAAGGGAAAAGGCAAGAAAGTGGATTTTCCCTTAGAGCCTCCAGAAGGATTGCAGCCCTGCTGACACCCTGATTTTAGTTTGTGAGATTCATTAGGGATTTCTGACCTCCAGAACTATAGCTATAGGATGATAAATGTATATTGACTTAAGTCACTAAGTTTGGGGTGATCTTTTATAGCTGCAATAGAAAACGACAATTCCCCTTGGGTGAAAGCCAGCATTCAGAGGGCAAGAGGAAGCAAAGGGGGTGTGGCCGACAAGGTGAGAGGAGAAGGAAAACCAACAGAGTGAGGGGTCAAGGGGAGGGTGCTCCATGGCTTCAAATACCTCAGGGAAGCAGAAAAGACTAACAGGTGGAAAGGGAAACACAACCAAAAGCCATAGTTTTGACAATGAGGAAGTCATCAGTTTCCCTTGAGAGAATACTAGTGTGTTAGGGGTGGAAGCCGAGTTACAAGTGGTTAAGAAGTTGAGGGACTGTGTAGAGAGCAGTCTGTAAAGAAGGTTGTGGATGAATTAGAGCATTGGGGTGGTAGCTTGAGTGTATAATGGAAGCAGAGAGGTGGTTGGTCTTTAAGATAAGGAGATCCAAACGTCTGTGTGGGCATCAGGGAAGGAGCCAGCAAGAAGGGAGAAACTGACTATCGTGGGTGGGAAATAACTGGAAAGGCCAGGTCCTGGACAAGTTAGATCAGGATCACGTAACAGGGCTTCATTCAGCCTTGGAAATGAAGATTTGGGCAGTGAAATTACAAAGGAATGTTGAGTAAAGAGGAGATTGTAGTGGAGACAGGGAAAGATGCAGAAGCACACATGGGTGAGTGAGAGGGGACACAGGTTCCATCCCTGGTCCAGAAAGAGCCCACGTGCTGCGGAGCAACTAAGCCCTGTGGGCCACAACTGCTGAGCCTGTGCGCTAGAGCCTGCGAGCCACAACTACTGAGCCTGTGTTCCACAACTACTGAGCCCGCGAGCCACCACTACTGAGCCCATGTGCCACAACTACCGAAGCCTGCGTGCCTAGAGCCCATGCTCCGCGACAAGAGAAGCCACTGCAATGAGAAGCCTGCGCGCTGCAATGAACAGTAGCCTCCGCTCGCCGCAACTAGAGAAAGCCCGCGTGCAGCAACGAAGACCCAATGTAGCCAAAAATAAATAAATAAAATAAAAATTAAAAAAAAAAGAAGTTAGTTAAATGGATGTGTTAGACCTAGATCAAGTTGAGCATAGAAAGGGATGGAAAGACTAAAGAAGCTTCTAATATTCATGACACACTAAATAACCCCTAGGCACTCAATATTCATTAGATGGTACACTGACTGCCCATTGGTGACACCCATTCTGGCCCTATGTGTTCTCTGCCCAAGAAATACAATTCCATAGCTGCTCATCAGGTGAGGGGGTAAGCTACAGAGGGAGCCTGAGGGACTTGCCCCTGTGTCTCTGATAAAGCAGGTTGTGTGTCATTGGCAGACACCTTCTATCTAATTGGGCTTCCCTTCTACAACCTCAAGACTGACTTGTAACCATATCATCAACAGGGAAGGTGGCTGTGGCAGAAAGGCTGGACATGTAAATACTGCATAACCCAAGACTCAGGTAGTGCGGTCCTTCACATTCCTGGACCATATCCCAAGTAGGATTCTGGCACCAATTCCAATTCATGTGGAGGTGGGGTTTTCCCTACATGAAAACACAGGTTCTTGGATACCAACTGGGTGTCCTACAATTCAGCTCAGTTCTGACACTCTCTACCTGGAGATAGCATCAGATTCCACAGGTTGAGGACTCCCCACTTCACACGCCAACTGCAAGTCCAGGTTGAACCTCCCTGGATGGGAGGTTCCAACGAACCCCTCCTTGGGTTCCATTAATTTGCTAGAGCAGCTCACAGAACTCAAAGCAACATTTTGTTTATTAGATTACTGGTTTATTTTAAAAGGACATAACTCAGGAACAGCCAGATGGGAGAGATGCACAGTGCAAAGTATGGGGAAAGGCAAAGAGCTTTCATGCCCTCTCCCTGAGCATTCCACTCTCCCTAAACCCCTAAGTGCTCACCAACCTGGAAGCTCTCTGAACCCTGTCCTTTTTGGATTTTTATGAAGGTTTCATTTCATAGGCGTGACTGATTAAATCACAGGCCACTGGCGACTGATTCAACCTCTAGCCCCTCTCTGAGGTCAGGGCGGCGGGACTGAAAATGCCAACTCTCTAATCCCTTGGTTGGCCCTTCAGGCAACTGGTCCCCATCCTGAGGTATGTTCAAAAGTCACCTGACTAACATAGCAAGAGACACCTTTATGGCTCCTATCACTTAGGAAATTCCAAGGGTTTTAGGAGCTCTGCACCAGAAGCAGGGATGAAGACCACATCACAATATCACACTAAGTATGGCAGCTCATCCCATCTCTTTCCCTTGCATCTTGATACAGATTTTAAATTGATTTAATCAGCTGTGATTTGAGTGTCTTAATTTGTTCTGAGACTTCTTGGAGGAGTGCCTGGTAGTGGACTTGGCGGCTACCATTGCACCCAGGTCATTTCCCACAGAAAAGGATGCTTGGTATTTGTATTGTCCCACAGCTTCTTCCCACATAATCTGAGCCCCAGAAATGGGAAGAGAGAGGAGGGTAAAAATAGGTTGTAATTTTTTATCTTTATAACAAAATTACCTGAGAATCTTACAAGTGTATGTGTCAACTAATTTACTCAGAAGTTTTGACCATTCTGCGGACGGTTAAACCTGTGTGTGTCCTTTCAGATATTAAAAAACAGTTGCCCAAGTCAACTGTGAGTCAATGGCTGTCACTTTTTAAGTATTAGACTCTGCTTTTCAAGTGAAAACTAATGTACGAAACAATCAAAATTGTTTTTAAGCAAAATAAAATTATTTTTCATTCCAATTGATATTATTTACTTATTAAATCCCTCACAGGGAACATGAGGCTGTTTTGTTATACACAAACATTGAAAACAGAATTTATAGAAGTCAGTTACAGTCTTATTCCGACTGTATTTTTACATTTATGTCTTTATTTTGTTTGTGCCACACCAAGAGAATCCTGTTTCGCACAGATAAGTGGTTGCAAATGGTAACAGTCCTTTATAATAGCGTATGCTGCAATCTCCGGATATTCTTCATTAAACATGTCCAGGAGCTTGAAAGCAAAGTCACAAGAAATTTATTTCAAAATTGGTTTACTAATAACATACAGCAACTGCTCACATTTCTTATTAAAAACAAGATAAGAAAAGACAGACTACCCAAACTGACAATACGTCATCAACCAGGAACCAGACCTCATTTGATACATTGGGCGTTCGCTTGTGATTTGCACAATCCACCTGTTAGGCTTGATGTGGAATGTGCCAAACAGATGTGCCGCCCCTAACCTGGCACTGAACCCAGCTGGGCCTCTTGGACAGCCCAGATCATTTTTCCCACCTGGACATGCACAGGCACGAACTTTCAGCAAGACCAGTACAGAGCCACCACCTCCACGGTCAATGACACATTTACAAGTTCAGTTTTGAGAACTGTAAAAGACTACTTAACCTGGCAGGACAAATTAATATGCTGATGTCGGAAAAGGGGGCAGAGAGAAGTTCTTTGCATAGATATGAGGGAATGAACCCCTACCATTTGGGCTGAAATGTTGTTATATGCTTCTCCCCACGGCTTTACAGGACAACCCTTCTCCAAATGCCCAGGGCCTCACAATCTTACTTGCATCTCTATTCTGAATTGCTTTCACATCTCAGAACTCTTTAATTTCCAATTTGATTTTTTAGGGGCTGAGGTGTTTAGCAGTTCATATAATAGGTGCAAAGGTACCTCTAAAAATACCTCCAGCAGCTCTGGGTTTCTACACATAGTTTGAAACCTGATGCATCAGGCAGTGCTGTAGCCGTGGCCTCCCTCTCCCTCTAGAATATTGAGATGGTTTATATTTCAATAGAATCTGCCAAAGTGCTTGTTTATTGGACACGGTCTTGGTCCTCTCCACATAGCACTCTCTGGCCAGCCCAGTCCTCTCCACATAGCACTCTCTGGCCAGCCCAGTCCTCTCCACATAGCACTCTCTGGCCAGCCCAGTCCTCTCCACATAGTACTCTCTGGCCAGCCCTGACTGAAATTCACACACTGCAGAAAAATAGTAACTGACTCACAGATAAATTTGGGTGAAGTCCACATGGTTTCATCCCCAATTGTGCCAATGTTTAAGGACCATTTCTTTTAGTCTCCATTTAGTCTCTGGCTTTGTAGTCGGAGAAAGCAATGGCAGAAAAAGTGAAAGGTAGTATAAACCTGCCAGGGCTAACACAAGAGTTTCCAAAGAAACATAAGTTGGTCTGTCAAGAGGGACCAAGCCAGACCTCACACAATGTGTGTGTGTGTGTGTGCGCGTGTGTGTGTGCGCGTGCGCGCGCGCGCGCGCGTAGCGGAAGAAGGGAGCACACCTCCCCTTCATCCCCACTGAGAGCCTTACCTACCAATATAAGTGCATTTAGCTAAAGCAACACATGAAATCCCTGACCACAAAAAAGGCTGTTTATCTCTCTCAGGTGGTGGTTGATTTAAAACCAGACTCAAGAGTATTAGGGAAGGGAACGGACCCTCATCTTGAAGAAAGGTGACCTCTAGTGGACAACTGTGTTTTGCAATCAGTTCAAACTATGAATAGGATTAGAGAACAAAAATAATGTTAAAAATATGCTCCATTGTCCTACAGACATTTCAATGATATTTTTAATACCAGTTATAAATATAAATACATAAGTCTTCATTAATAAAAGAGTATAAAAGTCACACTAATGCTAATATATCCAAAATTACAATCTAGGCCATCTTTGACGGTTCCGAAACGGATGGAGCCTTGAACCAGGATTCATAGGCCTGGGTTCTGGGCTCGACTGTGCCTCTGACTAGATGTATTGTCTTGGGCAACTTCATATGGAAGAGCCTCTATTTCCTAATCTATAAAATGGGTTTATTCACAAACTATCATCTCCTTGTAACCCCCACTCTGCCCCCCTCTTTCAGGCGACCATATGGTTGTCCTTTAAAATCAAGTTTATTTTACATGATGAGGCTTCCAAATCAGCAACAACATCAACCACAAAACAGAATTAATACCACATTATATATCAGCACTTGGTAGGTCCACAAAAACCATCTGCTTTCAACTTAAGGTCTTTCCTAATATAAATGTAATGAAAGGCAATGATTTTCAACTTTTCGTTTTACATTGACTGTGGGAAAAAGTATTTCAAAACTTAAACACATAGATTATGAGTTTATTATGAAATTTTAGTTTATTATGAAAGTTAGAGCTACTGTTTTCAAAAATTTATTTCATAGAAAACAAAAATAATGAAAAGAAGGGAAACATAATAATTCACGAGTATATATCTCTTCTGAAAACTACCTGTTCACCAACTGACATATATTCCTACTTTATCATTGAACACAGGTCAGAGGCATAATAATTAAGGATTAAACTCAACATAATCTCTAAGGAACTAATAAAATTCTTTAGTGCTCTTTAAATCTTTTTTTCCCCCTCAATACAAGAGTAGTGTTGAAATGCAACTAGTTATAATGGGACTTAGTACTGAAGAGCTTCCTCAGGTAAATTCTCTAACCAGCTTTCCCAGGGCCAGTTAAACAGCAATCTGGAATGGTTTTATAATCTTTCTCATTCTCGTACCTCAAAACAGGTGATTTTAGTTGCTAAAAGGCAGGAGACAAAACACTATTCTAAAAAGTATTTTGAAGTATAATAAAAATGTCAGAATGATATCATTAACTTGCTTTATCTTAAAGCTACTGAATTAAGAAAGTTTCTCATCTTCTAGAAATAAATTCTTTCACAATATAAAGGTTAGGGTTAGGAAATTGTGCTACTCCAAACAGTGGACAAGGCGCGAACTCGTTAAGGGTTAAGATCAGTTATGGGCTCAGAGAAAGACAAATATCATATGATATCACTTATATGTGGAATCTAAAAAAAAGATATAAATGAACTTATTTCCAAAACAGATCACAGACATAGAAAACAAACTTATGATTACCAAAGGGGTAGGAGAGGGATAAATTAGGAGTTTGGGATTAACGGATACACACTACTATATATGAAATAGATAAACAACAAGGTCCTACTGTATAGCACAGGGAACTCTTCTCAATATCTTATAATAACCTATAATGGAAGAGAATGTAAAAAAGAATATATATTTTTATATATATATGTATAACTGAATCACTTTACTGTACACTTGAAATTAACACAACATTGTAAATCAGCTATATTTTATTTATTTACTTTTTGTCTGTGTTGGGTCTTCGTTTCTGTGTGAGGGCTTTCTCTAGTTGTGGCAAGCAGGGGCCACACTTCATCGTGGTGCACGGGCCTCTCACTATCGCGGCCTCTCTTGTTGCAGAGCACAGGCTCCAGACGCGCAGGCTCAGTAGTTGTGGCTCACGGGCCTAGTTGCTCCGCGTCATGTGGGATCTTCCCAGACCAGGGCTCGAACCCGTGTCCCCTGCATTAGCAGGCAGATTCTCAACCACTGCACCACCAGGGAAGCCCAATCAACTATATTTTAATAATTTTTTTTTAAAAAAAGATCAGTCGTGGGTTATTCATAAGCAGTAAAGTTAATCTGCACATTAATCCCAAGTGTTCTAAAACTCCCTAATTTAACCAGTTTTCCTTTGGGAATAGCAAAGAGAGCCTCTTTCAGGCACATAAGCTGGGTCAACAAAACATCCGCTGCTTGTAAGTGCTGGGGCTTTCTCATTATTTACTAAGAAAGCCAAGAGCGAAATTAGCAGTCCTTCTGCTGTCTGGTGCCTCCTAGGATACCTGTTTACCTCACTCCTCTCCCCTCTCTCCCCTCATCAGAGATGACGCTATAGGAAGGTAGAGTTCACTTGCTCTCATTCCTGCCATTCAGTCAAAGAGCGGGAAGAAAAGGAAAATAAACATGATCCATTTTTGCCTAGACGCCCATGCTTCCTCTCCTCCTCTCATGGCCTCTGACCCCCAGTGTAACTTGAGGAATAGCAGCCCGCTGAAAAGGCTCACGTCTGCTTTGCAGACAGTGGCGGACGTTTATACGGATGGTTTAAGCTACTTAGGTCTTGTTTTGAGGGCTTTAAAATCAAATTCGTTTTCCAAAGGATGAAGTGATTTCTTCAGCACAGCTGTCACTACAACTGAGGCGATCAGACCTATGACCCTAATGTTAGATGGCATACATTTATAAAACGCCACTTTAAAAGAAATTTAGCCTCGTTCACTCACGCAGCTGCCCCTGATTTGATAGTCTCCGTAGCTGCGTGCTTTCTCGATCTAGTTCCCAAGTTGTTATACAAAATTAAGCGCTGGCACGCTTCCCTTCTGTGAATGAAAAATACTTCTAGAAACATAAGTCAGATTATGTCACATCTTGGCTTAAAACCCCTCAGTGGTTTCCCACAACATTTAGGCTGAAATCCTAAATCCCTAACATTGCTTCTGCTCTACCCTCTAGGCTTCCTTTGTGCCTCTCACATTCTTGCTTACCTAGCTCTGGGCACACTAGCTGCCTTTCAGTTTCCTAGAAAAGCCAAGATCGCTGCTGCCTCAGGAACTTCTTACGAGGTGTTTCTCAACCTGGACGCCCCTCGCGGGAGTAACATCTCTGGCTTCAAGTTGGAGGCCTTTCCTTAGCCCCCAGGCTAAATAAGGACCTGCTTCAGGTTCACTTAGCTCGCTATGTTTTCTTTTCTTAGCGCTTACCACAATGTGTATCTGTTAATTTGTGGGATGTATAATGTTGATTTGCTCCACTAGACAGTATGCTTCATCCATCATGTCTACTGTTGTCCATCCAGCACCTAGCACAGTGCCAGGCATAGAGCTGGTGTCCAACAAATATTTGAAGAAATGAATGAATGACATCTTTGAAGTTCTTTCATATCAGGCCTTGGGACCCAGGGCAGGACAGTGCCTGCCATCAGCGGCTCTTACTTCATCACTGTGGCAAAGCTGGTCAAGTAGCCACTTCCTCATCTCAAGAGAGCAGGGGAAGCCTCACCTGGACAGCTAAGTGGGTGACGGCCAGTCTGTCAGCCGGGTGAGCCCTTCTGGCTGCACTTCCCTCCTCACTATGAACAGGCTCTGGCAGGCTCAGAGGGGCCCCTCACCTTGTAGATTTGCCTCAGGGACAGGACTGACTGTCAGCTGGACCTGAGGGCAAAAATAATCATTTATAGCTCCCCATGTAAGGTTAACGCACACTAAAGTGCATTCACTAGACTGGCGCCTCCAACTGAATCCAAAATTGTAAGAAAAAAGAAGGAAACAGCCTAGTGGGGTTTTTTCCTCCCTTCTCAATTTACCACCGGCAACTTGTACACCCCAAAACAAAGGAGATTGATAAGAGTACGAAGTCAGAATTCTTTTTTTTTTTAATTTTTTTTTTTTGCAGTACGCGGGCCTCTCACTGTTGTGGTCTCTCCCGCTGCGGAGCACAGGCTCCGGACGCGCAGGCCCAGCGGCCATGGCTCACGGGCCCAGCTGCTCCGTGGCATGTGGGATCTTCCCGGACCGGGGCACGAACCCGTGTCCCCTGCATCGGCAGGCGGACTCTCAACCACTGCGTCCCCAGGGAAGCCCCAGAATTCTTATATTTAAGAATGATAAAGAGTCCCAACTAGTTTTCTAACCAAAAGAATAAGATGCAAAATGACCAGTAGGAAGATGAACTGGGTTTGTGAAAGACTGACATTTAAATATCTGCCTGCCTTCCGTGGAGATTCAGGGTGGGAACAAAAAGCATTAAAAAGAAAAAAATTAGCACATGTATTTTCTTAGAGGAAAACAAACAAAAATGACAGCTTAGAAACAAGCAATAAGCTACAATCTAGGCTGTGGTTTTCCAGAAAGTGTTCTACTGTTTGAAGAAGAAATGCTGGACGTGGCTTGAGTCTCTCTAATCCTCATGCGTGATCTCCATAGAAAATACTTACTGTTCTACAGCACAGCCCCATCACCGATGGTGATCTCCACAGTAAAGGAGCTACCTAAGTTTTAGGACTCCCGGCACTCGCTTGCCTTGTCTCGATGATAAATTAATCATGAATCTGGTCAAAGGATGCAAAGAGCACAGGTCTGGCACTGCTGAATCTGGGAAACTTGAGGGGTCTCTTCATTTAGCACAAGTCACCCTAATCCAGGATTAATGCCTTAATCTATGTAGGGACTCTGCTTTTCCCAGACAGTGAGAGAATGTGGCAGGTATGGCGTCTATCCCCAGATAAATAACTGGTATGCATACCTGCCCTGCACCGTATCTCTTTCCTTCCCCGAAGGCTACTGCTCTTGACTGTACACACTATAGGAAACGGATGTCTCCTGTAAAGACAAGAGAGTTCCTACAAGCAGGTAGGAAAGGCTCCAAGGGAAGGATTCAACGCTCTATTTGGCGTGATAATAATTCAGTCAGGCTTCACTTGGAGTTAAGAATAACTTTCAGATTTTTAATGTATTAATACATGGGGGTAATGACAATAAATGAAGAATCCTTCTGAAAGTGATGCTGGTTCTTAACGTTGAAAAAAATAGATGATTAAAAATTGGGCGTTCATAAGATTTCAGATGCACTTAATTATTTTCTTATTTACAAATGATACGGTTAGGGTGTTTTCATTATTTGCAAATGACCCTTCATCACTGAAATGTTGACATGTGGACGGGATGATAAATCCAATAGCCTGACCCCTCCATGGTCATTTTTACCTGTTATTTGTTCTTTTAGGGGTTGGAATAAGTACAGGGCCAGCGACATACTCTGCAGGGCCCTGCGAAAAAAAATGGGGACCCTTTGTTCAAAAATTATTAAGAATTTCAGGATGGCAGCAGCAGAGCGTGAAGCCAAGAGCTGGTCCCCTTGAAGTCCAGGGCCCTTTGCTAACTGCAGAGGTTACATGCCCACGACACCCTGGGTGGCAGATGGGGGAGGAGAGAGAACCAGACATACAGACATTTCCTTTGAGAACTACATGGGTTCTCAGATACAAAGAAAAAGTATCTTTGATTTTGGCATGCGAATATCAATGGAAAGATGTAACTTGCCTCAGTAGGAGAGGAAATGGAATTTCAGAGGCTGCTGAGGAGAAGAGGAAAACGACCTTTACCAAGCACCCACCACATGCCAGCTGCTGGGCCCCGAGCTCGCCCTGACACTGGTGCTATTCTTTCTTGCGTCAGCATGGGATTAAGTCCACACTGCAGAAGCAGAAGCTAACTGAGGTCAATGATGAGTTTAAGCTTAAAAGCATTAAGTTTAGAAAGAGTGGGGTAAGGGATGCAGACACCACAGGACAGCTGGGGCTGTACTGTAATTCTGGAGGGGATTTCTCTCCTGACCCACATCCTCCGCTTAAGACCACTCATCCTCCACTGCTATCCGCCCAAAGACCCCAGAGGTCTGTGTGCTCTGGGCGAGAACCCTCCCCCTGCTTCCAACACTAGCAGCGTTCCCCTCACTGTCTGTCTTGGAGACACATTATCAACCTTGCCGGGAGGTCTTTTCACTCCTAGCTACGCTCCCTCAATGGCTCTGTAAACCCCCCTCCGGCTCCCAAAGACCTCCACAGCGTTTCCAGGGGGCCCCCTTCACTGTCTTGCTCTAAGAGTCCCTGAAGGCACTGTCTCCCCTACAGCTCTTTCAAGTAGCGGCTCTTTTCCTTCCCACCTCCCTCTTGCTAAAGGGCCTGTTGGATGGGAGGTGTCTCCCTGCTCATCTCCTGTTTCCAGACCACTGTTGCTCTCCCTAACACCCTGCTCTGACTCTCCCACCATCAGAGTCCGCAGTCACCCCTAGCTAGCCCTCCTAGCTACAGTCACCTATTCCTCCCCAGGTTACTCTGCCTCATGCCTTGAGGAGTCCCTCTCCAATGTGAGACCTGTTATAATTCCAAGGAGCTTCCATGTTGGCTAGACAATCCCTCTAGTATCTTGGCCTGTAAATTCCTTGACTCCTTCTTCTTCCACTCTATCTCAGTTATACCTGCTCCCATGCTCTCATCCTGACCTTGCCATCACTGACCAAGCCTCCTATTCTCCATCAATCTCGCCTCATCACTCCGGCTAACTCTCCCTAGTATTCTAATTCCAACAATTCTTCAACTGCACTGGGCTCTATACCCCATTTCCTGCCCACCTTTCTACCACCCCTCTCTCCCATCATGTCCTCCCTTCTCTCTCTACAACATCGAAGACTCCATGGCCCGCTGCAGCCACCAACTCTCTCTCTGCTTCTCACCTGCCCCTCTCACTTCACACTCCTCTGGTTAAGGTCCAACTGTGGATAATTCAGCTCTATGCTACTCCGTGCCTGTTCCCAGGCTGATATGCTCGGCTGGAGAAAAATACACAACCATCCTAACCGATCTCACTTTAAATTCATGACCACTGACCCCAAGGGTGCCCTCAGCGCTGCCTGGCCTCCTCTATATCTCTCCATCCATTCACTCCCACACTCTCCTAGACAACCACAACACTCCTTCGGAGAGCTGTCCAGACTCACTGTCTACAATTTCTCTCTGCCCTTTATTCTCTATTGAACACCCTCCAGTGAGGAGGCTTTTGTCTCCCCCGTGCCATTGAAAGGGCTACACCTTCCTAAATCCCAAGAACAAGTCCCAGTCTTTCTCATACTAGATCTGTGAATAACAGTCAACACTGTCAGCTGCCTAGACAACATTCTCTCCTGGTTCTTTTCCTACATTAAAGGCCTGTCCTCTGCGGCTCCCTCCTCATTTCTTCCACTTGAACCTACTGGAGCTGCACTGTCCAATATGGTAGCCACTAGCTATGTGTGGCAATTTAAACTTGAATTAAATTAAATTACAGTTTTAGTTCCTTAGTTCCTAAGTGCTCGACAGCCACATCTAGTGGCTACTGTACTGGACAGAGTAGATAGAGAACATTTCCATCATCACAGAATGTTCTATTGGGCAGTGCTGCACTAGAATACCCAAGGCTCAGTCCTTGGGTTTCTCCTCTATCGGAACTCACTCTCTTGGAAATGTCAACCAGTCTCTTGGCTGGTGACTCCAAAACTTACACCTCTGGCCTGGACTATTTCCTGAACTCCAGACCCCTTTATCTGACTGCCCACTTGCCACTTCCACTTGCACGTTTCATCTTACGTTTATCAATCCTAAAACGAACTCCTGATCTCTGCCAGCTCTGAACTCCTGCAACTCTTCCACCTGTTCTTTCCCATTTTAGTAACTGACAGCTCCATGCTTCTAGTTCATCAGGCCTAAACTCTGGGGATCATCCTTGATTCTTCCCTGCCCCTCACATCCCACCACCCACCAGCAAAACCTCTTTGGCTGGACCTTCAAATATATCCACAATCTGCCCACTTCTCACCACCTCCATTCCTACCATTCTTCTGTGAACCATCCCCATCTCCCACCTGGATCGTTACAAAGGTCTTCTACTCAGATGTTCTGCTTCTGTCCTTCCAATTTCTTCCACCTTGGTCTACCCTCCACAAAATAGACAGAGTTCATTCTTCTAACAGATAATTTGACTGCATCCCTTTTCAGGTCTGCTCAAAACCCTCTCATAGCCTCCATCTCAGTCAGAGTAGAAACCAAATCCCTGCTCGGAGCCCACAAAGACCTCTCATCGGCCTCCCGGCACTCGTGGACCCGTTCTTTCCTTTACTCACTCAGTTCCTGCCACAAAACCCTCTTCATTAGCCCTTGATCAAGTTAAGCACTCTGCTTCTCATGCTTGGAACTCTCTTGCCCCACACAGCCTGTGACCTGCTCCCACACTTTCTCCAGATCTCCCCTCAAGTGCTGCCTTAGCAGCGAGGTCTTCCCTGACCACGCTGTCTGAAGTCGTGGTAATCCCACCTCGATGCCTCTCCTTGCCCCCCGCCCCCGCACTCCCCACCCCCCAGCTCTGCTTTATTTTCCTCCATAGGAAATTTTACCACATTGAAAATACTATATATGTGCTTATTTGTTTATTGTTTAACTCCTGGTATCATTTCAGCTTTAGGGCCGCAGGGACTGTTTTGTTTACAGCTGTCTCCAGCATCTAGAAAACTGCCTCACATATAGCAGTCACCTCAATAAACATTTCTTGAATGAATGATCCAACAGAGGCGCACACTTTCCTTCTTTTCTTACTTTTCTTCAGGTTTCAGTTACCTTGCTCTAGTAACTGCCTGTACCGCTTTAGGGTAAGATTCATTTAATTTCAGACAGAATGAAAGCTAAAGATTTTAAAATAGGCTATACTCTACTGATAAATTCATTTGAAAATATATATACATGTTTCTTTAAGAATAACTTGTCTGTAATTATAATTTTAAGAAATTTTAATCATTTCCCCTCACAGGAAGAAATCATAATTTCAAGTGTTTAGTCTTGGTGTCTGATTTACCTTTAAGTGGCAGAAGTTCCTAATACTTATTCTGATTAAGGTAGGTACAGAGGGGAAAGGTAAAAACAACTTGATTCTAGAACTGGTTCTGCTCTCTTACTCTGAGAACATCACTTTAAAATACAGAATTAACCTTGGGGTTTCCCTCCTAGAACCACTGAAGCCTTTTTATGGAATGTCCACCTGGACTCTGGGCAGAGAGCTGGGAATGGCCATCGGCAGAGCTGTCCAGGTTGTCTGGCGTGTGACCCTGGTAACCAACACAGCCTTCATTCAAACCTGGAAATAACTGACCAATCGCAACTAAGACCAACTGGCCCAGAGAGAGATGGTTCCCAGGACCTGATTACCTGAGCCATCTGTCCTGAGGGTGGGGGGGTACCAGGTCATGGGGTGGGGGCGTGGCTAAGCCCCACCCCGAGCCCCAGGCCTCACCTAGGAGACAGGAAGAGAAAGTCATGTGGGGAATAATCTGTGGGGTGCCCTAGGCACCAGCTCAGCCCCCCTTACGCCACTGGCCTGCAGGACAAAGAGTGGGAGACAGATTTGAGATAGCCCCCAAAGTCAGGGCTTAATCCAGAGGATAAGCTGTAGCTCTGTATTTCCCAGTCCTTATAAGTTCCTTGGAAAAGTAAAGATTTCTCTGCTACGGAAACAGCCATTTCCTTAGATAGCAGTTTAGGGATGGGAAACTGGAGGCACTGGGTGGTCAGAACATGCAAGACAAAGTTAAACAGATAAAGAGCAAAGCAATTTGCTTTTTTAGTGATCGGGGTTTCTTCTGTTTTGCTTGCCTTAAAAGATGTACGGATATGGGTTAGAGAGAGTGGGGTGGTTTAAAATACGTCCACAAATTGTCTGATACTCTCCCTTTGAAGAGGTGGAGCCTCATTCTGTTTCCCTTGAGTGTGGGCTGAACTTAGTGACTTTCTAGTATAGAATAGAAAAAAAAAGAAAAAAAGCAGAAGTGACACACCAGCTACTTCAGAGACTAGGTTCAAAAAGATACATTTGCTTTCTCTCTCTCTCTCTCTCTTTTCTCTCTCCCCATTCACTTGCACTGGGGGAACTTAGCAGCCAAGTTGCAAGAACACCCAGGCAGCCTATGGGGAGGGCCACGTGGTGAGGAACTGAGGCCTCCAGCCTCCAGCCATGTGAGTGAGCCATCTGGGAAGAGGACTCTCCAGCCTCAGTCAAGCCTTTGGATGACTACAGCCCCACGGACATTCTGACTGAACCTCACAAGAGACCCTGAGCCAGAACCTCCCAGCTAAGCAGCTCCCAAATTTCCGACCATCAGGAACTGTGAGATAATAAATGTCTGTTGTTTTAAACTATTAAATTTTATAGTAAACGGTTACAAAGCAATAGATAACTAAGACTGTAAGGACCACACAATTAAACATTTTTCATGTTTAAATTATGAGCCTATAACATATAATTTTGTTAATGTAAAAAAAGTCTTCAGTTGCCAGGAAGGAAAAGGCTCTATGATGTTAGCACAGACCAGAGCAGGCCTCTGGGCCAGCCATGCCTGATTCTCTCTCTGTGTCCTTGGGCAGGTAGCGTGGCCCCTCCAAGCCTCAGTGCCTCCTTGCAGTGCGGTTATGAGGGCTGCACAAGATCACAAGTGCCAAGCACCTGGCACAGCTCCTGGCGCTGAGGACGCTGATGGTGGTGGCAGTGATTTCCCCACCGCAGGCTGCCCTAGGGACACACAAAGGCCCAGCAGACTCCCAGACAGTGCTCTGCCCACGGCGCCATGCTGCCCCTTCCTGGGGAAGAAGACACAAACCTGAGGTGATTAGGAACAAGAGGGGAGCAGGGAGAGATGCTGATGACAAAATGTTCAGGAGGCGTAACAGTGATCAGACTTGCTGCACTATTTGCACACTCTGTCTACTTTTTTTTTTTTTTCCCAGTATGCGGGCCTCTCACTGTTGTGGCCTCTCCCGTTGCGGAGCACAGGCTCCGGACGCGCAGGCTCAGCGGTCATGGCTCACGAGCCTAGCTGCTCCGCAGCATGTGGGATCTTCCCGGACCGGGGCACCCGTGTCCCCTGCATCGGCAGGCGGACTCTCAACCTCTGCACCACCAGGGAAGCCCCTGTCCACTTTGATTTTGAATCTCAGAGTGTTATTGTTCCCAGTTGAAAGTATCCCCAGCTATTGTTTACAGCTTTTCAATTGCTTTTCATCCCTAGAACTTTAGCATGAGACACAGTGCTCTGCCTGGGGGCCACGTGATAAGAGCACTGAAACTATTACCTTTGTGTAAAGTGTTTTTTTCATTCAGCATCATTTGAGGATGAGTGAAATTGCCACACAATTGTAGCTTACCTCTTTATGCACTCCTGTCCTACTTGAGTGTGACATATACAACTTTGTAAACCCTCTTTTGCTGCTGACCATTCAGTGGGTTTTCTGAGTTTAGGATGTGTGTCTAGGCTTCAGTCGACCACAGTTGCTGAGGGTCTCGCCATCAGACGAGTGTGAGGGGACTGCATGTTTATTTTAAATTCGAGTTCCTGGACTGTGGCCTATTGTGGGTGTATGCGTATAAAAAGGAAAATCAAAACAAATGAGGGCGCTAGAGAGAGTCTGGAAGTCCATATTCCCGGAGCCATTCAAAAAGCAAGGCTTAGAGGCTGTCACTGGCAGAAGTCCTGGCCATAGGAAAGATACAGTGACAGAAGTACAATAAGGAATTTAACCAGAAGGTGACAGGCTACACTCAATTCCTCCTCTGTTGTCATAAAAAATGCTTTAGTTGAAAACACGTTTTAATCCACTCGGTCATTCACCATAGGGTCACACGAGTTAACTGAAATCTGATCTAATCAGTAGTAAGAAGGTGTTCTTTTTATAGTAATCCACGAGAAAAATGAGCCGAATTGTAGGCATTTTTAAAAAGTCAGCCACGAAGTACAGATAGGGTCCAACACCAAAATGGCCATACGAAAGTGGGAAAATTACTTTAAACCCGGCTAAGCACTTCTCAGAGTGACTTTCTTTCCCTGGAAACCAGATGCAATTCAGTGTCCACGTTGCTTTATGTGACGCTTAAGGTATTAGACTCTTCTACTCTCACTCATGAAACCCATCGCTTGCTTTCCTCTCTCAAACCTCACCACCCAGGCATGGCAATGGTTCTTAATCCACAAAGAAAATTTTTTACCTGAGTATGGGTTATATTTTTGATGTGCATGGGCTGCTGTTAGCTTAGTTTTATTCATCAAAGATATTTAATTCCTTCACTTGGTCCACACATTATCTATTGAATGTTTCAGATAAAGCAGTCATGTTAACAGGTGCAAGGAACAGAGATGAAATAACACAAACCCCATTTTCAAAGTGCAGACAGACACATAAACAGACAATCATACTATACATTACAGATTTATGCTATTTATACATAATAGACGTCACAGGTTAGGGCACCTAACCAAGTCTGGAGGAAGGAGAGGTCAGGAAAGGTTTTCTGTAGTTAGCGATGGCCGAGCTGAGTTTCAGCGATGAGTAGGAATTAACTGGGCAAGTAAAGGGCAGAGTGAACAGGGTGGAGGAAACATTTCAGGCAGAGGGTACTGCAGAAGCAAAGGCATGGAAGCTAGAAACAAGGTGAATCAGGCAGGTCAGAGAGATTGCTCTCTTAGAGCATCAGACAGAAGCATGAAATGAGACCAGGGAAGGACCCAGATATGGGAGGCCTCTGCTGCCACATTTAGGTTAGGCTTTACCCTGAGGAAGTCATTAAAGGATTTGAGAAGGAGACCCACCTGAACAGGTAGACAGGTAGATTGGGGGAGGATTTAAAGGGTACAGGGCTGGAGGCAGGGAGACCGGATGGAAGAAGCTGTAGCAGTCGGGGTGAGAGATAATAGCATTTGTAGGATTAGGGCAGTAGCTGCAATGGGGAGGGGAATGATTTGAGACACATTTAGAAGGTAAAATTGACAAGACTTGGTGACTGATTGATTCTAGGAAAGGAAGAGCAGGGAGGAATCACGTGTACCTTGGTGGCCATTGCCGTTAGCTGAGATGAAAGGTACTGGCACTGACTCGAGTAAGAAGAGAAGATGATGATGAGTTGGTTTTGAACATGCCACACCTGAGATAGTTTGTATACTTTATTCTCCCACTGTCTTCAAAAAGTAAAGGGATGTGTAAGTTAAATTCAACTATGGTCTGAAATAAAGGTAACTAAGGCTGTGACAACAGATGACATCACTTATCCGTCAGAGCATCCTTGCTCACACAGCCCAGACACAGCTCCAGCATCCTTCTCAACACATTGCTCTGTCCCCACGAGGCAGCCGCCATATGTTTCAGCACATCATGGTGGCCACTGCCAGTCCAATGGAGAGTGCATGCATTGGAAACCCATGAATCCCCCTCATCTAAAGGCTTGAGAGAGTATCATTCTTTAAAAGATACATGTCATGATTTGGATACCCTTGAAGTGAATTATACCTTACCAAGTCTAAATAAGCAAGACCACATTGATCTTGAGTACCAGAGCCACTGAGAAGTCTTAACATAGTCCTGAGAGATTCCTGACTTAGTTTAAGGCCAAGGCAGGGCAGACTATGGTGATCGATAGAATCCAGTTTATCCTTTATTAACTGCCTACTCCGTGACGGGCCAGCTTCTCAATATGACTTCAGTAGGACACAAGCCTATTAGATGCTCCCTGGAAAGTGTCAGGAGTGGGGAAAGATCTTTCTGTTAAGTTAAGGTAAGATGATTTGAATTTCATCCCCCTCTCTGAGGTCACAAGGCACAGCAGCATATTCAAGACTGAGAAATCCTACAGTAAAGAAACCCATCGAACGAAGTTTAGCCTAGCATCAGCCAGTTATTTTGGCCAGGGAAGCCTCCTGTCACATGACACCAATGAAATGCCAGTGAAATTAGGAATACTTCAATCCTCACGGCATATCCATTTTCCAAATGAGGAACAGAAGCTCTAAAATCACACAGGTAGAGAGCTGGCAAGGGAGGTCTTAAATTCAGATCTTCCCTCTCCAGCTTCAGGGCCCGATTCACAGGATCACTGAGGGATTAGCGCTTATTGCCCCAAGGCCAGGGCTGAGGTATCTGGGTTACGCATTCACTTTTCAAAAGGAATGTCAGTAGTGGGATGGCTGGGTCATATGGTAGTTCTATTTGTAGTTTTTTAAGGAACCTCCACACTGTTCTCCATAGTGCCTGTACCAATTCACATTCCCACCAGCAGTGCAAGAGGGTTCTCTTTTCTCCACACCCTCTCCAGCATTGATTGTTTCTAGATTTTTTGATAATGGCCATTCTGACTGGTGTGAGATGATACTCACTTTGTTATAAAGCAGAAACGAACACACCATTGTAAAGCAATTATACTCTAATAAAGATGTAAAAAAAAAAAAAAAAGGAATGTCAGGGTGAGCTCCAATGTTCTCACGGAGCATCACCTATAGCGGGTGGGTCAGCCAGGCTCTCTGGAGCGTTCTCTATCAAGGCTGACACTTCACCGTGTTTTTCAAAGTCCTCCACCATCTGGTCATTTTTTTCTAGGCTTTTAAAAACACTATTCCATTTTCTCTCTGCTACATCCTCGAGAGGAATTGCGGCCTCTAGGCCTCTGTTCATGTTGTTTCTGCTGCCTGGAAACCTCAAGAGATCATTTGATGCAGGTCGGTTCCCCAGGAAGCGGACTCTGAGGTGATCACCAGCAAGAAGGACCTTTACTGAGGAACACCCTGGGGATCAACCCCTGTGAAGGAATAAAGGCAGCAACACAGGGCAGAAGGAGAGGCTGAATTCTGACACAGCTGCAGCAAAGGCCTCACTGATCCGTAAGGGAGCTCGGAGCCAGGCTGGCCCTTGACAGTTGACCCAAGCTGGGAGAATCAGGTCTCAGCTTCAACCAGACATTGGATATGGGCTGCCCTAAGGAAGGTATGACCTTGGGCAAGGCAGCTCTCTTCCGCCAAAGGCACCTAGGGCAGTCCTCAAAGAGGGTCTCTGATGAGATCTGTCAGCTGCCAAAATTCCCAGCAGTGTCGGGGGTGGGCAGGGAATGACTGCTTCACTATTTTTTTGTTGTTGTTTTGCGGTACGCGGGCCTCTCGCTGTTGTGGCCTCTCCCGTTGCGGAGCATAGGCTCCGGACGCGCAGGCTCAGCGGCCATGGCTCACGGGCCCAGCCGCTCCGCGGCATGTGGGATCTTCCCGGAACGGGGCACGAACCCGCGTCCCCTGCATCGGCAGGCGGACTCCCAACCACTGCGCCACCAGGGAAGCCCACTGCTTCACTTTTGAAGGGAGTGGGTGGCGTCATGGGTCTGGGTTGCCTGAAGCTATCCTCTGCATTGTTCCTACTCAATTATTCAGGTCCATGCACCTGTCTGCATTCTGTAGCTGCCAAAAGAACTTTGTGTCTGCGCTGTGGGCTCTGTTATACTAACTTTACTTTTAGCATGTTTCATGGGTTTTATCTCCCTCCCTACCTAAATTTTATATTTCTCTTGTATCCTTGGCAGGGTTTAAGAAAGTGATCAATAATCAATGATGTACGTAGCGAAAAGAGTAAGGGATTTGGAGCCTGAAATGCTAATTTTAAATCCCGGAATTGCCACGTATAGAGGTATAAAATTATACATATCACTTAATTTCTGTGAATCTTAGTTTAGTCATTTATAATGTGGGATACTAAGAATCCTTATTTTACCCAAGCTCCAGGGTTGCTGTGAGAACAGTAAGATGGTGAACTGAAAATGCTTTGTACACTAATAAACTAAAACCAGTGCTTTCCAGTGTTGAATACTAGATACTTATTGAAGGGAAAAAAATATTGGGCCAATAAATGTAAAACTAGGTATAAATTTTTTATGCTGCTCACACATAAAATACAAACAAATTTATAAACAAATATAAATTAAAATGATACACAATCAATTTCAATGAACAAATACGGAGTTGTGACAGGTGATGTTGCTTTATTGGCTTTTATACACACAATACTAACTTTAAGGCAAAGGTTCATTTGGATTGGAGATGCCATGCAATAATTGGAGGTGCCATGTAATAATTCCATTTTCTCAACACTTGTCTCCATTTTATCCACTGTGAAACCTGTCATTTACACAATGAACCACGACATCATTTGACCTTCACATAAAAATATCATTTATGTATGTTAAGTCCACTTCTATTCCTTTAATTTTCTATTTTATTTGGCCATTAGAACATACAGCAGGATTTCAATTTAGCAGAAGAAAGTCCATAAAACAATGACCTTAAGATTTAAGGGACAAAGGAAGTATGAGATTTATTCACTGAAAACTACAAAATATTGTTGAGAGAAATTAAAGAACCCTAAATAAATGGAGAGACATTCTATATTCATGGGTTGGAATGGCAATTCTCCTCAAATTGATCTATAGATTCAACACAATTCCTATTAAAATTTCAATAGGATTTTGGCAGAAATTGACAAGCTGCTCCAAAAACTTATGTGGGAAAGCAAAAGATCCAGAAACACCAAAGTGATCTGGACAAAGAGCAAAGTTGGAAAACTTACACTTCCCAATTTCAAAGCTTAACTACAGAGGTACATTAATCAAGATAGTGTGGCACTGCCATAAGGATGGACATGTAGATAAATGGAGCAGAATTGAGAATCTAATCATCTCACCCCAGTCAGAATGGCCATCATCAAAAAATCTAGAAACAATAAATGCTGGAGAGGGTGTGGAGAAAAGGGAACACTCTTGCACTGCTGGTGGGAATGTGAATTGGTACAGCCACTATGGAGAACAGTATGGAGGTTCCTTAAAAAGCTACAAATAGAACTACCATATGACCCAGCAATCCCACTACTGGGCATGTACCCTGAGAAAACCATAATTCAAAAAGAGTCATGTACCAAAATGTTCATTGCAGCTCTATTTACAATAGCACGGAGATGAAAACAACCTAAGTGCCCACCATTGGATGAATGGATAAAGAAGATGTGGCACATATATACAATGGAATATTACTCAGCCATAAAAAGAAACAAAATTGAGCTATTTTTAATGAGGTGGATGGACCTAGAGTCTGTCATACAGAGTGAAGTAAGTCAGAAAGAGAAAGACAAATACCGTATGCTAACACATATATATGGAATTTAAGAAAAAAAATGTCATGAAGAACCTAGGGGTAAGACAGGAATAAAGACACAGACCTACTGGAGAACGGACTTGAGGATATGGGGAGGGGGAAGGGTGAGCTGTGACAGGGCGAGAGAGAGTCATGGACATATATACACTAACAAACGTAAGGTAGACAGCTAGTGGGAAGCAAACGCATAGCACAGGGAGATCAGCTCGGTGCTTTGTGACCGCCTGGAGGGGTGGGATAGGGAGGGTGGGAGGGAGGGAGACGCAAGAGGGAAGAGATATGGGAACATATCTGTATGTATAACTGATTCACTTTGTTATAAAGCAGAAACTAACACACCATTGTAAAGCAATTATACCCCAATAAAGATATTTAAAAAAAAAAAAAGAATTGAGAATCTAGAAATAAACTCTTTAATTAATTAATTAATTAATTTATTTTGAAGTATAGTTGATTTACAATGTTCTGTTAGTTTCTGGTGTACAGAGAAGTGATTCAGTTATACATATACATACATATGTTCAGTTATACATATATATATATATTCTTTTTCAGATTGTTTTCTATTATAGTTTATTACAAGATATTGAATATAGTTCCCTGAGCTATACAGTAGGATCTTGTTGTCTATCTATTTTATATATAGTAGTGTGTATCTGCTAATCCCAAACTCCTAATTTATCCCTCCCCCCAGTTCCCCTTTGGTAACCACAAGTTTGTTTTCTATGTCTGTGAGTCTGCTTCTGTTTTGTTTATAAGTTCATTTGTAGCATTTTTTAGATTCCACATATATATAAGTGATATCATATGATATTTGTCTTAAACCCTTACATTTATGGCCCACCAATTTTTGACAAAGGTACCAAGGTAACCCAATAGGGGAAACTGCAGTCTTTCAACAAATGGTGCTGGGACAACTGGATATCTGCATGCAAAAAGATGAATTTACACACTTACCTCACTCATATACAAAAATGAACTCAAAATGGATCACAGACCAATGTAGGGGCTAAAACTATAAAACTCCTAGGAGAAAATATAGAAGATCTTTTGTGGCTTGGGTTAGGCAGAGTTCCTAAACACAACACCAAAAGCATGATCCGTAAAAGAAAAAAAAAAAAGAAAAAATAGACTTCACCAAGATTAAAATTGCTGTGCTTTGGGACTTCCCTGGTGGTCCAGTGGGTAGGACTTAGCGCTCCCAACGCAGGGGGCCTGTGTTCCATCCCTCATCGGGGAACTAGATCCCGCATGCATGCCGCAACTAAGAGCCCGCATGCCACAACGACGATCCCGTGTGCCGCAACTAAGACCCAGAGCAGCCAAAATAAACAAACAAGCAAATAAATAAATATTTTTTAAAACTGTTGTGCTTAAAAAATTACCAATAATAAAAAAGATAAGCCACGGTCTGAGAGAAAATATGTTCAAATATTATTTCTGATATCCAGAATATATAAAGATCTCTTACAAGTCAACAAGAAGACAAACAAACCAATATAAAAATGGGCTAATAAGGACATGAAAAGAGGTTCAGCATCATTAGTCATTAAGGAAATGAAAATTAAAACAACAATGAGATACCGATTCATGCCCAATAGAATGGGTAGAATCAAAAAGATAAAACAATTATTGGTGAGGATATGGAAAAACTAGAATGCCCATACTTTGCTGATGGGAATGTAAGATGGTGCAAACACTATGAAAAAGTTTGGCAGTTTCTTGAAAGAAAATTAAACGTAAATTTACCCTATGACCCTGCAATCCCATTCCTAAGTACCTACCCAGGAGCCATAAAAACACGTATCTCACAAAAGACCTGTAGGTGCTCATAGCAGCATTATTCATTATATCAGAAGAATGGAAACAAGCACATATCCATCAACTGGTGAATAGATAAACGAAACATGGGACGGCCATACAATGGAATCTTATTCAGCAATAAGAAGGGATGAACTACTGATACATGGACAAATCTCAAAAACAATAAGCTAAGTGAAAGAAACCAGATGCAAAAGATTGCATATTGTATGGTCCCATTTATATGAAATGTCCAAATTATAGGGACAGGAAGCAGATCAGTAGTTGCCAGGCGTTGGGCGTGGGACTGGGAATTGACCGTCAATGGGCAGGCAGGATCGTTTGAGGGTGATGGAAATGTTCTACATTTGGATTGTGGTGATATTTGCACAACTCTAAAAATTTATTAAAAATCATTGAATTGTACATTTGAAAGAGGTAAATCTTATGGTATGTAAATTATATCTCAATAAAGCTACTTTAAAAATTAGGGAGCTAGTGTTCCCATATAATGAGGTGTCTGTAGACAGCCAAGTCCAGGGCTGTTATGATGTTTCTTGTAGTCATTAGAGACCCAGCCTTTTCCATCTGCAGCCATCCCTAGCATGTGTTCTCACCCTCTTGGTCATAGCTTGACTTTCGTCCAAGATACAAAAGGAGAAAGAACAGAGTGTAAAAGGCATTAGCCTGCTAAATCGGCCCCCTTTAAGGAATTTTCTGGGAAGCCCCACCCAATAACGCTCTTGCATATTATTGGCTAGAACAGTGTCATGTGACCATTCTTAATTTCAAGGAAGGCTGGGAAATGTATTGTCAAATCAGGGTCCTGTTAGTAAGGAAGAAAGAAAGAGCGGATATTGGGTAAAGCAGCTAGCAATCTCTAGGGTGGAGAAACACTTCTTGGGGTCAGTGGAAACACAAATGAAACCAGCACTGCTTACGTAACAGAGGATTACTCTGCTATAAAGGGATGATCCAGATGTTCCAGAGTATGCTTTAAAAAATTTGGCAACTTTTTTCTTGCCAAAACTAAACAGCTGCCTTAGAGTTCTTCAGCATGGTTTCCCCATATTTCTCAGGCTGAAAATTTTTCTCAAGAGAATTCCTAATTAGATATCATCTATTCAAACAATCAAAAACAATCAAATTCTCAGTGAAAACATAAGGGCTCCAGAGAAACTGTCTGTTACTCTGTTGAGAAACACTAAAGCTGAACAAATGTTTGTTGTTATTTGTATTTTTATTTCTAAGACAAAAATTTGAGAGCTGAGCCGCTTGGAATAGTAGAAAGAACAGAGCTCTTGAGTTTGCAAATGAGAGGATTCACTTCGCCACACCCTTTAGCGCCTACGCCTTGGGCAAATCCCATAATTTATCTGAGCCTCAATTTCCTCACCTGTACAAGTAGAATGATAATACCTGCTTCAAAGGGCTACTGGGAGGATGTAAGGAGACTGCAGGTGTAAAGCACTTCCTGTGCACTAGCCTCTCTCCTCACAGATCACACTGCAGAGTGGCACAAAGGTGCCTCACACACCCGATAAGGAAGATTAAGACCTAATTTTTTTCTTGCCAAAACTAAACAGCTGCCTTAGAGTTCTTCAGCTATGGTTTCCCCATATTTCTCAGGCTGAAAATTTTTCTCAAGAGAATTCCTAATTAGATATCATCTATTCAAACACACACACACACACACACACACACACACATATAATTGTAACTGCAGGGCGTGGGGGGGTGGGAAAGGGAGGGGAAGAGCAAAAAAACAAAAACAAAAAACCACACACATAAAACAAATGAAAACAAAACCAAAGAAAACACCCTGGAGACAAAAGTTAACCTGTAGAGAACAAATTTCTAAAAATACTTCTCTTTTCCTACCCAAAGTGTTGCAACCTTCCTAACAGAATTAGGAATGTAATTCATACAGAATCAGAGCCAGCACTTAGAAGAATACACCACCTAAATTTATGTACTTGGCACATTAAAAAGTGTGCGACCATGTGAAGTGCTTTGGAAAGCAGGTGTACAAGTGGCTCTGCAGGCATGAACCCCGGTCATCCATTGCTTGTCCACTATTCATACATCGGTTTGACAAAGCCAACATGGACGCTTTTCCATTACTTTCTCCCTGAAGCACAAATACAGTGTAAAATAGGAGACTGTTCAAACTAGCTGATTGGGATCAGTTTGCGAATTTAGTGGCTTTTTAGAAGTCAGTTAAACACTGACTGAATAACACCCATATTTCTGTAAGAACACCAAGTATCTATCTCAAAGGAGAAGAATGAATCCAAAGCGGAATGGTGAAATTTGTCAACTGAACACCAGAATAAATATTTGGTACCTATCTTCATTCTCTCCAAAATACCAAATTGTATTAATGGTAACAGTCTTGACAATGAACAGCATTTCCCTTACTTAATTAAGAGATAAGAGCAGGCTAGCAAAACGGATATAATACTTTAGGACACAATGATATAGGTCAGTTTTCCCAGTCACTTTGTATCAGTGATTTAATTTTCCCCATCCCATAACCCATTTTCCCATTTTGTTTCTCCGTGTGAAAAGGGGAAGGAAGAGAAGGACAGTGTGGGACTCCTCTCCCGGGGGGGACCTCGCAGGCTGTGTGTCAGGAGAGGGCCTTGGACTGGGCCAGCACAGCTCCTTCCCTGCACAGCAGCTAGCCCTGACAAACAGAACCGAACAGCGGTTAGGGCTTCTACAGCTGTGGCTGCTACCATTTCCCAGAACCCTCTCCCTGAACTCTGACTGAGAAATCCCATCTGCCCTTCGGTGCCCTCCACGGCTTAGTGGCAGTTCATTCTACTCACGGGTTTGTGCAAAATTTCTCTTATCTTGAGAGCTGTCACATTTACGCTTGAATTAGAAGTCAATTAAAAGCAAAACAAAACAAAACCTTATTCTATCTTCTTGAAAGCCATCCTATATTATCATTACCATGTTCTTCCTTTTCCTTTCCACCCTTTATCCCAAAGCATGGAATGCCGGAAAAGTCCTGTTACCCCAAATGCACAGACCAAAGAAGGACCCCATCTAACACGGCTTGTCTACAGATCAAAGGAGAGCTGACAGCAGTGGTGCTCGCTGATTTGCACAGAAGTCAAATCAGTCTTGTCTGCTATCCTACCACCACAAAGCACGTGTATTTTGGGTTGTTGGCATATTTTCATATTTATACGTACATATTCCAAACACAATTGGTTGCTTATTTATTTATTTACTTTTTATTACTGTGAGTACAATTAGGCTGATCTAGTTGATCTTTGTAAGTGAAAGTAGTAGCTGGGAAAGGGGCTAGGAGAGCTGAGCAACATCTGGGCTCTTCATTTACTTATACAAGTTTTCACTAAGTCTTGAGGCTTGGGTGCTCAAGGCTGGGGGCTTCACAGCCAGGTCTGACCTCAGAGAGCACAGCCTCCATTTAGGGAGGAAGAAATACTTGGGATGACTATTCACAGGTGTGACAAGGGTTCCAGCGTGTGCTCTGAAAGGCGCAGGTCTGCAAGGTCAGGGAAGGCCTGTGTACTGGGTCTCGGAGGTCTTTGGAAAGGTTCTAACTAAAATCACATATTCATTAATTACTTCTAGAAGTTTCACTTTGCTAACACCCTCACTGTGCGCGAAGGGGAGCGGGTGGCACAGCTCCTGGGATTCTCATTTTGCAGCTTAACTCCATCTCTGGATTCTCCCTCTCCAGTGCTCTACTCCAAACACTAGGGGTCAGCAGCCTTCCAAAAGTCACGAGTCAGCTAAGAGCCCCAGTTCCTGGGGTGCTGCTAGGGGTGGAGGGGGGATGATTCTCACAACAGGGAGAGTCTAAAAGACACCGTGGATGCTTTCCCAAACCCCACTCCCAGTCTTTTAATAACAGCCTTAACTTTTATTTGGCTACTCTCAGCTGCTCTTGCAAAAGTCCAGGTTCTTGGGGGAAGTTGATCTGGGAGTGGGATTTGTGGCTCCGCCTAAGTTAATTTGCATATCCTACCCCCCCCCCCCCACTCCACAGTATTGGCTCAGAGATAAACAGGTGACCCTATGTGGGCCAACAGAGATTGAGAAGAAATTTTCTGAGGATGGCAGCAAGTAGTTTCCTTGTTCTTCTGGGAGAGCTTCTGTAAATCTCACTCTCTCTCCCTCTCCCTCTCCCTCTCTCTCCAAGGATTAGGATGAAAAAACCCAAAGCTCTAGAGATATAGACAGTCATCTGGCAACCACCAGGTGTGGAGGAACAGCTATTAGACGAAGGTGACTGGAAAAAAAAAAAAGAGTACAGTGGTGAAAGCATACATTTGAAAAGCAAAAAAATGGGGACAGAGCCCCAGCTCTTTGATACTGACCTTCTCACCTGCTCAGCCCTAAGCAATCTATACCCTCACAGCTCTAAAACAGTGGCATTTTCTACAGTTGACTGTATTGAGGTTTTACCTATAGTCCATTGGTTCAGTAAAGAACCAATGAGAGGGTCGAGGGAGCCTTAACACAACTCCGGGGACCAGGAAAAGTTGACTGCACGTCCCTACTTCCCTTAGGCTGTTACACACACACACAAAAAAAACATTGAAGGGGTCCTTGTTCCTTCTTGGTGATAAAGGGTATAGATTTTGGAGTCCATCAGACCCAAATTCAAATCTCAGTAACTCCCCATACTAGTTATGTGACTCTGAGCCTCTATGTCTGTAACGTGAGAATGAATAAAACCCTACCTTTCAGAGTTGCTTTGAAGTTTAAGTGTAGTAACATGTAATGGGTTTGGCATTCAAAGAATAGTTGCTAGCATTATTATTTCAATATTCCTTTAGAGGAAAGGAGAACTCTGGCAGAAAAGCCGCCAGCTCCCTTAACATTCTTCTCAGTGTCTTTACAGTCAGCCCTCCACATCCATGGGGTCCACATCCTCGTATCTTGTATTATGTTTATGATTCACTGTAAATGGCTGTGGCACTTGAGCATCTGCAGAGTCTGGTATTCGTGGCAGGTCCTGGGTACCAAGCCCCCACAGATAAGGAGGAACAACTGTATTTACTTCCCACCCGTGGTGAGATTCCCCGGGTGAATGTTTACTGATGAGAGCAGTTGGCCAAGAACTTTTGAAATCCCTTGTACACAGTCTGTATCTGTGTCAGGCAGCAGAGACTTTGAAATGGAAGTCGAAAGCTTCGGATAGCCATTGTAGGTTTGGAGCTAGTGATTCATTAATGATGTAATTCCCCAGGCAGATCTTCTTTGTGGTGAAGCAGTGTGCGAAGGAGCTACTAAAAAAATACAGATTATTGTCATCTTTGATTCTTTTTTTAAGACACGGGCTCCTAAAGATTTCTATCATTCATTCAAAGAGGACAAGTTTAGGACCCACATCTGCACATCTGTTCTAGGATTCCTGTCCTAAGGCAAGTGCACATAAGGTATTCTAGAACAGAGGCTGGATCAGAGTCAATCTTTCTCTATATCTCTTTTCCATTCTTTCTGTGGCAGACTTTACTAGTCCCCCAATATCTGTTCTCTCCCTATTCCTGATTGATAACATATGCCCCCCCCCCCCCCCCCCCCCCCCCCCCCCCCAACCCACCCTCCCCCCCCCCCCCCCCCCCCCCCCCCGAAAAGACCACATTTTCCAGCCTCCCTTGCAACCTCCCTTGTGTGCGTTCACAACCATGGGACTACATTCTGGCTAAATGGATCGAAGCAAAGATGTCATGTATGACTTCTGGAAAGTGTCCTTAAAGGTAGGGAGACGTGCCCTTCTTCATTCCCACTGGCCAGATTATGACACGGTAGTAGGTGTTTAGGCAGCCAGCCTGGACCACAAGGCAGAAAGCCTTGCACTGAGGATTAAGGATGGATAGAGCAGCAAAACAGAAAACAGTCTTCAGTCATCTTGAAACTGCCTGAGATTCCTGACCTCCACACTTCTTTTACATGCATGAGAAACAAAATTCTATCTTATTTGAGGCACTGGCATCTTTTTGTTTTGTTTTGTTACTCATTGCAAAACCTAATCTGAATGGATACTTCCCTATATCCATTGTCTATGTTTTCTCCATGCATCTGTGATATCAGAATGGCACTGTTTTTAACGTGACAAGCCACTTACTAATGGGATATGGATTCATCAGTTATTTCCGTCATACTCCCCAAATCCCACTCACGTCCTACAGAATGAATTCTATCCACAGTATAACATCGGAAAGGTCATCTCCCAGACAGGGAAAAAAATAAAGATTTCTTTAAAAAAAAGAAAAAGAAAACAAGAACAAAATCTTTTCGTTTATTTTCCAGAAAACCCTGTCTATTCAAGATGACTGCTTTCTCCTGCTTTAGCTGGCGATTTTATGAAATGAAGACTGTTTTCCTAGTGACACAAATGCTTACTATCAGTTAAAAAGAAAATACTTGTTACTTGCAAGCGTCAATTAGATACAATGTTAGTAAGAGACAGTGTGCTCTGGAAGGTGGTCAGGGGCCTTGGCTTCAGACCTAGGAGCACTTTTTGGCTTTGTCACTTACTTGCAATGTGACCTTGGTAAGTAATTTAACCCCTTACTAGCTCCAGTGTCTTTATCTATAAAATGAAATCTCAAACAGTACCTGCAAAAAAAAAAAAAAAAAAAATCAAACCAACGAATACGTGCAACGCACCCAGGACATAAATAGGTGCTCTAGTAACAAAAGCTTCTTTTCATTTGTTCTTTAGTTTTTATTTGTTATAAATGAAAGTCTATAAAGTTTAGATCAGTAGAACCATATCTTAATAAGTTTAGTCTCTAAAACTCACTAGTTTTATAACCCTAGTGGACTTGTTACTTAAGACTCAGTTTCTTCAACTGTCAATCAGGCTTATAACAAGAGGGATAATATTAATCATAGCAATAACAACGGTTGGCATGTTGCATGATTATCGAGTGTTAGGCACTGCACTAAACCTTTTATTTTTATTATTTCAGTGAAACCTGTTTTTCTTCCTCCTAGAGATGTTTTTAAGGATGTGAATAAAAGTGAGAAGGTGATTATAAAGATATTGGGTATGAAAGAAATTTATAAAATTGTAAGGTGCACACAAATACAGTAGTAGTATTGATCAAATGGATTATTTCTTTTAGAAGAAAATACCTTAATTTTAGAAAGAAAAAGATTTCAATCATAAAAGGAGGCGCAAAGCATCTGGTCCTTCCTAAAACATGAATTTAATTTTAAAAATAATCTAAAGCTACATAAGGCCAGAATAGAGGCACCTATTCACCTAACTGTTCACCATAAAAGTGATAAAATATCCATACAGAATATATATACTTTTTTTTTTTTTTGCGGTACGCGGGCCTCTCACTGCCGTGGCCTCTCCTGTCACGGAGCACAGGACGCGCAGGCTCAGCGGCCATGGCTCACGGGCCCAGCCAATCCGCGGCATGTGGGATCTTCCCGGACCGGGGCACGAACCCATGACTCTCAACCACTGCTTCACCAGGGAAGCCCCATACAGAATATATTGATTTTCTTTCTTTTTTACTTTAAGTAGGCCTTTGATTCAGGAAAAAGTATCTGACAATTCCTAAGAAAAATGTATTATGTACTTACATGTAGTGTGTGTTAATATATATTTAATACATCTGCATGCACTTTCTCTCTTTTATTTATAAATAAATGTTTGTGTTCCATGTGTTTGTAAGTTGACTAGAATTCAGAAATTTCTCCCCTTAGAGAAACAACATTTACAACATTACAACCTAACTTCCCCCAACTGAAAATTCCTTCTTATATAAAATCCTTGTATGCACAAACTTCTTTTTGTATATAACTTTTGTATAAATGCAAGAACATTTTGGCCAATTTTGGGTCACTCCTATTGGACATAATGAGGGACTAAAGGACTCAGTGGGGAGTGAAAAGGGTAGAAAAGTAGCTGCCAGAAGTGAAGGGTTTTGCACGGCAGCCTCGGAAAAGATCAAGGGAGTATCCAGCCCACAGATGATTACAAATTGCATGCTTAAAAAATGGACTCAGTTACCAACATTTTAAAAATGAGGATTTTCTTCAAGACATTTATTTTATATTCTGAAAAAAATAAAAATAAAAAGGAGGATTTTCACATAAAAATCCCATGACCGGCATTTCTACACAGCCACACACAGTTGGCCGTGTACAGCGCTATCTGGGCCCCCTTAGATGAAATCTACTCTCTCAGCACCTGTGGGGAGCTTTCCTTAGTTAGAGACCTGCCTGGCCTGTATTGAAGACGTATGAATTTGCACATATGACTTAAGGTGTCTGGGTCTGCACATGCACCTCTGCCCTGTGTGAAAATGGAACGTCATGCAGCTGTAGGTCATGGGCCAAGAGCAACAAAAGAAAGATCTGGCATGTTCAGTTCTCCGTCTGTCACTGGGACCCTCTTGGCGCACCAGTCGTTGAAGACCACACGTGGGGAATCACTGCCTTACAGCCTCACAGCAGCAATAACTATGGCGGTCTGTGCTCCTTAGACCCAACGGACTCGTTGCAAAGTTCACCTTCTAGCACCAGACACCATCTGTGTAACACAAAGCCAATAATGATATTCTGCTCCGAAGGCATTTGAGTTTGTGACCCTGGCATTGAGTAGCTTTGAATTGGTCCCTTTTCTGTATCTGTTACTGGGGGAGGGGCAGCTGCAAGGGGGGTTCCCGGAGGAGATCAGAAAACTCTGGCTCTTGGGACTCAGGTGTGCCATTCTCTTGGTCAGAGATGAGCACTAATCCTGTGCCCCGGGAGGCTGGCCTGAAACATGCTCAGCTCTACTTGACCTCTCCTTCTTAAAGTGGGATCGGGGAGGTGGGTATCAACTTGGTCATAAAATCAGAGTGTTATATGCGTTTCATTTATATTCACTTGTGTTATGTGCTGAATGCAGCTCCATGAGCAAGGGACTTTGTTCACTACAGTATCCTAGGCAGTTAGAACAGTGCATGGTACATAATAGATGCTCGATTAATACGTGTGGGGTAAGTGATTGAAAGAAAGCACCACTTTTTTCTCCCTGGAAGCCTCCTCTTTCCAAGACCAGGCCTCCATCGTGTCTCACCTAAAAGACCTCGAATGCCTCTCAACTGAACTGGACTCCAGACCTCAGCACAGCTCCCCCTCAAATCCAACCTCGACCTTGAGTTATCTTTCTAGAATCCAAATCTCTGGTATCACTTCTCCACTTAAAACCCTGCAGTAGGTTTCTCATTATTCTTAGGATAAAGTCCAAATTTTTAAATGAGACCCCACCCGTCCCACCCCTCTGGCCCTGGCTAGCTTTGTTGAACTTCTCTGTGTGCCCAGCACTTTCCTGCACACCCTTCCTTCCCATCTCCCACCAGGTTGGGTGGCACACTCCCAACTCATCCATCAGGTCTCAGCTTCTGTCTTCCATGTGTTCTCACCACCATCCTTTATTCCCTCACGGTGCTTACTATGGCCCTCTGTTGGACAGTCTGTCTGCTGGCCAGTTAACACTGTCAGGCTGTCTGTCTTGTGACCTGATCTGTGTCCCTGGCACCTGGCTCAAGGAGAGCCTGGCACAAAGGAGGCAGTGAGGAGACTTTCACTGGATAAATATGCTTTATTTTGTGCCAGGTTCGGTGCCATGCTCTTGGTAATCCTTCATTTCATGATCTCATGGATGAGAAAGCTGAGGCTCAGAGAGGCTAAGTCATTGCCCAGGGTTAGGGTTCAAGTGCAAGTCTGTGGCCCCGAACCTTCTTCCTTTGCACTGTGCCATGTGGTGGCACCTGGCACCTCCTTTTCCTGGAGAGCAGCCCAGGCAGCTCACCTGTGTCTGAGCACCCCACCACTTTGCTTGCATCTATTACCTCAGCAAGAAAGAATGCTGCCCGCAGAAGATGGAATGTTTGCTGTTACTCAAGACTGTGAATAAAGCCTCTTGAACACCAGAGCAAAGGAATGTAGGTCAAATAATTGCCCTGCCCAGCGTCTCCCTCTATTACCCAACTTTTCTCATTGCATGTGTGAAGCCACAAGTGGAAGATAGCTAAACGGAAAATTCCAGGAGCTTTGTGACTATCATTAAAAACAAAGGCTCAAAAATAAAAAAAAAAAATAAAAATAAAAAAAAAAAATAAAAACAAAGGCTCATGAAATCAAGGAAAGATTTTTAAATCACTTTCTGTTTCATCTCATGATCATTCTAATTCAAAAGTTCAGATTCGTTCATTTGTTAAGTGCCAACCAGGCATAGAAAACTGCAGTAGGTCCCTGGAAAAATATGTCCTGTTTAGCTATTATGAAAGTGGAGTAAATGATGGTGATAAAGAAAAATAACTAACCTTAATTATGAGTCAGGTGTACACATCACAAATTAATCCTCTAACAGCCCTGAAGTTAGGTACTATCAATACCCCCATTTTACAGATGCAGAAGTCAAAGCACAGAGAGGTCAAGTGATTTGCTCAAGGTCACACAGCTAGATGGGACAAAAAGGATTAGACCCAGCCCAGATGCCTCCAAAACTTGTTCTAGGAAATACCAACTTTCTAGTTTGTGTAATACTAATATAAATTACACTTTCTAATACTTAGTTTTACCTTTTTAAGAACAATGTAGTAAAGAATTACTTTTAAAACACTTCAATACTAAGTTGTATCTTATAAATGTGTTGTCCACAATAAGAAACTTCGCAAAGTTGATATAGTGCTTAATTTTTTTTAAGGTAACAATGCAAGGGAAGAAAGAGAAAAATCCCTTGGAGGAAAAGTCTGAAGGAAGGTCTTAAGAAATAAGGGGAAAATAAAATACTTGAAAAATTCAAAAAACAAACAAACAAACAAAAGAAATAAGGGGCTGTAGGACTCCACATTTTAACCTAAGAGAAATTTAAGGACATCTTATAAAATCAAGTTTTATAATGACCTGCTGGAAATTGTTACCAACAGGGGCAAAATAAATATCCAGGGTCAAAAGCATGCAATGACCTTACCACTTATCAATTCCATGCTGTAGAAATGGGTGGTAGCATTGCCTCCCACCAATTTAGAGGAATTAAACAATAGCCATTCACGTCAATAATTTCGAAGGATGTGAGTTTGGACTAGTATATGTGGATCTCCCGAGGAGCAGAAATACAAACACCAAACACAACGGGAGAAGCCAGTTAGTCATGGAAAAATAGATAATCCGGTCACTGGTCCTTTAAGTCCTTGTTCTAACTGAATGACATCATCTGGAAGAAAAACACAGTGGTGTGCTTGTCCAGAAACTTCCAGTCATTCTCCCTCCCTGACATAGAGAGTGCATAGTTTTGGTTTTTAATCTCCCTTTCATGATTTCATGGCCTTGGTATGCTCTCAGAGTGATTCTTTTCCACGGTCAACGTTAAGGCTTCTTTGTCACCAAAGTATTTCTCTAGATCAGCACTCTGCTTTAGCACAATGACTCTCAACTATTTGCATCACAACTTCTATCCCGAATCAAAACTGCAAATCTCCTTTACTACGATTATCATTACCTACAAGTGTCACACAGAGGGAGGACGGTGGTTACACAAATGGCTTTCTCCTTGTTACTTCCAGATGCTGTCACCTGGTCATGCTCTGTTTCCATCTCTGCTTTCCTCTGGGGAGGATGGGTGCATGACACTCAACCCTGGCAGGTCTCTTTTGCAAGAAGTAGCACATCAAAGACTCAGTGCATTCCAAGCACCAACAATCCAGACTCCTCTCTGATACCCCCACCACCTCTCCCGTCCGCCTCCACACAGAGACCACCTCTCACTACGTTCTGATGATGCTCCACGCTTTATATGGATCCTATTTCTGCCCTTTTCTCTTCCGCTGCCATCCGCTATCTTAGTTCAGGAGTGTTTTCACTTAGGACCACTATCCCCCTGCTAGAATGCACTCCCGCCACACCAGATGCCACCCCCGTGCAAAGCGCTTACCTTCCCCTTCTACACTGTGTTCAGATTGATCTTCCTAAAAATCCAAATTTGACCTGCAGTGGCTCTGCCCGAGTCCAAACACCTCAGATGGCACAGAAGACCCTCTACGACTTATCTTTCCCCTACATCCTTGTGTGTGGTTCACCAAACTTTAGTCTTCTTAGATGCATAGGACATGCTTCATTTAAAATGCAGATGGCCAGGCTCTAACCTCAGTGATTTTAATTCATTATTCCCGGGAGAGGCCCGGATTCTGCATATCCTGTGCTTCTAATATATATACCTGATGCAGCACAACCCTGGAGAAACCCTGCTCCACAGCACCCCTTATTGCTGCTGGCTTCCCTCCATCTATCCTACTCCATGGCCAAATGCCCCCCAACACAGCCTCTCTTCCATGTGTCCATAATTTTCCATGTGCTGTTCCCTTACCTGGAATGCCTTCTCCCACATCCTCCGGTAAATCCAGGAGGATTCATTTGTTTCAAGACACAGCTAAAGATTCTTTTCCTCTAACCTACTCAAATGAAGTGAATCCTTCCTCTGGGCCACCACTGTGCCTAGTGCATCCTTTTATCACACTGACTAACCTATTTGTGAGGCATCTCTATTTGGGAATCAAAGATACGGTCTCCAACTCCAGCTCTGCCCCTTTGCTAGCTATCTTAGCCGTTCAGGCTGTTACAACTACCATAAGAATGGGTGACTTAAACAACAGACATTTATTTCTTATAATCCTGGAGGCTGGGAAGGCCAAGATCAAGGTGCCAGCAGATTTGATTCTTTGAAGGGCCCTCTTCCTGGCTTTTTGCCATGTCCTCATATGGCAGAGAAAGGAGCTCTGGTCTCTATTACTCCTCTTATAAGGGCACTAATCCCATCACTGGGGCTTCATCCTTATTTAAACCTAATTAGCTCCCCGAAGCCCCACTTCCTAATATCATCACATTGGGAGTTAGGGCTTGAACATATGAATTTTTAGGAGACACAAACATTCAGGCCATAACAGCAGCCATGATCTCTTGGACGAGTTACTTAATATCTCGCAGTTTCATCTGTTAAATAGAGCCAATAAAAGTACCTACCCCACTCAGCTGTTGGTAACTATCCTAGGAAGTTATTATTAGTGAGGAAACTGAGGTAAGGAGATTAAGTAAATTTCCAAAGATCGCAGAGCTATTTAAGTGGAGGAGTTGGGATTAGCCTCCAAGCAGTCTGGCTCATGCCCACATTCTTAACTCCTGGAAACCCGTCTTCCCTACAAGGAAATGAGCTGGCTAACAGTGGGGAACAGAGGATTGTTGAGCTGCCAAGTGTCTAAGTTTGGTTCTGTCTTGCTCCAAGGTCACAGAGTCTTCAGCAGACAGTGTTTGGCAGAAGAATTGGGCCATGCAGCGGGGTGGCGGGTGGGTGGCGGGATGAGCTAATGGACTTACTGGCCGTGTCCACATCTCAGTTCTATGGAACAGTTAACAGAGCCTTTACCCTTGACTTCTACCACACTCTCCAGGTCTCCCCGTTCTGCTTCACTTCTACAAGACCGAACTCAACATCACTTCTGTGTCAGATGTTGGAGCCTTCTCTGGAAGTCAGAATCTCTGTTGGTGGGTCCCAGGCACTGGTATTTTTAAGTAGCACCACCCACCCACCTTCTGATCGTCATCCCAATAAGCAGCTAGAGTTGAAACCCACTTCCAGGAGCTTCCCCCTCCCTTGGGCAGCTTCCTGTGTCTCATGATCATCTTTTTGGTGAGAACTACCATTCCAGTAGAAACCCATTTGTTGGCCTCTCATAGGAGCTAATCATTTTTATGTCAAGAGGATCCCTTTGGCACTCTGGCAAAGCCTGTGGACCCCCTCTCAGAACAATGTTTTTCACATGCATATAGTAAAAAAAAAAAAACCCACAGGATTACAAAGAAATCAATTATATTAAAATACAAAAATATTAACCACTTGGGGTGACTTCTTTGACCCTGACTTTGAGGTCAGGAATGCAGTCTTCTTGTGTCTAGAGATCACACACACACTTGGGGCTCAATAATTGCTCGTTGGAGGAATAAGTTCAAGAATAAGTTGAGAATCACTGTTTTAGCAACAGAAAAGTACCCCACCTGAGGGCTACATTAGCAATGCACCATTTCAGAGCTGATGAAATGCAAATGTTATGCAATCTATTTCTGAAACAATTCCTAAGGCAACTGAAAATTTAAAAATTGGTAGCCTTCTAAAAAATCAATGAGATCGAATTTTTGAACATGGTGTCATCTCTTCCAGCCTCTGCAAAGTGTTCTTTTCCTGCCTATCAAAACTGTAGAGAAGGCAAGCTGTGGCTAACTCAGAGATTTCTGTACTCAAGGAAAATGGGGGGATTTGAATTCTTTTCCTGCTGTGGTAGGCAGAATAACAGTCTCTCCCGATATGTCCATGTCCTAATAGAAATTTCCTTACATGCCAAAGAGACTTCGTAGATGTGATTAAGTTAAGGTCTTGGGATAGGGAGAGTACCCTGGACTATCCAGGTGGTCCCAATGTAATTACAAGGTCCCTTATAAGAGAGAGGCAGGTAGAGTCGGAGAATGAGATGTAATGACAGAAGCAGAGGGAGGAATGATGTCCAAGGAGTGCAGGCAGCCTCGAGAAGCTGGAAAAGGCAAGGAAACAGATTTTCCTCTAGAGCCTCCGGAAGGAATTAGCCTTGCCAACAAGTTGATTTTAGCCCTGTAAGGCCATTCCCAACTCTGGCCTCCAGAACTGTAAGATCATAGATACGTGTTGTTTTAAGCCACCAAGTTTTTGGTAATTTATCACAGCAGCAGGAGGAAGCTAATGCATCTGCCCATATGCAATAAGCAATGAAATGGCCAATAGATACAACATAAGAGAAAGAACCAAGCACATAGGTTGGCTTGATCCTTTATACCAGTGTTTCTCAAGCCTGGTGGCATGTCAGAACCTCCTTAGATAGATAGGTAGGTAGGTAGATAGATAAATAGATAATAGATAGATAGACCACACGCACACACACACACACACACACACACACACACACACGCACACACGCTAATGCTGGGGTCCCAACTGAATCAGAATCTTAGGGTGGGGTGGGTGATGCCTTGGATCTGAATACATTGAAGGCTCTAAGGGAGTTGATACTCAGGGAGAGCTAAGAACCTTGCCCCATACCAACAAAAGAAGGGTAAGATATAGTTTGTACACAGCCCTTTTCATCCAAGGTAAATATATGCTATATGCTATTTACAAACATTCTCATTAATTCTTTTTTGTTTGTTTGTTTGTTTGCGGTACACGGGTCTCTCACTGTCGTGGCTTCTCCCGTTGCGGAGCACAGGCTCCAGACGCGCAGGCTCAGCAGCCATGGCTCACCGGCCAGCTGCTCCGCGGTATGTGGGATCCTCCCGGACCGGGGCACGAACCCATGTCCCCTGCATCGGCAGGCGGACTCTCAACCACTGCGCCACCAGGGAAGCCCTCTCATTAATTCTTATAAGACCACTGTGAATCAAGAAGATGGCAAATACAAAATGAAAACAAGCAGAGAGAATAAAATAGTTGGCCTGCAGTTACGGGCAAATCTCTGACATGGTTAAAAATAGAATCCAAGTTCTTTCTAAAATTTCAATTCAGTGCTCTAGTCACTGGAATAGACTACATCTCCCCACCCAAGTCCACATCAAATCTCCATTCTGATTAACAAACTGTCAACCTGTAAGTAAGTATGAAAGCCAAAGACCTAAAAAATGATTTAAGCATGTGAGTTATTTATTTTTAATTCTCTTATTAAAACCTTATAAATGACAAGCCAGCCTCCTAAAATCCTTTCTGGAGGTAGGAAAGTGAGTTGTATAAATCCTAAACAAACTTATGAGTTTCAAGGTTTTAAAATTTTAAAAGAAAAATTCCCTTCTAGGCCAATAACAGCTAAAATGCTGATTAACTGTACAGATGAAACACAAATATCTAAGCAATGAAAAATTTACTATGAAATTTCATAATGTCTACAAAGCCTACCCAAACTATGAATTATTGCCAATAATAATAATAACAATAAAAACATGTTACCATTTATAGAACACTTACTATGTCCCAGACATGATGTCAAGTGCTTTGTCATATATAATCCTTTAACAGCCCTGCAACACTAGTGTTTATCCTCATATCATAGATGAGGAAACTGAGCTTGACAGGGTAAGAAACTTCAGTGGTTGAGCTGGAACTCAAAGCCAAGTCTGTCCTAAGCCCAAAGCCATGCTCTCCCCCTTGCCTTCGGGGCACAGCCGGGCATTGCACAAGCCCTTCAAAAGGCTCCTTGAACTGAGCTGAATCCAGTACAAGGAGGGCATTATCATTGCCAACTCCATCATCTCTGATATGAACAAACGAAGGAATTGTAGCAAAAAGTGATGCTCATGAAAGTCTAATCTTTAGGAGAAAAATGAATCAATTTTTCTAGATGCAAGATAGGCATGCACATAAGAATGGTTATTATGAGGACGTACTTTTATCCCCAAATAAAAACAAGACTTAAAATCTCAAAAGTGAAATGATAATATTACACAGTCATTCAAGTCTCTGGGAAACTTAAATGTAATGTTAAAAATAAGCTGAAATTTTTCTTTCCCTCATTAACATAGAAGTATTTCCTAATAACGACCGGGGAAGCATCTGTAGGATTACCTGAATGGATTAATAGATCTCCTCTTTTGTTCTTAGAGATCCCTTTATCACTGACATTACCCTCACTTGAGATACTAAGTTTTTAATAGAAATAAGTGAATAAAACTGAGAGCAAAAACCAACATAGGAAGGAAGGAAAATGAAGAAAGCCAAGGAAGTCTCTGCTCTACGATGCCAAGGCTGGGACTCTGCAAACCGCACTCAGGCTCCTTTGCCACCTGGCTCCTCGCTAGATCCTGTCCATGGGAAGCACCAGTGGGAGACTGGCCGGTGGAGGGGAGAGGCATGTGCTCTGTGAGGTCCATTCCTTCAGCAGCTGCAGAGAGTGCCAGCCCTGGGATGACCCTTCTGTGACCTGACTGTGGCTGCCAGATGGCCAACCCCCAGGATGCTCCCCAAGCTTTGCCATGCCCTCCAGGGGCTGTGCCCTAAGCACACGAGGCACCTCCCAGGAAGATTCTGGTCATATCATCTCTTCCCATTTGTTGACTCAGTTCTAGGGGTGGTGGCTGCTTCTTGCAGTTACATGTCTCTAGGTTACCTCCGTGTCCACTTTTTTGCTCGTTCAGCCTCCCTTCACTCGTGTAACAAGTTCCCTATATTAAATCAGCTCCCTGAAATTCCTAGAATGGCTTCTGTTTGCTGACTGGACCCTGGGCTGGTAGGACAATGAGATTGGAAGGTTAAGCGTGAGAATGCACCTGGCTTTGCTGTGTCACTGCGACTGCTGTAGATCTACTTCTTTTTTTTTTTTTTTCTTTTTTTCGGTACGCGGGCCTCTCACTGTTGTGGCCTCTCCCGTTGCGGAGCACAGACTCCGTACGCGCAGGCTCAGCGGCCATGGCTCACGGGCCCAGCTGCTCCGTGGCATGTGGGATCTTCCCGGACCGGGGCACAAACCCGTGTCCCCTGCATCGGCAGGCGGACTCTCAACCACTACGTCACCAGGGAAGCCCTAGATCTACTTCTTATCGGTACTGAGGTCCGGGTACAGTAACCCAGGGGCAGCTCCATGGCGACCTATCCCTCTGTCCGAAGGCTATTTATTCAATTGTCTTTCACAAGAAATTCAAGGCAGGCCGGGTGGGAGGGGTGATGGAGACAGCCCACAGATTTCTCAGAACCAGTTTTAAGGGTCTATCTTTACTCAAAAGGCCAAACTTTTCACACTGAGGAAGGCAACTGCAGGATTCTTAAAAAAAGAACGCTGAAACAAATAATATAACTTTTTTGCAACACAATTTGGTTCAAAGGTCTGTATTAAGAATCCCATTCTTAATGTAAAAATCTAAAAATAGCACAATGGAGGCAGAAAGCCAAAACTCAGAGAAAAATGGCTTCTAAACGGACATGGAAAATTTTGAAAACATGAAACGTATAACTTTTTTTCAAAGCCAAATCCCCTTAATGTGCAAAGAAAGATGAAAACAGCCTTTCAAGGGGAGATTATAAATTCACTCAAACTACAACCAAGAAAGGATACCCAGCATATATAAAGGGCACACACTGACAAATTCTAATGCTGCCCAATCTCCGCTTTCATAAAAGCGGTATGTGTTACACCTAATGAAAAGTTACTATAAAAACTAAATTTTTAATGATTCACTGAAAGTATTTCCAATCTCTGTGGACTTTGAGCTTCACTGCTGAGTAGAGTTTGCAGTGCAGAGAGAAGCATTCTTTCAGACCAGTACAAACAAGTTGTCCACTTAGAGCATCCACTCCCCAAACAACAGCCCTGTCTTAATCCATGTACAAAGTCCAAGGAGAGAGGGCCTTGGCCAGGGGCCCCTGAGAACAGGACCGACCTTGTGGTGTGGTAGTTGCAGAAGACGGTCAATCATCCCCATTCCCTGGCTCTGATGCTCCAGGTGCTTCTGCTCGTTGCTCAGCGTTCCATGGAGCGGCCCTAGGGGAGACGATCCCGCCCAAGCTGATACGATTATTCTGCTCACTGTGGTAGTTTTAGCTCTTAATATAAATCTATAAATTTGCATTGATGTCTTACACAGCAGCTGTGTAATCTTGGTTTGTCTGCGTCCATCCCTGAGAAATAAAACCACCTTTCTTATGATCACAAAATCAGTTTCTGAGCCGTGAGGCTAAGGGACAGCTCCTGGATTACACAGACCAGTGGTTCTCAAGGTGTGGTCCCTGCGTCGGCAGCATCACCTGGGACTTGTTAGAACTGCAAATTCTCGGGCCCAATCCCAGGCCTCCCGAGTCAAGGGAACAGCAGCCAGCATTCTGTTTTAACAAGCACTGCAGGGGTTTCTGATACCTGCTTAAGTTTGAGAGCCATTAAATTGAAATGACATAGTTATTTGGGGGTGGTGGTAGGGGACTGACGGTTAATTTTATGTGTCAACTTGGCAAGGCCATGATGCCCAGTTGCTTGGTCAAATGCCAGTCTAGATGTTGCTGTGAAGATATTTGTTTTAGATGTGACTAAGATTTTACATAGGCTTTATGTAAAGCAGATTACCCTCCACAGTGTGGGTCAGTCTCATCTAATCAGCTGAAGGCCTTAAGAGAAAAAAAATGGAGGTCCTGGGCTTCCCTGGTGGCGCAGTGGTTGAGAGTCCGCCTGCCGGTGCAGGGGACACGGGTTCGTGCCCCGGTCCGAGAAGATCCCACATGCCGCGGAGCGGCTGGGCCCGTGAGCCATGGCCGCTGAGCCTGCGCGTCCGGAGCCTGTGCTCCGCAACGGGAGAGGCCACAGCAGTGAGAGGCCCGCGTACCGCAAAAAAACCAAAACAAAACAAAAAAAACCCGGAAAACAAAAAACTGAGGTCCCCTGACTTGGAAGGAACTCTGTCTCCAGACTGCCTTTGGACTTAAAGTTGAAGCGTCAACTCCTGGTGGCCTGCCCTGTAGATTTCAGACTTGCCATCCTGGACAAGAGTTATTTCCTTAAAATAAATCTCTCTCGACAGATAGACAGACAGACAGGCAAACAGAAACACATCCTATTGGTTTTGATTCTCTGGAGAACCCTCACTAACACAGGTGGGTTCATAGGTTTAATGTATATGTCTACGTAAGGAGGAGGATTCTACCGGTTTCTTCCGGTACTGTATGCTCAGTGCCCAGGATACAATAGGCTCTCTCTATATTTTTGATAAATGTATGATCTGCAGTAAACTCACTGAGAAAGGGAAGTGGATAATTTGGCCCTGAGAGGGGGCTCTTGGAAAACAGTCAACACTGTTGGAGGACACTTGCACTGAATTCCTGAGAGCAATAAAGCTCTCCTCAGGAATCTTCTAGAGTATATAGATGAACCAACAGGAAGTCACATCAAGGAATTGTGTTTAGCGTTTCTGAATTTAATTTCTTACAAGTGAAAGCACGCTCCGCACTCAGCAGGCCATTCTTAAGATTCTGTGCTATCCACAGGACCCACTGGTTTAAGTGTCATGAGCATGGGGACTGCCTCTCGTCACTTCTGTTATCAGTACATCGCTTTTCTGGAAAGAGTGAAATTGAAAACTCAGTCTCAAACATTGTCTATTTTAATGTCTGCCCCAATACGGTAAAAAAATCTAAAATAATGTGCTTTCCTGGGTGACAGAAACAGAACTCAGGGGCAAGGACGCTCCCCTTCCCTTCCGTGTTAGCCACTCAGTGGGGCAGCTAACGAAGAACAAAGGCAGGGCTTGGTCTCCAGGTGGGGGGGGACTGCTCGGAGCATGGCTCAAGTCATCTTCATTCAGCTATTTTGAAACCTCAGGGATGGTCATTCTATCTGCCACACGAAATCGGAAAAAGTAAACATTCCTCGGCTAACCTTCTCCATTCCACCTACTGAAGCCCATGTCAAGTTTCATGGAAACCAGAGCCGATCTTCTGTGCTGGCTGACCGGCTCAGGCAGGGCTGAGGGGAGCTGGTCCCAGTGCAGTGGAGGGGCAGAGGCCGGCAGAAAGGAGGACTCAAGGCTGACAGCTGACCTCTCCAACACAGTAGTCAATCCTTGGGTTGAATCTCTGAAAAGCCCAGTTCAACCACAAAGATGTTTTTTCGGAGGGGAAAAACACTCAGAATTAGTCTGTTGGATTTGCTCTCCACTCACCTTAAAAACAGAATTTGAGGAAGGGGATTCATCATTTCGCCATGAATCCATTCCGCACACTCAGTACTCAGCTAGGGGCAGACTCTGGGGCACGGCCCTGGCAGGCACTGTCATTCAGCTTCCGGAGTCGGAACGTACAGGCCTCGGCCAAGTGGGTGTGAATGTGTGAGGGATGAATGGGGATTGCAAAACTAGAGGAAGGTGCCTCAGCAACTTCTAGTGCTTAAAAGACAACCCAAACCCAACCCAAAACAAACAAAACGGGTTGGAGGTTAGGCTGAAGCTCGTATTCTACCTTCAGCCTGGACAGGAGCTATTTTGAAACAAATTCCAGGTATCTGCTGCAGCGTTTAAAAGTCTTAGACTAAAAATAATTAGATATACAATGAACCTTATTAACAGAAGGATGGAACGAAAACTATTTTCTTTCAGAAACCCAGCAGAACATTGCATTTCCCCTCCCCTCCCCCCATAGGAGAGAAACAGCTAATTGTGTGTATTAAATGGTCAGACTGCTTAAAACAACAATAAATAAGAAAACATACACACAAGAAAACTACAGACGATGTATTGAAATTTCCTAATCAAGTGAGTATCACAGAAATAAATCTGATGATTTCAACCAGTCTGTTTCATAGAAACCAAGTAATCACTGTCTGTGAAAGAATAAGCCGTTCCAGTGACCGACAGCTCTTTTGTTTCTGCAAACAGCAGTGTTCAGTGGATACCCTGGATGTTCTGTTAAAATTTCTGACCAGCATCCTCTTTATTTTTCAGATTGATTAGGAAAATGTCTTTTTCTTTTGACAGAGTTGGGTTGCTTTTTAAGGAACTACTTGTTTCAAATCGCATCTTTCTATTGAGCGCTCGAATTCTGACACCGCATGGCGTGCATAACTCACCACTTGCTGCTCCCCACTTCCCAACAGAAGACTGTGGCCCTGCTGGGGATGGCTCCGTATTTACATTCAGCCTCACACATCAGCATCTACCAGTGTGAGGCCGAGGGCTGTCAGCTCCTGGCTCTTAGTCAATATTTAATCACTGTGCAGTTATGTAGGGAGAAGGAAACATTCCATCTCCAAATAACATGCCTTTAATATGAAAAAGTTCTCATTACAGTTACGGATGCACGGTGATGCTTTTCAGAAAAGCTATCAAATTGAGAAGTTGCACAGCCGCTCTGATATGGCATTTTAAGTGTATTGCCTTTGGTAGGTAGATGTCCCGAATGATACATAGTTGTGATTTTTTAAAAAAGTAATACAGACCTTAGAGTTCACCCTAAAGCCTTTCTTCTTTTTTAACGGGTAAGGGTGTTGGGGAAAAAAAAACCAAAACATGCAATACTTGTCTAGTTCATAACCTCTAGGCCCTAGTTCAGTCTCTAGGTTATAAAGCCAAGGAGCCATACTAAGGAGAAAATTCTGATTGGTTTTTTGACTTTTACTTAGTATTTTGCAGTTTTGTTTTTGATAGAGATGTATAAACCATTTTCTCAGACCCAGCACAAGGCTATGAAGCCGTTTATTTTTCCATTTAGTCTATAGGATAACTGAAAGAACAGAAACCATTGGTTAAAGGAATATAGTCATGGAAACCAACGGGAGGTACCCACGTTACAGGGAATCCTTAGGCTCCAACCTGAGAAAAATATTTCCCGTTTCTTGTGTAGCAAATGGGCCTGAGCTGGACACGGTTTTACCATTTAAATGAGATCTGCACTGTTCCATAGGGAAGGCCGATGCATTACTTATAATGTTAAGATGAAAGGAAAACTGCAGTGAAGGTGAATGGTAGAAAGTGAATCAGAGTAATAAGTATTTAAAATGCCTTAGCTCAAAGGCACGCAGTTCTTCTCTTTCATTCCTTCTACTAACCAACGACCAGACCAACGGGTGTGGACTTGTTCAACTCGATGCTATGTGGCAGGAAACGTCTTCACTTCAAAGTTGCAAACCCTCTTTGACGATCAACAGCTTTTCATCGTGGGTGGGTAGAAGACAGGATTAAGCTTTACCTCAGCTCATACAATTCACTGGTCCTGCTCTGACCCAGAAATTACCCTTTAGCTCCTCACCAAGACTTCAGATCCAATCATCTCGAATTGGATGGATGCGGGAGGTGAGGGGTTTCTGTAACCTCCCTGGACCTGCCCACAGAGCATTGTGGGTGTTTCTGAAAGGAAGTCCTGGGACGGAATGCTCACATGGCCGGCATCAGAATGCCTGACGTTCTGTCCCCAATCCTGTCAGCATCTGGCATTTCGACATCTCTGCCCCATCCTAGGTTAGTGCATCTAAAGCACAAATAGCTCATTAGGAAAAAGGCTGGGCCTTCTGTTTTTAACATATTCCCAGCCCACAGCATCCAGGAGGCCTGAGCAGAAAACCCCACGAATACGCCAACTCCTTTAAACCAAAACACTCAACAACTTCCTGGAGCCTGAGAAGTTTAACATGAATTCACTTCTGAATTCAAATAGCTTCTTCCCTCTTATTTTCCTAAAAGGCTCTATTCCCCCACTGTACCCCAATTCTCTGGGTACAAGGAAATGGCATTTCAAGCATTGCCTCTATTATTAAACTCCTTGCAGCATAAACATTTTTAAAATTTACTATAGGAAAATTGCGAGGTGGTTTTATTGCGAAAAAGATGGCTTAAGAGTGGTGGTAGAAAGTTCCAAAAGTGAAGTACAGACTCAAATGCCTGGGATGTGTGTGCTGAGAAAGAGAGTGATTTTGGTCAGGGATGCCCTGGCTGATTTCCACAAACTTTTCCAAACTCCCTCCTGCCCCGCGGCCCTTCCGCCCCAGGAAACTCTTGCCATCCCACCTTGAGCCGGGCCCCCTCCTCTCCAGATCTCCATGCCGCTGTCCTCCCCCTGCTGCCTCTGCCTCCTAGAACTCTCCTTCACAAGCACTTACCTCGGGCATTCAATAAATAACCGAGGAAGCTGTTTAATGTCCCCCTCCCTCACCAGAATAACTAGGCCCTTTGGGCAAGATCACAGCTATCTTGTCTCCTTAGTGTCTAGCACAGTGCAGCTGCTGAGTGAATGACTATTAAGTAAGTACATGAATGCGCAAAATAAAAATAAAAATCACAGAAGGCAGTGGGTTCAGCTGCAGCTTGAGGCCCTCTGCTTCACCCTACCCAAACCTGTCCCTCTTCCTGGTCCCTCAGGTGACAGTCTCTTTTGTTAGACCTACTGGCACAGATGAAGCCATTGCTGAATGTGGTCCCAGGACTTTTCGGGGGAAAGCTCTCCAAGTGCATTGCCCACCAGATGGTAAGGGCTCCCGAGGCATGCTCCAGCCATTCAGGGCTGCCTGGAACCTCAGGGATCCATTGTCCCATTCTATGCACAAAACAGTTTACGAGGTGCAGCCAGCTCCGGACTGGGCGTCAAGGGAGTGAGAATGCACAGTTTTATCTCCACGTGCCTCCACCCAACCAGAGGATCATTATGTACCCTTCAAGCCAATACGTAGGGTGAGTTTTTGACTGAGCCTTAACAACTGGATAGATTTGATGGTTAAAAGTAAGCACAGGGGTGGTGATGGGGACCTCTAGAACAGAGAACACAAACAGAAAGCCACGCCTTTATGGTCAAATGAATTTCTAATTATTAATTAATGTGTCTGTTTATGAAAAATTCTCAAATAGAAGCACGTGGGTGTAAGTGGATATTACATATCAAGAGATCACAGATATTCAGATGTGGCCACAGCCCCCAGCAAAAAGAAGCAGTTATTGTGTGATGAAGAGTCAGAGGGGCTAAATTCCAAATAGTTGGTGTAGTGGTTTCTAGTAGAAGTAGAAAGCACATGGCCCTGGGAGCCAGAGGGATCTGCACCAGCTCTGTGATTCCACCACACACTTCAGTTTTTTTGTCTATACAATGGGGGTAACAGCATTCAACTTGCCCCGTCGTGCATTAGGCAAATAAATGAAACGCCGCCGGATCGGTGTGTGCCCAGTAGGCGCTCAATAAGCAACAGCTTGTTTCTCTCATTAAAACAGGTTTAGGGCATGTCTCTGCAGTTCTCACAGCATCATGGCCTTCTTCGGCAGCACCTGCCACATCTGTGTCCTTATATGATTCACGTGAGTCTCCCCTGCTTGACTGCAAGCTCCATGAGGGCAAGGAGCCCCACGACATGACAGCCGCACGCGAGCTTCTGCTCATCCTTATCCGCCATACCTAACACATAGCAGATATGCAAATATATAGTCACTGACTGAATAAAGCTAAGAAGAAAAAATAATGACATATATTAAGGAAAGTCTTGGCAGACATCATGCAGACATCATATTGCAGACTTTTCACTTTGCTGAAAAGTTTCACATAAGCAATTTTAAAAATATAGCTTTTGCTCCAAAATGAATTCAGAAAATTTACCCTCTCGAAGCTCGGAGACTTGCTACATTTACAACATAAAAGCACAATTTCTATAAAATAAGGGATGTCTAGAAGACAATCTTTAATCCACATTAAAAATCCATGAGATTTATACCATAATATTGGTTGTTTTTATGCCCCTAATCGTAAGGATGCTACTTCTGCTATTTGGGGCCAGGTCTACCTGATTCCAGAGCCTGCTGATAATCACTTCCTTATACAAAGTCTGAGCTGCATCAAGAGGACACGTCTGGACTGGCATCAGAGGGCACCTTTCAGCTCAGTGTTTGAATATTGGTTATAACACCACCAGCCATAGGTTGAAGTCCTATGTGGTCCAGTTACCTTTGCTCCTTTCCAAGGCCACTGATTGTCTCCAAGGCCACAGATAGCTGTCTTTACTTCTGGCCAGTCACCCTATAAATGGGTACCATGGCTCACAGGGTCAGGGAAGTAGAAGGAGGGTGTGAGGTCAAGATGCCCTGGGCAGATGAGATCTCAGCATAGGATGTCAATGCGGCATGTTCTGTTTATGACACCTTGAAAGTCACTTTCACTTTGTGTGGTTATTTCCTCACCTATAAAAAAGAAGGGGACCGCACCCAGCATGAGTTACCCTTCTAGCTCTAAGGTCCATTCCACCTTTTTTTTTTTAATAAATTTATTTATTTATGGCTGCGTTGGGTCTCCATTGCTGCGTGTGGGCTTTCTCTAGTTGTGGCAAGCAGGGGCTACTCTTTGTTGCGGTGTGCGGGCTTCTCATTGCGGTGGCTTCTCTTGTTGCGGAGCATGGGCTCTAGAGCGCAGGCTCAGTAGTTGTGACTCACGGGCTTAGTTGCTCCGCGCCAGGTGGGGTCTTCCAGGACCAGGGATCAAACCCGTGTCCCCTGCATTGGCAGGCGGATTCTTAACCACTGCGCCACCGGGGAAGTCCCCATTCCACCTCTGATATTCAATGATTCTGTGAAAGACTCGAAAAATCTTAAAGGCCTCTACTTAGTGCTATTGGGCCCACAACTGTCATGTTTGAATCTGAGCCATAAGTTGAGAGACTGCCTGCTGTTAGTTAGGGTTCCTGATTTGAAAGCAATAAAACCAACCCTGGCTGATTTAAGCTCAGAGAATCAACAGGAGGTGGGCACTGAGAAACCAGGGGAGGCAGGGAAGGTTGGGAAGCAGAAGCCACGGTCGTGGTCCCCTCATGGGAAGGGTTCAGCATTAGTCACCACTGCGATGAGGCCTCCCATTGCTACTGAGGGCCTCGCAGGGAACACTCTAGACCCAAAGTCCCAGGGGAGCTCTTCCACCTGTGGGAGAATCAGGGGAGGGAGAACCTAGGCTAAGGTTGCCGGAACAGGAGTCAGCCACTTGCAATTGCCCTCCCACCAAAATCGCACACAGCAGAAAAGAGGTAATTCCCTAGAAAGAACCTGGGTGCTGTTAGAAAAGGTAAACCCATGCTGGGCAGAAACCCCATGCACATCCACCGCAGGAGGAAGAACCTAAGAATATAGATGTCAGTGATGTGCATACGTCCCATCCTCGAGCATAGCCTCTAGTGAATTTCAAAGGAGTATATAAATTGAAGCAGCTAGTCAAAACATTTGGTCTGCAATATCCTGTGAGAAACCATAATGGAAAAGAATATGAAAAAAAGAATGTCTATATGTGTATAACTGAGTCACTTTGCTGCACAGCAGAGATGGGCACAGCATTGTCAATCAACTACACTTCAATACAAAAAGAAGAAAAAAAACATTTTGGTCTGGAGAACACACAGTTTTCAACCTGATTATATGGGTTTTACTGAAAGAAACGTTTACTTAGTAGTATCATAATCCACAATACATTGAACATGTAATTAGCAAAAGAATTTTGGGAAATTTGAAGAAGTCCTAAGAGGAAATCACTGATCCCGCCAGCCAAACCAGGCCACCCAAAGGCAGGGAATGAGTAACCGGAACGTTCCTTATGAGAAGTCACTGAGTCACGGGGACATCCTCCTATTGCTGATAAAACTATGCCTGGAGCCCACAGCCAGTTTAGTTTTGAAAATTCGGATTATTCAATCAGTCAGCAAATACTGAACATTCATGCCAAGTTCCTTTCCTTTTCCATTTTCACGAGTCTCAAACCTGTTTCCTCACCATTTCTAGGCTGTAAAGTCTCCCAAATGTGTTCCTCATGACTCAGCCCTCATTTCACAGCCTGAGTGGGCTTTGTCCCCCAGGCCACTTACACCTCTTTCTAGTCAACTGTGACTTACTCCCTTCTGTGGGAATTTTCACGCCACAGGCTCAGAGCTTTCGCAATTCCACCAGACCCTTAACTTTAAAGAAGGAGACTCCCAGGCCAAAATACTTCTTCCTCATTAAAAAACAAATAAACATATGGTATTTATTTTTCTCTTTCTGATGGTTCTGAAGAAACTAGGGGCAGGGCAGGAATAAAGATGCAGATGTAGAGAATGGACTTGAGGACACGGGGAGGGGGGAGGGTAAGCTGGGACGAAGTGAGAGAGTGGCATGGACATATACTCACTCCCAAATGTAAAATAGATAGCTCGTGGGAAGCAGCCGCAAAGCACAGGGAGATCAGCTCGGTGCTTTGTGACCACCTAGAGGGGTGGGATAGGGAGGGTGGGAGGGAGACGCAAGAGGGAGGGGACATGGGGATATATGTATACGTATAGATGATTCACTTTGTTATACAGCAGAAACGAACACACCATTGTAAAGCAATGATACTCCAATAGAGATGTTAAAAAATCATTAAAAAACAAATAAACAGACGATTCAGATGTTGGCGAGCCAAATACCCTTCCAAAGGACAGTGACAATTTGTGGCGGGAGCAGCCCGTGAAAGCAGACGATGGCTCACAACACAGCCCCCTGACTCCTGCCTTGCTGCTTGGAGGAGCCTGCCCTCCACAGGCCTGTGGAGTTTCTCTCTTCACCTGCCTCTCCTGATTCTTCACAACACATGCTTCCTCCTGCAGCGGAGAGACTGAGGGAAGCCAACCTCATCGGAAGAGGAGGTAGGAGTCTTCAAAATGCATTTACAAAGCAAACACACTAGCAGAATCTCTGTTCCGGTTTCAAGTTCGCTTGGGGTGACTTTGTGGGAGCTGAGAGACAATAGAAAGGATCCAACTCTCCCCTCTCTCCTCAAGCCACAGCCTGTATGTTATTTATTACCCTTGTTGGGTAGTTTTAATACAACCTTCTTAATTTTAAAAGCTACTATAAATCCAATTAAAGCCTCCAGTTTAGGTAATAATACTGTGCCAACGTTCATTTCTTAGTTTTGACAAGTGTACCACAGTTATGTATACCACACACACACTGACATATACTCAAACTGTTTATTATATTTGAAGAAATATCAGAAAACAAGTATATTTCTCTTAATAATTATATATGTGTACATTATATATAATATACATATTATATACAATGTTAACATCAGGGGAGGTTGGTAAAGGATATTCAGAAACTTTCTGTACTATCTTTGTAACACCTCTGTAAATCTTAAGTTATTCCCAGATAAAAAGTTTTTTTTTAAAAAAAGCTAAGTGAACATTTCCCATTTTTCCAAAGGAAAGTGAATTAACACCCCAAACTTGTCTCATTTGTTTGAAATCTGTTGACTTTGGACTTAGAGCCAATAGTTCTAAAGAAGAAGAAAAAAACTTCCCAATCTCTATACTTTCAATAAGTCCTCCTAAATACTACATATTTAGTTAAATAAAAACAATACAATTCATCAATATTAAAGTTTCATTAGATTCTATATAACAATAAATTTTATTAGAACTCACCCCTACCACCACCCCTTGGAATTAAATGGTCTCAGATGAGTTTCCAGCAGATAAAAGAACTGAGGCCACATACCCTGCATTGTATGTATGTGTGTGTGTGTGTCTGTGTGCACACGCATGTTTATGTTTAAGACAATCTGTTCTTAAAGAGCCTTTCCCTTTTCGTCCTTCATAAATAACGAAATACCCCAAATCCAAATAACAAATCAATGTTTGAACTGCTTTGAAGATGAAAGAGAAAACTAAATTCTAAGTAATGGAATGTATATAAAAATAAAGTGAAATAGAGGAAGGTGTGTACCTAAGGCATCTCTTATTGTTTTCCTCTCGATGTTATTGTCTCAAATTACTTTAAGCATTGAAAGGGGGAAAAATGTTACGCTGGTGTCAGTAAATAAGACCGACACTCCTTCAGGAATTTTCCTCCCTGAGATCTCTCATTTCTAGACTCTTACCAAACCTCTTAGCAAGTCATCCCCACTTCAGGTAAGTTATCTAACATCTTTGGGTCTCAGTTTTCTTACCTGTAAAATGAAGGGGTTGGGTTAAGTGTGGGATGGAAAACTGGTAGCCCAAGGCCATCTTCTGAACCACAGACCTGTTTCTTAGGTCCACAAAATTGTATTTATTTAAAGTTATTTGCGGTGCATTTAGTATTCAAGATACTTCTCATAAAAACCTGGGTCTTGGGCTTCTCCTGACATATCATAACTCTGAGGCTCTGACACAGCAACAAGTCAGCAGTATGAAAGAACAGCTGTCTTCTGGCCCTGGGACCTGTCCTCCACTCCCCTCATTAGTTTCCTCCGTGGCCTCTGGAAGCATCTGAGTTTGCCACCCTTGCTATGCAGTGCCTTCCAGCTCTAATATTCACATTCTCAGTGTGATTGTTTACTAGTAAAAGAGAATTTTAATTTGCTTCCAGTGCACTGGACTTCCTGCAGAGGTCTTACATGTTAGTTTAAGCACAACCATTGTACGTTTGCTTTGTTGAAAGTTCCCATACGAAACAAAAGAAAAATACATCTAATACTGAAATCACCATACCATAGTAGAGCCAGTATTCAGAAAAAATTAAAATTACTGCTGCCTAAAGTTGTTCTTCTAGAACAAGATCTTACTTTAAGGGCTATTTGGGTCAGACGGTGGGATCACTGTTGGCCGGATAACAACTCTTAACAGGAGATCATTGATTACATAATTTACATAATTTAAGTATTCAAAAATAAAATCCCAGTGGTCTTGTCTTACTCCTCACAGAAGCAATTTTAGAGTGGAAAAAAAAGGACAGAGCACTTAAGATGTTGGTGCTTATAATAAAATGTCAGACCCGGTCAAAATGGACCAAAATTATGTAAGACTGCACAAAGAAAAAAATTGTAATTTTCGAAAGTGGCATAATTTTTAGCCACTGGTGCCATGAGGAGAAAAACAGAAGGCTAAGTTGGTTTTGAAACTATTTGAAAACATGTTATTTTTATAGGAGTGGAGATTAGGCTTTACGTTCTTTGCTAAGAAGACACTGTGCCAGGTTCCCAGAGGTCCAGACCCTTCTTATTTTAGAAAGAAGTTTAACACTACTCTTTCTTTGGATGGAGAAAATGGGGGTACAAGCTATCATGCTGATGGACTTGACATTTAAAATGCCCTAGCATTTCATAACACAGCAACTTTTCTGTTTTTATTTTTTTAATGCTCTAACCTCAAATCTAAATTTAAAACATGGCTGGAGATCTCAGGAATTACGAGGAAATTACCTCATTCCCTTTAAACTTTTTTAGACAGCGAAGTTCTTTCCATATATGGCAAACCAAGAAGGAAACAGAATCAAGTTACAGAACCAAGTAGCTGTCTAGACTTACCTGTTGTTTTGTTTGGGGCATGTCTACAGCCTATTAGTGAGCAAGACGGTCCCTGGCCACAGCTAGCTGGCCTCGGAGAGTGCCCGTCCTCAGCTCTCCATCACTAAGAGGTCCATGAGGGAGCCTGGCCAGGGGCTCTGGCCACCAGAGGTGCCCAGTACTAGAGAAGCCACTTTCTTACGGACTTTGTATTGGTTCTCTGCACAGACAGGTCACCCACACAGGAGTGAGATGGGAAACAGAGGCAGGCTGTGGATCACAGTGGGGGGATCCAAGAGGAGGAAGCAATGGGTATGTGCTGCCACGGGGACATCGACCTACCGGCCTGGCTGGTGTGTGTCCAGAAGGCGCCAGTAAAAAATCTGCCTGTTGGAGGCCTGACTGTGAGGCTTAGAGATGCTGCTTTGTTCTCTGCTCTTCCTCAAGCACCGTGAAAACAACCCCATCCACCTGGGCAAATGGAGCATCACCTGGAAAAGCCCCCAACCCCACGCCACCACCACTTTCTCGATAGAAGCTTTTTGTAACATTTTAAAAAAACAAAACAAAACAAAACAGAACATTCATGAATCACTAAGACATTTATTTCTACAAGGAAGAGTTTTGAAGAATCAATCATCTCTATTAGGACATGGGTAATAAAACTCTTGAATCGATGAATCTGCAGAAATCAGCTGCTGACTAATGCAGTGCTCCTTGTAATCCATAAAAATTGAAATTTCTGGGCTTCCCTGGTGGCGCAGTGGTTGAGAGTCTGCCTGCCGATGCATGGGACAAGGGTTCGTGCCCCGGTCTGGGAGGATCCCACATGCCGCGGAGCGGCTGGGCCCGTGAGCCATGGCCGCTGGGCCTGCGCGTCCGGAGCCTGTGCTCCGCGGCGGGAGAGGCCACAGCAGTGAGAGGCCCGCGTACCACAAAAAAAAAAAAATTGAAATTTCTTTTTTGGTATACTATGCTAACATCCCAAGGAAGATTCACAACCACTTCCATGAGCCACCAATATTAAGGAGAGACTTTGAGAAATGAAAGGAAAAAAAGAGAGAGAAAGGTGACATGATAGTGCTGATCATGGATACACCAAAAAGGTCACTCAATTACAAGTAAATATAAAATATTTGGATGGAGATACAGAGGTATCAGTAAAATGTACAGATAGAAGAGGCAATTATTAGGAAATCTGATATACAAAGCTAGACTGAAGAAAACTAGTAACTTCTTCACTTCCAGTAAGCTTTGCTTTAAGTATAACCTCATGTCAGTAAAACATAACCAAAAAATATTTTACAAGTACTTTAAAAACCATCAACCTCGTAGTGAACAAGCAGTGGTCGAGTTCATTCCTATCACCTGGGTGTTTCCTAGCCTAAACCATCACCCTTTTTTCTCTTTTTTTTTTTTTTGGTTCTGCCACACAGTTCTCAGGATCTTAGTTCCCTGACCAGGGATCAAACCCGGGCCCTGGCAGTGAAAACGCAGAGTCCTAACCAGTGGACGGCCAGGGAATTCTCAACCGTCACCTTTGAACCGCATATATTGATACTTTATAGAGAAAATGCCACAAAAGTAGGCAAAAATGGGAATAACCTATCATAACACAAATACTGAAAAACAGGTCAGGTGGAGAGATAGAACATGATAGAACATGCTTGACATAATTATTTAACAAATATATAAGGAAAATAACGGAATCATTCACAAAAGTGAATAGTAGTAACCAAACCAAAACAAAACAAAGCAAACACACCAAGAACATCTGAAACAATGAGTGCTCTCATGGATTTCATAAGACTTGGTAAGTGAAGGAGAGGGATTATTACAACTCTCCTGGACATGACAAGAAGAAAGAGTGATGATTCACTTCTACAGATTTAACTGGGAAACTCAGAAACGTCATAACGTAAAAACCCAAACACATCTCCCTTCCCCGACGTCCATTTTTCTGTTCCTAGTTTTCATCCCTATTCTAACAAAGCCAGTGTCCTAACAGACTACTTCATGGGCCTCTCCTGAACTCCACAAATGCCTTTCTTTCTAGTCCCTTCTTGGTTTTGTTATTTTGCTCCTTTTTGGGCTTATAATAAACGATTCACTTAAAACTCTGTCTAGTTAGAACAAAATGTTTCCACTTGTGCGGTGAGCCACGTGGAAATCTTCTTCGTCCTGTCTTTCTGAACCTGGGCACCGCCTCATAGCCTGACAGTCAGTCAATGGACAGATTGTAAATGGAAGTGACATGCACAACGGTCAGCCCTCACCCTCGCTGCTGAAGGTAGCTGAAGGGGGCCGAGTTCATTAAAAGTGGGAATTGTGAGTCAGGTGACTTGAGGCTGGGTCAGGCCCGGGCTAAGGAAGGTGGGCAAGGACATTTAATCTTCATAAGCCTGCTTCCTCCTTTGAAAGTGGCGAGGGTTTTATGAGATGACCTCTCAGATCCTTTCTGTCTTTAAAATCCTATTACTTTTCTATGAAAAATGCTCAGTTTCATAACTGGCACTTGAATTTCTACAAAAGCTGTGTGCAAAATAATCTCCCAGTCACTGACAGTATAAAGCAGCAACAGTATGAAGTGTCATCTGTCCCAACAGCTCAGGGGACATAAAGCAGCTAAAGAAAAGCATTGCAAAGGTCCTTGTTGTTAAAAAAAAAATAACAACTTAGGACTGAGTTTCAGAGGTAAGAAAACAAAACCATTCATGTTTTCAGAGGCAAAGGTCCAGGAGTAAAAACAAATTTCTATTTTAAAATGCAAATGTAATGTCGCAGAGTCCAGATAAACTTTTAAGGAAGGATCTGTAATTACTATTATTAGCATTAATAAAGTTCGTAGTATACCGGCTTTGAGCAAATTTAAAAACTAAACAGAAAGGTGGTACAAAATACATTAACCAGGTAACAAGCATTCATCAAATGTCCAGTCCTCAGGAAATGCCCGAGCCTGTTAATGTATGTGTTTGAAGGGGAGGAGGGATTTAAAATAGTTGGGCAGATAAGAGACATACCCACAAAAAGAGAATGCAGGGCTTCCCTGGTGGCGCAGCGGTTGAGAGTCCGCCTGACAATGCAGGGGACACGGGTTCATGCCACGCTTCAGGAAAATCCCACATGCCGCGGAGCGGCTGGGCCCGTGAGCCATGGCCGCTGAGCCTGCGCGTCTGGAGCTTGTGCTCCGCAACGGGAGAGGCCACACCATGGAGAGGCCCGAGTACCGCAAAAAAAAAAAAAAAAAAAGAGAATGCAAACAATGTCACTGAAAGAGCCTGGAACCAGAGACTGACAGGTCTGGTTTGAGTTTTGTCAGGGATGAGCCTTTTAAAACCTAAGAATGAGAAAGTGGAACACAAGTGGAGTAAGAAGTTTGGAAGAGAGGTTGCTTAGGAGCCGAGATGATCAGGTACAGCTTCCCAAAGAAGCTGAATCAGAGCACGCCTTGGGGAAGACATTGCTGGGTGGTTTGGTGGACCAGCTACAGAGCAAAGGGCTTGTGCTGGGCCTTCCTGGGAGTGAAGTCACAAGGAATGCCAGGCAAAGGTTCTAGAGTTGAAAGTGCATTCTGAGCTAGAAAGGGATGGAGGAAGGTGACGTGATGTCGGTGGTGAGATGTTCAAACAGCTCAATGAATGTGTGATGAGAATATCTGTATCTGTTTTTCAGATCTGCGCCACGACAGTGATCCTTAGAACGTTCTAAAGGACCACTATGTGCAAACCAGTTGGTGGGCAAAGATTTCCTTTAATCCAACTACAATATTTTCAAAAGGCTCTGCTGCAGTAGGACGAACTATCTGATGGTAGCTGAAATACACAAACAGAGCCTCAGAACCTGTGGTTTCCCTGCAACCTAAGTTTTTGGAAAACCCAACCGTATTTCTTTAAAGTCTTGAGTACATGCTAATGCACAGAGCAGCCTTTGCAGCTCTTAAACAGAAATCAACATAAATTAGAAAAGCAGACAATGATGACACTAAACATTTCAAGGTAAAGGTTGAAGCAAAGACTATAGCTAGCCCGGTAATTGCCGGTTATGGTAAAAAAAAGTGATTTTAACACTGTCATGTCGTGCTCTCTAAGAGGGATAAGTGATAACTACACACCACTCAGAATGCTTTCACTGTGGTATCCCAGGCTGAGGAATCACATAACTTATTCAACTTACAAACTTTACTATATTTTTCAGGAATAATAAAGACCTCTTAATTCCGTCTGTAAAAATGGGAATTCATGCAATTTAAACATGGCCTGAGTAACTAAGGAAACAAACTACCCAGTCATTCAAGCTACTTTAGCAGTGTCATTGACTGAGAAGGAATAACTAGGCTGTAATTCTTTCAGAATAATACATCGAAAATAACCTGTAATTAGTACCATTCTCGGAAGAAATGTAGGTTATTTAAAGTTTGCTACTAGTTAATAGTACAAACAAAAAGACAAATAGCTTTCAAGTACTTTGGAAATAACTTCATCAGAATTTGCTTCCAATTAACATGTTAATTAAAATTATTCTTATCTTCTCATTAATGGAGGAAAATGCATCTGTCACAGGCAGTAAAAAATAATAAAACTGCAATGAAAATGTGTCAGGTCTACAACTAGAACTCCTCTTTAATTTAAAAAAGAGTCCTTTCCTTTTTTTTGAACAATGGGTGTAATGACTTTGGTTGGCTCTAAAATGTGATCCTGGTACTTTGCTGTTGTTTTCTCTTAAGAGATAGGGGATCAGTCACCCCAGTCACCTGAAGAGAGATGTCCTGCAAATCCCCAAGGACACAGATGGAATACACCAACAGGTGGGAGAGGAAACCAACACCTAATGGTGCAAATTCTTTGGAAAACAGGCAACTTCTCAAACAGTTAAACACACAGCTCCCACGGGATCCAGCCATTCCACTCTTTGGTATTTTCCCAAGAGAAATGAAAGGATATGTCCGGACAAAGACTTGTACGTGAATGTTCACAGCACTTTTTATTTGTCATAGACAAAAACTAGAAACCACCCAAAGGTCCATTCACCAGGGAGTAGGGTATATCCATAAAATGGAACTCTACTCAGCCGTAAAAAGGAATGAGCTATTGACATACACGATATCACAGATGAATCACAAAATACTTATACGCTGACTGAAAGATGCCAGACAAAACTGAGTACACATTACGTGATTCCTTTTACAGTAGTTTTAGTAAATGCAAGCTAACTTATAGTGATAGAAATAAGATCAGTGGTTGCCAAGGAACAGAATGGGAAGGATTGCAAAGCAGCAAGAGGATACTTTTGCGGGTGAGAGATAGATGCATCACCTTGACTTTAAATGTGCAGTTAATTGGATGTCAATTCTACCTCAATGGAGCTATTTTTTAAAAACTAAAGAATCAAAAGGAGGGAGAAGTAGGAGGGAGAAAAAAGGGGTGAGTTTCCAGAAGCAGAACAGGCTCAGCATGGAGGATCACAGACTCTGAGGGAAAGAAAACCTCACAGAAGGACCATGGAGAAAAAAGGGTGAAGTTATACTCCACTTAGGAAGAGGAGGAGGTTGAGGCAGTGGGCAACCCCCTTCCACTTGGTGATGGGGAGGCAGAAGAATGGTACTGTGACACACTAAGGTCCTGGAGAAGCAGGAGAAAGACAGAGGCTTGGGGCTGTGCTCAGAAGAGGGAAACGGGAAGAGAAGCTCCAGGTTTCCCTCAGGACTGTCGCTCAGGACTGTCCATGCCAGTTCCCACAGAGCAGGCAGGGAGAAGGGAATTGAGGATGAACGCGAACAGATGGGGGCAGGACTCACGTGACTTGGCACCCTGGTTCTAAATTTTACTCCTGGGTCGTGTGTGGCCCTTGAGTTTACCGGGGGCGTTCACACACCTGCAGGCCCAGGGCAGGACCATGAGAAACACAGGGACACAGGATGGGGGCGGGGAGGGGTCTGGCCAACTGGAGGGGGCACTTCCAGGAGTAGTTCTGGTTGTTGGGTGAAACCTCTCCCCTCCCCCTCCGCCCCCACCCCTCCCCCAAAGAGTGCTTCAGGCACAAGGGAGCTTCTGGGGACAAGGCAGTGGAATAAAGTGACCTCGCTGCCCTCAGGGCTCGGATGTCAAGGTGAGGGCTTGGGACGTTGAGGAGGGGGTGGGCTGCGTGAGGCGAGGCAGGTTTGTGATGGAGCAGCCCTGAGAAGGCAGCAGGAAGTCAGGCCACCAGAGCTTCCTTCAAGACTGCCCAGGCACCTCCTGCTCTGACACCAAAGGTGGTTCCCAGGAGCCTCCAAGCTCATCCGCCTCCACTAGCACCAAGGGAGAGATGAGTTGCTCACAACTTCACAAGGTAAAGGTCAGCCCTAGGTTTTAAGTCCTCCCCAAACGTTGTGTGTTTTTAAATGTGCCTCTAAATCTTCCCTGGACTAGAGACAGCTGATCGTCAACACATCCTTGCAATCTCAGGCTTTCGTTCAGAGTGTATCACTGTAGCCAAGAGGAAGACAGGGGCGTTGGACAGGGATGGGGAGGCTGTCGCTGCTTTGCTGGGCAGAGTTCAACGTGTTTCCGTTCAAACCAAACCAAACCAAACCCTGTCTGTGCGAAGAGACTCGTAAAGTCATGGGGTTTTATTTCCTCGTTTACTTCTGTCCTTAACATTAAGGAAACCCAAGAGAGGACCTGTCATTAGGAAACCCTTTAAGTTATTTCAGGAAGGTGGAAGCTCTTTCCTTTCCTTTTGTTTCAACTAATTTTGAGCATCAAAAGGAAAAACCCTAGTGTGGCATCAGGAGGAAGGACAAAAGCCCTTTCGTAGTTTTCTTACTGGGATCTTCGGCAAATCTCTTAAACTCTCTAGGCCTCAGTTTTCTCAACTGTACAATAAGGGGGCTGGCTTAGGTCTGGGCCGTGTGAGTCTTATAAACACTTCATTTATTCAGTATCTGAGAACCTACTACTTCTCAGACACTATCGCAGGCACTAGGTTCCAGCAATTAAACGACGCAGGCAAGACCCCTGCACTCCAATTCGATTCTAGAGAACCAAAAATGAAGGAGAACTGAACATGATAATGTCAGGCAGTGAGAAGCACTAAGAAAATACACGAGGAGTGCCTTGGTAGGTGGTGGAGTGCCTTACTCTGTATTAGGGAGGGGGGCCAGGGACAGCCTCTCTCAGGAGGTGAGTTGAGCACAGTCTGGGATGATGAGGAGGAACCAGCCACTGGATTCCAAGCAGAGGTAACAGCACAAGCAAAAGTCATGTGGTGGTGGGCTTCCCTGGTGGCGCAGTGGTTGGGAGTCCACCTGCCAATGCAGGGGACGCGGGTTCGTGCCCCCATCCGGGAGGATCCCACATGCCGCGGAGCGGCTGGGCCCGTGAGCCATGGCCGCTGAGCCTACGCGTCCGGAGCCTGTGCTCCGCAATGGGAGAGGCCACAGCAGTGAGAAGCCCGTGTACCACACAAAAAAAAAAAAAAAAGTCATGTGGTGGGAATAACTTATTTGGGTCCCTTCACAGGTGAAGGAGCTGTACCTGCCTTTTTCATTTTATACCCCTCCTCCCAGTACTATGTATTAATTTCACTTACATGTATTTACACACAACTTTTTAAGGAGGAGCAAAAATATCACTCGATTTGAGCAACTCTTTCAGGACAGACTTCTTCTTTTGCACCAACTCCTTTGTTACTTTCAAACTTCTGTCCTCAGGGTTATAAATTCTTGCACTTATTCCAGGCAGGAGTAAACAAGATTTTAACCAGTGTTTTCCAAACTTTTATGACAGCGACCCACAGTGGGAAAGAAATCTTACACTGTAACCCAATGTCTACATAAAACTGAAACAAAACTTTCTAAAAAAAACAATCTTACTGTGACTACCTGCAACACACTGCAGTGCATTCTATCTTATTTTTTAAAAAGTGATAAGGTGATTTCATGGGGAACTTGCAGTTTGAAAAACACTATTCTAAACTAACAGCAGCTAGTAATTTTGTTCCAATACAAACCAAAATACGGAAAATTTCAATATTAAACAACCTCACAGGCTACTTCCTTCTGCTGTTTTTTTTTGTACATATACTTACTTCGAATCAATGGAACCCAAATTTCGGTGTGACTTGTGGAGGAAATGCCCAGGGGGGAGATTTTCAGGAGGGCGAGGGAAGGAGAGGGGAGGAACCCACAATGCAAACTGTTCGCTAGGTGAGGAGACAAGACACCCTCAGGTTTCAAAGATGGCCCAAGAAGGAACGATTCAGTCTCTACAACAATAAGGAAGAAGATGTGTGTGTGTGTTTTGGGGTAGGCTGGTCTGTTAGGTTAGCCATTAACTTATAAGTTCCTGGGGGGGGGGGGCAGGGAGTCAATCTGGGTCCCTACCTCGCTCACCGTAATTCCAGGCCCACGTGGTCAGATGTGTAACTGCAGCGCTGAGAATCACACCTTGAATTTAGCACAGAACACATGGGTGCTCAAGAACTTTTTGAATAACGCAACTCATTGTCATCATCAAACCCTAACTTTGCACGTATACCCAATTATTACATTTTCCTGGAATGTAAAAATGTCAGGCCATAGTAAAAGAATCTTATGTATCTTCAAGTCATTGTTTAAGTCCAGGGAGCTTAATCAGGTATTTTTCTCAGCACTAGGTGGGAAAAGCATGTTTTGAATTGCAAGGTACAAGACAGAGTACTGGCTGTAATGGAAAGATTCCATGTCTGCGAGTGGCCGTGGTAAACAGCTGGTATTAAAATGAGTGTGTTAATTTAATAGGTAGTTTCTCAAGAGACACTAACCAGTGGGCTCTGTCAGGCAAGGGTTCTCTCTGATAGAAACCGTGCCAATTAACTGTCCTTACCCTTTAAGTCAGAAGTGCATGCACCCAATTTCCAGTAGCCCCAGGGCCCTGGAGCCGAAAAATTACACCTGCAAGCAAGCATTCTCCCACACTGCCACACACAGAAAGCAGCTCATTTAAACTGTATGCCCTTCAGCCCCATTTAGGATCCGTTCAGTAATGATTTCAAATTACAACTGTTGCTTTATCTCAAAACAGTGATAAACAGGGGAGCTACATTCATGATGCTTTTCTTTTAAGTCATTTATCTGCTCTCCTCTCAGGGGCAAAAAAGATGTTGAGACAAGTGTGGACCTGCCAGAGCTTCTTATTATAGATGTATCCCTCTTTCCCTCTCTCTCTCTTTTCCACTCCAGCACCCTTCCCTCTCTCCGTTTCCTGAACTGAGGCACAAGCCTCCGGTAAGGAACTGCTTATCAAAACTAGGAGGGATTCAGCGGAGAGGGGGTGAGTCAGCCCACAGAGGAAAGAACCACTCCCTCATCCTAGCAGGTCAATTCACCCGTTCCCTCAGGTCAACAATAGATCGGGTTTCAGAAAGGAAAAAATCTCAGAGGAGGGCGGTCAACCCATTACAATTCAGGAGCATCCGCTCAAACGCCAAGAGGGAACAATCCCTGCTGCCTCACCGGAGGTGTGGGCAGGCGAATGCGTGCTTGTGCGCAGGGCCAGCCTGTATATGGACGAGACATTAGTGGCAACGAAGGGACACCCACCACGGCTGACAAAGCCACAACTATTACGACCTGAAATATCACCCACACACAGGCCACCGACTTCGGTGCCAAAATCTCCCCGGATTTATTTTCAGGCAAGTGACTCACAACCTCGTCTCCATAAGTAATTCCATTAAAATGAGTCTCTGGTTCCACTAACCCGACTTTCCGCTGCCCTCTGGCTACCCCTCCCTCCCCTCCGCCCATCCTGCAAACCCAGACAGCTCAGAGACTGAGCAACGGTACCCCAGGGGAGCATAAGTCAGGCTCTCCTGCCCGGCACCCACCCTCGGGGCAGGATGAATGGGGCCGCCGCTGGGCGGGAGCGCGGGTAGGGCGCGTGCGGGCTGTGCGCGGGGTGTGTACGTGTGTGCGCGCGTGGGCACGCACCCCGGGCAACTTACCGAGGTGGAGTTGGTCCTCGCCTGGCCCTGGTTCCGCACCTCCTGCTCCCGGAACTGCAGCCCAGCCAGATGCTTCTCCAGAGCCTCCCAGTCCATAGGGGGCACCGGGGGCTCCTCCGGGACGCACGTCCCGCTGTCCGTGGTCTGAAGACAGAGGCTCCCGGCCGCCGGGCCCCGGCCACCGCGCCGGCCCCCAGCCGGCTGAGGCTTCTGGACCGCCCGGCGGGGGCCCCGGGAGCCGCTCGGCCGGCTGGCCACCAACACGTTGCCATTGTGCCTGAGGTCCTGGGGGTCGTGCGGGTGGAGGTTGCCGTTGGGCACGGGGGGCGGCATGGCGGTGGTGGCGCCCCTGCCGCCGCCGCTGCGGGTCCTGGCGCTCACGTCCCCCGGCTCCTGGGCAGGACAGCGGTCATCCCGGTACCCTCGCTCGCTGCGCTCCTCCTCGTCTTCCTTCTCCGCGTCCTCCTCCGGCGCCCACTCATCAATCACCTTCTTCTGGTAGACCGGGAAGGGCTCCTCATAGCCCTCCAGGGCAGACACCAAGTCCAGGCTGCCCCCCGGCGACGGCGAGGATTTGCACTCGGAGCAAGGGGTCACTTTGGTGGAGTTGGACTGCGAACTGGCGCGGCTACTGCTGCTGCTGCTGCCGGCGTCACTGCCTAGATCCATCCCATCCTCTCGGTAATCCTGCGGGGAGGAGGCAGAAAGAGTGAGCCGCCGGGCCGAGCCTGCTCCGGCCGCCGCCCGCCGCCCGCCGCGAACGCCCCGGCCCAGAGCCCCGCGCCCGCCTGGCTGGAGGTGCGCCCCCCAAAGAGGCCTGCGGCGGGGGAGCCGGCACCAGCCTGAGGCTTTCCTCATCCCATCCCCTCCCCTGCGACAGGCAGACTTCCTCCGGGTAACTAACCCTCAAATCAGCAAAGGGGGTGCGCAGCCACCGGCACGTAGACTTTCCATAAGAGGGACCCCGGGGCGCGCATGGACTTTTGTTTTAACCATTTTGCGCCGGGCGCGCCCCCGCACCCCGCCCCAGGGATTCTCCGAGAACCAGACACTTTCCCAGAGAATTATAATTCCCTGGGGGCGGGGACCGAGAAGAGGGTGGGCGGCTACTAAATTCGCACCTCGCGCAGGGCGCCGAGACCACCCCCCTACCCGGCCCCGCCCCGCCCCCGCCGGCGGCCGGGAGCCCGGCTCCGCTGGCGAGCCGAGCTTTACTTTCTAAGGAACCGCAGGCAGCTCGGAGGTCTCACTCCCGCCTCCGCGCCTCCCCGGCCGGCCCCTTCTCGGCTCGCCGGAAGGCTCGGGGTGGGGGCCGCTCTCGGCTCCCGCCGGGCAGGGTGGCCCCCGCGGCCCCCAAAGGTGTGCGGGGCCGGGGCGCGGCGGCCGTAGCTGCATGCGCCGCCGCCGCCCTGGGGGAGGGAGGACGCGCCCTGCCGGCACGGAGCCGGTCCCGCCACCGAGCATGCCCAGAGGCTGCCGGGCGCGGCGCAGTCCGCTCTCCCGGCTTTCTCGGAAGCAGGCTGGGGTGGGAGGCCGGGCGGGGATCGCGTTGGAGGGGCCGGGAAAAGGCCCGAGGGAAGGGGACTCGGGGCTTTAGGGGCGCAGACAGGACCACTTAGTAGGGGCGGCGCCCTGGGGAGGGTGGTGAATTTTAACCCCCAGACACACTCATATTTCCTGGGAGAGCCTCAAGCCCTCTCTGCGGGGCTCATTACCCCGCCTAAACCCCCGCGCATCCCAAAGCGCAGGCCCGGTGCCTCCCAAACCCGCGCGGAAGTCCCCAAGTGACCCCTTGCAGGACCTCCCTCCTGCTACATGCGCACATACACAAGCCCATGTGGGAGTCCGAGTGACGTGTGCTTGGTGGTCATGCACCATCATTTCCCTTCCACCTTCCTCCTCGCCGCTTCCTCTCCCTCCACCGCCCAGCTCCAGTCGCCTGGCCGTCTCCCCTTGTAAGTTCAGGTTGTGGGTGGAACCTGTTGCGTTAGCTCACGTTTTCTTTCCCCTCCCGGCTGCACGCCGAGGATGACCTATGAGAGGTGTGTGTATGAGGAATGGAGGAGTGTGAGATGGGATTGCTGTCTGGCATGGAGGTGGGGAATCTGAGCTAAAGGTTTGGGCGAGCCTCCAAAGTCCCCTTTGGCCACCTCCAATCAAGGGGACATTAAAGGAGGGGAAGAGGTGGGTGTCAGGTCACAAGCTCCTGGCACAGACGCTGGCTTGGCTTCCTAAATTTTTCGGGGAACCGAGTCGAAAAAAACCTCTGCTGGATTTTTCAAAACACAGCGCCGGCCTTAGTTTGGCAGCTCGTCCTCTTTAGGAACAAGGTTCCATGAAGGGAAAGATAACCAACGCTTGGAAAACGGATATGGGTCACAGAGCACCTTTTAAGGATTAAGACTTTACTGTGAAGAAACTGTTACCCAACCCTGGGGAAGTAGGAAATGCCCTCTTCTCTGATTATGAAAAACAGCACTTAGAAGTTAAATGTCCTCCCACAGGCAAAAAAAGATAAATATGTGTGGTGATGGATGTAACTAGATGGGGGGAATCCTTCCACAACATATGTGTGTGTGTGTGTATGTATATATATATATATTTTCACCATAGTGGACACTTTAAATATCTTACAATTTTATATGTCAATTATATTTCAATAAAGCCAAAAAAAATTTTTTTAAGAAAAAGAAGAAAAAAAATCTGCGTAATTTTACTACAGATTGGGGAAAACCAGTTTCCTTGAACTTCCAGATTTGGGTCTGTTACTGATTATTCCCAGTGAATTCTAGTCTGGACCAGGCCACCACCCTGGCTTGGCACCCTCCAGATGGAGGAATGGGGGAATGCTTGGAATTGTTTAGTAGGGAGTGGCTGCCACCCTGACATTTCTTCTAGGTCCTAAATGGGAGAGACCCTTTGTTTAAGTGATTTCTGTGAAGTGCGACCCTTTCCTCTCTTAGGTAGGCTTCAGCCAGGGAAGATAAACTAATCTTTTAACTTGTCTGGAAGCAGCTATCTTATGAGTAACAGGAAAGGAGGCCTTCTGGTCTGGCCCCTTTACAGCCCTTCTATAAAACAGGACCGATTAGAACTTAAAATATCTTTTATGGTGACATCTGTAAACAGCCTGCCCCGTGCTCCAAATATGGTTTGATTTTGAGGTTGCTGTGGAGCCCTGGGTCAGCTGGCTGCCCCCCTGTGGAGTAGAGGTGGCCCTGTGAGTGTTCAGAGATATGGGAAGAAAGCATTGGGTGCGTCCTGGGAACTAGATAGCTGCTTTTCAAGTCACCATGTGACTTGGCAAGGCTTAGGTCAGAAAAAGCTCCCTGCTCTGTGGCAGGACAGAGGTAGACAGACAAGTATTGATCAGCTGGGGCGATAAGGGAGAGTTGTGGTCTCCGTCCAATTTTCAAGTATCAGTACCTCCTCAGCCAGCCACCCAGACTCCCTCCTGGGCTCTGGTTCAGCCCTTTGCTGCCCAGATGGTCTGTGTTCAGGGAATGCAAAATGACGCCTTAGAAAAACATTTGGCAAGGTAAATCCACTGCCAAAAATGCATGGCATTTCAAAGCCAAATAGAAACATCTTTGAGTTATCTGTCCTTTTAAATTACTTTCTGACCAGATATTCTGGATCAGATGGGAGAGTGCCAGGTTTCCTTTCTTTTCTTTTCTCTTTATGCAAGGTGCCTGGCTAGCCCAGTTCGCGTTCTGTTTCCAGCTTTCCATCTCCTGCCAAGAACCGTCCCACTTTGGAACAGGAAGCCCTGCCAACTGCTAGGCCAGCAACAGTCTACAGATATGTCCAGCGGGATGGAGAGATGATTTGCAAAGTGACTGAAAGGCCCTGTCTTCCTGTTTACAGGAACAGGTCCTCAAGTCAGGGGCTTGGGGCTTACAGACTTAGATGTGTCCCCTGCAAACTCTGTAAATTAGATGTCAGACATGTGAGTCAGATGGGTGTCATCCCAGACTAGCACCTTTCTTTCCCCATCAATCACCAGGGTCCTGTCCGTCTCAATACCCACTGTCCCCACCCTAGTCTAGACCACCACTGTGTCCTGAAATTACTAAACAGTCTCCCTACTCTCTCTGCCCATTCTCTGCAAGCAGCCAGAGTGCCTTTCTAAAATGCAAATCTGAGCAAGTCTCTCCTTCCTTCATTAACCAACCGCCACCCCACGCCTCCTCCCACACCAGGGCTCCTCACTGCCCTTAAAGGAACTGCTTCCTGCCCAACCTCCCCCAACTTCTTTTGGTTAATTTCTACTCATCCTTTAAGTCTCAGCTTCAATGCCACTTCCTCCTGGAAGGCTTCCCTGATTCTTCGTACCCACGCAAAGGGGATCATGTGACTTTCCTGTGTTCCCATGACACTCACTGAACTTATCCCATATGCTGAATCCAGGTTGCTGTTTAATTTCTTATCTTCTTTACTAGACTCAAGAAATCCATTTTATATCAAGACCCAGGTCACACATACATATAAAAATATTTTAAAAGTTTCCTAAAACTCTTATTTTGTAAAATTCTGTCCTAAGTCATTGAAAACAAAATGTGGTCACACTTCACCACTGACTTCACAAGCCTTAAATGGGTCAGGGTTCCTAGTATGAAAAAGTACTCTAAATTCCATGAAGGAAGGGGCCATTTCTATCTTGTTCATGGTAATTGGAACGGAATAGGAACTTGATATTTGTTGCTGGAATTATTAATAGTAACATTTAATCCTCAGAAAACCCTATATAAAAAAAAATAGTATCTCCATCAATAGGTAAGGAAGCTGAAGACAGTAAGGTTAAGTAACTAATGTCAAAGCCGGGTGGCAGAGCCAGGATTTGAACCAGGTAGATGGGCTTCAGTATCCTTGCTCTCAGTCATTGAGCTAAGAGCTCAGCATCCCTTGGTCCAGATGCATACAGATGTACTGACTAAGCAAAAATATCAGACAGGGTCTCCTTGCAGCAACCTCAATGAGTTCTCTGTCTCCTGCCCTGCAGAGCCTCCTTGGGCAGTATTTATGTCTATGCAGAGGAAAAGGCAGCTGGCAAGAGCAGCTGTTCCCCTCTGCTCATAGGTTCTCCAGTCAACCTCCTCAACTGTCAACAAGTTCAGCAATAATCAGCAAGTTGAGGGATTTCATTGTCTAAAGGAAGAGTATAGACACCTCAGAAAATGAATTTCACATTGTTATGAATTAGATGCCTTAAGTTCCCCGCAAAACAAATCCTTTAAGAAGGTAGCCACCCTGAGATTGGGGTATTCATTTTGACATGGAAAGGAAACTGTCTGGAATAACAGCCTAAAGGTATGGATGAGATCATCTTCCTTAGGGGTCAGTGCTATTTATAGGATTTTAATCTGTAAAGGCAACATTTGAGAAAAGGCATGAATGAAATATTTATATCATAAAGAGTTAGAAGAAGTGGGGAAAAGATTTATTATATTTGCTGAAGGAAACAATAGCAAAGATCAATAAAACTAAAAGCTGGTTCTTTGAGAAGATAAACAAAATTGATAAACCATTAGCCAGACTCATCAAGAAAAAAAGGGAGAAGACTCAAACCAATAGAATTAGAAATGAAAAAGGAGAAGTAACAACTGACACTGCAGAAATAAAAAAGATCATGAGAGATTGCTACAAGCAACTCTATGCCAATAAAATGGACAACCTGGAAGAAATGGACAAATTCTTAGAAAAGCACAACCTTCTGAGACTGAACCTGGAAGAAACAGAAAATATGAACAGACCAATCACAAGCACTGAAATTGAAACTGTGATTAAAAATCTTCCAACAAACAAAAGCCCAGGACCAGATGGCTTCACAGGCGAATACTATCAAACATTTAGAGAAGAGCTAACACCTATCCTTCTCAAACTCTTCCAAAATATAGCAGAGGGAGGAACACTCCCAAACTCATCCTACAAGGCCACCATCACCCTGATACCAAAACCAGACAAGGATGTCACAAAGAAAGAATACTACAGGCCAATATCAGTGATGAACATAGATGCAAAAATCCTCAACAAAATACTAGCAAACAGAATCCAACAGCACATTAAAAGGATCATACACCATGATTAAGTGAAGTTTATCCCAGGAATGCAAGGATTCTTCAATATATGCAAATCAATCAGTGTGATAAACCATATTAACAAATTGAAGGAGAAAAATCATGTGATCATCTCAATAGATGCAGAAAAAGCTTTTGACAAAATTCAACACCCATTTATGATAAAAACCCTCCAGAAGTAGGCATAGAAGGAACTTACCTCAACATAATAAAGGCCATATATGACAAAGCCACAGCCAACATCCTTCTCAATTGTGAAAAACTGAAACCATTTCCACTAAGATCAGGAAAAAGACAAGGTTGTCCACTCTCACCACTATTATTCAACATAGTTTTGGAAGTTTTAGTCACAGCAATCAGAGAAGAAAAAGAAGTGAAAGGAATCCAAATCGGAAAAGAACAAGTAAAGCTGTCACTGTTTGCAGATGACATGATACTATACATAGAGAATCCTAAAGATGCTACCAGAAAACTACTAGAGCTGATCAATGAATTTGGTAAAGTAGCAGGATACAAAATTAAGAGAAATCTCTTGCATTCCTATACACTAATGATGAAAAATCTGAAAGGGAAATTAAGGAAACACTCCCATTTACCATTGGAACAAAAAGAATAAAATACCTAGGAATAAACCTACCAAAGGAGACAAAAGACCAGTAGGCAGAAAACTATAAGACACTGATGAAAGAAATTAAAGATGATACCAACAGATGGAGAGATACACCATGTTTTTGGATTGGAAGAATCAACATTGTGAAAATGACTGTACTACCCAAAGCAATCTACAGATTCAATGCAATCCCTATCAAACTACCAATGGCATTTTTCACAGCACTAGAACAAAAAATTTCACAATTTGTATGGAAACACAAAAGACCCCGAATAGCCAAAGCAATCTTGAGAAAGAAAAATGGAGCTGGAGGAATCTGGCTCCCTGACTTCAGACTATACTACAAAGCTACAGTAATCAAGACAGTATGGTACTGGAATCAAACAAAAACAGAAATATAGATCATTGGAACAGGATAGAAAGCCTAGAGATAAACTGATGCACATATGGTCACCTTATTTTTGATAAAAGAGGCAAGAATATACAATGGAGAAAAGACAGCCTGTTCAATAAGTGGTGCTGGGAAAACTGGACAGCTACATGTAGAAGAATGAAATAACAACATCCCCTAACTCCATACACAAAAATAAACTCCAAATGGATTAAAGACCTAAATGTAAGGCCAGACACTATCAAACTCTTAGAGGAAAACACAGGCAGAACACTCTATGACATAAATCACAGCAAGATCCTTTTTGACCCACCTCCTAGAGAAATGGAAATAAAAACAAAAATAAACAAATGGGACCTAATGAAACTTAAAACTTTTGCACAGCGAAGGAAACCATAAACAAGAAGAAAAGACAACCCTCAGAACGGGAGAAAATATTTGCACATGAAGCAACTGACAAAGGATTAATCTCCAAAATTTACAAGCAGCTCATGCAGCTCAATATCAAAAAACCAAACAATCCAATCCAAAAATGGGCAAAAGACCTAAATAGACATTTCTCCAAAGAAGATATACAGACTGCCAACAAACACATGAAAGGATGCTCAACATCAGTAATTATTAGAGAAATGTCAATCAAAACTACAATGAGGTATCACCTCACACCAGTCAGAATGGCCATCATCAAAAAATCTACAAACAATAAATGCTAGAGAGGGTGTGGAGAAAAGGGAACCCACTCGCACTGTTGGTGGGAATGTAAATTGATACAGCCACTATGGAGAACAGTATGGAGGTTCCTTAAAGAACTAAAAATAGAACTACCATACGACCCAGCAATCCCTCTACTAGGCATATACCCTGAGAAAACCATAATTCAAACAGAGTCATGTACCACAATGTTCATTGCAGCTCTATTTACAATAGCCCGGAGATGGAAACAACCTTAGTGTCCATCAACAGATGAATGGATAAGGAAGATGTGGCACATATATACAATGGAATATTACTCAGCCATAAAAAGAAATGAAATTTATTTATTTGTAGTGTGGTGGATGGACCTAGAGTCTGTCATACAGAGTGAAGTAAGTCAGAAAGAGAAAAACAAATACCATATGCTGACACACATATATGGAATCTAAAAAAAAACTAAAAACGGTTCTGAAGTACCTAGCGGCAGGACAGGAATAAAGACGCAGACATAGAGAATGGACTTGAGGACATGGGGAGGGGGAAGGGCAAGCTGGGACAAAGTGAGAGAGTGGCATGGACATATATACGCTACCAAATGTAAAATAGATAGCTAGTGGGAAGCAGCGCATAGCACAGGGAGATCAGCTCGGTGCTTTGTGACCATCTAGAAGGCTGGGATAGGGAGGGTGGGAGGGAGATGCAAGAGGGAGGAGATATGGGAATATATGTATATGTATAGCTGATTCACTTTGTTATACAGCAGAAACTAACACACCATTGTAAAGCAATTATACTCCAATAAAGATGTTAAAAAAAAAAAAAGATTTACTATATTTGCAAAATTCCCAAACCAATTCTGAAGATATTAGCCCTAACGCTGAACCTTTTTTTGTGGCATTTAGAGTAATAAAGAAATGGCTCGCAGAGGGGTTTGTATTTTATCTTTATTACATGAATTACATGCAAGTCACACGCAGTACACAGATGCTCTCCTATTTCATCACCTGAGTGTAACTACATGGGAGTATTTAATAGCACTATGGGGTGAAGTGTCCCTGATATAGAACATCTGGGCTTTCTTTCCAGCCCTGTCTCTAACCGCCTTTGTGACCTCAGTTTCCTCATGAAGGGGCTGGATTTCATCATCAGGGTGTTAAGCAAACAGTAAGAATTAGTTGAATGAATGAATCAGTGAATGCACTGAAAGGCTTCTTCTAGCTTAAAAACCCTTTGGAAATGTCTCTGTGTCATTTTATCACTTTCTTTCTTGGGAGATACAAAGTTGGTTCCTCTACTAGTTCAAAGCCAAGGTCTATCTCCCTTAGGCAGGTTGAGTACATCGTGTTTGTCCTTTATTTCTGTAGAGCAAATGGGTTGATCTTAACTTATTAGTCTGTATGTGTAGATATTTTGGAGATGGATCCTACACACACCTAAAATAATTTTTTTTCTTTCTTCCTTTTATAGAGCTATATTTTAGTGAAAACAAACTTTAAAAAACATTAACATCTGAAATGTTTTGATTCTCTAGCAAACCATGAGATTGCATTTATTTCCTACGTTTTCCTCAATAAAGATGAAATAGCAAAATGTGGGCAAAACTCAGCCCTTAAAAGAGAGCTCCAATGACCTATTTTCTAAACCTGAAACCAGGACACTTGGCTTGACAAATACTACAGCACTTACAGAAACTAGGTGAATGCATGTTTGAAATGAAGATTACCCTGAAAAATCTGTATGCATTGGTGAAGAAAGCAACTCTAACTGTGACAAAGGGACAGCATCTTTATCAGAGAAAAGTCACACAGAGGATGTCAGTCAGGACCTTAGCATATGGCCACACAAAATGTGCCCTGTACAGTGCCAGGAGGATTGTGAACTGCACCACAGGTCCTTGCCAGGAGGGGCCACTTGGCACCATTCGCATAGATGGCAATGTAAATGACGCCCCCTGGAGTTGTTCAGTGCACAGCAGTACACGTAGGCTCTATTAGGAACTCCACTGATAGGAAATTTGTTCTCTGTTGACAAGATTGGAAGAGGAAGGCTGCTGTTCTTTTCCTAATCAAGTCATACCTCAGATTGGATGGCACTGACACAAATTCAACTTGTCTAAACTCTCCATCTTTTTCCAGAAGTTTTCTGTCATCAGGTGGTACTTTCCGTAAGTTCCTCTCAATTCTTGAAAATGCAAGTCTGCAAGCAACTCTGAATTTATTTTTTGAGCTTTATTGAAGGGTATAAATTACACAAAAAGACGTTTAGGAAAAGCCGGGAAAATTTGTAAACGCACTGCATGAGCTCAGGGAAGCATTACAAGTGATGGGAACTGAAGCGCACGTGCACATTACCCGATACGGGACGAAGTGCTCAAAAACTGCGTGCCTTGTACTTTGATGTACAAGAGGAACATCCTTGCAGGATGCTCTAGGAAGTGAAAACTCTGTTCTGGTCACCTCTTGACATAACTTTGGAAGCACTCTTAAGTGAAGAAGGAGGCAGTGAGGTGGGATAGGAGAGAACTCTTCCAAGAGACTTGGCTTTGCCTCTGACCAGCTCTGCATTTATGGGCAAGGTGGCCCCTGTAGCTCTTTGGGCCACTGGCCTCATCATGAAAGGAGAGTTGTATGAAATTATCAGATGCCTCCAAGGGTCAGGCAGGTGAGGTAAATGAGTGAAGTTGGCAGCAGGGACAACAGGAAGTCACAGGGTGAGCCACTGAATCACTGAACAGCACAGCACAGGGCCATCTGGGTTAAAATCCCGAACAAAAAGCAGGTTTATCCTCAGTTTACCCCTGGATCACCACTTGGACCTCTGCTCTGAGCCCTACATCCTTAGAGTTCTAAGTCTATATGAAGATGAGTTAGGGAGACCAAACATCTTGGCCTGTACAGGACAGTCCTGCCTGTTGTCTTGGCATAATTATTAATGGCACCCTCCCTCACTCTCAAAAGCGTCCCAGTTTCCATGATAAATTACAGGAGCATCCCAGGTAAGGGGAAATCATCAATGACTAAACATAAACCTTGTGGAGGAGTATTTCCTAGATCTGTCCAGACCTTCAGATGAAGGTAAGCAGGTTTGGTGGCACTGTTTATTGTAACAAAAATGGTTCAATAAAAGCATTATGTCATGAATTTTAAAAATCACAGAAAATATATGAGAGGCTATCAATTTGTGTAACGTGTTCAACTTCACTAGTAATCAAAGAAAGGCAATTTCAATCATAATGAGGTAAAATTTTGCCTGTAAAAATGTTTAAAAATTATTTAGAACTATAACACTCGGTGTCAGGATGGGTGTGATCGCAGGAACACTCATATACTGTTGGTGGGCTTATAAATTGGTTCATACAAACTTTCTGAAATACTATGTGATAATATCTTTTAAATGTCTTTACGAAGTTCATACTCCATGGTCTGTTAATTCAACAAATGTTTATTGAGCACCTATTACGTGCCAGGCACTGGGAGATATAGAGGTGAAAGAGACAAATACTATTTGCCCCCAAATGGAACTTCATTGTAGGGGAGAAAAAGACATTACATAGGAAAAAAATATAGAACAATTTAGATTACAATTTATAATAAGTACCAAAAAGTAGACAGATATGACACCGAGAGGCACATGGAGGTAGTGTTGTGTGTTGCGGGAGGGTCAGGAGATGGACTGGTCAGCTGAAGAGGGAGGCAAGGGTCTTACAGGCAGAAGGAACATCTTGGACAAAGGTTTTGAGGCTGAAAAAAGCTTAGCACAATTGAGTAACTGAAAGGAAACCACTAGGTTGGAGCAAGAGAGTTCAGGGAAAGTGGCAAAATGAAAGTGGGAAGGTGAGGAGAGGTTGCCATGAAGATCTTCATCCTACCAGCTACTTAGGGGTTGTAAAAGCAGACTGACATTTTAGAAACTTTCTCCATGGTGGAGAATTGCGTGGGGAAAGGCTAGAGCAGGACAAGAGTGGATGCAGAGAGACTGATTAGGAAGCAAATATAGTGGTCCAGGAAAGAGATGGCTGTGGCTTAGGTGAGAGTTGGGGAGATGGAGTGAAATAGAAATATTAAAGATATATTTAGATTGTAGACTCAGCAGGGCCTGGTGACTGAATAGATGGGGGTGGTGAGGGAGAGAGAGATGTCACTGATGGTTTCCAGGTTGTTATTGTAGGGAACTTCGTGGAAAGGTGATGTCTCTCTACTGAATTGGGCAATTAGGAGGAGGGAGTTTGGGCAGGGGAGCAGAAGGAAGGGAAATATCGACTCCTTCTTGGACATTTTCTGTTTGAGGTGGTATAAGACATACAAGTGGAGATGACATGAAGGTATTTGGATATATAGGTCTGGAGCTTAGAAGAATGATCTGGGGCTGGTGATGTAAACATGGAAGTCTCAGCACATAGATGGTATTTGAAAGCTTGGTATAGGTGACATCCTCTGGAGACAGAGTGAGAAGAAGGCCAAATCTCTAGCCCTGAGGAGCCCTATCATGTATAGATCTAGGAGGAAGAAGAATGTGTTTATAAGGAAGACAAGGAACAGAATGGGAAGAGAGACAATAGTTACTCTTTTAAAAATGTAGCGTAAGGACACAAATGAGGATCTAGATTTATGCATAAAGATGCTCATTGTGGAATTTACAATAGTGAAAAATTAGCTTCAACCTAAATGTCAAAAAATGGGAAGGCATTTAAATAAATTGTGACATATTCAGTCTGTGGAATAAATGCAGTCAAATAAGATACTTCTGAAAATTATAACATTAAATGAATTAAAGAGGGTATATTATTAGACATACATTGTGATCCACATTTTAAAAATTAAATGGTTATATGCCTAGAAAAAGATGTAGCCAAATGTTAACAGTGATTAACTCTGGATGGCAAAATTACAGGTGATTTTTTAACCTTTGTATCTATTTGTGTTTTTCAATTTCTTTACGATCATCACAAAACAGGTGGGAATATTTTATAAAACAGAGAACAAATTATGCATATTTATTTTACTTAAAATGAATGATTCTAAATTTGTTAAAGAAGTCCATTAAGATAATTTTTCAGATGGGCTAGAAGGTATATATATTCTGTGATGAATCCTTTTATAAAACAAATAATTTTATGGTTCCATAAATCACTTATTTTTAAAGTTTCTGAATATCAAATTTTCCTTTAAAATATAGATTGAGTCAGCAAACTTCTGAAAAAAGTTTGAGGTCCTACTGAATGGGAAGTAGGTGCTGGCAAACTTTTTTTGTGAATGGCTAAGTAGTAAATGTTTTTGACTTTGTGAGTCATACAGTCATGTTGAATATACTTTTTTTTTTTTCCTAAGTAACCCTTTAAAAATGTAAAAACTTTTAGTTCTCTGGCCATACAAAACAAGATTGCAGGCTGGATGTGGCCCACAGACCACACATTGATGACCTCTGGGGTAAAGGATGAATACATAAGAACAACACATAACTACTTTTTCATTAAAAGCTAACATAATACTGGGATTGAACCTAGGTGAATCTTCAATTATTAGAGTCCTAGAACCGGTTGGGATCTATTTTCAACAGGAAGCAGAATAAATGGAAAAGGTCTAAAAGAGCAAACATTTTTTAAAAGTTTATATATTTTTTAATGGAAAACTGATCTTATGCAAATATGTCAAGAAGTTGTTATTTTTACCTAGAAAGTAAAAGCTAAAGGAAAATTTATTTACTTGTAAAATGAAGAATCTTTTCACAATTCTATAATCTTAGATTTTTGGTACTATGAGGGGAGTGTTGCTCTTATATACAAGAATCTATTCACTTGTTCAAGCCACAAACCTGGGAGCCATCTTTGTCCCTCCCCACCTGGGCCTTGCCTCCAGTCACCAGATGATGTATTTACTGCTGTTAGTACTCCAAGCAGATCCCTGTTCCTGGCCACTACACCCACCCCCCAGCTGCTGTGAATATTTGCTTATGAAGGCTCACAGCTATCCTCTACAGTGCAATTTATCCCTCCACCTTCATCAGGCCATGGATAGACCATCTGATTTGCATCCTACTTGACATTTCTCCTGTCCCATCCTGCTGCTCTCACTTCCTTACAGGTTTATCCCTTAATAAACCACCTGCACCCAAATCCCTGTCTCAGGCTCTGCTTCTAGGGAACCTGACCCAAGACACCAAATCCCAGTGAGTCTACTTTCTAAATATATTTGGCTTTCTGACCACTACATCTGCTTGGAGAAAGGATACAGGACTGGGTTATTCTTAAAATTTAATTCTAATTTCAAAAATTAGAATAAATTTCAAAATTTACTGTATGATGACAGTAACTTTTATGAATACCAGGAAGTAGTTCTTATAAAATGTGCAGCAATGATCTGATAAACAAAAACACCCATAAGGATAAACAAAGAACTTGGAAGAGATTTAACTTTCAATTGACATTACTATATAGAATTATTGCTAGTATTATTTGTGCTAGTGAGTAGAAACAGCTGCATCTCCAATATTATCAATTTTACTCATTGTTTCTGATTACATTTTAAAAATTATACTAATAACCAATAGGCTATAAATAATCTTTTATTATAAGACTTCCCCATTTTATTATACTGTAACGGGTTCATTGATGCTTACTATGATGTGATTATTTGCTGACTCGGAAGAATACCTTTATTAGAATATGCATATGTATTCAATTTATCTTCTCAATTACACCTACATTAAAAACTTCAAAATCAAGTTTGTAAAAACAGGTAAGCAGTAGCACCTATATGGTTTGTGACCTCGTGCACTATTGCATCTGGTTAATGATTCATAATAACCTTCAAAAATAAGCACTGAGTAAATCGTAGGGTTCTTTCTGTGCATAGCTCTCAGAGAAATGTGCACAGCAGTCCAAGGGCTGGATCTAGCACAGAGTGAGAGCTGGAGGCATGATGAACACGAATCCCCTGCAATAGCCAGGTAGATGCTGTACAAAGCACAGAGTTTCCCCAATGGGAACTTAACCATTTTTCCCTCCTCCCTCTAAAGTGATTTCTCTTCACTTTTCCTATTCTGAAATAAGGAAATCAGCTACTTCTCTACTCTCTCAATGAAGTACATTTTGTTTCAAGTTATTCATAGTTATTCTCAACTGATAAATCTATTATGAAGAACCAAGTTGACCATTCTTTCGTTTGATAATCACTGAAACTGAGTGTTTAGGGTTTAGGTAGCCATTATCAGTGAATAAATTGCCCAGCAACAGAGACTAAAGTGCCTTTTTCCCCTCCTTACTTATTTCTTGGGTTCAAAAGAAAACAAAACAGAAACCTCCGAGTATGCTGTTATTTAAATAGAGGCAAGTCCACATTATTCCAGTACTATAATGAGTCTACTTCCTAGGAATTTCTTTTCACTCTCATAAAATACCTTCAATGAATGATAGCCATATTCCTCAACCTGAGCATAGGGATCACCTCAAACTCCTCTCCCATTCTCAGTGGAGGACCCAGGCTCTCCCTCAGGTGGATCTGGGCACAGTGCTGGAGGGTGGTCGGGTTGGCCTGAGCTGGCAGGTAGGGCAAGGGGCAGTATCTGGGTCTAGGCTTTCTGTCCAAGTCACAGTCGCTTGGCTACCACCTCCAGGATTTTGCCATACTGTATACCACCTCTACTCCTATTTACATAATATTTTTCTTTAAATCAATTGTTTTTCAATTAAATTCATTTGAAGGGGAAGCTTTATATCACTATGATAAGTGGAATATAAGTATTATCTGCTAAAATAGAAGTGAAGTGTACACAAACTACATTTTATCAATTTTAAAAATAATTTAACACCTCTGAAATTTGGATGTATCTTAGAATCAATGGCATCTTGCAATGGTAATTGGCATCATCATATTTTAGTAGCACATAACATAATGATGTGTTTTACTTATCAGTGGTAAATTAGATTTGATGAAATATAGTAAATTCTATAAAAAACAAAGTTATTAAACTTTTAAAAAGGACAAATGAAAAATATAATAAATCAAAATGTATAAAATGTATGGCTGAATATAAGTTTCTGGTTGATGACAATGGAACTTTTGGATCAAAATAGCTAGAAATCCTAATTGATAACTTCAGACAAAGATGAGGATCTATATCAATGAGACAAATCTGTCAGTTTCGATATTAACCCACTAAAAAGCTGAACTCCCATGAGGATATAGTTAGACAGCTCAAAAGATATTTACTGTTTTATCTGTATTATTTAAACGTATGTATACATACTCAGCAACTTCAGGAAGTGATATTTCAACATTTCACTGAATAAAACACAGAGGTGCCTGTAGAATTCAGTGAATGGGAGTTCTTGCCTATTGGTGTGAGTCCTGGCTGGCTGTGCTTCTAATGGTTCAGTTGTTGAGGGCTTGGAACACTTATGATTATACCTGAGCGTCCCACCCCTGATTTATGAGGTCCAGGTAAGGTTGATTACCATGGCACTTACTACATTTGTCTCATCCTGAGCAATATTCTCTATGAAATTACAGGGTTTATGTGCTCATTTCCTGCTGCCAAATATGTGAATGTAAATACAAGACTGTCAAAATACATTTGTCTGAGTATCACCTAAAAATTATTGTGTATCACACTTTGGGCAACACTTGTCTAGATGGAGCACCATGTATGAAGGACTCCGTAGAGAAAGGGACAGTTGGGTTACAGCTAGAACCAGGTGGGTCAGGTAGGTTGAAGAAGGCAGTTAGGAGACAAAGCCTGAAGGGGCTTCCCAGGACCCAGAGCATTGACCCAGACCTCTAGAGAAGGCCCTTGGGTAGGGAGTTGCTACCTCAAGAAAACAACAGCATTCATTTTTCCATTCCTCTGTTCATTCAGTTACTCATTCATTGAAATACCTGTACCAGGCACTGGATTGGGCTTTGGAAAGAAAGAGTTGGAAGAGGTCAAAGAGCTCACAATCTAGAAAGGAAAAGAAGAACATCAGTGATTACAGTTGGGTTTCAGAGTATTAGGGTGGGCGTAGTCAAAGAGTGTAATGGAAAAAAGTATTGGAGGGGGCATTTAACTCAATGTGGACAGCTCAGGGAAGTCTTCCAAAAGGAGTGATGCTTGAATTGAGTCTTGAGGTATAAACAAAAGTTGCTGAAGTCCTCCAGAGGCCAAATGACAGGAGGACATCTGAATCTCAGAGAACAGTATGGTCAAAGTTTAGAGAGGCTAAGAAAGCACGATCTGTTACCCACAAATGAGACACTTTAATATAACTGGAAAAGAGAGTGAATATTGGAGGATGGTAGAGAAAGAGGCTGGAAATGGTAGGAAAGCATGAACTGGATGTGAACGTTACTGGTCTTGAATTTGAAGTTCAGAGAGAGACCTGCAAGATTTTAAGCCAGAAATGGCTGGATTATACATGTGTTTTATGGGTTGACTGATGTTGAGAAAAAGTAAATTCTGTATCAAAACATAACCTGAAGGCCTTAGCCAAAGTGCTAGACAGTCAGCAGATAGAGATTTGCATCATGTAAAAAACCATTTAAATCAAGGGATAGGATAGTGGGCTGCTAAAAGGGTGTGAAGGTGCAGACGATTAGCATTGCAGATGCGAGGTGTTGGAAGAGCCACACACCAGCACAAGGAAATCTCCCAGGTGAGAATAAGAGTTTGGAAAGAAAGGAAGGCGAGGAGCAAGTGCGAAACTTCACAATGAACGCAGAGGATTGGCTGAACTTCCAGTAGGTAACAATGACAGGGAAGGTTGGAGAATGATGGAGGCATTCCCTCTCTCTGTATCTTAAGATAATCCATTGGATCAACTTTTATTTATATATCTACATTTTTCTTTTTTAAAAAACTTTTTATTGTGGGAACACTTCAAACATTTACATAATTGAATAGTACAATGAACCCCATGTATCCATCACCCAGCTCGGCCAACTATCAACCCACGGTAATCTTGTTTTACCTGTAATCCTTCTACTAGATTATTTTGAAGTAAGTCCCAGACACCATATCATTTTAAGACAATGATCTTTACTCTTAACCCAAACCTGTGTCAGAATCACAGGATATGATGAATTTGTGCTGTGGCCAATTAGAAAAACACTGAAAAGTCATACATATGTAAGCAAAGTCTATTTTCTAATAAAGAGGAATTAATAAGACAATATGAACGTGATTTTCAGTTATTTAGAGAAATGGGTAAAACAATAATTTAGAAATAATGCTAATCTGGTAAACAAAGTTACTTGCAAAACCCTACGACATGAATTAAACTAATGAGGTTAAATAGATGAGCATGAAACAAAAGAAAATTGAATTTAAAAATGTGTAAACTAAAGCATCCAGGAAGTAAGGTATGAAATAACTATTAGGCTGGAAAGAAAAACCTGAGAGCAGAAAGAAGCCTGGTCTGAGGGTGGCATGGGGCAACAGGTTAAGTGTAAGTTGGAATGTAGGCTAGCTCATTTAAAAGAGATCCTGATTAATTCCTCCACTCAGTAATTACTGAGCACTTGCCACGTGCAGGGCACTGTGGTGTCTCTGGAATGTCACATGTCTTTAGTAAACCATCTTCGCTGCTTAAGGAGAAAGCAGCACGTGACCTGGGGGCAAGCAGCTGCGTACACCCGATTGTGCCTGAGCCTTATCCAGATTCTTTATTAAACACCTGGCTTCTTGAGAAATAGAGGGAACTGGAAGGGGCTCAGAGGAGTGGAACAGAAAATAATTTGATCAGAAAGATCAAAGAAACCAAATATAAGGAATTCGGCTAAGCCGGGGCTCAGCAGAAAAATAAAAGAGCTATTCTAGGCATGTAAAGAGTGAAGCAAAATAAGAAATATTGAGCTGGTGCACTGAGCGTAATGGAGAGCCTCGGACAAACCCAGGGAAAGGCAGCCGCCGAGGGCAGAACAGCGCGACAGCCCAGCTGAACACACTCTGACGTCAAGCGGGCTTCTGTCCAATGGCTTCCAGAGGGTGGGCATTATTATTAACCTTTCAACTTTGGAAAAGAACGTGTGCTGAATCAATCCTGCCCTGACAAGCAGGATGGGAAGGGAGGGGAAAAAGTATTTTCTCTCAAATGTAATTCATAGATAACTTCTAATGCTTCTCGCTCCCACAGAGATTTTTCCAGTCAGCAAAAATTTTACCAGTGAAGGCAGAGAGAGAGAGAGAGAGAGAGAGAGAGAGAGAGAGAGAGAGGGAGAGGGAGGGAGAGAGATTAAATTTTCACTTAAGGTCTTAGTGGCCTTATTTTGGCAACTTTTTTTAGTTCCTGATCAGTTGCTTTCATTCAGACTCTGGGTCTTTAGTTTTGGGGAGGGAATTAAATGCCTTTTTATTTTAAAATATATCATACATACAAATCAGGGTATAAAAACATAAATGCACAGTTTAAAGAATAATAATCAAATGAACACCAGCATTTCCCACCTCTCCATTTAAAGTCAGATTATTCTGGTACCTTTGAAGCCCTCTGGGTGTCTCGCCCTAATCACGTTTCTCCCTCTGTTTCTCCTTCTGATCCCTCAACATTATCCTAAAATTTAGCGTAAGCCCTTGCCTTTCCTTAAAGTTTTACAATCAGGTATGGTCGAGAGTTTAGCTAAGCTGCTCCGTGGTATTGCTGCTTCAGCATCCAATGTGTTTGGCCAAGAGGCCTGTGGGGTACTTAAACTGATGCCAGCCCTTCATGTTATCGAGCACATGCCCTAGGTAACAGCCTGCGGAGTCACAGCAAACGTGAGCTCCTGATATAACTCCTCCAGCAGCCCTGCGATAAATAGTCCCTCCCACCTCCCAGGGCCTTCCCCTTGTGCACCCCTTAGATAAGACCCCTGGGAGCCTACCAAAACCCTGCTCTTTTTGGTTTGAATAAGGTTTATTATTGTCAGTACAGCTCTGGTTGTATCATGGTCTCATGGTAGGCTTTTCTCCACTCTCAGGACAGTACTCATGAGGGCCAAAGGGACTCACTTCTTTACACAGAACAGAAAAACTAAAAATAATTGAGTTCATGACATTGGCTTCTCAAGTGGCTTAGACAAATGGATGGATGAACCAGACATCGCACATCACCACACTGAAGTTGGAGATGTGCTTTGTTCTTGCTTGTGGGCAATGTTCTGGAAGAAACCCTCACTCAGTATCCCTCAGGGACACCACTGGCGAATCCACACTTCTGGGGGCAGCATCTTCCTGCCCCCCGCCCTGCGGAAGCATCCGTTCAGCAGCAGGCCCGGTACAAGGAAGAGGCACAATCAACCGTGTTTCCCTTTTCCTTTTGACCCCTTTCCTGAGGCTGGAATCACTCGTGCGTGGTCCTCCCTGATGAGGCTAAAGCTCATCAAACAGTTGGCCGCTGCCCAAAGGTTTTGACGCTGCACCGGATCTCAGTCCCCTCAAATCCACACTCCTGGAACTGGACCAGCTTGGGTCTGTCATGCTCTGGGCCACCTCTGCTGGCAGCCTCAACGCCCCCTCCTTTCCTCCCAGCACCATATCAGCAAGGGTTCACCATTTCTGGTGACTTGGCTAGACAGACCAGGGGGTTCATCCCTCATGGCCTTCCCTAAGTACTTTAGCACTTCTAATTATTAGGACAGCGTGGTTATGAATTTTAAATAAGTGAAAGGATCAAAGTTTATGAAGACAAGACGTAGGCAGTTTTAAACTTTCTGATTTTTTTTTTTTTCTCCCCGAGAACAGCTTAAAGAGGCATGAAGTCAGGAAGTAAGGGATCTGGAAATTCCTACTCAGCAATTTTATACTAGCCTTTTACAAATAGAAGACATTCCATAAAGCCTAGGTAAAACTCTAGTATTTCTAAAATCCTGTGAAATTGGCATATCTCAGTGGAGACATAGGGTATTAGAAACTGTGAGGTCTGAAAATTATTGCTATAATTTCTAAAATTCTCTCTTCTCTCTTTTTAATTCCAAGGAGTCCAGGATCTTACGGGCAGAATATATGGCTCAGCTGGCTCCTGAGCTTTGAATTGGCTCAGGCTCGTTCTTCTCTATTTTTACATCCTCCCTTTCCATTCATTCAACAACAAACATTTATTGAACATCTAGTAAGTGACTGTCAGGTATAGCGTTAAACCCTGGAGATTCAAAGAAAAGACCTGACATTGGTACCTCCCTTTGAGGGTGGGGCGTTGAAGGGCAAGTGGAGAGAGAGAGATGCAAAGAAAGAAAGAAAGAGAAGCAGTAGTGTTCTAGGTGTGCTAACAGGAGAGTTCTCAGGACCCAATGGGGGCAGCACGAGAACAGTTACTAATTCAGACAGAGAGGGAAATAGGAGTTGGGCGGAGCTGAGGTTTGTTTTGCAAGAGGCTTTAGGGGAACCATGGAGACCTTGAGCTGAATTATGAATTACAGCCTCAAGGCACATCAGAGTCTGAAAGAGCTTTTGATCAACTCTATTTTGGAAGCCCAAGAAGGTGACCTTGTCCAAATCCACATGGCTACTTGGTAGCTGGGACAGGATCTGCTAATGCGAAACATTTGCTCCTTCCCTTCCAATACGTGGTCCTGGTTTCCCCCTTTGCGGTCAGCAGTGAGGTGGCCCACCTCTTGCTGGGCCACACCTGTGCCCAGAGGTGAAGGCGGAGCTTCCTCTTCCTTGGTTTTTACAGTTCAGTGAGACCACTTGCTTTTTTAATTCCTGGGAGCTTGGCTTATGTAGATTAGGTGATGGGTTTCAATCATTTGTTTTGGGGGGGATGGTCCTATCCACTTTCTGTTTGTCTTCTTCAGCTTTATCTAGAAACTGGAAGGCAGGATGTCGGTGGGTGCGTACCTGGCTCCACCAGCTCTAGCTGGAGGCTGTGGTGTGTTGTTTTGCCTGCCTGCATCCAGTTCCCAGTGTTTCTCTGGTGACTACCCCACCTCCGCTCTCAGGACGCAAGGTTCTGGTGGGAAGACCCACCTCTTGACTTCCACACTCAGTGGGACCATTCACCCATGTGTGGTGGCCTGAAACCAGCTGTCTCCTCTCTCTTCATCTCCTGCCACCCCCGCATCTCAGCCTGGGGGCCAGGAGGCTTCTCCTCCCAGATGTCTGAGAAGTGGGTTCTTCTGCAGGTGAGCTAATAGCTTCCCACATTGTTGCTTTATGGATCTCTGCATTTGCAGGGACACTCCGAGGACAGTGTAGGGGCACTTCCGTGGGGGGACAGGAAGAAGAGATGGCTATGAGGAGAGAGAGGAAGGTAGCAGCAAGGAGGATTCTCTAAAATTGTGGAAGCTGAATTGCCTTTGTTGGGGAGTAGCTGATGCACCTGAAAACTATTGGCAAGGCTTTAATGCCCGAGTAAAATTAGTACTGAGATGCCTGCAATCTCTTCAAGAGATTTTGATGTTCACTTAATGTTCCTCTTTCAGCAGAAAAAATGTGGACTTGGTCCCTCTTATTCATGTGATTAGGAACCGGTTTCCTAAAATGGTATATGTAGGCTAATTTCTATTGACCCTTCAGAGAGAGAAATCACATATTGTTATTCAAGAAGCGCATGTAATTTTCTCTCTTTTTACAAGCCCAAATCAAACAGATTACCTTCCCGAGCTACGAACAACTTGAAATGCACACAGATCCGTGAGGGTGAAGGGCAAGAGGATAAGGACTTGCATTTGAAAGGGCGAGGTCTGTAATTTGGTGCCGCAAAGATTCTCTTAAACGGCTACAGAGGAAACCAGTGGATTCCCAAACTGTAAAGTCTTTAAAGGAAAACAAACGATAACATAAGGTGTCATGAGACATGGCATTTTATATTTATTTAAGCAGTCTTCTTCTTGAAGGTAGAAATACTTCTCAAAACCTTCACCATGACCCCCCTGCCCAGGCCACCATCGTCTCTACTCTGGATTACTGAAACAGCTGCCTGTTGAATTTCCCTGCTTTCACCCTTGTCTCTTCCAGTTCACTCTCCACTCAGTAGCCAAAATGATCTTTTAAAGATCATCTTTTAAAGCTTACAACTCTCCAAGAGCTTCTCACTGTACACAGGATAAAATCTAAACTTCTCACCCTGGCCTTGGAGATTCTTCAGGATTTCTCAACAGAGACAATATCTTCAGGACAGTATGAGCGGCACAAGTCTTCTCATGTGCCTTCATCCAAAGCAGTATAAGATGTTTAGCATCCCTGGTCCTGCCCACAAAAGCCAATAGTGCTCTGTCCTCGATTCCATATTTTGCACCCAAATCACCCGCTGCACATCTTCAAACACCACCTAGGTAGGGGAAGGAGGGTTGCATCACCCCCGGCTGAAAATCCCTACTAGCCTACTTGATCTGGCCCTTACCTACCTTCAACCTCAGGATCTTTGCATGGGTTCTTTTCTCTGCCTGGAAAAGAAGCACTCCCAGACCACCCAGTTTGGCTCCTTTTCCACATTCAAGTCTTAGCTTAAATGTCACCACCTCAGAAAGACCTTCCCTGGACCACCCCATCTAAAACAGCAATACATACACACATACACGCATACACACAGAGTCACTCTCACTGTGTATACTTATCACGATACACAATTTTCTTCTTTGTTTACTTGTATACTGTCTGTCTCCCTTCTCCAGAATGTAAGTTCCATGAGAGCAGTCTGTTTGTTTGCTGCTATATCCCCAGAGCCTGGGGATAAATTTTTATAAATATTTGTTGATTGAATAATAGATGCCATAAAGTTATTTTTTCATTTAATCATGTACATAATACATATTAGGAAGAAGCAGAAAAGCATTATGAAACTCATTTTTTTTTTTTTTTTTTGAAACTCATTTTTTAGATAAAGCACTAAGACACTAAAAATAACAAATCTCACACTGAATATTAGTGATGGAGGGAGAAATAAAACCAGAAATGTCATTGCCTCCTTATTAAGTCACAGTGGATTCTTTCAGCATAAGGCGATCTATTAGGTCACACTGAAAGACATATAACGTACAGAGACATACATAATTAATAAGTTCTCTCGTCCCCGTCACTTTAAGGTTAAATGTCCACGGTGGCTCCTACTATCTATATACTAGCTGCATTTCATTTTACTTTACAAGTTTTTATACCTTTTCAAATCTAGCCTCAAAAATTTAGATTCAGGGGCTTCCCTGGTGGTGCAGTGGTTAAGAATCCACCTGCCAATGCAGGGGACATGGTTTCCATCCCTGGTCTGGGAAGATCCCACATGAACTAAGCCCGCGAGCCACAACTACTGAGCCCGTGTGCCACAACTACTGAAGCCCACGTGCCTAAAGCCCGTGCTCTGCAACAAAAGAAGCCACTGCAATGAGAGGCCTGCGCACCGCAACGAAGAGTAGCCCCTGCTTGCCACAACTAGAGAAAGCCTGTGCACAGCAACGAAGACCCAACACAGCCAAAACTAAATAAATAAAATTAATTAATTAAAAAAGAAATTTAGATTCACCCTTTAGAGAAGGGGATGAAAAAGGAAATAAGTTTTACTGTTCTCTGTGGAACAAATTCGAATACCCATCTCTCATCTGATTTTCGTAGCTGACAAAATTGATTCCCGAACAAGGCATCGTGTGGGGGTGGCAAATACACAGCACCTGGGTTCTCATTCTCCACTCCTGCATCTCGGCAGGTACCGCTCACCAATCCTAGTACTTCCTCTTGCTGAGCACCCATTCCACATGGGACCCTCAACACAGTGCTCCAGGCAGCAGCTACCAGTGAATTGGAGTTGACACACAAGTTAAACATCTATTTGCCAGACCTGGAATAGTGGAAAGAGCAAATCTTTCCAGATCAGTCTGAATTTGAACACCACATCTGCTCTTTGTCACTGATGAGATCTTGGTTTCTCACACTCTTTCTGTTTGTCTCATAACATCAAACTTGTAGGGTTATTGGGAAAGTGCAAATAATGTCTGTAAAGTATTTAGTACCATGCTTGTTACAATCAGAATTCACTAAATAGTCGCACAGAACAGTGGTAAGGAGAAGGCTCTATTTCACACCTCCATCCCCGCCCCCAAGAACAGAGAGGAGGTATTATCTTGGTATGTAGGAGGCGGTGCAAGTTACTGGAAACACCAGAGTGAGACTGAGTGTTGGATGAGTGGTTCCCAAAGTGTGGTTCCGAGACCACCTGTGAGCTTATTACAACTTGCAAGTACTCAGGCCCCAGCACAGACCTACAGATCAGAAACACTGGGGATGGGTCCCAGCATTGTGTGTGTTAACAAGCTTTCCTGATGCACCCTCTCTCTAGTTTGGGAAGCACTGCAGTAGGGAGAGGGAAGGTGGAGGGGGAATAGATGGGATAACGTCAAGGCAGAAGCATGTCTGCTCACCTGCTCATTAATCAGAGAGGAAACAAGAAGTGCTGCCCCTCGCAGAGGCTGTGACCATGAGCATGCCCCACCCTAGTGGCTGCTTCCACAGGCAGGATAGCAATTTGCTGCAACAAAGGACAGACCCAGAGCTCGCTAGGAGAAAATGGGCTTGTAGCACAAGGCATAAGGATAACTTCCCAAATGCAGCCCCAGTGCAGGCAGACAACAGATGGGACTTGAAAGGCTCCTTCCCTGAGCAGAGGTAGGTGGCCCTTTTTCTTGGTTGTTTCAAGAGCAGCTCTGACTGAAGGCAAGAAGCCGACTAGACACTTTTTCAAGCTTCCCCAGCTTGCTGAATTCATGAAAGAATCGCATCTGACAAGCTCAAGGTGCATGGGGTCAGTGGGGAGGAGGGGGCATCAAAGATGTGTCAAGAGATTCAGCTCCACCAGGATTTCTCTACTCTACCTGCTCAATCTAGACCATCGTGTTCCCCCATTCTGACTCTTTCTTCCAGTGTACCAGACACAGAAGTACCTCCCACGGGGTCAAAAATTATAAAATATTTTTAAAGAATGTAATCAATCCAAAGTCCTGTGTGACCCAGCAGATTTTAAACCTGTTTCCAAAGTTAACCCCTGCAGCACGATGTAGAACGGCCTCAGCCCCTACTTTTCTTTGCTTCCACCTAACTTGAAACTTAACTTTTATTAAAAGTTTAAGTCACACATTCTTGGACACATACTCATACTTGCAGATTGGTCTAAAGGGTGTAGACAAGGTCTATGGCCAGTGTCTTATTAGTAAAGAACAAGGACCTTATTAGAGACCATCAGGCATTTGGATCCAACATAATTACCGAGCTCTGCATTGCCAATTCTCCTGTCTTTCCCATAACCACATCCGTGGATATGTTATCATTCCCATGAGGCAGACCATAGAACTGAGGCTCAGACATGTAAAGGAGCTAACCCAGGTCCCACAGCTACTTTAAGTGGCCAAGTGTGGATCCTAAACACCAGTCTCCTGACAGAGGCGGCGTTAATCCACCACTAGAAGATTGGCTACAGGGGTGACCTACCCTTAGGTCATTGTCATTGAGTTAAAAACGACAGCTCTCAACTCCCAGCTGATGCATGTGCTGTGATATGTGCTCCCAATGGAATGTTTCTGCTGCTGAAATTTATCACCACCTTTCTAAGCTGGTGGAGAGAATGTTTTCAGTTTAAAAATGTGTCCTACACATAGCCCCACTGCAGGTGTGGCAACCCTGCTCTTACAATGGCCTGAAGTGAACGATGAAAATTCTGAGAGTAGCACTAACCATGTTCTTAAAGATGGCTGTGTGAACATGTTAGGAGATTTTACAGAAAGGTAGCGATTAGTTATTATTGAACCACTTGTAAGAGGTGGCTTCTAATAACAACAAAAAAAAGTTCCTTTAAAAATGCTGTTTAAACTTGCTTTTGGATAGACCACCTTTATTGAGATTCTGAGGTGGCTTACCTTGTCTTTCACGCATATGGAATAACTATACCATGGGAAGAAAACCAACAATTCTTTGTATTTCTGAACACAACATAGGCAGAAGTGGGTTTGCTTTAAGAAGGACTTCTGATCAATGAGCCTGGTTAATAACTAGGAATGGATTTCCAAGGCAGTTGGGCATCCTTTTTTGAAGGAGGGTGGGGAGAAGGGGGTGAACTAGCAGTGGTTCTAAAGTTGTCCTACAGAACTGGTTTCCACTCTCAAAACTCATTTCCTCCCCCAAGGAACAATATAGTTTCCTAAGTCATAAAGAAAAAGAAGGAACTGTAAAATAATATTTTTGGAAACTCTACTGGATTCTAAATTTCCTTTAATAATTTTTCTTCTTTCTTTCTTTGTTTGTTTATTTATTTTTGATCCATGACTTTGTTTTTAATTATCTTCAGCCTTAGGATCACATAATTTACAAATTTGTGCTGATGGTATATCTCATCTAATCTTTCTAACAAGTTGGCAAAAGCACCATTGCCAATCATGCATATATGGTAATGCTACAGTTGCATGTGTTTTTGAATAGCTGTTTAAAAGACAATCCTGAATTATAACTTAGTTTGACTTGGTAAAGAATTATAAGCAAAGTTTGCTGCGATAGCTTGTGATGCTAAATTTTAAAAGCATTTGATCTTATAGATCACCTATGAAACGTGAGAAGTATTAAATATTCTTTATTTGATATTATACATAAACCACACTAAAATGCCTTTCATTAAGTAAAAGACAACATTTTAGATACAGGGAATTTTAATTTAATTGGCATAGTTAAGACCAAAAAGATAAAGTGGACATTGCCAGCTTGTCTTCAGCCTTTGCCTTTAGCAGGCTAATGAACACAACGTGAAATGCAGGTGAGTCTTACTGTTCTATGAGACAGTGAAGGGATATCCTCTGTATTTAAATATATTAATATAACCAGTTATATAAATTTAAATATAAAACCAATTTCCTGTAGGTTTTGAGATGGTGTTCACCATCTCTATGAAGAGTTGAACATCAAGTCCAATCATATCTTTAGAAGGGGAAAACAGGGATAGTACTTCCTGAGCTGGAATTAGTATCAAAATTCAAAAAGCTGATCATATTAATTTAACTAGGAGTCAATCTATATAAATCAGGGCCGTCCAAAAGAAATATCCTACCAGCCATTCATGATTGGAATTCTGGTGTATGAGGCCGATTTAAATACGGTACACATAAAACAAAAGCCATGAGACACTTCTGTTTTGTAATAAGACAATGGCCAACTATTACTCATTAGAAGCTTTTTTGAGATAAGCTATCAAGTCAGCCCCTTCTAATGCCTGTGAAAATCATTTTTGTTCCAGGGATGTACTTCTTGGGATTCTCCATATACCCCATCAGTGTCTCCTCTCCCCAAGAGATGCCTTTGTTCTTGCTGGCATCTGTGTAAGAAAATCCGGGGGCCTGACCTGTCTTTTGCCCAAACAGACCATGGAGATTTGGCCCAGTCTTGTGCTTGCCTCTCTTTTCCATGGTATGGCACTAGGCCCGCTTCTGAACTAAAATCTTCTTGCCCTTCTCAACATCACCCATTTTTATTTTTTATTTATTTATTTTTTTAAAATATATTTATTTATTTATTTATTGTATTCATTTATTTTTGGCTGCGTTGGGTCTTCGTTGCTGTGTGAGGGCTTTCTCTAGTTGCGGCGAGCAGGGGCTACTCTTTGTTGTGGTGTGCAGGCTTCTCATTGCCGTGGCTCCTTTTGTTGCGGGGCACGGGATCTAGGCGTGCGGGCTTCAGTAGTTGTGGCATGCGGGCTTCAGTAGTTGTGGCATGCGGGCTTCAGCAGTTGTGGCTAGCAGGCTCCAGAGCACAGGCTCAGTAGTTGTGGCCCACGGGCTTCGTTGCTACGCGGCATGTGGGATCTTCCCGGGCCAGGGCTCGAACCCATGTCCCCTGCATTTGTAGGCAGATTCTTAACCATTACGCCACCAGGGAAATCCCCAAATCACCCATTTTTTTTTTAGACCGTCCATTTTTCATGCAAGATACAAAGGTTCCTGCTTGGGAGCAGGACATCCTGCTCTCCAAGTCCAAGGACCCGCAGGCCTGAGCCTGTGTACTGGTAGGTTCCTCTAATTCTAATGACATTGTTAATTATTTACTCTCTTTACAAATAAGGAAACCGAGGTTCAGACTGGCTGTGTAACTTGTCTAAGGTTATGGAATAAATGAAGGGACTGGAAATTTAACCCAGATTTGCTCAATTCCAGCTCCAATGGATCTTTCCACTTCGTTGGAAAGTCCCTCCCAACAATGCACGGTTTACTGGTGAGGAATCCGAGGCACAGATAAAATAAATAGCTTAAGAGATGCTGTGCAGTCAGTATGTGATTGAGGGTCACCATGTGAAATGTTCAGGAAGCCACATCTTTTTTCCTTTTAAACACTTTGATTTAGCTTATGAAAGGTCACAGTCTGTTACTTTTAGAGATTTTCCGGCTTTGGGGATTGGATTTTATTTTTCTTGGCAGCGTTCATATTTGAAAGCAGTATATTTGACACCGCTTTCTGCATTTAACTTGAAACAAAGGAAGCAACATTATACCCACGCACCCTGTTCCCTTCCAAATTATGAACTCAAAAGTTAACTTTCTGCTCAGGACATCAGCGTTTCTGAATGGGTAAGGCCCAAGTAGAGCCCTTTGCTGTTTTTAGAGTCAAGAACAGATCTTCCTATTCAGCAAGCTATAATCCCCACTTGGCCCAGCCATCAGAAGTGAGAAAAGGGGAACACTTGCACTAACAAATCCCTGTTGATAAAACAAATCTTTTTTCATGAACATTCTGTCTTTAGAAAACAAGTAGATAGAGCACTTGTTAGTTAATAATAAAACGAATTCTTCAGTGACTACCCAGATGAATGAATATTTTTGAAAGGCATGGGGTATGTAAGGAATTTTAATCCAGCCTCCGTGTTCACTCCCCACACAACAACTGTAGAGAAACCACTGGCCTCTGAATGATGAATGGCCCCAGACTCAACCAGGAGGGAAAACAAGCCCAGTCCTACAATGTGGCATCTCTCTTTTTAAATTCTTGGGTGGACTTCTATTTTGGTTGTAGCTGATGAGTGGGCTCAGTTAAAGGGCTTTGCTAGCTCATCTTTGCCTTTAAAAAGTTCTATTCATTAATTCCAAATTAATATTTTAGGAGGCTCCAGGCCACAGGCTAAAAGAAGTCAGGAAACTGAATTAGTAAATGACAGAGCAGTAATCAGCTTAAATGAGACTTCTTCTTCTAGTTCTTTGCTTGTGGATGACACAGAATTTCTGAGCTTAGAAAAATCTCTTTTCTCTGCAGGCGGTACTGTGGGGATACCAGAGATGCGGTTCCACGATCATAGTCTTATCCATTTATTTTAGTCTTCTACCACAATACTCCACGCAGGCATCCCCACCCTCACCCTGTGCTCTGTGCTGTCAAACCCTACTTGCTAATCAGCCAGGTTGAACGAAGGGTTAAGGCTGCAGCCTTCCATTCCAGTAGATGCTGCAAACATACGCGTTCACTTTCTCTTCTGCAGTCAGCCCTGTAGCTCTGCAAAGCCTTCAGCATTTGCAGAAGCATTATTTCCTCCCACCTATGTCTGGTTTAAACTTGCAGCTGACCAGGTTCTATAGCTCAGAATTCCAAACTTAGCCCTGTGGGGTCTTACCTAGCATCTGTCCCTCTTCCGCTGCTGAATTTGTTTCCCCTGCCCTGTCCTGAAAAGCCTCAGGGCCTCTTGTAACCTGGATGCTTCCGCCCCACTGGAAGTTAGAAGCATCCTCACTGGCTGCATCACTGCACATTTCCCTAGTAACCTTGTTCTTTCCCTTCAACTCAAACTTCTCCAAACAACACCATCTCTACTGACCCTGAATTTCTCTAGCCCTCTGTAACAGCATTTCCAACCAGCCACGCCAGGAGAGAGACTGCAGAGGGCAAATTGGGGAAAGAAGGTTTGGGAACTCACCTGCACAGCTGCGAGGCTCAGATACAGGATGGGGCTGCCCGCAAACTTCCCAGGGACCATCTGCAGCCAAGTCTCTTGGCCTTAAAGCGACAGGGCACTTTTCACCATATAAGGAAGACAGTTTCACTTGTCTGCTTGGGGACCTGTTTGGGCAAAGCATCTCCTTCTCTGGACATTGCAGAGGCTTAAGCCTTCTGGGGGCATCTGGTACCTGTCAGTTTGAGAGGATCTGTACATAGTAGGCAGTTTGATAACTGCTGGATAAGGCACAACAATGGTGTTTGTCAGGCCATTTTCAAAGACCGGAAAACCCTTTATACGGGGCTTGCCCCCTACGGAAAGGGTTTACAGTGATTGGGAAGTCTTCCTCAATGATAAGAAAAGGCTCTGCTTCTATTTCAGGTTTGACTTCCTGGAAATCAGTGAGCTTGCTCATCTCAAAGAGGAGAGGCAGTTGGACCCCCTTCCTTGGACATTGAGACAAAAGAGAGAGGACAGCGGAGTGGTGGTGGGAGATTTTGGTTGTTCCAGACACGTTAGCACTGCTCCCTAAAAACAGGCGAGATAGAGATGATTTTGTTATTTCAGCTAGCAGAGGCCCTTCCTAAACAGACACACACACCCCCAGTTCTCCACCAAAGCCATCTCCACTCCTGAGCACCCCTTTTGGACCCCTTGGCTAAAGCCCACAGTTGAAGTCTGAGGAGTGCTTTTATCTTAACTGGCAGGGATAAGAATGTGTTTTAGCAAGAGCAAACAGTTTCTGTGCATGATTTCAAATGCAGGTCTGGCCTGTTGGTTTGAGGTGTATTGAAAGCAATTATAAAATGTTAGATTCTGAGAAAAAAAGTGGAGCTCAATTTAGTTATCACTTGGATGGTCACACACTTTTCTCTTTCTTTTTTTTCCCCTTTGTATATTTAATCAATGAACTAATTTTTTATTGAAGTATAGCTTATTTACAATGTTGTGTTAGTTTTCGGTGTATAACACAGAGATTCAGAGAGAGATATATATATATTCTTTTTCAGATTCTTTTCCCTTATAGGTTATTACAAAATATTGAGTAGAGTCCCCTGTGCTATATAGTAGGTCCTTGTTGGTTATCTGTTTTATATATAGTAGTGAATATATGTTAATCCCATCTTCCTAATTTATCACACCCCACCCCTTCCCCTTTGGTAACCGTAAGTTTGTTTTCTATGTCTGTGGGTCTATTTCTGTTTTGTATACAAGTTCATCTGTATCATTGCCCCTCTCTCCCACATGCACTTTTTTCTTCACCAGAAACTGAATATTATCTCTTTATTGTCAGCTGACTATGCCTAATATTTGGTGTCTGTACCACAGATTTTGGATGAAAAAAAAAGTAATTTGGCCCCTGATTCTATAGTCTCATACTACCTTCATATCTTACCTTCTTACATAGATTTTGACTCTTTAAGGACAAAGGCCACTTCATAGCCTTCCATACTCTGCTTAACACCTAGCATGGAACAAGCATAGAGCAGACTGGGAAATACTTATTGGATTAAATCAGTTGAATGGAACCCAGGCTCTTTGTATAAGGTCTACCTACCCAGTTTTATGAATAAAATGGGGTTTTACTAAATTACTGTTATAAATAAAGCCATGATTTCCCTTCCTGATCATCTCTTTTATATCAACTAGTATTTGTTTTCCATGCCATCACATTTTCTTCAAGGGCAATAGTTCAAGGAATTTCTTTAAAAGTAATCACTGTGATAAATTCTTTGACCCAGCAATCTGATTCCTAGAAATTTAATCTGAGGAAATAATTATACAGAAGCAAAACATCTGATAAGTAGAGATGTTCATTGCACTGCTGTCTGTAATAGCAAAAGCAAGAGATGACTTGAAGGCTCGAAAGTCATTTATACATCAATAATAATAGTTCACATTTATTGACTGCTCACGACGTACCAGGCACCATTCTAAGCACTTTATGCAAATGAATTCATTTAATCATGACAAACCGGTGTGGTTGGAATTGTCATCAACCTCATTTTAAAGACCAGAAAACTAAGGCACAGAGGTTGCTAAACTTACATTTGAACCGGGGTGTTTTGGCACTAGCACTTAGACTAGCACCATCCTATGTTCTTATCAAGAGCATTATAATGGGCACTGGAATAGACAGAGTAATAAAATTAATCAAATGGCCTTCATGCAGCCATTAAAAATAATAATTATGAAAGCTCTATACAAACATGGAACCATGCTTGTGATATAAAGCTGACTGAGAGAAACAGAAGATAAAATACCCATGATTGTAACTAGCTAACTATCTATAAGAAATGGAAGGCCATATGCAAAACTGAAAATAGCTGTATAGTTCATAGTGTCGGACTACGACATGATTTCTCTAAGACTGTCTTAAATGTTATTTACCATTTTCATTTTTAAATTACTAAAAATTAATTCTTGCTACAAAAACACTGACCTTGGCATTCTTTTGGCTCTTAGCTTGTCTAAATGACGCTATCAGCCTAGATTAGTGAGTGTCAAGAGGTTCTCTTGATGGTGCCATTATCCCAGGGGAGCTCTCTGCCGGCTGAGTGACTCACTGCACCTGGGGGTGGGGCCTGCATGAGTCACACGCCACACACCTGCGCTACCATTCAGTCGCCCTTGAACTGACTGTACGTCAAAGTGATATCCTACAATGTCCATTTTCACTGAATACCTTATGATTTGTGGATCTCGTAAGGATAAAGCATTATGTGATACTGATGGTCAGGAAAGATGTCTCACAAACATGTTTCCTTATGTGGGAAGACTTTCAGCGAGAGATTCTCTGATGATGTTTATCAGTAAACAAACAGATATGTCTCAGAAGATGGGCCTATTTTAGGAATAAAGAGGGAAACTTTGGTGTACATTAACTAGCAGTTAAAAAATTATATGTATTGCTTAAAGCTGTTGAGGCTTGTATTAAATGAATATATTTATACCTTATAAGGTATTGCAAAATCAAAGAAGTTAAGCTGAAAAAGCAAACTGAAAACTTGCATCAGGAGGCATTAATATTTTTGTAGCTTTTGACTCAGTAATCATTTTCTTTTCCAAAATTATTTCAGAGAATTTCTCTCATGGGAGAAGGAAAAAGAAAGGGAGAGGAGACCATGTGATTCCAAATGAATGTGTAAATACATCAAGACTTAATAAAATGCTTAAAGGAAAGTAACAGATTTTTTTCCTAATAAAATGTTAATAATGTAAACTAAAATTTATCTAGTAAAGATGTAGATTGATCAAACTTATTTAATATTCTTTTTAACTAAATACAAATCAAGTAATAGTATATTACCCATTTTGGAAAGGAAAAAATGAGTATAACAAAAACCAAACAAACCAAATAAACAGGTTGAGTAGAGTGGTTATTAATCCTCTTGTGGTCACAAATCCTTTGCACATCATGGTGAGAAGCATCAGTAAAGATATATCATTTTACGTGTGTTATTTTTATGTTCAAGCTTAAGGTTAAGCTTATTCTTAGGAATGTCAAAGTTTTTTTTGCAATTTACATTTGTTTTACAGTTTTATAAACTGTCTTTCCAAAAATCCATGGACGCCGATTATAAAAAGTGAAAAGGGAAAGTTCCCTCTAGAGACGCCTGGAGGTATGTCTTAGGGGTTATGGTGGAGCCACAGAAACACGTCAACCCCATCATTCCCCCCTCATGCAAAATCCCCGAGGAGCCAATGCACACAAGGAGCTGCAGATTAGGAACAAGAGTATAACGCTGCTGGTGGCTGTAAGAGAGCTCTGCACCCCACAAAAGAGTTGCTGAAGGCCAGATTGGAGCCAGGACTACATCAGTGACCCAGCTCACCAGGATTCACAGCCCAGACCAGAAACCTCTTACTCTCTCAGGAAGCAGCTTGGAAGGAAATAAGGAGGATCAGGCTTGGCTCGGAGAAAAGTGGATAAAATACTGTTTTACTCAGGCATCTACTATTTATGGTTTGGTATATTTCCTTCCATATACTTTTTATGCTTACACAAAAAAATTACTACTACTACATACATAGTGCTACAATTTGATTTTCCACTTAATAACATGAACAACTTTCTACGTTATGTATGGACTTACTGCATTCCTTTTAACATCTGTATAGTCCTTAGCTGTACCAAAATTTATTAAATATCTCCCGCTGATGGATATTTGTTTCCAACGTTTTATTATGAATATGTATTCACATTCTAAGCGGTAGATACTATAGAGATAGATAACGTTTTAGTTGCCCCCTCCATGCCATGCCCCTCTCTCCTTGTACGTGTCTACTTGTGCACATGGGCAGGAGTTTCTCTAGGATATGAGTAGAAGTGGACAGCGGGTAGATGGGAATGCCCATTTACATTTTGATACCATTAACCTGAACAAGTATCTTTTTTACGTCTACGCTTTTATTCATTTTATTGCTTAAAAACTTTTTTTCTCTTGAAAAGTTAAGATATACATATAGTAAAAACACCAAACGGCCTAAAAAGGATATATGGCAAAAAGGTATCCCCCATTCCTTATCTCCAGTGGCAAAGCTTCTTGTGTACTCTTCGAAGCACGTGTATGTGTGTGTTTACACATGACATCATAATAGATCTATGTATATATGTGTATGTATATCTATGTGTGTATATCTTTATATATGTACACACATGTATAGATATAGTATGCCATTTGTGTGTGTGTATGTATTTCTGCAACTTGAGCTTTTCAGTTAACAATACACTTAGAGATTATTCCACATCCAGGCCTGCAGATCTCCCTTTATTCTATTTTATTTTATTTTACTTTACTATTTTGTTTTATTTTATGTCATTTCATTTTATTTTTTATTTTTTTTGGCCACACCATGCAGCTTGCAGGATCTTAGTTCCCTGAACAGGGATTGAACCTGTGCACTCGGCAGTGAGAGCAGAGAGGCCTAACAACTGGACTGCCAGGGAATTCCCTCCCTTATTTTTTTAAAATAGCAGGATATCATAATGATATCCTGTGGGAATAAACTATAATTTAACCAGTCTCTTATTGATGTACATTCATATTGTTTCCAGGCTATTGAAGCTATAATAATTGTGTAATGAATATCTTTATTTGAGACATGTGATTTCAAACAATAACCAAAAAAAACTTCTTGGCATTTTTGTTGCTGTTACATTCAATGAATAATTTAATTTAAAGAAAGTTGACATCATTATAATATTTAACTTTTAATCTAAACATTGAAAATGCCATTTTATTCTTTCAAGATTCCTCCAAGTCATAAACATCCTGTACGTTCATTGTTATTTTTCTTGTAAAGTATTTTACTATTCTGAGCACTCTTGTAAATGGGAATTTTTTTCATTACATTTTCTAACTTGTTTTTATGTAGAAAAGTTACTGGTTATAGATTATTGCATTTTATAACCAGTTTTCCTGGATTAACTTATCATTTCCAGTAGTTTTCCATGTGGCTCGCTTTTAGCTATGTGATTATATCATCTATAAATAGTTATCATTGGGGCTCATCCTTTTCAATTATTTATATATTTTTTTCTCTTATCCAATTGGGTAGTACTTGAACAATATTATATGTGAAATACGTTACCAATGTTGTCTTTTCTTCACTTTAAAGGGAAACCTTGTATTTCACTATTGAGCAAGATGCTGCCTTGGAAAAAAATTAGAATGGATAATTCCTTACTAGAGTCTGTCATACAGAGTGAAGTAAGTCAGAAAGAGAAAAACAAATACTGTATGCTAACACATATATATGGAATCTAAAAAAAAAAAAAAATGGTCATGAAGAACCTAGGGGCAGGACGAGAGTAAAGACGAAGACCTACTATAGAATGGACCTGAGGACATGGGGAGGGGGAAGGGTAAGCTGGGACAAAGTGCTCTCAAGAGAGTGGCAGGGACATATATACACTACCAAACGTAAAACCGATAGCTAGTGGGAAGCAGCCGCATAGCTCGGTGCTTTGTGACCACCTAGAGGGGTGGGATAGGGAGGGTGGGAGGGAGATGCAAGAGGGAGGGGATATGGGGATATATGTATACATCTAGCTGATACACTTTGTTATAAAGCAGAAACTAACACACCATTGTAAAGCAATTATACTCCAATAAAGATGTTAAAAAAAAGTTATGTATGAAATTTCAATTTTACTAAGAATTTATCTGGAACAAGTTTATTAATTTTAGTGACTAAACTGACTGCCAGGGATAATTCTTCCTCTAATTGTCCCTCAGCTATTCCTCCAGCTATTCCTCCAGCCAGCCAGATGGCTTTCAGAAGCCATCTCAAGCATAAGCAAGGTAGGCAGAGCCTCTTTTTGTTCTCTCGACCTAGCTGTCACTACTACAAGTGACCTTCACAAGATGCTTCTGAACTCAGCTGTCCTCTGCTGGTGACCATCTCAGCTCACCCCATGACAGCCTCACTGCGGGTAACAGGGAAGGGGAGCTCTTCTCCCTTCTGTCACTCCAACCAATGTGGGACAGATTCCCCCCTCTATCTCCAAGACACTTAACAGCAGGGTAAAATACAAGAAGATATTACTGAAAGTTGGAAGTGAATGGAAGAGAAATAGAACAGCACATTCCGGACTGGCCTTAGGGTCCCCTTTGGGGCTGGGTACCTGCCTCTAGATGCCAAGAGAACCTCTACTTCCTGGAGTTTGGACAATATGACTACCCACCCACCCCCATAAAAGAGGAGAAAGATAATCTCTGACCCAAGTGTAAAGCCCACTTCCAGAGCCCTTATTCTCTGTGCAGTATTGATAACTTCTAGAACGACAGTGAAAAGAAAGATTCATTCCCTTCTAGGAAGTGTTCATGCACCCATCCACAGGCATATGGTCTGTCCCTAAGGCCCTAGCAAGACAATCACAGCATAACCTGAAATCATGTAGATTACATACTTAAAATGTGCTCTTGGGAGCTCATACCAGGTGGAGGCCTCTTTAAATTACTCTTAGATTACAGATTGCCTTCCTTTTAAAGACTAGGTTTTTTATTTGGTGATGCTATGGGTGTGACCTAAGCTGAGAGGGCAGAACCAGGAATCATCTGGACACCCATATTTAGGAAGGACTGACTAACACATGATATAGGGTACAGAAAATATACTGAACAAAGGCTTAATAATTGGTTGACTATCATAAAGTCTTTGCTGGCAATCCTTCTTTTCATATAAAGTTATAGGCATGGAACCAATATTCTCTGTGTATACTTCACACTTTGCCCTGTCCCCCAGCCCCACACTAGCCCAGGGAATTGAAGCCCAATATCATTAGTTCCTCTAGGAAACTTGATCCTTTCCATAAGATCCTTCAATTCTTTGTGTCTTATTGCTTTGTTTGTTCTCTTTTTTAATGAATACATAAATGAATATTATTTGTATTTGGGTTTTCAATTTCTGCCCCTTATGAGTCCATGCTCCTTCTCAGGCTTGGGAATTTACTCATTCTTTGACAAAATGTGCTGAAAGTCTACGACATGCTGGGCTGTGTTCAGAACCCTGGGGCTATAGCTGTGGACAAAATGGGCAAAGTCTCAATAATCATGGAGCTTACATTCTCATGGGGAGAGAGACCAATAAAGAAATAAAGGAGAAAATGTCAGGTAGTGATAAACTCCATAGTGAAAATAAAATAAGATATGTGAAGGGGATGACTGTGTGTTGGTCAGAAAAGGACTTTCTGAATTCTTGACTTTTTTTTTTTCTTTTTGCGGCACGCGGGCCTCTCACTGTTGTGGCCTCTCCCGTTGCGGAGCACAGGCTCTGGACGCGCAGGCCCAGCGGCCATGGCTCACGGGCCCAGCCACTCCGCTGCATGTGGGATCTTCCCGGACTGGGGCACGAATCCGTGTCCCCTGCATCGGCAGGCGGACTCTCAACCACTGCGCCACCAGGGAAGCCCTCAATCAATATTTTAGAATCAGGTATTTATTTATTTTTTGAAACCTGACAGAAGTTTCTATTTTATGACTTTTAACTTCATTGGTTCAGAGAGTAGAATTTATCTTTTTAATCTCCAAATGAGATGGCATTCTCAATTGCCTTTTAATATAAGCTTCCTCTCCTATGTTTCCAGTATGTTGTCAGTTGTCACTTACACTAGTTAAAGAGCAAATGCAAAAAAGAAAGTGATCTCAAAATTCCGGTCAAGAAACATCTGCTAAATAGTTGGCATTATTCTTAGACTATCTTCTCTTCAAGCAATTTTGGAAACTTCCTATTTGTACTTCTGTAAGGGTTGCACCTGGGGAATGGCACGGAGGCTTTTATGAGTTCTATTACAGGCTTCTCACCAGAGCTGAGAGAGAAGAGTCTGTAGGGAGCTCTATTTTATGGTATAGTGAGGTTAGCCATTTACTGTTTCCATAAGCTATTTCACTTGCAATAAAGGTCAATGGGCCTTTTTAGGAAGGAGAGCTAGAACCCTGTCTAAAACTGCCATCTTCCACAGTCAAAAAGACAGGCTGCTTTAGATTCTTCTATAAAGTGGCAGGATGTTTATTTAGCTGGGAGAGTGGATGAATATGACCAGCTGATGAACAAGGCAGTAAGAATTCACCGACTCCTGGGCGGAAGACTTAAATCCTAAGGTAGCTTGACCTTGACCGCAAAGCTAAGCAGGGCGTGGCTGACTGTGGGTCTGGTTGTTACCCTGACATGTGAACTCTGCCAAGAAATATGTTTCTGTACCTGGCACTCTCTATCCCTGGACTTCCTGGGAAGTTGGTGTCATAAACTACTGTGGTTTGCAGCTCATGGCGTCTGCAAGTCTAGTGCAACAGAAGCAGTTCCATTACAGTGTATTTTTCTTTCTTAGTTTTTTAAGAAAGAAATCAAACTGGGTGGGTGTTTCCTTAAAGATAGGATAGGACACTGGGCTGCAATGCTTTTGTTCACTATCTCCTAATGGAATTTTGAAAAACTATGCACCCTCCTTCAGTTTTATGTTGTAATGTTAAAACATTTCATCAAAATCTTGAACAGTGGCAAAGGATATAATTTATGGTCTGTTGTCAGTATCGGCTTTTTAAAGTGATACTGTTACTTAACTCATCATAATAAATAAATAATAATAATAAATCCAATGGAATGGAATGGAATAAATACTACAGCAAATTGATACCTGCTATCGTCCACTGGGTAAGAGTTGCAAATTTTACATCTTTTCGTTTTCCCCTTGTATTTTTGTTTCTATTCATTTACCAAATTTTATCCTAGTAAAATGTCTTTTTGTGATTAAGAGTATTTAACTATTTCCCATTTCATACTTCTCTATAAAAATAAGGTGAAATTAGAGCATTTTTTTTCTTACCTCTGGTCATAAGGTTCTAACTGCTAAAAAAAATTCACCTGGATTGAGTCATCATTACAATCATTATTGGGAATACCTGTGGCAGAAATAATGCTGTGTTCACCACATCCTTTTATCTTCTTGGAGGTACAGGAAGTTTATATTTCTCAGTGTCCCTTTGAGAGTCTGAACAGAAGTGATGTATTGTTTCCTGTCCTAGTTCACAGTGAGTTGAGCTCTAGATCTCCTTCTCTCTCTCTCTCTCGCTGTTGGAAGCTGGAAACTCTGATGGCAAAGATGCAAGATGGAAGCAGAGTTATCTAAGGCCCCCTTGGAGGAGAGTCCCCCAAAAGAGCCTCCTTGTCCTCACCAGACTGTGATATAAAAATTAGCAATACACTTTTGTTGGGTAAGCCATTGACGTTTTAGGTTTATTAGTTACTGTAAGGTAGCTTAAACTATCCTGATCAATATATGCCGTAACTGATCAAAACAGCATGGATATATTACAACTTTTTTTTTTTAATCTATTTTTGGCTGTACTGGGTCTTCGTTGCTGCGCACGGGCTTTCTCCAGTTGCGGCGAGTGGGGGCCACTCTTCCTTGCGCTGCTCAGGCTTCTCATTGCGGTGGCTTCTCTTGTTGTGGAGCACGGGCTCTAGGCTCATGGGCTTCAGTAGTTGTGGCACGTGGGCTCAGTAGTTGTGGCTCACGGGCTCTAGAGTGCAGGCTCAGTAGTTGTGGTGCACAGGCTTAGTTGCTCCGCGGCATGTGGGATCCTCCCAGACCGGGGCTCGAACCCGTGTCCCCTGCATTGGCAGGCGGACTCCTAACCACTAAGCCACCAGGGAAGCCCCTATATTACAACTTTTGATAGGCCATTCTTAAGAAAAATAATTTTTAATTTTTGAAAATGCATCTCAGTAAAAACACTGAGAAATTTTGTTCACATAGCTGGGAATAAAGGTAGTTATAGCAATGTCTCCCAATATGCGTGAACTAGTGCAAATCACCTTAATGAGATTTTCTAAATAGGAAAAGCACTATTGGAAAATTGAGGTAGGAAAGGAGCTCTCAGGCAGTCGATTTAAGGAACAAGTTATATGAAATGTGAGGATCTGGACTTAAAGATCTCTCTGTTTATATACCCCTTTGAAAGTCTCTGTGAGTATCCAGCAACACCTGTATTCCACATTTAAGACACAACTAGGGAAAAGGAAGGAGAGTTAGGAGGTGGAGCGTCCCCTGACCTGACCCTCTTTTGGCTGCTGACCCTCACCCAAATCCTTGATCCATCTTTTTCTGCCTTCCTTCTAATTCCCACTAGCTCACAATGAAAAGGATCCTGATCAAGATTAAAGTCTGTAACATATAAAGAGTTATTTTAAATCAATAAGAAAAATATGATTATTTCAGAAAAAAACAGGCAAATGATCACTAACGGCAATTCATGAAAGAAGAAATACAAATGGCTAATGCCCACAGAAAATATTAAAGCTCACTTGGAACTTGTTTTAAGTTTAAATGTGCAACTTAAAACAGTGAGATACGATTTTGGAAATAAAATCGAAAAACGAATCTTTAGTGATGGTTGGAAAGAGAATAAACTGATTTAACATTTCTAGAGAGCAATTTGGCAATATTAAGTCAAAAAAATTTTTTTAAATATATAAAGTTGAGCTAGCATCCCACTTCTAAGCATTATTCTATGAAATAAGCATGAATCAGTTAAAAAAGAAAGATTCAGCCTTGAGCTTTGCCACAGTTTTTTTAGTCTAGCTTCTTTTGGTTGCAAGTATTAGGTTGCAAGGCATGCAAGGCTTTCAAATGAAAGCATTTGAAATGTCTATTCTCTTCTGCGTTTTCTGCTTCTCTTAGTTAAAATTCTTGATTGATTTGGACTGATTGCTGAGTGCCAATAGATTGACTGACTTCATCCAATCAACTATTGTTGGTCTGGGAAGAGAACTGTCATAGGATGTACAGGGTTACTTCTTCCAGGGGCTGTTTGTGGGGTGAGGGTTAGGTGTGCCATGCTCCATAAGAGACAGGAAATTAAATCAGCATAGCATATCTAGAATGGTAAAGGATAGGAATCCCTTAAAAGCCCAACCCAGGATATGATGTAAACTGTGACACCATGCAGCGAGATAATCATTAAAAATGTTCTTATAGAAGACTCTTTAATGACATGGAAATATATTTGTGATATATTTCTATTTCTAGAGGAAAAGAACACGTAAAGAGAATAAACAGTATATCTTAATTTTTTTTTTTTTTGCTGTACGCGGGCCTCTCACTGTTGCGGCCTCTCTCCCATTGCGGAGCATAGGCTCCGGACGTGCAGGCTCAGCAGCCATGGCTCACGGGCCCAGCCGCTCTGCGGCATGTGGGATCTTCCCGGACCGGGGCACGAACCCGTGTCCCCTGCACCGGCAGGCGGACTCTCAACCACTGCGCCACCAGGAAAGCCCCAGTATATCTTAATTTTTAAATATTTACATTTATAAAGAAAGAAAGTGCTATGGACTAAATTCATGTTAAGGGGACTGAATGTTTGTGTACCTATCTCCACCCTTCCCCCCATTTTTATGTTGAAACACTAACCCTGGATGTGATGGTATTTGAAAGTGGGATCTTTGTGAAATATGTGAAAGTGCTTGAAAAAAATGATATGCATACAAACGTGCATTGCATGTACACACAGGTCTCTCTCTATACATACACACAGAATATATATCTTATAAATGCTTAAGTGTATATGTCACACAGTTGTGGATATAATACTCAGAAGCTTAATTTGACCTTGGCTAAATGCAAATAAAATGATAGATCACTATGGATTTGATGAGATGCCCTGAGAAGCAAATGTCTTGTTGACCCGAGTACTTTGAGAAGTGCTGATTATTACTCTTTTCCATAAGACAAGAAAGAGAAGGTTAGAGAATATTTACTTTCTGGTGAAAACAGGAGCACAATAAACGAGGAACATTGTTGAAAGACAACAGAGGGGAACGAAGGTCTAATTTAAATTTAAATATTTGCCTACGGTGTTTTAGAATATAATATATTATACTCCTGTCTTTTCATGTTTACTGAGAAGAGGACGACACTAAGATTTTCAAATATTAGCAATAAATATGACCATTAACCACAAAGTCCGAGATTTCCACAAAGCTTGTAAAACATGTCTGATACAGGAAATGGTATTTGTTCACTTAGCTATAAAATATGTTATAGGAAATTATATTTGTTCCCAGACTGAATATGAACTCTGCTTTTAGTAGTAAGCCCATTCCTTAGTCAATAGACTCACGAGCCTAATTAAACCCCCAAATATGTGTTGGATAGATTCTCACATGAGTCCAAACGCTTCAAACACTTGATTCTAGCTTTCTCTTGGTAGACCACTTGAAACAAAGGGTGCTTCTAGAAGAGTCAACTTCAAACATGGTGAAGTCTGATTTATTTCACAATGCTACCTGAAGTTACATCTGGGGAGTGACAGCGGGAAGTGAGCAAAGAAAAACTAACTTCTACTGTATGAACTTATGTGTTGGTAGAATATTGTTTTTTCAAGCATTTACTACATTTGTAATAAATACATTTTAAGTGCTTTGAATATAGCCCAGCACCATACAAACTGTTATTCATATATCGGCTGATGGGGAGTGGGCAGGGCTTAATCTTCTCTTCTTCCATGTGCTGAAGCGGACCAAACACTACCCGCTGGTTACTTGCCATGAAGCTGAATCTGTTAACAGATGTATTTGATCAACTCCCACATTACTGGTCTGCCTGTTAATTTTTATTAAAAATCGATTTAATTACCAGCATTTAAAAGCTCAGGTGATTTTTGCATAAAAATACATTGTGGTGGATAAGATAGATTGCTGCTCCCATGCATTCCACACACCCCTCCCTACCCCCAGAGACTGGGCAGCTAAAAATGACATTTCTAAACTGGGCATCTGGAAGTGACCTTTAGCTTAGACCAATCAGATGCACTCGGGAGATGTAAAAGGCAGAGGTCCCAGTGGCCCCTGGTGGCAGGCCCGTCAAGGATGCTTTGGGTTTTTCTGCAGCAGTATCCCTGACAGCAGCTTTGTGGGGACCAACGGGTGAGATCAGTAGCATCTTTCAGCTGTTGGTCGCTATTTTTGTTGCCAGCATGGACTTAAAAGGTGAGGTATGGCTCTGGAGCCAGCAGTGACAGCATCAGTAGCGACCTCATCTCCAGCCTGTTCCCAGAGCTAACAGTTCAGGGGAAACTGAACTGTTTCCCATCTTCCTGACTGAGGCAGAGTTGGCAGCCTCCTTGGGGGATGGGTTCTTCATGGTTCTTCTGGTGGTCAGCCCTGGAGGCCCAGCCTTCACACACTCTAAGCACCTAATTCCCTGTTTGAAGCCCTTTGCCCTTCGTGCTTACAATAGCTGGAGTGGTTTCTGTTTTCTGTAACAGAACTCTGAAGAATATAGAGGAAAAAGAGGAGCTCTGATAACATCCAGCCCTGATTTTGGTTATGGTAACAGTAGACTGGTAATGAGCAGTGGCCTGTAGGTTTGCATAGATCTCACCACATCTTAGTGAACTCCCCAACTGGAGGCCATTTTCACTGTATTTGTAGTATGTGTGTGTGTGTGTTTAAGAGATGTCTCACTTTTCTTACTTATTTTACCTTCCTGGACCCTACAGGAATTTTAGTTTGCCACCTCACTAATCCTTAGCTACAGATTGGCTGAAAACGATTTTTTTTATTTCTTAAAGGATGTAACTCTTCCATTTCGAATATACTCCAAAACGCCCCCCAAATCAAAGCCAGAATGCTGTACATCTAAACTGCATCATTTAGGCCCCTGAGAGAACTGCTTTTATTGAACTATGAAACTAGTTGTTCTATTAACCCTAAGGGTGTTGAATAAACTGTAATGTCACCTCTGTGACAACACAGCAAAGAGGTTTCCTTCAAGTCAAATTTTACCTTATAAGCATGTAATAGATCAGGTCTTGCTTTTTGCACTGGCTATCAGAAAGGTAGGGCCAAAGGCCACCTGAGTCGTTGACTTCTCATAGCGTACGTGACATCATGCTTGTATGTTGTGTATTAACCCCACCCCTGACCGTGTCTCATTGTTACTCATTGGTTTTCTTCTCACCCACATTTCTTCACATATTAAGAAAAATCCTATTGTATTATGTTTGAAACCCATTTTAAATCCTTGTTGTAATATGATGGAGAATAAATATTTAAATAAAGTGCGTTCACTTTTCCTACTCTGTTCCTTGTGTTATGTCTACTAGACCCCTGTTCCTCAGTCCTCTCTGCTTTTGTGTGCTCAAGCATGTATTTCTGCCTATGTCTTAACAGACCTAGGCTATTCATGGGTGTGCTTGGGATTTTGCAATCTAGCGAATATTCTAAAGATGTGATCAAGCTGAAGAATGAGGCACCTTTTAGCAAAAAGCAATTTGTTCTGTGACTATTACTGAGTAAAAATCCCAGGAGCTACAGATTTCTGTGTAAACCAAATGCAATACTCAGTCTTTTGGGGAAGCAAATAATTACACTTCCTTTGATGATGTAAGGCCAGAAAACATCTAGCATCTGATCTTAAGCTAACCTGTTTTTTCTTTTTTTAATTAAACATTTTATTTTGAGATAATTCACATGCTGTTTTAAGAATAATATTAGTGATCCTGTGTACCTTTTACCTGGTTTCCCCCAATGGTAGTGTCGTACAAAACTATAGTACAATATCACATCTAGGATATTGGCATCAATACAGTCAAGATACAGAACATTTCCATCACCACAAGAATCCCTCGTGCTGCCCTTTTATAGACAGCCCCTCCCCTCCCAACCCCACCCATAAAAACTACTAATCGTTTCTTCATTGCTATGCTTTTTACTTTTCAAAACTAGCTAATCTCTTTTGATGGCATAAATGTTCATCACAGATGACTACACTACACTTACCATCACCCTTCCCCTGCTTCCATCCACTATCTGCCCTCTTCTAACCTACTCTGTGCCGGAGAAGCCCAGCCCTTGAGGATTACATTACCAGGCTCCCTTGTTCTTTGGTTTCCAGTTGGGGTCACTGAAGGCACTGGCAGAAGATGGAGGGAATGGGAGAAAAGAGGTGTAAGAATAATCATCCTTTTGTGCACAAGCCCTCCCTCATGAGGCATGGGGAGAAGAAGAGGAAGAAGAACCACTACCACCACCACCACCACCACCACCAGAGAGGAGTGAGTGCCCAGATGAGGAAATGGACAGAGACCTTGGTCAGTTGAGGTGCCTGCCTTCAATGGTGAAGCTATCTCTGTCAATGAATTAATCACTAATAACCTTGACAGACTGAAGATTAGGGAGGGGGAAGGAATCCAATCACAACTGAGATTGAATTCTTTGATCTATCAAAAAAATTTCTTGACCTGGGTAAAGAATAAGATTTAATTAGATTCAAAGAAAAAGGAAGAATTGTGAGATTTCTTTCATAACAAGTTTGTGGACCATGGTTCACACTCTCTCTACCTTTAATGGTTTGGTGCTCCCAGCCTTAACACTGGGATACTTAATGTCCCAGAATATACTGGTTTGCAGTTGAAAAGGCTTATGTTTTGCCTTCAATGAATAAATTGTCATTGTCACATCATGTCTATTTATGGATTATAGACAAATTTTAAAAAACACTACGTATTAGGCTTGGGTTAAGCATTTTATATTCATTATTTCATTTACCTTAGCCAACGACGCTGTGAGATAGATATTTTCCTAATTTGACAGGTAAGAACCCTTAGGTGCAGAAAGCCTAAATAACTTGTTCAAGGACACACAACTCATAAGCGAAAGATATGGAATTCAAGTCTATCTTTTAATAATTAGGCCATATTGTCTCTCAATGAGGCATATTGCTTTCCACCAGGAAATGGAAAGACAGAGCTGCTCTTTTCCAATGACCTTGGCTGCTCTGCCCTTCCCTCCTCTCCTGGATAGCTCCTACACATCCTTGATCTCTAATCAAGAGTCATATTCTCCGGGAGCCATCCTCACCTTCTTGCCCTCATGAAAGCTTTCATAGCACCATGGATTTCTTATTTGTAACACTTGTCACCACTGAAATTTATATCTGTTTAATTATTTGATCAATGTCTGGCTTCTCTCCCCTAAACCGTAAGCTGCATGTCATTTTGCCCCATTACATCTCCAGCGTTTAGAACACAGTGCCTGACATATAGTGAGTGATCAATAAATGTTTATTGGTTGATTTAATAAGACTTTTTATCTTTATTTAACAGACTTATAGATTCTCAGAGTCAGAAGTCACCCCAGCTGCTAATTATTCCACTCACCCATCAGAAGTCCCACGGAATCATTCTAACCAACTGGTCAACCAACTGTTCTTGAAACATCTTTGGACCACTCTGACTGCTAGTGCCATTGTTCAGGGGAGCATACTAATGAACTCCAGTTTTCCTTACCCACAAAAAGGCCTTCATCCAAGTCTTGTCTTCTTTGTGCTGCATGTGTCCAGTACCTGGGACAATCCTTGTATAATCATCTGTCCACATTCTCTGGAATGTGTGCTCGTCATGTTCAGTACTCAGGATAAAGATCCAAACTTTGTGTGTGTTCTGACCAGACTTATTAGACTCTAAAGTAAGATGCTAATCTTATCTATGATTGATATAGAGTTTGAAGAAATTTTCAACTTCTATTTAAAATATGTGTAATAAAGGTAATTATCTAATCACTGTCCAGTGGCCCCCAAGTACCTGCGCTGGGCCCCTCTCTTCCATGCCACTCTATTCTCCAGCATCACTGGAGGCCAAGGATTCTCATTCACCCTATTAAGGGACTGGTAGGAGGCTTACAGGTATCCTGGACAATAAAAAATGGGGATTATTTACATGGGGCGGTATGGATGGAATTCAGAAAAGACTTGAGATACAAGTAAATGTTCTTAGGTTGGAAAATCCACAGGTGACACGAGGACACCTATTGATAGAAGGATTAGCAAAGTAGCTCTTCGGCCTATGCCTTGTGCAGTGTTCTTTCAAGTGGTGACTAGTAGTCTCAGATTCCCCCTGGTGCTGAACTCCAGCAGTGCTGGGGAATCTTCTGATGTTGCCTATCTTCACCTCCACCAAGCCTCTTCCCTGTGGTACTTCACAGGTACCCCAGGTCAGGTCCTTTTCTCTTCCATTCCCTGTCCCTAAGTGCTGTCATCATGGGGGCTGGTGGTTTGGCCCTTCATCTAATCTCTTTCCGTTTCTATGTCATGATCTCTGGGCTCTCTCAAGAAGTCCCTTTTATTCGCAAAATCCTGCTTCAGAGCTGCGAAGCGGAACATGTACCATTCTTCTCTTTTATTCTCAACCTAATCATCCTGCTCTCTTTGAGGCAATGTGGTCAAATAAAAGAAGGTTGGGAAAGGAAAGGCACAAAATTAATTTTTAAAGATATTATCCTGTTACAATTGTATTGCTGCTAAGCCCTAGCTGTACTTGTGCCATTGATCCTTGTAGCCTCAAGAACAGGATGCAAATTTTTTAAATGGTGTTGAAGAAAGATGATTTTCTGTAAAGGAAATTCTCATTTTAATTTCCAACAGAATTGCCTAATACAAAAAATAGCTTCTCATTAAAAAATGTTCATTCATTCAAGAAATATTTATTAAGCTACTGCTAGGTGGCAGGGAACTTGCTTTTCCACTTTCCTGATTTAAAAAGGAGGTGTCTGGAAATCATAGGAATCAATATACTGACTGGCAACAAACAGGGCAGTCTTTATTCTAATGAAATAACATTCTAGTGAGATTTTAGTATGGGTATATTCATTCATTCAGTTATTCATTCAGCATGTTTTATGAGACCCAGGTCAACCTTTGGCACTAAGTATATAGGAAAGACATGTCACCTGTACCCACTGTATAGCAGACAGATAGGCAGATAAAACAATAATTACCTTACATTGTATTTAATGTTATTTGATGCAGACAAAGAAGACCTTGGGAGAGGGCGTCATGGAGGACTTCCCAGAGGAGGTGAAGCTAGGCTTTACTTGTAGGGATGAGTGGGAGCTTAAAAAGTGAGAAACATGGGATGGATACTTTAGAACATGAGAAAAACACAGGCAAGAGCCGCAAGAGTATGTTTGGAGAATGACAATTTGTTTGGATTTAGACCGAGTAAAATGGTTTTTGTCCAAATACAGGCCAACACACAAGAAAGAACTCAAGTTCTCTGAATTCCTGTGTTCTTTCTTTCTTAAGAATAAAACGCTCGGGCTTCCCTGGTGGCACAGTGGTTAAGTATCTGCCGGCCAATGCAGGGGACACAGGTTTGAGCCCTGGTCTGGGAAGATCCCACATGCCACGGAGCAGCAAAGCCCATGCGCCACAACTGCTTAGCCTGAGCTCCAGAGCCTGCGAGCCACAACTACTGAGCCCAGGTGCCACAACTACTAGAGCCCGTGCGCCTACAGCCCGTGCTCCACAACAAAGAGAAGCCACCGCAATGAGAAGCCTGCGCACCGCAATGAAGAGTAGCCCCTGCTCGCTGCAACTAGAGAAAGCCCACGTGCAGCAACGAAGACCCAACTCAGCCAAAAAAAAAAAAAAAAAGAGGGCTTCACTGGTGGCGCAGTGGTTGAGAGTCCGCCTGCCGATGCAGCGGACACGGGTTTATGCCCCGGTCCGGGAAGATCCCACATGCTGCGGAGCGGCTAGGCCAGTGAGCCATGGCCGCTGAGCCTGCGCATCCGGAGCCTGTGCTCCGCAACGGGAGAGGCCACAACAGTGAGAGGCCCGCATACCGCAAAAAAAAAAAAAGGAATAAAACCCTGACTGTGTAAGTGGATGCCATTCAAAAGCATGCTGGTATGAATGAAGTGCATTATATTGGGGGACACTGGTGCCTCAGAAATGCTAGGAACACAAAAGCAGAGATGTGCCAGGGGTTGGCTCCAGTAGCAAGATTGCTCGAGAATCCAATTTTTGTAAAATATTGTGAAAGGTCCTGCTGTGGGACCTCTAGTTCAGTCCTGCAGTTCTTCTGTGACATAATTTACCCATATCTCTATGGTAGGTCAGCTCCAAATCTTGGGTGAAATCCATCCCAAGCTAATGGCAAATGTAACTTTACTGCCAAGCTTTGACGTGATTTTTCCTCTGCCATGTGTTCTTAGGTTAATCAGGGGGAAATGATTAGGGAAAGAGAACATTTACAGAAGAAGATTTTGAAAACCAACTTCCTTCAATGCAAATGGTTAGTGGAATAAGGTTTTTAGTCATTCAAACTATAAGCACCCTGGAACTTTACTTGATACTGAAGCTCAAATTCTTAAATCATTTGATTCTTTATGAATGATCCTCCTTTCCCTCTCCAGTCCAGGCAGAAAGGTACTACACTGGCTTATAATCATTGGCTGAATTAAGATCAGAGGTATGAATTCAACTCAAGGTCCCAAACAAACGCCTCCTCCTTTACACCTCAGCACTCAGAGAATGGCAAACAGATGAAGAATAAATGCACGTAGTTTGTCAATTATACTGACAATTGTTTTTTTTTGTTTGTTTGTTTGTTTGTTTTTGCGTTACGCGGGCCTCTCACTGTTGTGGCCTCTCCCGTTGCGGAGCACAGGCTCCGGACGCGCAGGCTCAGCGGCCATGGCTCACGGGCGCAGCCGCTCCGCGGCACGTGGGAATCTTCCCAGACCGGGACACGAACCCGTGTCCCCTGCATCGGCAGGCGGACTCCCAACCACTGCGCCACCAGGGAAGCCCTATACTGACAATTGTTTAAGAAAGAATTGTCACTCTTATACTGATAAATGGAAATGCAAGAAAAATTGTATCATTGACTGGCTTTAACAAGCCTAATTGATAAGTCTACTTGTTTCAAGAGATCATCACAAACTCTTGTTATACTTTGGTTTAGAAAATAATCCTTTCATTGAACTGGAAAAAACATTTTTAAACTTTTAAAATGTATAAACCATGTATAATTAAATTCATGTGGTTGAACCTCGGAAAATTAAGGGCAGGAATGCAATTGCACTTTCAAACGCTGTACTCATTTTCTGAAAATTTTAATCAGAAACTAACATCAGTTTCTAAATTCACCTGCTAGGAGGAAGCTGGGCAACTTATTTTCAGAGTGCATTTTTTTTCTTTGTAGAATTCAGCTTAGCTTCTTGCTCTTAATGACTGGCTCTCTCAGATATAGAGAGCTCTGTCCCACACGTCTCAAATTAGGTTATGACTACATGGGCAATTACTTTACAGATGTTCTCTGCTTAACAGCAATTATGTTTTTCCTTACCCATGTACGACACTTATAGGTTATTTGCTGAAAAGATCTCAAAAACATTATAAACATGTATGTTGCCATTTTGAACAAAATCAGTTCAGGAACTACTCTTTTATAGAGTAATCTGGTCCAGTTCACTGTAGATAGTTTTATATATTTAGAACCTTTATCTTTTAGTCAGAGAAACCTCCAGATCATTCCTGGCTGCTGAGGGTCTCCTGCAGCATTACTAACGATGCTGGGGTTTGTATTTTTAAAAATAATTTAATTTAGAATCTTATCTTTAGATTACGAAGAAGTATCAAAGCACAGATTATAAGTGCTGTGCGAGTGATCACTGATACTCAGCAAACCACCTTGTTTGCGATTATTTGGTAAAGATCAAGGTCACAGGCTTCCTTCCTCCCGCAGCCAGACAGATAACCCAAGTATGTGAAGCAGGCTGGCCTGAGGGAGTATGTGTCCCTTCTAAAGGGAGCAGGGCTTCTTAATTCTGGTTAACAGCAGCAATACAGGAAAGTTAGTCCAAAGTGCCATTCTTTCACATTTGTTGACTCTTCCCGACAACCCCAAAACTCATATTTCTATTTGAAATTTCTGGATTAAAAACAAAAATGCCAGGTGGGTCAAATGTCTTCAGTTTACCTGTTTTCAACCTCTGATATAAACCTAGATAGGCAGCGACGCGGCTGGGCAAGATGGCGGACAAAGAGACGAAAAAGAAGGAGAGCATCTTGGACCTGTCGAAATACATTGACAAGACGATCTTAGTGAAGTTCTAAGGAGGCCGAGAAGCCAGTGGAATCCTGAGAGGGTCTGACCCGCTGCTCAGCCTCGTGCTGGACGGCACCATCGAGTACATGAGAGACCATGACGACCAGTACGAGCTCACAGAGGACACCCGGCAGCTGGGCCTGGTGGTGTGCAGGGGCACCTCTGTGGTATGGACGGTATGAAAGCCATCCCCAACCCTTCATCCAGCAGCAAGATGCCTAGCGGCCGGGGCCGCCCCTCCCCCAGGACTCAGGCCACCCGTAGGAACGGAACTTTCCTTTTTGTATAGCTTATGTTTTTGTAAAATGAATGTATTAATTCATTGCTTTGCTTGTTTACTAAACAGACTAGGATTCCCTTCACCATGGACCATGTCTTAACCACTTTTTGTTTCCCCAAAGCCTAGAACAGTGCCTGGCACATAGCAGAGCACAAATATTTGCTAATAAACTGAACTGATCTCTAGATAAATGAGGGCCAGAGAAGGGTATGTTTTTTTTTAGAGCTGGATAAAGCTATTAAATCTTGTGGACACTTTGGAAAGTTAAACGTTCACAACTATTACAAACTGTCCGTTCCAGGCAGAACATTCCTTTTAGCGATCTGCAGACTTCAAAGCTCATTTTTATGGATGTGTTCTGTCAGGAGAAGATTAGGTTTGGCTTTATGTACTTTCATGGAGAAAAGATGGACAGAGGGTCTTAATTTATGTAAGAAAGTAAAAGGAACAGGCATTAAGTGAAATCCCATTATTATTTAGATTATTATAGTTTCTTGGGTTATCAGAAATATTGTGACTGAATTAACAAATTACTTTGGTTTAGTCAGAATTTACTCACAAAGTGAGAACTGAGGAAAGCTTTCACTTTGCCTATGGAGCATGTGATAAAATGCAAAAGAAATCAGGGGATTTCTTCCGCTCCTCTAGTGCCTCTGAAAACTCGTGATGAACCAAGGGTTCAAGAACACTGACCAGTGGCACTACAATGACCCCCTGAGGATTTCAGTTTAGCTAGGAAATGATTTTTTATAATTCCCTTTTCATTGCTACAAGTAGGTAAGCCCTCTTAAGCTCATGCATTATTTCAAGTCAACACTGATTTATTTCCCAGTTACAACTTTTAGGAAATTTTTCAGGATTCTGCAATGCCCCGACCTTTAGCCTAAGGCACCACCAGATGTGAGTTTGGATTGGAGTGGGTACTGTTATTGTCATCAGCCACATTGTACAGATGAGTACACTGAAGCTTAGACATGAGAAGCCTGGACTTCAGTCTAGATCAGTCTTTATCCAAAGAACATGCCAGTAACCACTACACCCTTCTGCATTCTGAATCTTGCACTGCTGGAAGCCTTCCCATCTCGTTGTCACTTCTCCTGTGCTACCTTATGTAAATAGTTCACATAACAAAATAAAACAGGAGGCAAAAAAGATCAATCAGGATTAAGAGGGCTGCTATATAACCTTTAAAACACAAGAAAAATTACAAGAAAAATGAACAAATCCACAGTTGTAGTCAGGGATTTAAAAATATATGTTAAAGAATGACAGAGCATACTGAAAATATATAGACTCCTGCATATGAAAAATATGCTTTCTTTTCAAATATTTACCATGTATTAGGTTATATAGGAAAATGAAAGTTTAAGTACAGATTCTTATTGAATCAAGATTATACAAACCATTTTCTCTGATGACAGTGCAACTAAATATCAAATTATCTGTTAAAAATTCCCAGTTATTTGAAAATTAAAAATCAGACCTAACTAACTCATGGTTCAAAAAGGACACAGTGTTGATAGTGGGGGATTTTGTTATGTGTGTGTAGTCAGGGGATATGTGGAGACGCTGTACTCTCTTCTCAATTTTGCTGTGAACCTAAAAGTGCTCTAAGAAATAGAGTTTATTAATATTTTCGAAGGATATACACATGTATTCTTACAATGAAAATGACAAAAACTTTAGAGTTGAATGACAATGAAATTCTAACTAAAACAGAAAAGGGAAAAAATGCATAATTTCCTCTCTAGAGAGCCATGACCACTCTAGAAAGCCTGGTGTATATTCTAGGAGGGTATAGCAAGTGTTTACTCTGCCAAGCTTTGTGCTTCACATTATTATATTTAATTCTCAGAGCATCTCTATGAGATAGGAACTATAGCTTATTTTAAGATGAGGAAATAGAGTCTCAGAGAGGTTGATTTGCTCAAGGTCTAACAGTGGGAACTAGCCTTACATTAAAATCTAGGTTTTCTGATTACCATACCATGCATATGGTCCATACTGCCTGTACCCTGCTTTTTTTCCTCCCTCTTACTTTACTTTTCTGTCTCAATACTGCATCCTTTTCAGTGGAAGCATTGTATTTCCACCATTACAAACAACAGAGCAGTGGAAACCCACATACACACACGTACTCAATGGTCCAATTACTTCCTTGAAATGACTACAAGTTGTATTCTTACACCAATTACTTATTTCTAAATTAAGATCTAAGTATCTTTTATTCCATTTACCTCCCCTTATTTCATGCCATTAGTCTGTTGGAGAAACTGGGACATTTGTGGTTGGAGAAACTGGATTTTATAAAATATAAAACTTGGCTGACTACTTCCTTGTGGTATCATTTAACTTGTTTCTCTATCCCCTCCATTTGCTATAAACTGATAACTAATATAGAGGTTTGGTTAGATTCAGATTAATTTTTTTTAAAAAGCAAGAATACTTTATAAGAACCAATTGCATTTTTCTGATGAAAGCAATCCACTTACTTTTGATGTTCTAAATCACCTAAAGTCTTTCTAAACAGTGGGCGTGGTTGCCTCTGAGGGCTTCACGAAGTGAACCAAGATGGCCTGGCATTACAGAACACCAGTCCCAATGACGCCTGTTGTATTTCCTAGTCGTAAGTCTCAGGCACATGAGATCTCTGCCCAGTGCATCTTCTCCACCTCTCCTTTCCTTCTTTGACCAATTCAGAAAGCTTCTCTAATGTGCTTCTCTTGAGCACAAACTACTTGCCATCTGTTTCCTGGGGTCCATTTCCATTGTCTTATGGATACTTTCACTCTATTTCCTTATGCCACCACTAGTACTATTTAAAGGAGAATTTCCACATGATCCTGCTGTATCTGGCCTTAATGATGAACACTTGGAGGGAATTCTGCTAAGATTCTACAGGTCACCCATGTCAACTGTTCATTTTCCCATGTCTATTCTTGCCTCTCCTCTTGGACGTGACATTATCATGTAGCCTTACAACCACAGCGTGAACAATTCTCCAGCACAATTTTAGTTTTCCCTCCCTTGCTTACCTCTCAAGTCTGTATTTTGGGATAAGCACCCACGATGGCTCCGTTTAACTCTCTTCCCCAAGTGCTACCTGGTTTTACTGGGTTCACGCCAACCTTCAGAATGTGACCCAGCCAGAAATCCAGATCTAACGTAGTGGTTAAGAGCAGAGGCTCTGGACGCAGGCAGACCTGGGGTTGTAATTGAGCTGTACCACTTTCTAGCTGCCAAGTTATCAATACATACAAGCGTAAGTTTCATCTTCTATAAAAAGCAGATATTAATACTTACTATATGGGGTTGCTGTGAAGATTAAATGAGGTAGAGCAAATGCCTAGGCCAATGCCTGGCCCATGTAAACACCCAAAGAATGGAAGCACTATGGTTAGTGTTATCACATCCCCATGCTCATCCTATGTCTCTAGCCCTTTAGTTTCCACCAGCCATGGAGACATAGTCAGTATATCATAAAATGGTATTTAATAGAGAACAGATATAATAAAATGATGAAGCAAAGTCAAATTTAATAAAATCTACATAGTTTAAAATAATAAAATGTTCCTGAGGGTATAATAAAATTATAGAGCTAGTAGGGGGTCTTAGAAGCAACCAAATCCGATCCCTCACTTTATAGATGAGATCACTGAGGCCCAGACAGGTCGAACAACCTTCTCTGAGCTCCTCCACCTACTGAAAAGGTGCATTGCAATGTGCACCCATGTCTGCCTTTGGCAGGGATGTTTTCCCTCTACTGTGTATGCATTTGATAACGACTCACTTGAGATTTATCTTTTGGCCTTGTACTAATGACTGGGATTATGAAACAGAAATCGAAAATAAAAATCTCTCAGTTGTACTTCCTAGGCTTTCTGATGAAATGAAAGAATCAACAGAAAAAAAAGAGACATGCTTACAAAGTAGCGGGGACAGAGTCTTTCAGTAGTGGAGCCAACATCCGTTTCCCTTGCTGGTAGACAGCGTTTGGTTCCAGAGACTGTGCTCCTATATTTAAATGTTATGTTCAATGAAAGAACAAAAAGATTCAAAGAGTTCCCTTTGAAAATAATTAGAAAATTACCACTATAATACACAAGAGGAGTTTTGCTGTATCTTCACATTTAAGATCTGTGAGTGGAGCAAGTAGAAAATGGAAAGCAAGGCACCATGACAGGCCACTGCTGAAAGGAGGTCTGTGTGACGCCAAAGGTGAGGTTTAAAGGTTGCTCACTTTTGCTTCTCTTTAACTATCCCTTTAATCTGTCTCTTGCTAATCATTATGCATAGACAAATATGATTATCAAATTTTAATTGTACCATCACAGACACGTATAAATATTGATAATAAAATAGCATTTGCAATCTGCTTTGGTAATTTTGGGACTGTAACTGTGCTTTAATTTGTACAACTGAAATGCATTTGATTTGTCTTCAGAGTAGTTATTATTCTATGCAACATTTTCCCCTGGATTATCCATTCCAGTACTGTTGTTCTAAAAACTTGGTTGGTGCATATTAATACCATAATAATTTTAATCTTTCAATATTTTATATTCAGTTTTTTCAATTAAACTTGGTTGTATTTCACACTGTTCATTCAGTTATTCACTCACATTCATTCATTGACTCATTCATTCATTCAATAAAATGATCAAAGCACCTACTCGGTTTCAGGCACGATATTAGACCCTGGTGATACAGAGGTAAATAACGTATGGCTCTTGCCTCATTAGACCTACTGTCTAATGGCATCGTATTCATCCTCTTGGCCTTAATTAATCACAACATATATGCTAGTGACTTTCAGATGTCCATTTCCAGACTGGTCTTCAACTTCTTCTCTGAACTTTAGGTCCATGCATGTTCAAATGTCCACTGGACAACTTTATTTGTTAGTTTCCCTCAAAATCTCTGTGTCCCAAACTGAGCTTTTTTCTTTCTCTTAAAACTACCTCTCCATCCAAACATTCCCAATTATCGGAATGATACCTACGATCCTCTAAATCCAGAAATTTGGGATCATCCCTGATTCCCTCTCCCTCATGTCTTTCTTTCTAATAAGTCAATGAATCCTGTCATTTCTACCTCCCAAGCAGCTTTAAAATTTGTCCACATTTCTTCACCCCTACTGGTACTATCTAGGTTCGTCTACTATCATCTCTCATTTGGATTAGTAACAGTGTCCTAATTCGTGTCCCTGCATTTAACCTCTTCCTGATACCCCCAACCACTCCATTCTCACGGGCTGCCACAGCGATCATTCTAAAAGGCAAGTCTGATCATGTCACTCCCTTCTTACCTTATGCTGATCAATGGCCTTCCCATTATCTGGGGGATAAGAACCTAAATTCCTTAAAATGGCTTCCACAGCCCTCCACTCGCCCAAGCCTCTACCGCCTCTCCAACTTGGTGTCTTGCCAGACTGTCTCCGTTTGTAGTGAACTCCTTTCACTACAAATGCACGTGCTCTCTCATTTTTAGGTCTTCCATGGGCTGACTCTTTGCCTAGAACATGCCTCAGCCTCAGCTGAAGGACGGCTCCCTAGAGAAGCCTTTTCTGGCCTTCTGGCTGGTGTTAAGAGCCCCATAACCTGCAGAACCTTCCACTTTCCCTCCTATGACACTTACCCACTTTATTGTTATTTCTCAGGTGTCTTTCTTCCTTCCTAGACTATAAGAACTGGAGAGTAGAAAACTTGTCTAAGTTGCCCACTATCGTATGACATATGGTAAATAAATATTGGTTGAATAAATGAATGAGGCTGACAAAATGAATGTTGTCTATGATTGATGCTCTAATAGAGGTATTCATAGAATGCTTAGGAGCTCAAATGAAGGACATCTAAATTGGAGTTACGGTTCAAGGAACACATACACTGCTCTTAGCACAGTGCACAACACACAGTAAATGGACTCTGAAGGATCAGTAAGATCAATGAGAGTTAATTTGACTATTCAAGGTGAAGGGTGGTAAAGTATGCCACCCCAAAATGTGCCCTTTTGGCAGAGTTATTTTGAGCTGATTATTTTAAGAAACAGCAGACAGAGGAAAAGCTTTGAAAACAGAGTAGAAGTTACCCTTTTGGAAGGGAAATTTATATGTATAAAGGAAATCTCCATTTATTAGAGCCTCTCTCTCTTTCTTTCCCTTTCCCTACCAGCGAGAGAAAGATGACTAAATCACCAGAAACTCTCATGAATGGAGATTTAAAAGAATGTAAATCTACATAACAAACCCTCCTGCTCATGGCCATCTCCCCATAACTGGCCTCCTCCACACCATTTTTTATTTTTTTTAGCTTAAGATGGTATTTAAGCCTGGATCCTAAAGCCACCTCTTTGAGAGTTACTTATTTTTCCCTGGGCATCTCTCCTGTATACATGTTAATAAACTTGTTTGCTTTTATTAATCTGCCTTTTGTTACAGCTGGGAAGTTAGAAGGACAGAGGGAAAATTAATTTTTCCTCCCCTACGATGAGAAGAAGGGCATTCCAGGAGGAGGCGGTACATGTGATATAGCGCAGGTGTGAATCAGCAGAAGTTACAGAAGCCACACGCTGTTCTATACGGTTGGAATAAAGAGTGCATGGGTGGATGGTAGGTTGCTGGGAAAGGAAGCTACTAATGGAAGCAAGATCTGATCATGAACCATGTGTCATAAACCAAGCAGTTTGAATGTTATTCTGAAAGCTGTGGGGATTCAGGCCAAGAAGTGACATATATTTTGGAAAAAATTCCATGGTTGCTTTTGGAGGCATGAATTTGATGGATGGAGGTGGGGGCACCAGTATGGTGTGTGGTGGTGGGTGGTGGTAGATTGGACTAATCAGTGAGGGGGTAGGGCAATAATTCAGGCCAGAGGTGATAAGAACCTAAATAAGGCAGCGACAGTGAAGATAAACCCATAGGGCTTGGTGACGGAGGGGATAAGGAAGGGTTAGTGAGCAGGGAGGGCCTTCGATCATTCCTAGGATTCTGGTTTGGGTGAATTTATAGATGGTGTCTTTTCTCTGTAAGTTCAGGCTGGTTCGGGGGGGAAGATAAAAATGGTAATGGCTTGTATGGGACATGGAGACATTTACCGAAAAAGCAGTGAGATGAACAGTGGCTAGATCCTCACACCAATACCAGAGCACTTATTTAACCAGAATGTAGCCAAGGAGGCTCAACTCTTGAGTCCCAAACTAACTCCTTGAACCCTATCAGGCCCTGAACTATTGAGACAAAAGCCACATGGTGCCTTGGATCTCCCTGTCCTATGAAGACTTCGAAATCCTCAGTGAGAGAGGAATGAAGGAAGAAGAAAAGGAAACTAGATGAGGGCTGGAGAAGCTGGGTGTGAGAAGCTGGGAGGGAGGGTTGAGATGAAAGTGGGGATCAAGTTGTGATTTATTTGGTAAGAGGAAAGGACACGGAGAATAAGGAAGAGTGGGGACTCTGGAGGATGGATCAGTAGCAGGGCAGGGGGACTTCTCTGGTGGCACAGTGGTTAAGGATCCACCTGCCAATGCAAGGGACACGGGTTCGAGCCCTGACCTGGGAAGATCCCACATGCTGCAGAGCAACTAAGCCTGTGTGCCACAACTACTGAGCCTGCGAGCCACAACTATTGAGCCCACATGCCACAACTATTGAAGACCATGGTCCGCAACAAGAGAAGCCACTGCAGTGAGAAGCCTGCGCACTGCAACGAAGAGTAGCCCCCCACCTGCCGCATCTAGAGAAAACCTGCACACAGCAGTGAAGACCCAACACGGCCAAAAAAAAAAAAAAAAATAGTAGGGCAGTACCTGGGGAGGTAAATGAAAGCCTGGAATGGAAGAGAAAAACATGGCAGTGGCTATGCTAGAGTCATACTAAGGGTTTGGTAGCTGAGAACGACCTAAGAGTGAGGACATTTAACACTGTTCACTTTGCTGTGGGTCCTTTTCAGACCCCCGTTCAAGGCACTTAAGACAGGGTCAACATAGGGCCTAGAGTGCCCAGTGCAGCCCCTTGCATATGGTAGGCACTCTACAAATATTTGTCGGATGTATTCATAAATGAACACCAAAGGTGCAAACAGTGGTTTCCGTTAGGAGGAATTCTTGCCACAAAAACTGTGGAGCAAGAAGCTCTAGAATTTTGGGGGATGGAGCTTGTCTTTCACGGTGGGGACAAGTCTTCTAAATAACTTGGTGGCCTGTTAATTGCACTACACAGCAAGCATTCAAGCACTGGGGCCTGCTGTGATAGATACAGTTAGCCCAATCAACCAATCTATCAAGAATCTCAAAGCAATTGAGCAGCTCAGTTGGATGGAACTGAAGTGCTGTTGTGTTAACCCCAGATACCTGGTTTCAAGGAAAATTGAGCTGAAATATCCCCTTATTCTATCAATCTCATTCCTGGAATTAGCAGTGGGCTCAAGAGAAGACTCCTTGCTTGAATCAGTGACAGGTCTCTTAGTTGTAAACTTAGCAGATTTGGGTTATTTGAACATGTGATCATTTAACTTTTTAAAAAATATGCCAGAGGTCATAATTCTCATTATAAAAGTGTTTTACTACAATGCCTGGGAATTGAAAGGCCTGCAAAAGGCTCTGTTGATTCCAAGCTTAAAGGTTAAGTATATCATGACATGATGGAAAGGAAAACCCGGGTCTTACAGAAGAGACCTTATCTATACACAGGTGTGCGTGTGTGCCTGTATTCACCTACTTGTACTCACCATGGGCCTGAATTTACTACCACAGGCTGAATAAAGCACAAAGTGAGGAGTCAAGTGAGACAGAGCTATAGTTGCTGTGGAAACCATAGCACTGACCTTCATGATACATGTACCCTGAACTCTAACGCTCTGTAAATGACTTAATAATGGATAGATTCACTTTTCAAAAACAATCTCAAAAACTTATTAAACCGAAATCTTAAGAATGGGAAGGTTCTATAGTTGTGTTTTTGTAAATTTCAGCTCTAGGTGAATCCTTTTTTCATAGCTAAATCTCTGATAATTGGAGGATTTTGTTGTTGTTTGCTTTAAATACAGATGTACAGAATAGAGGCTGATCCCATAGGACTGATATGGGCTCTATCAGTAGTTACAATCAGAGATACGCTAAAAAAACTTATGGATATTCCAGTGTATTCTTAATGTGTTTTCCAGTTGGTCTTCGGGAACATTTCAATTCTAGCTGAAAGAGGCACTGTACTCTAAAACATTAATGGTCAGCATACCAAAAGTGGCAGCTCATTTACGTATGTTGGGACCCAATTAATCCTTTCTGATAACTTTATCTACTTGGTTTATATCCAAGACTGCTGGCAGGAAAATCATCTCTGTATTTCTTTCCAAATATAAAGTTGGCAGATTTCACCTGCTTCCCTTTATATATATTTTTATCCTCAAAGGAAAGAAAGATCTTAGAATTTTTGTGAAAAACTGTTACTCTTCAATGAAACCCAAATTATTTTTAATAATGATAAATGTTGTAATATTTTTAGGTGATGAGTAGAGTCATTTTTGAACCGTCAATGTATGGCATGATTTCTCATTAAAAAACAAAACCCTCCCTAATGACATTTAGGGGTGACATAATCATGGTAACAGTATAGCCCTCTTAATTTTGAGATTAAAAGAAAATGGATTCTATCTTCATAGCTACTAGCCAAAGTAAATATATCTTTGTTCCAAATCTTCTGTTATCTCAATAACACTATTTTTGACCTGTGTTATGAGAAATGCATGGTAAATTAATACAATTTGCCAGTGGCCTGCTCTTGAAACCTATGGGCTGATCAAATCCTTATATAACAAAACTCTATGGCCCACACATTTTTGCCACAGGATAATTTTGTTATACCAAGTTCATTGTTAAACACATTTTCTTTTTGTAGAGACTGGATAAGAAAAGTTGTTGATGCAGCAGAATAATATTTTGAAATATTACTGACTATATTTTTCCTTCTCAGTCATTTCCCTTTACTCTCAGCCTGAGAGAAATATACGTCTTAGAGAAGGGAGAACACAAGCTGGTAAAAACAGTCATACTCTTAGCTTTGAGCTTTCAAAGACAGTCTTCAAAGCCAGAACTTTCAACGCTGAGAGCAAGATTCTTGATAAGAGAAAATTTTTTATGTTATTATTTGTTTATGGTTTCCATTCCAAAAGTTTGAATATCAAGACAAAGCATGGAGGTCTCAGAGCATAGACTTGATACAATAAACATAAAACAGGAAAAAATTCTTCAATAAGCACAGAATATTTTCCTGCAGTGTGAGAGGAGACAGAAGCATTTCTGGGATGGATGAGAAGCTTGGCAGAGAGGGAGAGGAGAAAAGAGAGCTCTCTTTCCCATTCTGCTTGAGTCTAGGTAGGGAGGGGAGTGGGGTCGTGAAAGACAAAATGTCCAGAAAAGTTTGGATCTGACTCAGGGGATTCTTGCCCCACTTCTTGTCTGGAAAAATAGAGCTCCCTAGGTGAGGTTTTAGGCAGAGAGGACCTGAGGCTGTCCCATGGAGATTGTATGGCCCCAGAAGGTAGCCCAGCAGCTGGGAATTTTCCATGTTTTCTAGAGGCACAGGCTAGGACTTATAGTTGGGACGAACAAGAGTTATCTGAGTGAAGAGAGTGCAGAAGTGAGTGCGGGGGCTTTGATGGTGGGCACGACTGAGGAGAGAGGCCAATGAATGCCTAAGGAGGAGAGAAAGCAGGATTAGAAACCAGAAGAGGACAGAAGGCCTCACAGACCAAACCACCATCCAAGGATGTACAAGCCCTGGAACTTCTTTAGTTCTGAGTTACTGAGTACTGATTACTAAATATTTACCCCAAGGAGACTAAGTGTAACCTGGAGATGTAATCAATACATTTGAAATTCCCACATCAGCAGAAATAAGGGCTCAGGAAGTTCAAGTATGGAGAAAAAGACATTTATCTTTTTTTTTTTTTTACATCTTTATTGGAGTATAATTGCTTTACAATGGTGTGGTAGTTTCTGCTGTATAACAAAGTGAATCAGTTATACATATACATATCTGTTTATATTAATTATTGTACTTTTTAATCTCCAGAGATTCTATTTGACCCTTAAAAAAAAACTGCTTTGACAATTTTATAGATTCATGCTCCTTTCAGATATTTTCAAGCTTTAAAATTTTCTTAACTATGACAAGCATCTTCTTTTAATAATCTGAATGTGGTAATTCCAATATTGGAAGTTTCTGAGTGTCTGATTCTGCTGTCTGTTCTTCCTACTGGTTCTTGCTCCTGCTGCCTTGTTTCTTTGTGTGCTTGGTTACCTTTGATTCTGTGCTGCTCATAACACTTGAGAAAGTATAAGTTAAGGACTCTCAAAGGCTCTATAAGATGAGCTTCATTTCTCCTCTGGAGAAAGTTTGCACTTGCTTCTTTTGGGGGTTTGAGTAGACAGTCTGGTACCACTCTAAACTAGATTTTGGGCAGTGATACAAATTTAGGGCTGTACATTTTAGGCTTCAAATATTCCTATGGTTACAGCCTCTTGGGGTCTGGGTTTCCTTTTCTTTTCTTCCTGCTCTGCTCTGTGCTGGATTAAAGCAACTCTTTCCATGGCTCTCTGAGTGGGGTGGGAGGGGATGAGCTGACCTCTGTGTTCCACTTTAATGTGGGGTTCTCCTATTATACTCTCCACATTTGGTGGGCCCTGGGATCTGATTTCCATTCCTCTCACCCCAGGAATCCATGGAAGCCACAGCTCAGTTTCATAGTCCAAATAGGCAAATGCCCTTGGAACAAAAGCAGCTCCTGGTGCTTGGCCTACTTTTCTTTGTTCTCATCTATTCTGGGCCTGGTAATGCCTTACTATGTTTCGGCTTACTGATGTTTTTTAATAAGATGAAAAAATATTTTATTCAGTACTTTTAGTAACTTTCAATAGGAGGACTGGTCTGACTAAATTAGCTCAGCATTGCTAGACATCAGAAGTCATGCTTGAGTTATGTGAGTGTGAAATTCATGCTCACTAGATCTATGGTGAGGTAAGAAAAAAAAAAATTAAAAAATGTTCTCAACTCCGGAATGGATCAAGAGAACTGACAGAATAGTACTGTTCCTTTCTAAAAGCTCCTTGTAGTTTTGGCAAATCAAGCAAACTGGTTGGGTATGTTTGGGAATTTAAGCAAGTTCTTTTCATAAGGGTAGTAGAGCTATTTAAGAAAAAAGTATGAGACAAATTTAATGGTATCACGCTGATTACAGAATTAAAGAACTGCAAATAATTGTCATTTACCTTTTCCCCTTAAATTTTGGGTCTTTGATTCTAGACAGAATCTGGAACATAAGTAGAGAGCAGATAAATTATTATTCAGAATTAATTTTCAAGTAGCAAGAAAATAAAACCCCGAGGTTTTGAAGACATGAAATAGCTTTGTCATGAATTTTGTGTCATGTTTGCTATAATGGCTTTAATTGAATTATTATTACTAAGTCCTTTAAAAGGATATAAAACCAGTAGGAGACCAAGTTCCTACTGCAGAACTTGGAATCTCTTTGGGGTGGACATGCACATAAAAATGTAAGCTCCACAAGGGGCAAGGACTTTTGTCTGTTTTGTTCACTACTGTATTTCCAGGGCTGAGTGCAGATCCTGCTATGTAGTAGTGGCTTGATAAATATTTGTTGAATGAAGGAAACAACTCAGATGGGTATAACTTAACAATGAGAAATAAACTGACCCCACTTGCAGTCACTTGACCTGAGCTCCAGATGACACGAACAACTCTGAGGTTGGACGGTTAGGTGAGACCCAGCTGCATCTTGAGAAAGGTTTTGAAATGTGATGGACCCACCATGGACTGTTGATAAGGAAGACTTGCCGTGGGCGAGATGGGGAAGGGTTTCACACAAAGGAAATAAAGTATTTGCAGATAGGAAAGGGGCATAGTAGATTTAATCTAGGACAGTGTTTTTAAAAAAATTTATTCTATCTACCAGAGTCTTATCTCCAAATAAATTTTATGAGGAAGCACAAGTGGAGCTCTGGTTGGAATGGGGATGGAAGCCTGTAAGCCAATGTTCCACTCTGCCCTCCCCCGCTGCAGTGGCAGCCCCTTTGGTTCTCCACGGAACCTCGAGAACTTTGCTGAGTAGTTTGAAGACAGCTTATTCTGGTCCAAGTGGACAACTGGGCTGGGGAGGAGTTGGGGACGAGGCCAGTGAGAAGACATTGGGGAGACAGAGGGAAGGCCTTTCATCATCAAGGGACAATTCTAAATATAATGAGGTGACCCAAAGGAACCATGCCATATTTATCATGGTAGCATGATAAACGTAGACCTTTAGGAGTGCTCCACAAATGAAAGAAGAAAAACACAAGGGTAGGACATCAGCTAAGAGACAGTTGCAGTGACCCAGGCACAAGCTGTGAAGCTCTGAACTTTAATGTTCATGTGAATTATCTAGGTAGTTTATTTAAAATGCAGATCCCTAATTCCTACTTCTAGAAATTCTGAATCAAGAGGTTTGCGATGGGGCTCAGAAATAGGAATTGTAAAAAGCATCCTTGATAATTCTGATGCGAGATCAAATTTAGAGAAATAGTTATAGCTGAATATTTCTCACTTCTACTCTCCTCCTCTTTGTTAATTTTACAGTTAAAAGTATATTAGGGGGCTTCCCTGGTGGCGCAGTGGTTGGGAGTCCACCTGCCAATGCAGGGGACACAGGTTCGTGCCACGGTCCGGGAAGATCCCACATGCCGTGGAGCGGCTGGGCCCGTGAGCCATGGCCGCTGAGCCTGCGCGTCTGGAGCCTGTGCTCCGCAACAGGAGAGGCCACAACAGTGAGAGGCCCGCGTACGGCAAAAAAAAAAAAAGTATATTAGGGACCTAGAGATTATCATACTAAGTGGAGTAAGTCAGACAAAGACAAATATCATGTGATATCATTTATATATGGGATCAGTCATAAAAAAGAACAAAATAATGCCACTTGCAGCAACATGGCTGGACCTAGAGATTCTCATACTGAGTGAAGTACGTCAGATAGAGAAAGACAAATATCATATGATATCGCTTATATGTGGAATCTAAAAAAATGGTACAAATGAACTTATTTACAAAACAGAAATAGAATCATAGATGTAGAAAACAAACTTATGGTTACCAAGGGGGAAAGGGAGGGAAGGATAAATTGGGAGATTGGGATCGACATATACACACTACTATACATAAAATAGATAACTAATAAGAACCCACTGTATAGCACAAGGAACTCTACTCAATGCTCTGTAATGACCTATATGGGAAAAGAATCTACAAAAGAGTGGATATATGTATATGTATAACTTATTCACTTTGCTGTACAGTAGAAACTAACCCAACATTGTAAATCAACTATACTCCAGTAAAAATTAATTTAAAAAAATTATATTAGGGATATAGAGATTATCATACTATGTGAAGTAAGTCATACAGAGAAAGTCAGATATCATATATCACTTATATGTGGAATCTAAAAAAATGACACAAATAAACTTATTTACAAAACGGAAATAGACTCACAGACATAGAAAACAAACTTATGGTTACCAGAGGGGAAAAGGGGTGAAGGGATAAGCTAGGAGTTTGGGATTAACAGATACACACTACTATATATAGAATAGAAAAATAACAAGGACCTGCTGCATAGCACAGGGAATATAGGGAACTATATCAATATCTTGTAATAACCTGTAATGGAAACTAATCTGAAAAAGAATATATAAACATACATATATATGTATGTATATATATCTGAATCACTTTGCTGTACACCTGAAACTAACACAACATTGTAAATCAACTATACTTCAATTAAAAAAAGTATATTAAGAATAAGGAGGAAGGAACGACTTAAGTCAGCACCATCTTATTTATTTTTTTAACATCTTTATTGGAGTATAATTGCTTTACAATCGTGTGTTATTTTCTGCTTTATAACAAAGTGAATCAGCTATACATATACATATACATAAATCCTCATATCTCCTCCCTCTTGCGTCTCCCTCCCACCCCCCCTATCCCACCCCTCTAGGTGGTCACAAAGCACCGAGCTGATCTCCCTGTGCTATGCGGCTGCTTCCCACTAGCTATCTATTTTCCATTTGGTAGTATTTATAAGTCCATGCCACTCTCTCACTTTGTCCCAGCTTCCCCTTCCCCTTCCCCGTGTCCTCAAGTCCATTCTCTACGTCTGCATCTTTATTCCTGTCCTGCCCCTATGTTCTTCAGAACCTTTTTTTTTTTTTAGATTCCATATATATATATGTTAGCATACGGTATTTGTTTTTCTCTTTCATCAGCACCATCTTAAATTGAAGGCATCAGTGGAATATAAAAATGAAACAATGGTTTGAATGTCAGTTGTGGAATTTGAGCCCAAAGGGAATTTTATAAGGATTGTGTTGGTAGAAATAACTGCAGTTGCCAAGGGACCCAGCTCAAGTAGGGTCGTGCTCAGATTACATGCTTTGTCTGGTGTGCTTAGGTCACCAGATGGTCAGTCCATTTCAGTCATTTCTCTGTGATAATGTCCTCTGGGGATGTCTAGAAGAAGTACATAGTTTCCTTCTAAGATCTAGATTTTCAAAGATTTAGTATATAGCTCAGTCATCTATTGTTTTGAATTTATCCTCCACAAATTCATTTAAACTCATTGATTTTTTTTTTGTTTTTTGTAGTTCATTGACATCACTGTAACCCAAATATAAATGGGCATGAAGTAATCAAGCAGCTGAACTCTGATGAGATGCACCAGCCACTTTCTCATGCTTCTGAGCTGGAGCTGTCTTTCCTGAAGCCATTTCATGCTCATCCGGTTTTCCTGGCAATTATTCAACCTTAGCAGTATCTTCTTCAGACACTCAGTATTCACTTAATATGGTAAAGAAAAGGGAAGGAAAGAAAACGAATATTTATTGAGTGTTCACTATGTACTAGGTCTTTTAAATATGTTATCTCATTGAGAGGTTGGATTATTTTTATTTTAACGATGAGGAAACTGAGGCTCAGAAAGGATAAGTGAGGTTTAGAGAAGTGAAGTGAGTTGCTTAAGATACCTCGCAGCAAGACAACAGAGGAAATTAAGCAGGAAAGGAAATAGAAAAGAGAAAGTTTTGATCACTGGTGGCCATTGAGAATGTCTCCAGCTATTGAGAATCATGTGTATTCTCTGCTGGAGAGGTTGGGCTCCTGTGGAAGCCTCCTTGTGCGAGATCCAGCATCCTCTTCCTGGAGGCTCCATGCAACACTCAGAGGGCTACTCCCTATCCTCCTACAATCTCCCCGGCACGTGTGCAGACTGCAGGGACAGGGTTCAGACTTACCCTTCCAGAAATGTTCTAATCCAGACCCTCTCTTTTTTTAGACAGAGTGAGCAGTGGGGCAGAGGTGGTGGTGATTTGCCTAAAATCACAGAGAAAGATAGTAACAAGGTTGGAAGCAGAAACCAGACCTCTTAAGCCCCTGAGCACCTCCCTGTGCTAAACCAAGACAACGTGGGCTTCCGTTTGCTCCCTTGAAAGTCTAGCTATGAAATCAATGGGGAGCATAGAGATGCTTCTGACCAGGAACTAAAGATGAGGAACGTGTCCCCGGACTAGCAGGACCCCAGTTAGAGAGAGTGGTTAGAGCAGTGCTTCTGCACCAGGTTCTAGGGAAGCCGAATGCTCTCTCCCTTAGATGGTCACCATGTGGTCCAGGAAGAGTTCTTGATGATCAAAGTTTGGGAGAGCTAGATTAAAGTTATATAAGTGCCTTTTCTAAGAATGCATGTCTATATATCTGAATATATACATGAATCACTTCGGTGTACACCTGCAACTAACACAACATTGTAAATCAACTATACTTCCCCCAAAAAGTGCCTTTTCTGAAAGATCTCTCAGAACCTTTAGTATATAAATGTGATACTCAAACTCCAAGATGTGTCTATTAAATACATTTGTGGACAGGCTCCCCTTCTCACAGCCTCCCCACCTCCTTTCCCTGACCTAGCACAGAACACCTATTAGTAGCACATGGGAAGGTCTGCGGAACATAGTTTGGGTAACACCAAGTTATGTCAAGTCAAGTAACTAAATTGGAAGATTTTTTTGAAGTCCAACTGACAACAGGTCCAGTGAAAAGAAGAGACGAGGGAAGTAGCCCAGAAAGAAGGGAAACTACCCCTGAACAAGTAAACTGTTGTACATCAGTGACCTAATGGAATATTCTTCAGGCACAAGAATGTGATAATTTTGAGAATGCTAAGATAATGTGGGTAATGTTTATAGACTATCATTAAGCAGGAAAAAAACCCCTAAAAATACAAAATTTTATCTATGCTATGATTGCAACTGTATGAAAAATTACATGTGCTTGGGAACTAGAAGAAAATATGAAATAATGAAATCAATCTTTATTAGGGCCATAGACTCTCCAAAGGCTTGAAAATATTCTATTACTTGTGATGATGTTAGTTTTACAATAAAAAGTAAAATACAGAAACCTCACCTGAGAATTAATTTTCCCCTTCTTTTTCATTAAAAAAATTTTTTCTCCTCCTCATTCTCTGGGAACCTAAACCTTCTGCAGGATTATAAGAAGTTCGGGGAAATGCCGTTATGCTTGCTTCTCCCACCAAAGATAAAAAAGAAAACAGAGAAGAAAGTTCTCTTTAAATTGTGCAACTTTCATTTGCTGCAAGGAGGAGATTAACCCTGAGTGCCCAGACCTCGTGTGACACATAGTTAACATGGCACCTGCAGATCACTCCAGGCAGAGGCCAGCACGAGCAGAGACCCTGGGGTGAGAGTGGGCCTGGTGTGAGGAAAGAGAGTGAGGCCGGTGAGGGGTGGGGACCGAGTGGACGCTTGCTCTCAGGGTGTAGGGAAGGGTTGGCAGGAAACAGAACAGTAGTGCATTAAGAAAATGCACACTTCTACAAATGGATGGACAATGTTGAACTTCCCATGAGCCCTGCACTCCTAAAAATGGTGATAGTTAAGAAATCTCGGGCTTCCCTGGTGGCGCATTGGTTGAGAGTCCGTCTGCCGATGCAGGGGACACGGGTTCGTGCCCCGGTCCGGGAAGATCCCACATGCCGCGGAGCGGCTGGGCCCGTGAGCCGTGGCCACTGAGCCTGCGCGTCCAGAGCCTATGCTCCGCAATGGGAGAGAGGCCGCAACAGTGAGAGGCCCGCGTACAGCAAAAAAAAGAAAAGAAAAGAAAAGAAAAGCAATCTCCCTCCCTTTTTGTGTTCCTGGAAATGGCTTACTGTAAAGGACCACCCTTCCTCATGTGACTTAGACAAGGCACATGGAGGACTCCCTTGTCTAACTATAACAGGGACAGACACAGACTCTCCCAATGTCCACCTTTGTTTCGTAACTGATTAGCCAAACCGTTTGTCTCCCTGTTCCTGACTGATGGAGACTTTCTCATGATAGAAGCATCCCAACCGGAAAATCACTCCCTCTGTAATATGTCTACTCCTCCCTACACAAGTCCAAGGCGAAACCACGATGCCAAGATGCTCTGATTTTCAGATCTGGGGTGCTCTCCTGATTGCAGTCAGAAGAATAAAAGCATTGTCTTCCTTGCTCCATTTTTTGGATCTCTGACAGGGTATTCGACATATTATAAAACCATAAGAGGGACTCTCTCCCCCTCATAACACATTTGCCAACAAGCCCTCTCTAAATTTAAAATTAACTCTCTTGGGTTGAAATCACCTTCAGGAAGGCTTGAAGAGCAGAGACAGTCATGATTCAAATTTAATTACTAAATTCTGAAGTCATATTCTGTGAGAATTAAATTGGGAGTTAGAGCAAACAGTTCATCAATAGGATCCTTTGGGCAATGTTCAGTATTGAGAAAGTAAGTTTCTCCTCTGCCAGTCAGTGGTATCGATCCAGTAACTAATTAAGTTTCAATTAGTCTATTTTCTTTTACTGGGCTATTTATTACATGGGATATTTTACTGTACTGGTTTTAATTATAAATAGATAATTTATAAAATTAAAAATATATTTCGTCAGTGTTAATAAATTTTTGCTAATAAAAATTTTCACCAATTAAAAAAAATTTCTTATCTATGTTGTTCCTAAAATATGCCTATAATAGCTGGCAGCTGAAATTACTCGCTTTGTTCAACTAGAGTTTTTTGAAATAGTCAATTGCAACTGAAAGTGTGAGAAGGAAACTATCAATCATTCGTACTGTAGTATGAATTAGTGTCTGCAGACTCCTTTTCTTTCACTTGGATAAAATCATCTTCAATGAGGAAATGGGACTTTATAACAAAGTTGTGGGTGAAGGGCAGACTAGGACAATTTATGGGGATACAGATTTGGGTGAGAATGCTGTTGTCCAGCAGAGATTTTGGGTAGCTAGCTATAGCACAAAAGCTATGGGTTCAAACGAGGATGAGGTGGACACAAAAGGCAGATGAGATCTATTGGGTAATGGTCCTGATCCAATTCCTAGAGCTTTCACAGGTCTGTGAAATAACTAGGGCAATAGGAACACATCTGATAAAGGTCCTTCTTTCAAAACTGGCCTTTGAGCAACCCCAGATGTACACACTGAGAATTCTCTGTGCTCAGTATAACTGAAGGACGGAGATGTGATTGGGAAGTAGATTAGCAGGGTGTGCAGACACAGGTGATGCTGTAAAAAGCGGATCCTCACCGGCACTGGAGATTTCCCTAGGCACTCCCACTCTGCAACACTGTTGGGCCCCAGGACAGGAGTACAGATGGAGGACCACACACCGTATGTCTAAATATTTAGAAGTCCTCAATTAGGCTGGTAAACTGTTAAATGAATATGTTCCATCCTGCTGTCTTAACAAATATACCTTCATAACTACCTGGAAGATTAAGTTCAAATGTAGGATTCTGTAGGACAGAAAACGCTGGCTCACTGGTCCTCAGCCTGCAGTCTGACTCAATTCTCTCCCTGCCCTGCGCCATGGGGCCTTGTGTGTATATGTGTGGACCTCCCTGGGCTTCCGCTCTCATGGTACCATATGTCCAAATTTTGTCCACATTCTATGTCAACAGCCCCCCTCCACCGGTCACTCCTCGGACCTCTGAGCACACATACTGGAGGCTGGGCACACACACTGGAGGCACAGTCTGCCCTTGGGGGAAGGATGGAGGTAGAGACCTGTGTAGGTCAGTGATGTAGGCCTGGGATTATTTGAGCAGGAAATTCTAGGGTCCTGAGTACCTGAATCATTGCCTAGAAGGGAGGGCTTGGGTTCTAGGTGGACAAGGCCCCTTGGCCGCTTGAACTCCTTGCTATGGGAGGTGGGGGATATGGCTGGGAATGTGGCTAGAGGATGGCCAGAGAGGGACCCTCTAAAGCACGTGGGTCTAAGGCCAGTGCTGCTGGTACCATGACAGACATGGTGGGCAAAATCCCTCTGCAGTCATGCCTCTATTGTGTGTGTAGTGTGTTTGCTTTATACTTAGTAACTGTTTAATAAATAGATATCATTCGTAATGTGGATTTAGTTCTTAAGGAATTCACATTATTAACTCTCTAAAATCTTTAGTTAAAAGACTTTGTTCGAGTTTTAGGGAGGCTGGATGGCTGAACGATTGTGGAGCTTGGAGCATACATCCCAGGTAGCAGCTCTCTTGGAGAGCACTGCCTGGTCCTAGTTTATTCCAGCCAGCAGGTCACACCTTTCCATAAGCGTCCCTTCTCTACTCCTAACCTCCTGACATGTGGTTTGAGGGTCTAACCACAGCTAGAAATACTGGCAAGGTCTTTCTGCTTTACCCAAGAAACTCCTTGTGCTAAAGAAATGTCTACTTGAAGAACTGACATTTCAAAAATGATTTGTATTATTTGTCTGTTTTAAGGGATCTGAAAAATAATCTTTGTTGTGGTTCAGGCCAACTAGATAATATTCTATATAATGAAGAAAGAAGGCTCCTCACCACAGGGGATCCCTAAAGCATTCATTCTGACAGTGAGACAGACATTTCTGAAGCATTCAATGAGTTTAATTTGCTAAATAGTAATTAGCTATGATTTAAATAGAAGATTATTTGAAGAACTGAATAGAATAACGCTGTTTATCTTCAGTATAATCTGAGTAATTTCCTGCTCTTGAACTTTGATGTAGATAGAAGAAACTAACATCTGTTTCTTTGGAAGATTATTTTTGAAAAAGAAGAATGATAAAGGGTAAAGCCTTCTAGAGCCTGGTACCCTACATATCCAGAGAAGCACGTAGCTTCTGTATGTAAACATTAAATCACTCTTCTGAGCCCAGACCTGACTCTTAAGTTTTCTGTCATGGGCAAGAGTGGGCAGGTCTCACTACTCTTTGCATTGGTTCTAATTTCCAAGTATAAGGGACCTCTGCTTTCTCTCGGGTGTGCTGGGGAGGATTTTTGTGAAAGTAAGACTGGCGCTAGCTCATAAGTGAAGTTGTTTAGGGCTGGCAGCATTCCTGAACTCCTCTCAGCAGAGCTGTTCAAACCCATGGTATAGATCAAGTCCACGCAGGCTCAAGGGCGGTTCCTTGGTCTTTGGTGATACAGTCCCCAAAGATTTCACGGTGATGCACATCGTGTCCCTTTTACTTTGGGTAACTATTTTTAGAGTGTGAGAAACAAAGACCATGATTTGACATACACTCAAGCTAGTGAACTCATCATGCATAGCTGGGGGTGGTGTCATCCTTTGCTACTTTCGTATATATGAGTGATTCAGGGAAGCATTGGAATATATCTGTAGTTCTGCTTTTTCTTAACTTACAGACTGCATAATTTAATATATGCCATCTTCCTCCTCACCATGATCATTGGCCATAGCAAACACAGGATTTTGCAGAGCACAGAGAAGTTGTGCCCTGTAATCTTGACAGTCTTTTCAATCTTGGAGAGGAGATATACAAGCACGTCCAACCAACAAGTTCAACATTTCTGTCTTTGCACATCTAAAGACGTGCAAATCAGCTGCCTCTCTGCTATTTCCTCCAGCTCGACCTCCGGCCTTCTTAAGCCCTAAGCCAGGCCCTCCAAAGCACAGACTCCCTAAAGCGCAGACCCACGTCTGCGGCCAGGGCTCTGTTCTGGGCTCCTCTGATCTGATACGGGGCTGCATCAATAGTGTCCTCCTCTTCCCTGCGGGTGCTGTTGGGAAAAAGTCGCTTCCAGACTTGAGCTCCGCAGGCCCTGCTACCACTGTGTGCTCTTCACTGTCTCTCCTTGATCCCTGCTGCTACTTCCTTGTGAGTGTGAGTTATCGTTGCCAATGAGACCTGGGTGTGCCCCAGACACCCCTGCAGCATATCCTACTTGGAACCTGCCCAGCCTTTGGGAGTGAGTTTTTTCCTAGGTTCTCCTTTACTGATAGGGCTTGAATGCATCATTCCTCCCTCTTTATCCTGCTCTCAATTCATATCGATCTTTCTAGAGATAGTTCTTGCCAGTTCTTTCTGGAGGTTTGATTCCTGACGCCACACCTAAGGACAGTGGACCAGGTCTTGTTATGCGTGGACAGGTCTCCTCCAAAGACAACTGCTATGAGTCTGGCCTTGACTTTCAAAGATCGCCTGGATTCCCAGTTGTTCTGTCTCGTTCGCCTGCTGGATGTGCCAAGAATAGGCACAGGGAAGCAGGCCTGTGTGCACTCTACTCGGGCTGCCCCGCTGCCCTCTCAGGGGCACCGTCTATAACTGGGCCAGTCCTCCCAGGCCCGCCCTAGCTGGTGAGCAGCTTAGCTCAGTGCCCCTCCCCAATGTTTCCAGCCCCAGTCCACTAGGTGTCTATGGTTATGCCTTGTGCCTAATTCATGGCATAAGGAGGCTGAATTTTATATGAATGTGTAGGTTACATTTTGTGTATATATATGAAGGGGATGGCAAAGGACTGATGAAGAAAGTTAAACTTTTTGGGAGCGTGGAGCACACTCACGACCTGGGGCAGGTTTTGCAGAGGAGGTAGATTTGGAACAGACTTTGAACAATCAAGGAAGCGCTTTGATCAAAATATGTGAAGAGGATATTTCGGGTAAGGTTGGATCAGCTCCTTGGAAAAGACTCAGCAAATAATTTCATAGTCCCAGGCACCAGGGTAGGAGGAACTTCAGGAGGAGTGAGCAGCTCAGCACGAGCATCCTGAGACCAGGGACGTGGCTTTTTCACTGTCGTGTCCTGTGCCCAGCACAGCACCCTGCGCACGCTTGGCATTGGGTAACAGTCCTTCATTGAGTGAATGCTAAATGAGGCCTGAGCATGATGTCTCATATTAAAGCCATTTCCTGCTGGGAAACAGCATATTAGACGGTAGGTAACCTTCTCCCTCAGCTCTCCCTTCTGATAAAGGCCAAGCTGGCTTATGCACTTCTGATGATATACCTTGTTCTCTTTGGGGGACCTAGAAGGATTTGCAGTAAGGTTCATTTGCCCCCCAGAGGAAAACCCTGCCTGTATGGCCTGTTTAGTCGCCCACATGAGAACACTCTGAAGTCCTTCCCAGTAGGAACCCACAGGTGCTTGACATCACTAACAAGAAATCTAGAATCAGGTAAATACTTGCCAACCTGGCCTTCACCCTGCCTTTCAGATACATTTCACCAAAAGAATAGAAAGCAATGATGATAGGAAACAGTCTATGGCAGGATGAAGACGTCACAGGGAGGTGTGTTAGTCGGGAGGCTGGGGGGATATAGCGTGTTCAGTGTTGAAGTGCTGGGACAGGACCCCGGGGCAGGAGCACACAGGCCGCTCATGGAGGCTCAGCTCCGTGGCCTGTGGAGACTTTGTGCCTTATTAACGCCCCCAAAGATCATTTTCTCTCTGAAGACATTACCCTAACTAAGGCAGAGAGACACAGTGTCAATGATACCTGAATAAATAACGGAACAGAAAAGTTGTTTCAAGTCCACGTGGATGGACAACTTGGACTTTTGTGTGTTTGGGAAGGGATGGAAGAGAGTGAGCACAGCAGAGTGTTCTAGACACGTCTAAACAGCTCAGACGAGAAACAAAAGGAGCAGAGCACGTTCTTTTCCTGGTAATAAAAACGCCTAAATGGTTTCTGAGTCTCTCTTTGCCCAAGTGTTCATGGAGATTGAACATTCCTCCTGTTGTACAGGAACAGACAGAACACACCACCACTTCCAGGACTACTGGCGTCAAGCCTGGGTGTCCGTGTGCTGGGATCCCACTGAGGCGCTTTCCTCTTCTATTTATTTCTATTATTTATAGCAACCGTGCAAGTAGGATATTTCTCTTCTTTCCTGAAGATGACAAAACTGAGGCCCAGTGAGATTAAACATCCCACCAAAGTCTCTCTCAGTTTCTTTCTCAGCCTTGGCACTCCCGGCGCTTGGGACCAGATAGACTCTGTGGAGAGGGGAGGGCCTGTCCCGTGCATTGCAGGCTATTTAGAAGCATCCTTGGCCTCTATGTTCTAAATGCCAGTAGCACCTCCCTGGGTTGTGACAGCTAAAAACGTCTCCAGACATTGCCAAGTGTCCCCCGGGGCGTAAAATTGCCCCTGGATAAGAACCACTGTTCATAGCGTAACTGATTAACCTGGGTTTTGAATCCAAACTTGACTCTTTCCTTAGCTGGAAACTAAATTAACATGTAAACATCAGCACTCGTGTGAAGAAACTGCCTTGAAGAGCAGCAGAATGATTCGATGTACCCTGGCTGTCACAGCAATTACTGTCATTTCAAAATAAAGGAGCCTGTAAGAATCACAGCCAACATTTATTGAGGGCTTACTATGTTCCAGGGAGTATGCCAAGCACTTTATACATATTTGCCCATTTAATCATCCCCACAGCCTTGTGAGGAATGATATGCCTGCAGCCTCAGCATATAATCAAAGAGATTCAGAAAAGGAAATTTTGCCATTGCAGCAGCATGAGAGAATTCTGCAATGGCTAATAACTTTTCAAAGTTCAACTCCGGAGTCCTTGTGAAATATTAGATTTTAGTGACATGTGCAGTTCCAATTATCTTCACCCATGGAATGTACCTGGTCAAGTTTGAGCTGTCAAAAAAGGATTGTTCTGGACCATTTTCATGAAGCCAACCAATTAGCTGATAGGATCACACATGCTTTTTGGTACCAGGCACTCTCCTGGTGTGGAACTGCCTATCACCCCCTCTGTCACCCCCTCCCAGGGGAGTGAATGGAGCCTGTTGGGGAAAATGGAAGCAGTTGAAAACGGGCTTCTTGCATTTCTTAGACTCCTGGTTCCTTAGCACTCTCTCTCCTAAAAAACCATCGATTTTGAAAGTGTTTTCTATTTCAAAGTCACAGCCCCAGAAAAAAAATGTGATTACAAACTCAGCAGTTTGAGTTAAGGCAACGCATTAACAGTAATCATTTCACGGGGAGAAATTCTAGTCCAATATGCCAGAGAAAGACAGCTCAGGCATCAACCATGCTCCAGATGAATGAAGTCCGGCTCAGAAGTTGGTCTAATAACTTGATAACACAGTGGACTGTGCTAGGGTTCACATAGAGAAGAATTCTGACTTATAGGTCAATTACTCATGCTGAAAATCTTTATTGAGTTTACTGTTGAGTGTTGGTTTTATGGAAAAGAATGATTGGAACATGGGATGGAGAGAAAGAAGGACCTAGGAGAGTGGGGCAGGGATGCTAAGTCTAAGGCAGAAGATACCTGGACAGTAAGGAGGAGGAAAAAGGGGAACAAAAAGCAAAATCGATGAGGAGAAGATGCCCAAACTGGCAGGGGCCCAGGATGGGGGCCAGGTTGCCTAGATCCACGCTGGGAGGTCTCCTGAGCCTTCACGCTGCCCAAAGACTCTCATCACCCTTCCTCAGGACAGAATGGGTTAATTGGGTATGTGTAGAATTAATAGGTCATGCAAGAAGGTATGGTGGGACATAGCTGTGGGAATGAGGCTGAGGAAAGCTTGAAGTGTTAGGGAGGGATGGCTTCTGGGGAGTGTGAGGACTTGTATGACATTTGCAGCTCAGTA